>NC_048293.1:14346243-15041243 GCF_009762535.1 Notolabrus celidotus
ACAGTTATTTGTGGTGCTTTTACTTCCCAGTTTATTGCCTTACACTTTATTTTGAAAGGATGCTAGATCATTAAGCTATGGTAGTAAATGGTTTCAGCTAACACAGCTATCAGCAGTTAAAATCTTTGATGTATTAGCACCAACAACGTTATAGTGTTTCCATACAGGCGATACGGACTTAACCTAACTTTGGACAACCAAGAGACTAGTAAAGAGGTGGAGCTAAGTCAGTCCACACCCCAAAATATTTAAATGTATGCATAACTCATAGCTTTTACATAATCATATCAGAAAAATTCACTCCCTGCAGTGTGTAGGAATAAATAAAACAAATACGTACTCAAAACCATGTTTTGAACCAGGCCGTAAGCTTGTTCAATTTGGGGGATTCCTCTTTGCAGTCAGCCTCAAGTGGACACTCAAGGAACTGCAGTTTTTCTCACTTCATCATTGGCTTCATTTTTTAACACTGGGGGGTTGCCTTTTGCCTGCAACACATAAGGGAGTAGAAGAGAGATTGTCTACTAGATAATAGGCAATGATGACATTTTTATATACATAAGAAAAATGATAAATGGATGGTGAGTAAATATACCTAGGTGTGCAGCCCACCAAACCCTGGGGGTGTTTCCACTGCTCACCCTCAACTGCAATATCTTCACCTGCTGCTGCTATGTCTGTACGTCTCTTCAGCTACAAACACAAGAGACGTAAGAGCGCTGAAAAAGAGTCAAAGTCAAAGGCAGACATTGCTCTGTTATGTTTTTTTTTTACAGAGTATTGCAATCCATTTTTCATCTCATCAATTTCAATCACTGGTTATATGTACCAATTTCCAACTCACTTGTAAGTTGTACTGCAACATCTTTAAAGACTACACACATATAACAGCATTATTTGATATTTGGTTTAAGTCTGTTTGTCATCATGCCTCTGCCTGAGTCTATAAATACCTTAACAAGGAGTGAGCATGGAGACAGATACATGTCCACTACTTGCTCGCTGGTGATTGAAGGCCCTGCATGCCCTTTTACTGCCCGACAGGTGAGGCTCATTCCAAGGCATCAATGAGGGCTGCAGCCCTGTCGTGACCCAGCCGCTGCTAATTTGAGAGACTCACAGTTAAAATTATATTACACTTCATTAAAACGCACTTCTTTTTATCAGTGCAGGAATGACATTCAAGACGCGCTTGGTTAATAAGATCATGCTGGTGAATGATCCACAACTTCGAGGTGAATGTGTAGTGTATTAGAGGCAAACAGCAGTCAGATGAAGATGTCCAGGAAGCTTAGAGTGATTTTCTCGCCTCTGTCACGAATGAAGAAACGAGGGGGAGGACCCAAGGGCAGATTCAAAATGAAATAATTTAATTCACTAAAACAGATATAAAACAAACTTACTTCAAACAACAAAACTCTGGAACACAAGAGTCTCAGAAATCCACGTCACAGACACACGTCACAAGCACAATGAACCGACACAGAAGGGAGGAAACACAGAGACTAAATAGACACACTGGGTAACGCGTAAAGACATCCAGGTGAGGACAACAGGTAGTAAAACTAAACTTAACACACAAGAATAGTCTTGGAATCACCCCTCTAAGTAATCTTAGAGAAAATAAATGTGGAGCCCTGTGAGAGGCACTGTGGGAGGCATCGTTGGCCTGTTGGGTCGGTCATCAACCACTAAATATCGGTCAAATCTGTGGATGATATGTCTTGAAGTCTGACAGTGAAATTCAGCAGCTCTACATCTGTGGATGCCTGCGTAATCTTCCGTCTTAAATCTGTCACTTAGCCGATTCCAGGCATGCTTTGATGCATTCACATTGTAAACAGAGGTAATAAAAGTGCTCAGACCTTGAACTTGAGTAAAAGTAGCATTACTGCATTTTAAAACTATTTTAAATTAAACTAGAGCAAAGAAAATCTTGGTTTGGTAAATTAATAAATACAAGCACACGATTCCAAATATGATAAAAATATCAAAATTAAAAGTTCTCCATATACAGCATACCACATTTTAGAAGTCCAGTGGTATGTCATCCATTTTTTGTCTTATAACACTTTGTGTAAATGAACAAATTTATTGAAGAAATGGGAATGTTGAGAAGTATCTTGCAGTCAGATTCTAGATTGAAACGCTCCCTTGCTCACCCCTCTTGGTGAAGCAACGATGGCCTTCGAGGACAAGAAGCCCCCGTAATGTATGATAAATGTGATTTTCCATTATGTCAAGTTTTACCATAAAGACTGCGCTCAGTACAAAATATTTCCTAAAAAACAACCACTCTTTTCTTTTCAATCTTATAACCAATGCATTTTGTGCGGCCAGATTCAGATTCAGTGAGCTAACAAAGATTCACTTTTGATTTTTCACATATCTTATTCAATAAGGACACCGGCCTGACTTCTTTATTAATTTTATTGAACATTATGTTTCAGGGATTTTAAATAAGTAAGGAAACCTTGCAGCTGACAGTTTGATGCTTCTTTATGTTTTTTCTGATAGAACTAATCTTTTCTAATTAATGTATCTCTTTTAAAGATGTCACTATCATAATGCCTGTTTTGCTCTGTGATTTTGATTTTATCTTTAAAGAGTCTTTTATAAGATAAAGACATTCAAAGACTTGAGATAATCTTTGTTCTTTACAGGTCACTCTCCCTGACTGTAAACATCACTCTCTCTCTCTCTCTCTCTCTCTCCCTCTCTCTCTCTCTTGCCCGGGGTCACGGTAGAAGTGAACGAGCGAGCGCCTGATCTCCTGCGAGCGGTGCTGTCAGCGTGGCCCTGAGTGGGCTGTATGGAGCTTCTGTCAGAGGGTGTCAAATTTCCAGCGTCCACACTGTGGCCCTCTGTCCTGCTCGTGGCTTCATCTCAATGGGCCCTTTGATGGGCCACCCGAGGCCTTTCATCATGCACCTTGCCACAGAGCAGGAGGACTGGGGAGGGGGATCGTGCCGTACAACACCTGGCAGGTATGCAAACCCCACGTGCCGGAGACGAAACAAAAGCTACTCTGTCAGGCGTTTATTGGAAATTAATTTCCTCTCCCTCATCTTTTTGCATTCATAAAACTCAGGACGGAAGAGGACAGGATGATATCCAAACACAGGGAGTCACAGATTATTGGGGCAAGAGGTCAGGAAGGGAATCATAAGACTCACCAGCTCTAGGTAACTTTCATGATGAGCCCTAAAACACAATTTAGGTTGTGACCATTCGTCACATATTGTACGCACATTTGAGTTTCTCTTTAAAAAGTTGAATGCAATTTGATTATTTAATGCATTCAGCACAGGATAAACAACATAAACATGATGCAATAACAAATATAGTATGAAAAGAAAGTTCTAATTATTTAAATCTAGAAGTGCACAAACGTCTGAATCCATTCTAAACAACATAAATCTAAGAGTGAACTGTAAATCAGTTGCGTCTTGTATCTCATCTTTCTTGGCCCTCTCTGGTTCCCATACACCTGCCCTTCTACCCCTCTGCCCCTGCACCATCCTCTTCCTCCCTTATCTTCAGTTCAAAGCTTGATGACTGAATTATCTCTGGACGGTAAGAGAGAAAGGAAACGACTGTCGGCAGTCCCCGGTCAGCCGGAGAGAAACTCTGCTCCAACAGCTGCTTGGTTAACTGGTCTTTACTGCCTAATCCTGAGCTGGAGGGACGGAGCACCGCTCAACAACACGTCAGCGTCTGTACAAGACAAACAGGTTCACTGTTTCTCCTCATAGAGAGCGGTGTCATGAGATAGTGGATGTTCATGGCAAGAGCGGAAGCAGAGGTCTCAGGTTTGAGTGGCCACAGAGAGCGCTTGACTGAGGTGTTGAGAGGGAAGGTGTGGTGGTCAGGCCCACAGGAGAACTGAGGTAGATTTAACTGCTGCACTGAGGGAAGGAAAGAAAAACTATAGGATGAGTGCAGTCTTTTGAACCAAGAACACCTGTGGGCACTGATCAAAGGCTACATCGTCTAGTGCAAGGTTACTGTACTATATCAGCCACTTTATTCATAGAGGACTTAACATCTTAATGTGTTGGTGACGTTGGTTTATCTGAAGAATTTTTCATCCAAATATCACACAATTGACTTGATGTGTAGAAACAATCTGTTAAAGAAGTCTGTGCTTATATTTATATGTTATCTATATATTGGTTACATTCCTAAGTAGGGTTGGGAGTTGCAGGGTAACCCATGATACAAAAAAATATCCATTACATGGCCCAGTTGACAGTAATACAGCAACAAATTGTTGGTGTTGCAATATGTTATTGACTCAAGAATACAAAACGCCCCTTAAAGGTAAAGTGTAGGGTTATAATGGCAAGAGCTCCACTATGAGGGGTCATGAAGTAGTGACCTCTGCATTCTACAAGCTCTCTTCTCTTCTTGGTCCATTGAACAAACTCCAGTAAACAAACAGAGTCTCATTCAAAGGGAAACACCAGCTAACAAGTCAGCTAATGGACTAGCCTAGAGCATAACTGATAATTTGATAACTCAAAGTTAACTAACTTCCTCCTGCTCTCCAGCTCCTCCCACTCCAAACATGGTTACTTGGGACTATAAAAAACAAGATGGTGAAAGCCATAATGCCACACTTTAGAGTTCAAAAAGCAGGACACAAATTAATGGGTAACATCATGGTGGCTACTACAACTGAATTCATAAAAAGATGCATTTGTAATAAGTATTAATAATTTATATCTTTCAGGGTCCACCTGTGCTTTTCCCAATCATTCTTTTCTTTGCATCCCTCTGATTTGAACATGCGTTTTCACTTTTTCAAACTCCTCACTCTCAAAAGTGTAAAAACTCAAGGTAGCAGTCTAGTGGCTGGAAGATCACAGTCAAGGTGATACAGGTGTGTCATCACACACACCAGTTAAGCTTTCATTAACATTTTGTTTGCCTGAATTATGCATTTTCTGCTGTGCTGTTTCTTTATGTTCTAACGATCACCCACTGTTAGCCTAAAGCATATTCATACACGTTAACACAGATGACATCAACATGACCAGTCAGCAGTAACACCTCACCACCATACGACTCGACCCTTAACTACAGTATGGCCTGTTAGATACAGTTGATTTAAAGAAGCCAGAGTCCTCCACATCCACAAAGATACCCCTCCTTTTCTGGCCACGTCGTCTGTCTTGGCTCTCTGGCACACAAGGTCATCCCCTAGCCAGTCACGACACTCCAATTAAGGCGACTGATGGACGCAGCTAATTGGTAGGATTTATAACCTTCTTTTATTATGCTTTATGAGGAAGGCAAGTGGAGGGCATTACCATTTATAGGCCCCAGGCTCCAAGCTGGATCACTGTCATCCACCGCTGTCCGGTCCGACTACTGAATATTGAAGAAGGGGAGTAACTGGAGCTGGGACGTCTTGAGGTCCCTCCAACTATTCCCGTTTTCTTCTTCTAAAGTAATTTAAAAGACAACTAAATTAAAAGAAGACAACAGCAGACCCTGGACAATTCAACAGCACTGAGATGAAAGTAGAGTGAAGCATGGATGAAGGCTTCATGGGGCAGGAAGGCAAAAGAAGGCAGGCAGGGCTCCCATAATGAGTGTGTGGTTATTGATTGTATTGTCAGGGTGGCTGACCAGGGTCCCGTGTGCTACGGGCCCCAGTCCATCTGTGGACAATGCAGTCAGTTACACCTCACTGCTCCATCTAATAAAGAACAGGCAGATTGATGTCACTAGTATGGTTGAACTCTACCTAACACTCAGCAGCTACCCTCAGCTTACACACGCACACACACACACACACACACACACACACACACACACACACACACACACACACACACACACACACACACACACACACACACACACACACGTACATCACACACACACCACACACACACACAGAGGGCCAGTTGTGAAGTTGTGAAATCATTTTATTTCCTTTCTAGTATAGAAAACAAATTAAAGGAACTATGATTTGCTGTAATCATGTTCTCAAATAGAAGTAAAGGACTGTAACAAACAAATATTTTATTTTTAATTGAAGTGTCAGTCACTTAAACATGTATTTTAATTGTTTAGGTAATACAATTCAATAAAATAATAATAATAATGGACATTACAATCACTCATAGCTGTTGTAAGTAGCTATTTCATTGAAAATCAGGTCTTAAAGCTCCAATGAGGAACTTATTGTTTGTGTTAATTTTGGCGCCCCCTGTGGACAAAGTGATTTCTCTTATTACTTTGATTGTCTTGTACCTGTGTGTTCTGATGAAAAATCTCATCCTGTTTTTTTTTAATGCCAAATGATTACCCACTGTGAATATTTTCTGTGGAAAAAGTTCAAGAAAAGCACCTTTTCAGCTTGAATATTATACATATAATATCATATTGTACTGCATCATACTCGATTGTATTGTACCGCATCGTATCGTGAGTTACCCTGTGATTTCTTCCCCTTTTTTTCACTTTGATAAATTGTAAGTACTGATAAACACTAAATCATAAACAGCAGATTATGAATTTAAACATTTTTTGGGAAAAAATCAAATAAATTTAAGCCACATATGTGATCATGCAAGGACATACTCATAAAATTTGTTTATTTTTTTCAACCAGTCTGTGTGTACAAAAATAAAGAAAGAAGAGATATCTGTTCCTACACCTGTGTGCTAATCTGTTGTCATACTTTGAGAATACACAACTTTTACCAATAGCTAACATATCAGCAGCGCCCTTCTTCACAACTACCTGACTGACAGCGTTTCAGGTCAAGACCTTTTTCCAAATGAGGGAACAACTGCAGCAGTCCTGACAGCTCTGTGTTCTGCTGGTTTAAGTTGCCTCTTTTAGGAGGAAGTCAATGCCTCCACGTCAACATTGGGCTGCACTCGAAGCCCCCGTAGCCTCAGCAGCCTCCGCAGTAGTAGAAGCAGCAGCACGAGCGATTACTCCTGCGCAGCCAGCCAAAACACAAAAATCAATAAACAATCTCAACGTTTCTGAGGGCCTTTCGTCTGACTTAATAAATGTCTCAATCCACTGTTATGACTTCATTTTGCTTTAACGTCTTCTTCATGTGCATCTTTTGCCGATCAATTAGAGAATGGAGTGCCCCTGCTGTCACGACACATGGCCTCCATCCGCTGCTGAAACGCACACACACACATGCGCACTCACAAACCATTACGAGTACAAAGTGAGCCGCTTCTGAAGGCCTAAAATGAGATACTTCTTAAAAGCACTCACTAAAAAGGGTACATTGGGGTCTATATTTCACACTTCTTTCAGGTTATTCTATGTCTCGTGTTCTCTTAATTTCTTGTCCAAATCTTAGGTAAGAGTGTTTTATCTGATCTGTTGAAAAAGATGTTGGCTTTTTTGCATATTGCTCTTAAAGAAATCACATGAAGCCGTCTGGTGTTCAGGTAGGGCTAGTTAACGCCACATGTATGCATGTAAGTGTGCAGGAAAGGCACAACTTCCTCTATGTCAGTGGCGATGACAACCACTGCATCTTTCTCTTCAAGCATCTCCCGCTGTCACAGGCCCTAATCCTGGTGCCGCAGGGATGACAGGTGAGTGGTGCCAGAGCCTCTGGTCTGTGACTGGAAACTCCTGGAGAATTTCACGCGCACCCCTCTCTTGTCTCCCATCGATTCTGCCACTTCCCATTATTGTCAATCAGAGCAGCGGCGGCGTCTCCACGGGAAGGAGCTGTGCAGCAGGCGATTGCCAGGGCAGCGGGGTGCAGAGAGCAGCAAGCTGCCACTACGCCGGCACAGGGACCACCAGGGGACCCCTCTCAAGGGGGCTGCCCAGGCAGGATGCCAGGACCAAAGCTGAAACCTTTTGCTCTACAACACCTAATGCACATGGTTGAGAAGCACAGAGGGGTGAAATCTCAGGAGCGGCTTTTTTGTTGACAAAAAGAGCAGCTGAGGCTCTCGCTGCAGACATAGTTTCACCGAGCTGTCAGCAGGAAAGCAGCGCTGCTCTCTCAGACGTGACCGCCTTGTTAGAAAAATGACATAATAACAATGACAGGAATAATGGAACAGAAGTGTGCTGCAGGTTAAGGTGGGTTTGGATGGTGGCTGCTCTAAGTGATCTTCCAGTGTGGCCACGTCCCCCGGTGCCCTCTGACCCTGAGTGGGCCATCAGAACGGTACCGCACAGGCCTTCTGGTCAGGTAAGAGAACCATGTGGCGGCTATAAGCCCAAGAGATTGATGGAAGCAGCGCCCTCCCTCCCTCCGCTGTAAAAGATTATCCGCTCACCCGCTGGAAACAAAGCTGTGATGGAAATTCGTCTCGCATCATCAGCAACAAAATATCTACACGGCGGAGCGGGAGTCTCTCATTTTTCATGGGCTATATATTAAATAAAAAAGGGCATCAAAGAAAAAGGGAAGGGGGTGGTCTGAGTGATAGCACTAGTTAGTGTTTTTTTTTAAATGGGCCACTTGAATCAGGGAGATTATACGGTTTTTATTGGCTGTCAGGAAACACAACTTTCTGCGTACTTCACCCGCTGGAGCTCGTAACGCTCTGATTAGAATGCCAGCAGAAATGAAAAGGGATGGTGCTGGTGTAAAGACATGAGGAGAAGCCGCAGGACAAGCACAGATGCCCTGAAATCTGCTCCCCCTCAAATACACAAGAGGACCAACACATGCACACACCAATAAAGCAGAATGAACAGGCCGTGCACACAGGATTTACACACCAAGTTTCACAGTCAGATCTAGTGTCAGGGACCAAGCTGCACCTTTTCTGAACCGGATACACGAGGCACATCAAGCAACAGTGTTATCTCTGCCTAAGTGAATATTGCATTCAGCTGATATGTGATATTTGAATTTCCCATTAAGGGAGGAATATGTGTCGGAGTGAAAAAGCTCAGTGATGCCTGCTCATTTCAGAGGAGGCAGTGAATGGAAACCTTGTGTCACAGTTGCAGTGTGTCATAGTGGTGATAAGGATGAAGTGATGGAGGGGACTCCTGAGGGGGGGTACAGGTAAGAAAACTGACTGCTGTTACTCACAGGGTCACCTACACAGGAGTCAGATTGAAGACTAACTATCATTTGAAATAAACTCAACTAACTCAACCTGATCACTGTGATCTTCTGCAGTGGTTCAGAAGTGTTTTTAAAAGGCAGAACTGATAACCTCACGAGTAAAAGTGGCAGATCGAAATCGGTCATTATATCGACTCGAGCCACTCCAGTCTGTTCACGTCTGTCAGCTTGTTCAAACTCAGCTTTCAATTTCCCATTGCCGAGGGAGAGTAAGAGAGGGTAACATCAAACTCCCAAACATGACAGAGCTGGCTCTCTCTGACGAGAGGAAGCCATTGATTTTTCCTCCATTTCACCATCAATCTGGTGGAGAAGAGGTGGCTGCTGGTGCTCAGACAGCTGATGATGTGATTTGTAACCGTGGACCACCGGTGAGCGGAGAGAATTGCTCCGACTCTCAACACGTGGCCGAGTGACTACAGCCGTCTTCAGCATTCAGCCGCAAGATTAACAGTGGGGGATCTAGTGATAATCTCCATCAGCCGAGGGAGTATTTTCTCTGTCAGCCACACTAACATTTGTATTCAGCAGGACCGCTGTCAAATCTTGTGGGGTTTCTGTCACTCCACATGCAGCTCTGAGGATGATGAAGTCAGTCTGTCCATCTCTTTAGTTCACACTTGAACATCTCAACAGCCACTGGATGTATTAACATCTGAATTAATTTGGATCCCCAGGAAGTGAAACACAACATTTCCCCTTGTGTCACCAAGAGTTGTTAAACATGTTGTTTTGAATGAAATGTCTCGACAACTATTGAAATAGATTGCAATGAATTTTGGTACATCCTTAGATTATAATCAACTCGATCTTTATGTAGCTTCCAACTAATTACAGATGTGCTGTTGTTTTTCTTAGTGCTTAATAGTGATTGGTGCTGTGCTACTGCCTAGACTGAGCATATGACCATAATTTCAGGCCTACAATAATAGAAACATTCAAATTAAGAAATGTTTGACCAACTGACTTGTAATTCTAGTGCTGATTATGTGCTTAATTGTTAATTGACTAAATGTGCACATCCCCACTGGCACTCAGTAAAGTAGATTTATCCAACGTTGCTTTTAGAAGAGCTGCACATAACTCCTGCTAACTAGCAACTGTCTGCTAGCAGGGGTGACAGCTGGAGATGCTCAGCACAGACAGAAGTTGGTTATTTTCAGCAAACAAGTGTACTTACAGCTTTGATGGAGCTCCGTCTGACAGTCCTTTTTGGTCGACCTCATCATCTTTCACATTTGACTCGTCCTCATCGTATTAGCAGTTAGCACCGTCACTTTCCCTCTCCTGTTTCTTATCAGTAACACAACATGGACCATGATCAGCTGGTTAGCACAAACTAGTCGTATTTGAATAAATAATTTGACTTTTATAAAGACTCTAAGTATAGAAACTGGTAAAGTAATGTCTGTTTATGTTATCCAACTAATTCAGTCACACAGGCTATGATAGAAACACACAAATGACCCCAATCAGTTGTGTTTCCATATTTTGATATTGCAGTTTTTTTCCCATGTTTTTACTTAAAATTACACAGACACCCCCTATAAAAAATACTGATGATTTCTTAATTATAGATGTGTCTGGAGATTAATTTAGTCTAAATATTAGTTAATTAATCAACTATTTTTAACATATTCAATCTCCAAAGCAGGAAAACATAGAATAAAAAGAATGATTTTAGAGCAGGCATCCTGCTGCCTGAGAAGTTATAATGTACAACATGAACTGTTACTGTTACATTCAAGCTTCCTCATCATCCAGGAACCTTCGAGAGATAAAAAACAAGAGGATCACATGCTCCACGTTGTTCTGTCCTTCTTTACACTGCACTACTGACAAAAAGAACACAAAGTATGTGTATACAGATTAACATTGATCTCAAGCCACATCTTCACAAACATGTTTCACACAAATGATCATTTATTGCACGAAAAAAAATCAGCACTGGAAATAAATAGATAATACAAGTTGTTCAATAAATACTCAATACAATGAGAAATCATTGACATCCCCTTCGACATGAAGGCAACATATTACATTTTAAGAGATCATGTCACATCATTTTAAAACCCAATGATCAATACTTTACAGAGTTCAGTTTGTATCCATGACAGCTCATGTTTATGTTCAGACAGTTTATTCAAAAGTTAAGTATCCACCTCATGCTGACATTTATTTAAAAAAAAAAACTGCATAAACACTGCACTGCAGGTCTGATTGAATTTTATCATTGTAATGTCTCTTTAACATCAAGTGACACCGTGCAGGCTTTCTAAGGGAGGAGTAATCCTCTAGATCATTTGCAAAGCAATTAGGCATGCCTCCACTGCTATTAAATATAAAGATAACAGCCTGTGAGATAAGATGCTATTTGTACTACGTATCAAATGTAGATAGCTGCCTAAGTGCCCTGATAACAGGCAGATATATTTAAATCCTTGTAAATGAAATTAAAAAAATACGACAGTAAAAAAAATTAGAGACATATCTGCTATCTCAGATCAAATTGAATTTATGTATGTAATGTCCTCAGCCCTAAATCCTCAATTAATGGACCTGTAATTAAGCATCACATCATAAATACTACACATTTTAAACAGTGCTATCACTTTGAATGCATGGCTTTATGGATAATATCAACTCTGACATTCAATCAAACAAGGCAAATACATAAATACTTTTAGCTGCCAAGAAATCACGAGCTGACGTAAAATATATTGATCCTTGCTGGTGCAGCATTGCCACACTGACAGTCACCAGAAACCCTGACCACACAAGGTTGGCTTTCATTGTAAGGAGAGCTCACAGATCAAACTGGAACCCTTTTGAAACCCAAAGTGAGTTGAACTACAGTGACTCGCAACATGCATTTGTCAGCAGGAACCAGAGAGGCTCTTTTTGCATGTGTTACTATCATCACTACAGTCTACACAGCAAGAACAAACGCCACCGACAAGAAAGGAGCCAAAAAAAAAAGTCAAATTCCCCACTGACCTGTGACCTCAGGGGGACCGGGGGGCTGCCCTGCATGCATACAGAGGAGGTTCAAACAGAGTTTATGACTGCATTATCTCTCCTCTTCCTCATCACTTCTCCACCCATCAGTGGACACTAGCAGCCACTACGCCCGAGCAAACGGACCAGGCATCACTCATTCACTCACCTCCTAGGTGCCTTTGTCAGGTGATTGCTGGCGGAAAAAGGAAAACAGATCAATACATCTCCCATGGGCCTGACAGGTAATCTTTACCTGGGATGAAATATGAGTGGTACCAAGCCGCTGGATTCCTTAACTGTAACAGGGCAATTGACTGGCTGTGCGGAAGCCGTTTCCCCCACTTCCTGGCCATTGGAAATGCATTTTGGGGGCATACAGTCTGTCTGGGATGTCGTTATAGTGACTGCTAATTACCACAGAGGCAGGCGAGGTGCTTCCCCACTCGTGCTGCTAATGGAACTGTATCTGGAATGATGCGTCTTCCTCCCCCCGTCAATGCCTTGGCACCAAAACACGGACTGACGGATAAGGCAACAGCAAGAAGCGCTCCTTAAAACACCACACAGTCAATACCTGTCAGCATCAAGGGACATATGTCTCAAAGAAGTCACCAATGTATTTATCAAAAGCTCCTTTTTTCTAATTACTAAGCTCATCCGATGTGAGTCCTATCAATCAGCTGCGTTTTCTGGCCTGGGAAGAGCCAACTACTGGACTTCCAGTGGACATATGGGGAGTATCTGCGAGGGAGGGGATGGGGGTTGCTCCCTGCCTCAACACTTTGACTGATTCCTGTGGCAGGATGTCTTGTGTGAAGCATCCATTTAGACGAGTGTGCACACACAGCATTTATAAATGTCATCCCTGGCCAACATGATCACATAAAGTCTTCTCAGACGGATTATTGCAGACGTATAACTCACATTAATTGGCAAATCTCATTCTACTAAATGCAATTCTTCTCTTAAATAAGGCTTTAAAGTGTCTAAAAAGACATGCAGTGTGCAGCTGAAGATAATGTGGTTGCTTTCCTAAACAGGTTTTGTATGCTTATTATACAAAGTGCATACCTGTGTGTTTGGTGCGAGGAAGATTTCAAAAATGAGCTTTTTATTTTAGACAGAAACAAAACTCACTTTGCTGTCCTTGTAAAATACTTCTCCAGGATACTTGCCAGCAGAGATGATTTGATTATGTGCAGGAGTACACTTTTGTTTTTAAAGACTACAGCAGTTATCACCTTTATGATTCAGGTCGAGCTAAACCTACTTCACTGGCCTCCTATAAATGTGCATTTCTCTGAAAATACAGCTTGTTTACCAGCCTGGAAAAGTGTTGTATTTGATCTCACTGTATGCCTCCATTGATCTTTTAATGCATCTGATGGTGCAGGAGTCAGGGAAATGTATACCCCAAGGGTAGGTGAAAAGACTGTGTTTGACTCTCCTCTCCGGTCTGCAGCAGCTCCTCCAACTCCTTTTCTCTGCCTCTGCAAAGCCCCAAAAGCAACTAATCCAGCTGAAAAACGGCCTCTTTAAAAGGATTTGCAGGCAGCCTTGAACTTAAATACATTTGGGGAAATTTGAATATGGAAGGTAAGCTGAGGAGAACAGAGGCAGGCCTCCGAGGACCACGACCACACTCCCTCTGTGTAGTGCTAATGAGCACCTTTGTACAAACTGTAGCGTTTTAAATCCATGCTAATAGGAGGCCTGTACTTTGTGTGGCTCTCTATCGGTGGCCGCCTCTCAGAACTTTGTAGCAGCATGTGGTGGCTAAACATTCTGATGCTCAAATATGTCTCGGAGCTACCTACGTGCTGCATAACGCAGAGCAAAATCCTACATGGCACCAAACCTGACTACCTTCTCAGTGTTCCCACTGACAAACACTGTGCTACCAGAGTGGACATAATTGCTGGATTGTGTGGTAGCAGGTGGCCCGGAGACCGTGTGTGTGGAAACAGGAGGAGCCGTCAAGTCTTGAGTAGAACGAGGAGCCTCTTGAAGCTGCTCTCTTCCTCGAGGAGATGGCAGAGGGTTAACAAGGCTTGATTGCATTAACATTTGTCATGCTTAATACACTACCTGGAAAGACGGATCTAGCAGGAACATGCTGATTTGAGGAGTGGTGATTGTATTTTTTCTTTGTCTCTTAAGACTGTGCAGCAAGAGGAGGTTCAGTCTTTTCTTTCTCTGGCACGGTAGTTTTTCTTTTAGTAGGTTCTTCTGGACTTAGGTGTACTTATCTGGCCAGGTTTATGGTCCCCCCTGAGGGAGACTCCCCGGATGGGCTGGATTGGAGGACAGTGAAAATGTTGCATTTGGTCCCACAGCCTCCTGAGTGGAGGTGTTGCTGGCTCCCTGCGCCTCCTCTCTCTGGTGATCATTTTGAAACGAGCTGCTGGCTGCAGAGAGAAAAAAAAAGCACATATCATATTCTGGACTTGTAACTCAACAATGAGTACAAACATTTAAAGCTGGGGTTGGTAATCAGATTTAGATACATTTTTTGTTACACTGGTTAAAATGATCTTTATGTCCTGATGGCAATCATTACATGATGTGTTCCTAAAAAAGAGCGAAGAAAAGCTGCTATCTACAGCCAGAGTAAACCTGGGAAAACACAAACCAATCACCGTTTTTTGGGTGCCAAAATTTTAAACCATTCAAATCCCATCCTGCTGTTCTGCCCGCCTCCTGCGCGTACATTTCCCCGGCGTGCACTCCCCGTCCCCTGCCTCTGCTTCCCCTGATTTTACTCGGGCCTGTCCCCTCTGACCCGATGAGATGCTTTGCTCAGGACTGTGGTCCGGATCAGGCGTCGTTTTGGAGGAGCTCCGAGGGAGGAGGGGAGGGGTTAGACGGAGTCATGAGGAAATGCTACATTCAAATTCATGCTAGTTTTCCAAGACTACCAACCCTAGCTTTAAAGATACACACATATATCATATTTTCAGTGAATGTTTGAATGGATGGTCTATCAAACATGGACTAAATGTAGTCCAGCACTCATGGATCACTCACTCTTTTAGGTATATTAAAATAAAACTTTGAAGCAATCCTCGTCTAATAGGTTAAATATTAATGAGGTTTTGGTCAAGTGAGCCAAATCCAATTTGGCCCCATACGACTTGTGGACACGGTTATTAAAAGGCCAATCTGTGCTGCTCCTATGGCTTAACTTCCCCCCTCTCCAGTTATAGTGTGTAAGAAGCTGTATGTTTTGAACTCCCTTCATCACACGTACACATCTCACTGACGGCCCTCTTTTCCAGACATTCTCTTGATTTCTCTCACCTTCATGAAGCTTTTTGTTTCAGACAGGGAAGGGAAATATCCGAAAGAGAACCGGGGCCAATTTTTGCAGCAGACAGAGGAACTCTAAAACAATTGCGCTCCCTAACATGCTTGATAAATAAATCTTTCTTGATCTCAGCCACCCCCCGCCAAAAAAAAGTTAGCAACGGTCACACAAGACATTGGGGAGGCAGTCCTGAAGCAGAGGACAAGGGAACTAGAAGTGACATTGTGGCTCTGGGCTGTCTCAAAGGATTAGGCATTACAGCATTCAGTGGCATGTGCTTTTGCTCCTTCCCATTATATCTGCTTGTGCCTCTTTCCAGATGACTTCTTCCCCAAACTGATCCGGCGGGCAAGATAATTGATTAATATTTCTTGAGGGAATGATGACTAACCGTTGCTGAGGTTCAACCCAAACACCCGGGTTAAACATAGTCGAAGGCTTGGATCAAAATTCAGAGGTTTTCTTATTTGACAGATTCAAAGACATGGCTGGGAACATTTGGTTTGTAGGTGTGTGAACATGCACAGGGCAGATACTAGCGTCTGCTTCAGGTCAAGGTCACCATCAGGGTAAGCTGCTGATACACATTTTTACACTGACAGAACAGATAGTTAAAAATAATCTCAACATTTCAAATTTTAAATCACAAGTGAAGGTTCTGCACTCAGAGTATGTAAAGATCGAAATGTAAGTATTCAAAATAAAAGTGCTGATTCTGCATAAAAACGAACCATGTGATTGATTTATTCATTTTGATCTTTCATATAAGATTTACAATTCTGATGCATCAATGCTTAAAGCTCCTGTGAGGAGTTTTTATACAGTTATGAAACAGACTAAAATGAATAATGATGCCTCTTCATGAGCTGCAAAAGTAAATGAGTCCCTTAACATAATGATAGGATAATTCTATAGAGCTGTTTTTAAAGCCTGAAACTGCTGTAATGGGGGGTTTGGACAAGTATGCCACAGAAGCAACCGTTTTTATGTTTATCACTGCAGACTCTCAGTGAGTGTTACGTTTGATCATGAACAAACAACAACATGGGATTTTTTGTAAACAAAAAATACTACATAAGCAAATAGAGGAAGAAATCAGCCAAGACTTAAGATGTAATCCTTGTCAACAGGGGGCGCCAAAATCGACACATACAAAAAGTTCCTCATAGGAACTTTAAGAAGTAGTTCACTATTTTAAAAGGTTAAAATCCTTTTTTTACTACTTATATACTATTAGGTAATTCAGTTTTAAGTAGGAGAGAAGAGAGTTTTTAGAGACCTGTCACCAATGTTTAAGATAACGATTAAACTGATGGCAGAATCTGATTTTTTTTACATTACTACTTTGTAACCCTTCATATCTGTTTTTCAAATGAGCCATGAGATTTGATTATATTTATGTGCTGCTAGTAGTCCCATCTAGTTCCTCATTTTGAGTCCCTCTTAAAGTGTCACCAGAACATGTCTAACACACTACATGTTGTTGATCTTTCTAAGACACAGTGTTATACTCACACACTGCCGACATTTTCTTCCACACCTAACCATGAGACCAAATCAAGAGTTTATATTCTTCCGCCCAATGAAATCCATTTTCTCTAAAGCAGCAGTTAGGTGTACTAGCTTGCAAGAATCAAGTTGATCAAACAAATACAAGACTTAATAAGACACAATAACACTTGAATAACCATACTTAGTTAATGTCTAATAAGAAATGAATTAAAAAACATCGCCTCATTACTAGTACTCACCTTCATTTATTTATGTGACCACTACACGCAAGTTTAAAAGTGATTAATGTTAATCCAATGCTCAAATAAAAAATGGCCAGAACACTAAACTGTTTTTTACATCAAGGTCAATAAAGACATTACATGGCAAAGGTTTCTGTCGATGGGAGAATTACAGTACATGCATTTATTGTGGGTGATAATGGGTGGCTGAATGGAACCATCTTACCATCTTAATAAGCTCTCATGTGATGCTCTCTAAAAACAATCATTACAGGTCTTCCTGGAGCACTCCCCTTCCCCCTGTTTATTAATCAGCTAATTACACATTGACAGTAATGGGCCTGCTGATTCCCACACTTAAATGAACAGGGCTGAATAGCTCTTTAATGATTAGCCTTTGTGTTTCTCTCTCCCACTCACACTCCTCTCTCTCTCTCTCTCTCCCATAAACACACACTAGTGATTCTTTATGCAATTGAAAGAATGGGGCATTTAAATCGGACCTCCTTCTGAGAGGGTCTGCAAACAAACGAGGCAAGAAGCAGCTGACATCCTGAGCTGGAATAAAAACTAGTACTTTATCCTTAAATATGAAACAGAACAGAAAACTGTCAGAGTTGTTACAAAGACTGCAGGCTGCATCAACCTGTGTGGGTCTCAGTGTAAAGCTCAGTCTCAGGAAACAGCGAAAACCACCATGAAAGTTTGGTGGAGCAGCGCAGGCAGGCAGGTGCAGGTGGAAATGGAGGAGATGGGTGGGGGTGGGGAAGGGGGGGTGGGGTTTCTTTGAAGGACGCGAGCAGGGTGCGGAGTGGAGCCGGAGAGGGCGAAATAGTGCGGTGGGCTGCATTTCTGTCAGCAGAAGTGATGGCTGAGTGGTAGCGTTATTTGTCTTGTGCTGCCATACGGCCCCTCGCACCAGCCTGGGCATTAATGAGAGGGGGCCGGACCGCCGGGCAGGAACACGGCGGGCCTCCGACGCAGGTGATCTGTCAAGCAGCCGTCTTGCTCGGGCAAGGAGACACATGAAGACGGAGGGGAGAGGAGAGGTGGCCGGGCTGACCAAGGGCCAGCCTCTGCCTGGGCACCAACATGGGGGTCTGTCCGACATTCAGAGATTATGCACTCGCAGCCTGACGAGGTCAATCATCCCTGCATGTAAGCTCCAAACTCTAACTGTGGCTGAAATACAGCACATGGGATAAGTTCACGTTTTGGTTTATTGCCATCATTTCTTCATAGAGATAAAGATGAAGGGCATTATCAGCGACAGCAGGGGAGGAGTACGATTGCAATAATTAATTAGTCAGTGTGTGAGATCAGCCAAGGCTATTAAAATCCATCAGGAACTTTACACTCAATGATTCATCTTTGCCTTACACATAACTCTCCAAAAATTGTGGTGAATGAAGAATGTATTCATTTGGCTCTACTTTGTTGGAAACATGGTTTTCTGTGAAATTTGGTCCCCTAAAGAAATATCAAATTTTCAAAAAAGGTACGCTTAACGTCCCAATTAATCTAACAAAATAAATAAATTCTATCAATATTTTTAATGATACCTGGTATAACAGAACATATAAAATGTATTCTTTGTTCAAAATCTAGTGAGGACTTGTTGAATTGAGTTGGATTGTTGGATTGATGTTGGTGTGAAAAGAAGAAAACAGCCAATTTAAGGCTGAGAAATGGAGTGGTCATCTAATCCAAACAGATACCTGGCCTGATAAGTTTTTTTGTCCTTTTTTTCCCACCACGAGCTTCAGCACTGCCATGGAAGTGCTAAAAGGGTAAAGAAAGAAGACAAAGCAACAGCTGGGTACCGCCTCAGTAATTCCCCACAGAGCCCTGTGAGACACCTCGAGCCGCAGACTATTTTCACTCCTGATTACAGAGTTTCAAATCAACCGCTAACACATACAACAATCCACTTCCTCTGGCCAACTCAAACAAAGACTCGCCTGTCGTGTTCACTAAGAGCAGCACAGGGAGCCATGCTTTCCTTCCTACTAAATGTAGTCTCTTCATGCAAACAAGATGTTTACCAGAAAACAACACCACTCAACAAACCACTGAATGGGATTTTTGTCTCTGCACACATTCATGGCAGAATGGCAACAAAACAGAATTTGTACACAGAGAGTGAAAGCTTGTCAGAGTGAATGTGCATCTCCTGGTGGTGGTGAGATTACTGAGGAGAGACATGGTACAGCAGCCTGCCAACGTAAAGATTTATACAGAGCAGTTGCAGCTGCAGAAACTGACATTGGACGACATGGGATGCATGATAAATCATGGTGGACAGGGGGCACTAGACTCACAAAGCAGGGAAACACTCTGCAGGGCTTTGGGAGGAGAGTGGGGGTCAGATCAGGAAATCTGCTTTAATGTGATGTTGCATAATGTTCTGTTTTTTTTATACCAAATTCAGAAACACAGTATAAAATCTTAGGAGACATTAAAGTAACTCTCCTCTAAGAAACACATTAGAGAATATTGTTTAAATTTCAATGATATACTGTAAAGCATGACTTCTGTTTTTGCATTTTCTGCGAGAGAAGATCGTTGATTTATTTCATTTTTAAAAAATGAATGAATAAGCTAACATTTTTGTAAGATTTCAGTGCATCTTATCCTTCTTTTACTCATTTTACAAACTACTCTGGATCTGTTAACTGTTGAAAAACTGAGGGATGCCCCTTGTTCTGCGTGTTGAATGCGAGGGGTCCTTAAGGGCCAGAGGTGAATCCTTTTTTACTTTTATGGGAAGTGGTTGAGCGCTGGGGAGGTGAAGGACAGAGTCGCAGGCCGTTCCATCACTCAGTGCAATAAATGGATGCAATCTGTATCCAAGTAAAGCACTGGCTGTTTTTAAATTCCACCTCTTTTATCCAAATGAATGATGGAGCCTGGTACAGTGCACTGTGCAGCGATATTAATACACATCAGAGGCCTGCACCCCTCAGTAAATCAGGGAACTACCAGCATTTGTTATTTAAATGACAAACAGAAAGCGGAGCACAGAGCGGGGCCACAGAACAGAGGAAGAGGTGGACAAACCAATTCAGATTTCAATCCGGCAAAGACACAAGGCCCCGAGCCATGACTCTAATGAAAAAAGGCAGCTCCACTGGTCCAAACAGACACAACGGCTGCTGCTCAGTGCCACCTTCAATAGGCTGATCCCACAACTCTTCGGCTTCAAACAAAGAGGTAACAAACAAAACATGGAAACAAAGGCTAACTGTGCACTTCCCTCTGCAATTACATCCTCAAATACTTGATTTTATTCATTTAAGAGGAATCACAAAAATGCATCAAGAGAAAAAGTCTGAAGTCTGAGTAGAGCTGCTGTCTGCGCTATCTTACGGTTATATTTCATCAGGGTGACTAACTAAGCTAAATGCTGCAATCAAAATACTTATATGCTAAAACGTAATGATGGCACTCAAGACTTTAAACTGTTACAATGTGTGCCATGTTCATCAACTTAATAAGACAAGTGTTTGTCTAAATTATCTCCTTAAAAGAGGGGACAGTATTTCCCCATCACTTACAATCTAGAAAGTGACACAGTTTAAGGAAATGGATGTAAGATAGAGTTTCTAATATCAGAGCTTTTTTGTTTGTTCATACCACTGCATTAAGAGTTTTTGTTCACTTTTGACACCATGTAAGAATGCCAACATTTCAGAATCAACACATACCATGATAACAGCTGAGGTTTATGGGAATTAGAGTTTTAAGCAAAGTTTTAAAAGGTTTGACATGATTG
This sequence comes from Notolabrus celidotus, assembly GCF_009762535.1. Classification (NCBI taxonomy): domain Eukaryota; kingdom Metazoa; phylum Chordata; class Actinopteri; order Labriformes; family Labridae; genus Notolabrus; species Notolabrus celidotus. The sequence continues at coordinate 14,367,150 of NC_048293.1, forward strand.
TGAATTATATAGTCAACAGGGGGGCATGAATGTCTGTGCTACATTTTGAAATATTTCACTTCTAACTGCAAGATGTTGCCAGAGAAGAGTGACTTGATTTGGGTCATTAGGTTTCATCCACAGAGCACCGTGAATGTCTGGATAAAAAGTCAGTTCAAATCACAGACTTTTGGGGCATGCACCCCATGTCCAGAGGCTATACTCCTCGTTGCAGCGGTCACAAGTTCGACTCCCGGCCTCAACCATTTGCTGCATGTCTTCCCCCACTCTCTACTCCCCACATTTCCTGCCTCTCTTCAGCTGTCCTATCGATTAAATGCAAAAATGCCCCAAAATATATTTTACAAAACAAAACAAACAGAGACATTTGAGTCCAGACAAAAAGTGGTAGACTCATGACAGACGATCATTTTCATCCCCAGAGCCATGCAGACATAAAGGCTAAAACTGTACAAGAGTTAACGTTAGAAAAATGCAACCTTCAGCCGTCTCTTTCAGGCATGTCGCCTAAACACTTAATGTCACCAATCATAAAATAACACCTCCAGTAATGAAAGTAAAATAATAATAAAGAGTCCAGGGATTCATCAGTGGACTATGTGTGGAGGGTGTTACCTGATGTTGTGATGGACACAGCTTCTGTTTCCCTCCTCCTGGACTCTCCTGTGCTCAACAGCCCCAAAGTGACGTTAGTCTGCCTGAGAGGACATAGAGACAGAGAGATTAGACATTACTCACAGTATAACAGTGCTGCTCCCACCAACAATTTATGTTGGTGGGATTTCATGTAGAAATACAATACTTTCACAGAAGTCAATATATGCAAGCGCTGCACATTCATGAACAGTACAGCTTACATTCAGCTTTAGTATGGTTCATATTTTGCTACATCTTAATCTTTCTTCATTAAAACGTATTCTCAACAGAGAGAGAGAGAGAGAGAGAGAGAGAGAGAGAGAGAGAGAGAGAGAGAGAGAGAGAGGGGAGGGGTGCTAGGGTGCATGTGGCTGAGTCATTGCAGAGTTTACACAAACAAATTACACCTGCTCTATGCCTCCTGTGTCATATGTCAAAGCCCTGAAATAGGAAAAGCCCCCCCACCAGCTTAATAGCACCGGAGTCAGAGATGTAAAGTTAAGGTCAAGGTCCGTTCCATCACTGGGGGGGGGTTGGCTGCAGCTGATGTGCTGGTGTGTGTTTGTGCACAGGAGGAGGACAGACTGGTTGAAAAAAGAGAGGGAGTGACTACAGGGTATGATGACAAGAAAAGAGATAAAATCCTGCATGTTTGAAATAACAAACTAGAATGCATCTCTGAGAAAATCTCAAAATAATATAGGATTTAGTTTGAGAATAACCTATCAGAGTGCGGAACAACAGAGTGTGAGCTCCTTGTTAACCAACCAGCTCATCTTGGTCTGCAGGCTACATAAAGCTCACAGCTCTAACAGGCACATGCTACAATAAGGCCCCTTCAGGGCAGCCTTTTAACAGGCAGCGCGTTCTGTGACCTCAGCACCCATAAATCACATGACGGCTGTGCAGGCACGGGGTGTCGAGAGCTGAGCAGGGCATGCTTTGAGCGAAGTCTCTATGTTGTATAATCAATAGATATAAAAATAAATGGCCTGACCGTTATTCTCTCCCTGCTACCCCTCTCTAATAAAATCCCAGTAATGCATATTTCATTTACTTTTATACTTATTGATTACCTGTACTCCAGTTAGTAAATCACGCGCCTATCGATCCCTCAATCGTACCTCTGTCGGACAGCACATAACCAGCCATTTGCGCCCCTGATAAAGAGCTCAGGCATTGAACTCCCCACAGTAAATCTTTGCAAACTAACTTTTTAATTCCAAAATCGATCCACGTTTAAACGTCGCATTATTTCACGAGGCACGCCTGCGGTATTAAAAGTAATACCCTGATGCATTTGGTCTTAATGTGTGGAGGTCCATCCCTCCATCTCTTCCCTCATTACACCAAGGCCGAGCGGCTCCTTGGCCCCTGCAGCCTGGAGGGAGGCAACGGGCCCTCCCCTGCTGCTGAGAGCTGAGGGGCAGAGCTGCTGCGGGGCCGCCAGGAGCCCGTTGAGACGCTCAGCACAATGCTAATCAAACCTGAGAATACCATCAGCTGGCTCATTAACCAAGGCAAAACACCACCATTCATCTCCGAACAGAACCCAAAGGCTTTTTATAAGCATGTTACGCAGCTCAGTGTAAAACCGAGGCGAGCTGTTAAAAACGCACAACCCTTTTTTTATTATTTAACATCTGTTCATTCATCAGTTTTACCAGCATGACAGATGTTGGCCAGTTGTTTTGTCCCTAAATATACAGAGACTGTGATGAGAAAACAAAGATTGACTCAGAGGCATTGAGCAATGAAAAAACAGCTTATATGTAATGAAGATGGCCAGCGACGATGAAATTCTATCAAAGGCACAAGGACACTGCAGAAAAAGTCTCAGGATGGATTTTTTCAGGTCATATGAGACACTTTTAAATGCAGCGTGGTCCCTAGGGTACAGAGTATAACGGCACTGACATAGGGTCAATTGTAATTTTGGCAACCACATCCAAAAGCAAATATATCAATTAAAAATAATAAATCAAAAGAGGAGTGAAGAGCTGCGGTTACAAAATGGCCATCTATTTTCATTAGAGTACACGGTGCTTCAGGTGTGAGCAGGATCTCAAGATTAATAGAGGTATTCAAATGAATCAGAAAGGATTAGGGTCTCCTGGGAACATAATCAATAGCCCCAAATCAATGATCAATAGGCCACTCACACCAATATACTAACTGCTGACACCGAGATCTCACAATTAAAATGAAAACTGGGAAGGGAGTGGTGTAAGACTATGATTTATCTCACAGCCCAAGTGTCATTTAGAAATAAATAAGTCAATAGATAAAAGCTGCGGCTGCCCGGCTCAGGTGGGAGGCGGTTATGCATTTTAAGGTGGCCGCCAGCCCCAAGCATTACAGCCAAATCCCACAAAGCATCGCGCCCGCTCACGCGAGGATAAACAGCATGCAACCTCATACAGCCTTTATCACTTAGCATCAAATCTCTGATTGTGACCGTCAACAGGCGGCAAACAGGAGATGACAGCTTTATTAATACAGTATCATTTCAACCTGGCTGCAGTACAAGATTAATGCTTACACTGGGCCCACAGAGAAAACACTTTTCTATCAAGGGTGTTTGGAAACAAAGAAAAGTCAGATGTATGAGAGCTCAGCGGCAGAAATCGATCACGCAGCCAGGACGCTTAAAAGAAATGAAAATATAGTGAAGTGGAATCAGGAGTGGACGTTTTAAAGTTTGTTAGGAGCAATTAAAGCATTTCTCATTGACATATACTTAATATTCTGCCGTGGTGTTTGCATGCCAGTGTGTTTTGGAGGAAGTTAAGGAAGTAAATGGGTGTCATGTGAGCAGAGCTGGGTCGTGAGGACAGAGCAGCCGTCTCACTGGAGAGTGGATTTGAGCAGCTTGGGGAGACGGATTCAGCTCGTGCCGTCCGACGGGACACATCAGAAGCCCCTCTCGTCAATCCCCCCTCTCTCTCCTTCGTTCATTTGGGAGTATGATTTATACTTTTTGAAGTGAAGGGTCTTGAATCCCACTATAAAGGAATTAAGAGGTCTCCCCTGAGTCCGCCATTCAAATGAGAGCATGGCAGGGATATGAGGGCTTTTTAATAGAGAGAAATTAGTATTCACAATGCCTCAAACTGGAATCTGAAGGAACCTTTCAGGTGGAGAAGAAAGGGGCCAGTTTAGAAAAGAAAGCCCTAAGAAGTCGGGGGCTTTTCATAGCAGTCGTGTTTTTGCCCCTCATCAAGGAGCGCTGCAGCTCTCTGTGAAATAACCCAAGAGAGAGGCGGGAAAAAGAGTGTGTGTGAAACAAAATTAAGAATGCGCCATAAATAGGAAGAGTGGAAACAATACAATGAGGAGTCCCACAGTCTCGAGGCCGAGGGGGCTAAGCGGCGTCTCAACAGTCCCCCATGCAGATCCAACAGATCCAGGGATGACTGGAAGCCATGTGATGCTTTGACAAACATCTTCTGGATAAACCTTTTTTTTATGTTTTTCTGCAGTCCCAGAAATGCAGGGATTTTAGTCTGCATTACAACTTCTTCCACAGAGTTTCTCTTTTTGGAAACACTGACCTTGAAAACTATTAATTTACTGCATCTAAGCACAGCTTCTATTATAAGATCAGCTCAAACTTTGGGCCTTTATTTACATTTACATTTGTAGTTTGTTTGAGGCACTGGAGACCCTTTTTAGTAGGTAAAACATACTTTAAATGATTTTACTTTCTCTTGAATACAAACAAATGTTGAAATAACTTATTAAATTACTTTATTGGGTCTCAGAGCCTTATTTTGCTAAATGTGTTTTAAACAATGATCACTCAAATCCTGAATGAGTTTTGGAATAGATGTCTCTGAGGTCTGATTGCACTGCAAAAACTCAAGTCTTAAAGAGTGTTTTTGTCTCATTACTCATCACATTATCTCATCACACCTAACATGAGCCCAACTGACCCAACAAGCCTAGATATAAATCTTATTTTAAGGTATTACAAGACAATAAATAAGCACTCCATTTGTAATAATGAGCCAAAATGCTCAGTAAGATTTGAGTTTTTTTGTAGGGTGACCAACAAAAAACTAATTCCACCCCACAGAGGATTATTGTGGATTTCTCTTTGTGTGAATGATATTTAGGCAATCAAAATAATTGATGTATTTGCTGATGCACAATAAATAAAGAATGCAAAACATTCAATATTACTTTATTTGGTGTAGCAACAATGCTTCATGTTGATTTTAACAAGTTTTACCTTAAAGCTCCTTTGAGGAACTTTAGTTTTTTGTCAATTTTGGCACCTCCTGTGGACAGAGCAGTAGTCTTACATCTGTGCTAATCTTGTTCTGTATTTACTACAGTGGTGTTTTGTGACAGAAATATCACCCTGCTGTCTTGTAATAGTCACATGTATCACTGACTTAGAAGTCTAAAATGTAAAGGGAAGCTGTCTTCACATTGCTGCAAACTGTCTTGCCTCAGATCTACCATGTGGCAGTGGTTACAGGATTCAAAATTACAATAAACATATGATCAATTTTGTTGCTCATGGTCTTTTTAAGTTTTTGTGGCTCATAAAGTAGCATCGGTATTAATGCCAGTCTGTTTCATAACTTGTTAAAAACAGGGGCTTTGATCAAATGTGCAAGCTCAGTTTTCAACTCAAGAACGAGTTGATGATTATTTCTTTTTAATATATATAAATCTAATCATATTTAGGGGGAAAAATACAAGTGTTTTTGTAGTCAATTAGGCAAAGCTGGTTAGTGGAAAATAGTTACCTTGTTGAAATCTGTGTGCAATTAAAAAATATGCATCCAGTATAAATTACAGAATATTCTCGTTTATAAAAACACGCCTTTGACTCACTCTTTATTTTCAGCAGGGTTAAAAGTTAATGTGTAAAGTCACCCACATTTGATTGTGTCTTTCCTTCACAGCCAACCAAGTGTATCCTCCCACACACACACACACACACACAGTTAACAAAAATGACGCCACTTAACAACGACCTATGCTCTGATTCATTCAAATGAGACATGTCCATCAATATATTGAGCTTTGATCGAAAAAAGGTTTCTCCAATAGGCCCTTGAGAGGAGCCTTTGTTGAGCTAACATCAACTACCTGTTTCTGCAGAGTGAATAGGAACATCTGAGACGGGCGCTCTCCGTCACCATGTCAATAGGACACAACGGTGTGAACTGGAAATTGAAAGCAACAAGAACATTTAGTTTTTTGTTTCACCTTTAATGTCTGAACAAACTAATAATGAAGCTTGGAAACAAAACTTAAACATACCTGGTTTCTGTCTCGTTTTCCAACAGAAGGCAGCCAAAAGCTAAGAGGAGAGTATCAAAGTTTAATTCCTGCTTAAAACAGAGTGGTCTTTAAAAAAGCTCAATATTGATCTGCTTTTTATGAAGACTTTCAGACACTATAACTTACTCTCTCTGGTAAGGATCTTCAGAAAAGGGTCTGAGTCTCTGCACAAACACTGGCATGCCGTTTGCCTATAAAACACAAACCAAACACACACACAGTCAGAAACAAACACTATAAAAAGTGTTTTTACTGGGAGGAGCATGTCTGTTTGCTTTAACCTTGCTGGGGAGCCTGCGTCTATCCCTCCTGATGCAGCAAGCAGCAGAGCCAGGCACTCGTTTCAGTCGTGAATGATAACGATTCCCAGCAACTGCAAAATGATCAGAGAGGAATATTCATATTTAGGTAAAATAAAACAGTTCCAGATTCACTGAAAGGTCGCAATGGATCTGATGGATTATTTCATAAAGCAAATCAGTATAAGTTCTCTTTTCCTAGACAAACATCTGGAATAACACAGAGAGGTCGTTCTCTCTACACAATAAGAACAGGCTCAAGATTTTTAATGGCTGCTCCTGTGACAAAGTGCTCCTCCAATACCTCTGTGTGAGGGTCTTGGAGGCTGCAGAAAGGTGGGTGAAGGACGTGAATCCTCAAGGGAGAGCTGGCTGTCTGAGTCCCAGCTGGGCAGCAGGCCGACCACACCCGTCCCGACTCCACAGTCTCCCTCGAAGAACCAGTCACTCTGCTCGTCATCGCCTATAACAGGGACAATCATGTGTCAGTTAGCATGTTTTCGCTCCATTACATTTTATTTGGGACATATTTCTACTCAACTAACCTAACATTTACAATAGTGCAGTCTATTCACCAAATAAGTCTATGGCAAAAACCAAGACAACAAATGAAGTGCTGGGTGATATCTTGGGTGTAGCAGTTAACACTGGTACATTTGTCTACCATCACAAGAAAGAAAATCTCTAAATATCAACATATTTTAGCTTTATGGTAATTTCAAGAATCTTAAGTGCAATAAAAGTCATTTAAAAAAATCAGCAGGGATGTTTGGACATTTTTTGTAACTGTGCTCGCAGTAAAGATGCAAAGTAAGAGCATCAGGAACACGATACAGTGAGTCCCTTTAGTTTGAAAAAAGAGGACTTGCTTTATGTTTGAGGGTCTGACAAAATTCCCATACAGCTTCATATCTGTACACCACGAACTGCTCATCTGACTTCACACAACCAGACAACCCCCATCCTGTCCCTAGACAACCAGCCCCTATCAGACCTGTCAGTCAGCAAAGAACATGCAGGAACCATGCCTCTCACAGTCAAGGTGTAGTGACAACTGTTAAATCAGAGGCCGCCTGGCCCCACCACGGCTAATGAGATTAGCAAAGGCTTCAGCGCTCATTAACACGACATGACAACGTCTTATTAGAGTCGCCTGGGTGCCCAGCAACCAGCCCATTGTATCGAAACCTCCCTCTGAAGCACCAGCATTTTTCTGGAGTTTCGTATGGTGTCGTCCAAATCTCACGACTCGTCTGCTTTCTTTCAATGATCAGAGGGATTCACATACTCAAAACGAGATCAGGGTTTCATTTACAAGCTGGGATAAATTGAGAGTGGAGGTTGTTGCACTTCATAGTTTTCTGCATGTAAGAACTTTCAATGATTTAATACCTTGTCTTCCCTCATCATTAGTGAACAGGCCGGGGTCACTGCTGCATGTGCTGCTGGTTTCCCTGCAAAGAAAAGAAGAGACGCATCACATGTGACTGATCATCACTGACCTCTGTCTGTTTTCTGAATGATATTTGAGATGAAGACCTCTGTTTGGATTTGTTATCTCCAACCTGATGGGAACTTTAGGTCAGACAATGTTATAGCATCTGAAAACTGAACAATTAGAATCAGAGATTTACATGGCCCTTTGATGTCAATATTTAACATGTAACATTCAATAATAAAAATAATGAAGAAGTCCGGAGCTAGAGGTCGACATAAATTGGAATGACACAAAAAGACAGAGCGTGCCGTGTTCTCCCTTGTCGCGATGGCAAACACAAAGGCATGAGGAGAGGCTCTGATCGAAGCCACTGAGTGACATGCACAATCTAATTGAATATCCTCCGCTGTCAGCTCCAATCTAATCTGGACTGCGTTGTGGAGGATGACAGGAGAGCGAAACACACTCCCCCCTGCGCGCCCCTCCCTCTGGGTGTGCCCCACACACACAGAGCGACCCACAGACGTGCCGCTTCCACACAACTGGCCAACATCTGCTGTGTGGGCTGCCGCTGCTTCTGCCTATGACTGCTCCATCTCTGGCAACCCCCGGGCAACCCCGTTACGCTGCCTCCTCACCCTCTGTGCCCCCTCTGCTACCCCAGACCACCCGGGGTTTCTCTGCCATTCTCACACCTCAGCCACCTTGAACCAAGACCTCCAGACACTGCAAGGTTATTTGGAGGAGGAGGAGGAAAGAGGGGGTCAGGGAAGGGGTGTAGGTGACAAGGGCTGAGAAATAGATTTTCTTTGTATTGAATTAGACCAAACTGTCACATTGCTGTCACTGCTACCTCAAAGAAATTTAACAAGTACATCTATAAATACCTTTTAACAATATCAGTATTGTTCTGTTGAGTTCCCATCAAGAACCTTTGCTCAATTGATAATTCACATTTCACAAGGTGATCTTAGAGTCTAGGGATGCACACGTTTAGAAGGGCTTCATGATTAAATTTGTCACCTTTGCCAATCGGCACCAGAATTAGTAGTCGTAATTAGTAATGCACGTGTTTGCCTGAGTTTTAGTGCAGCCACCTTCTACTAGTAAGGCACTTATATCAGCTACTGTCATAATACTAGAATGATCTGCTTCCTGCATGTTGGAGGGCTTTTTTTTACTTTAAGTTGACAATAAGAAAGATGTGAAATACCAACCCTGTCATTGAGCTAAGGCTTTTTCAGTTCAAACTACTTCATCGAAAAGACAGAGTCTCATGCTCCTGATTGCCTTGCATTTTGCTTCCTGTTGATCAGCGCTGACCTTGCTAACAGGAGAAAGCTGGAGGGTCAGATATGCGCTGATACAGAGCTTTGCCATATTGCAGAGGCCTGCAAGTGACGGCAGGATCAGAAAGACGGCCATCCAGCCTGCACGTCTTCCTGGCCATATGGTCCTGCATCATCTCCCTCTCACATCCGTAAGAAGCAGATGTGAGAGGGAGCTGGCCTCTCCGGGGAATCTGGAGGATGTCTGGCCCAGCCAAGCCGTCCCACCCCCTCAGCCCTCTCTCCAGACTGACTCCCCAGGCCTGTGCTCAGCTGGACCCCACCTCTGGACACATGGGCTGGCCCCAACTCTTTGACATCAGTAGAGGACACAGCAACAAGCTTTCTTAACAACTACCACTTTGTTTTGATGCTTCTTCCACAGCCTCTTTTACAAATAAGGAGCCTGTGATGGTTATCCTGCTGTGCGACATCCTCTTCCAGTTTCCAAGTTTAAAAATATGTTTGCTTCTATCTGCAAAGTTTGAAAAAGAAGTGTTAACAATTAATTAGAGACACCCATTAAAAATGTATCCGTATTAAAGGTGTAATGTGATGTCGCTTGGAGCAGCACAGGGCCGATGTGAGACCGTTTCCATTAAGTACTGCCTAATTAATGCCATGAATAATTGAGATCACCATTTTTCTTGGGACCAAAAGAAACACCTCTGCTTTCTTCAGCAGTGACCTTTGGCAAGAAAAGTTGACAAACATTTTGGGCAAACTTGGTCTTTGACTCTGGCACAGAATAACACTCTCCCCCCCAGTCTAAATAAGATATTCTATTATGGATTAGTGCTACAGAAACAAATAAGTCTTAATTAGATAAAGAACCATATGTCCATGGTGAAACAAAGCCAAGGGCAAAAACAAAAACCGCATTCCAGCATTTTAGAGCTGAACCCCACATGGCTCTATTGTCTCTATACAAGCCGAAGAGGTGAAGCAAAACACAGTATCCAGATGAGCACTAATCATTAGGATATAATCCTCAGCTCCTGGGAGAGGCAGACCAGTTTGCACAGAGATTACAGCCTAGCCGCCATTTATTGAGCCGGGGCTCATTCTGCAGAGGAATAAAGAAGAGGCAGAGACGGAGGGGGGCAAAGCGCTGATAACAATGGATCTGTGGGCTCTTCAAACAAGCCGCCCCAACCCAAATCCATGCCCTCTTCCATGGGCGTCTGATTATAAGGTTATCCCACCATCCCTGAGCTGCAGTAATTGGATTAGTCTCAGAGATTTATGAAAATTAACTTCAGCAAATGCTGCGCCGCTTCCCCCAAAACTCTTCATAGAGTTTCAAAATATACATTACAGCAAGAAGAAGTCGAGTGTGAGAAAAGCACGCACGGTGGCTTTGTTTTTTTTTCTGGTGACAGGGTTGCAGTCACCAGTCGCAACACACAGCTGGAGACAGAGGCTGAGCCCGGGACAGCGTCTACCCACAGGTGAGGCCTGCTTGCTGGGCCAGCCTGGGTGCCAGGTGGCCTCAGTGCCAGCAGGCTGGGCCAGGTCTAATGAAGGATGTAGAGCCTAACTGGAGCTGCCAACATCTGCTCCTCTCGCACTTGGGTGGCTGAAGGCAAAGCTCGGCTCAGTGAGAGGGTTGACCTTGAGGAGAGGCTTGTTTTTGGAGACCAAACACTCAATCTAAAATATTGAATGGCCAAAGTGCTTCAAAAGAAATTTCACCAGTGGCATCTGTGTCTGACATCTAATGGACCATGCACTCTCTGAGTATAAATATTTCTGTAATACCACTGTCAAACCCTCACTACAGCTGCCACTTCCTTTTCCTTTTTATCCTTTTCCTCTGCCACAGTTTAACCATTAGATTGTTCAGCCCTCGGTTAACTGTGGCAGTCTACTGAGCAGCAATCAGGAGCGTTGGCGTGGTGTAAGTGAGAAATGATTGACAGCGGGCCATGGTGTTCCCATTTATTTCTTCTCCGGAGCTGTTTTCTGTCAGAACGGCTATTGATTTTTCCATAAAGTAAGAAAACAAGTACCATTTAGGGGCTAGAGAGGTCAGCACAAATTAAACCAGAAGATGTAAACCCTTCTGTCTGTCCCAATACCAGTTACCTCAAATGTCTTCTTCTCAAAGGAAATACAGTGGGCTGGAGCACGGTATGATGTGGGAATGGGAACTTCCAGGCTCTTAAGACTGTTACTGAATGTCAACCTTACACGACTACACTGCCCGGCATTACTGTGAATTTATTGGGACTATTTTACCCGCAGACCTACATTTATGAAGAAAACAAGATAACTCCCCTCACCTGATATTATCCATGGTGATAATGTAGTGGATCTTAAATAATTAGTCACTAAATGGTTAATTGCACTGCGGATATTTCATAACTGACTATTCTGACAATCATTTAATTTAGTCAGTGATCTTATTTGAGCTACAATGTGTGGATTTCCTGCTTTAATCCTTTTTACTGGCAGTGGGGCTTTTATTTATCTGTCACTGTGTTTCAGTGTTTTGGCCAATCACTACATTAAAGACTGAAATGCTTCAACATCTGCCAGATGGATTGGCATAACATTTGGTACAATAATTCAAGGCACCAAGATAATCTAACCCAGTATGATTAACCTCTTATTTTCCTTCAAGTTGAACCACAGGGTTACATTTTGATGTGATGTAATTCTCTTACACTGAGCTATGCTTTGCCTGCTGAATACCATAAATTCAACTAGCAAGCACCATCATTAGGGCTGAATTCTAATTTGAAAACACAAATTAGTGCTATTACTAACAATAAATTATGTTAAAGATTACATCTGCTCGGCATCAGCATGTTTGACATGGTCATAGTGAGCATGTTTCCACAACAAGGTTGGACTTAAAGCTTGAATGAGGATTTTTTAACTAATAACAAAACAGAGTGACATAAATACTGATGTGTCTTTATGACCAACACATGTAAACAAGAGCATCAGCAACAGGACTAATTATTTCTATAATGTTTTTATTAATGCCTGAAACCGCAGACAGGGTAGGTGTCAGGTGAAGGGATTAACTGGAACCTGCAACCTGCAACCTGCAACCTGCAACGCAGCCATTTCTTACATTTCCCACAGCAAAGATTCTTCTGAAAAACTCTCACATAGCAATTATTTGTTTAAAAAAAAGTTTAAAGTACAGGAAAAAATGAGCCAAGAGATAAGGGACTGCTATGTCTCTACCATTGGGCGGCAGACTCGACACAAACTTGAGGTTCCTAACAGGAGCTTCAACTCATACAGCTGCTAGCTGAACTTTAGACTCTTATATAAAACTGTAAAACTGTTAAAATGTCATCTTATGTAAAGCACTTAAGAACAGGGAGACTGTTGTCTGAAAGCTCCTTTATGAAACGGCCGACTTTGTCCTGTAGATTTGAATCTTTAGGATTTTTATTCATATCCTGGATGGGATATTTGGAAATTTTAATCTAAAGGTTACTGTGGTGGACATTTTTCACTATTTCTTTTTTTGTTTGTTTTGTTTAAGACAAAAGGATGAATAAGTTATTTGAGATAATAATCCTTGCATTAATTAACTTTGAAACCAATGTTCAGATACAGATCTTCAAACCAGAAAACACTGCTAACAACTCATATTTGGCAAAAAATATATAATTTCAGAGGAAATTGGCCACAATTTTCTCTTTGCAGCTCCACAGTATTGTAATTGGTCTCTTACTGTAGTAATAATATCCCTCTCTGCTGCCAGTTAGAGCCACATTTAGTTTTACTAAATAAAATGCACAGAGGGTGCACTCTGGGACTCTGGGACAGGCCCAGCTTTAATTACCCAGCCCAAGACAGGAATTCATTTCAAAACAAATCAATATCTTGCCAAGTCACTTATTTATTTGTGACAATATTTCTCGAAAGGAAATAATGAGCTGGCAGATGCCCGGAGGCATAACTATCAAAGATCCCTCCCTGGTGATCATTTCAGCTATAGGAGATGAAGATGAAGAGACTCTATCATTCATTTTTAATGTCAACTCAATACTTTAAAGTGGACTGGTATGATTGTGATACTGTCTTTTTTTTTTAGTTTCGTTGAGGATGGGCTGAATATTGACAAGTGGCTCCATGAAGACAGGCAGTATAGATCATCTTAAATGTCGCCTTGTTTAATTGCTTCTGTCTGATAGTAGTTATGCCCATGACTTTTATGTTATGGGTTTAACTGCCTTGGTAACTTTCCATTTAAAGGGTAAAAAGGGCTTTTAGAGTTTTGAGCTCCTTCTCCAGGATGGTCTTAATCCTGACTCTTCAAACAATTACTGGGTTGACATTTGGTAGCTGAAATACTGTAAATCAGATTTAGACGTGTGAAAACTGGAACTGCTTATTTTTCACAAACTATGAACCTATTATCATTTTTAAAAAACCTTTGACGGAAGCCTGATGTGGACTGGATCTTATCCCAGAGGGTCTAAGTGTCTATTATAATGAAAGAACAGTTTTGTTTCCATAAAAAAGGAAGAAAATACAAATTTCGTTCCATATTACCCCTCAGACATGTTCTCGTCTGCAGCATCTCGGTGTTCCTTGGCCTTCCTCCTCTTCCAGCACTCACTTCCCATCCGCCTGGCTCCCTCAGTCTGGCGATCTGCTCCAACCCAACCTCCAGATCTCTTCTTCATCCCTGACAGATGTTGCGTCCTGGACGACCGGTGTCTCCGCCTTCTATCTATACCCGAAACCCTCAACTTCTGCTGCAGAGTAACTGTGATGTCTGAGGTCATACGCTTGACTTTCCTGCGCCTCCTAAGCTGCCTCCCTGGATTATTCTCTGTATAGGAGTCAGACTCAGGCCAGGAGGGCTGTCTAGTCCTGATCGTGCCTCTAATGACGGGGTGCCATCGCCTAGTTGAATTCATGTCGTCAGAGTCACTGCAGTTGGCCACTGAAGCAGCAGTGGCTGCTGAAGGGTTGTCCCTGTATGCTCTGGCCTCATCCAAACTGGACTCTGAAGCCTCGATCCAGCATCTTCTGTGCTCCAGCGGATAGAGGGAGGATTCACGACAGCGCTTTCTGCCTCTACGACGGCGGATTTGTCTGCGCCGCTGCAATGGACTCAGGACCATTTCTTCCCACAGCTTCCTCTGCTCCGAGGGCTGCTCCAGAGCAGACACCAGGTCCTGCACCAGCTCATCCATCATCGTGCTGGAAGTCAAAAACACTAAAACAATGGAAAAAAAATATGTCATGAAAAAAGCTTCTACACCATATGACACATCAAAAAACTGCAAACAAGTAAAAGCAGTGTAGACAAGATGGGTTTAACTCCAGGCTTTCCATTGATGGTAACTCAGGGCTTTTATTTTTTACACACTTACATCAAGGTGAGGCAACTATATCTGGGATACTAGTAAAACTCTAGGCCACAAATCATGAATAAAGTTTGACCTTTGATTTCATCAGTGGTTGTATGTGCAGTAGACAAACTCGATTGGCGGTACAGACCAACCCTCCTAAGTTGTAATAAAATATAAGATGATGGAGCGACAAATGAGACAATATGCATTCATCTTATGCCGGAAATGCTCCTTGCACTTTAGAAAGTGTTTATGTTTAACATTCCTTTGAGTCTACATCTGATGAAACTATCAAATCAATTAGAAGCGATGTATTATGGCTCTATTGGATTTTATATAGTGTTTGCATTAATATGATGAGGTATCAAGGTATCAAATATGCTGGATTGGAAAATTAGTTTACCCTGAAATGTACAGTTGTGCTCATAAGTTTACACACCCTGGCAGGATTTATGGTTTCTTGGGTAATTTCTGCTGTCTTTATGATATAGAAAGAGTAAACAGTTGTTTGATAAAAAATTTGCTTCACTCAACCGCTAATCATGAGTGAAAAAAAAAGTGTTTCTCTTATCATTCATATTCTCTGAAAAATGGCCAAAAAGATCACACATTCTGCCAGGGTATGTAAACTTATGAGCACAACTGTATCTAATGTGATTTTTTTTTATAAAATAATACTACAATATAATTGAAATACCAGCACATGGGTACAAACACCCACTTAATCCATAAGTATTAATATGTCAGCCCTGCATCATGTACTGTTGTGTATCTGCTTTGATTACTGGACTTTCCTGTTCTCACGTTGAGTACTAACACACGAGGAGTACATGACACATCAATCAATATGGCCTCCAACGACAGAAACACCCTGCTGTAGATTCATTACTCTATTGTTCATATAGGTGTTAGCATTTCTACCATATCCTCGAGCTGTGACTCAGCAATTACTTTGTGCTTCTACAGTATAACGTGTTTTAGTAATAACACCTTCACAAGCACATTTTGTTCTGAGCTATTACATTATATTGGATCCACAACACTGCCTGCTTCTTCATAACTAGCTAAAAAAAAAAAAAGCTATTGTGTGGCTGTACAACATCACTGCAGGAGTAAAACAGCAGAGGCAGGCTGAGCTGTCTGCATGCTGTGTGCAGGCTGTTACATAACAACATCCTACACGTGAGCTCTGCAGAAGGACAGCATGAACCACACATCTTCCTCCTGTTAATCACCCGCTAACACACTGTTTAACAGCGTTTTTACCAAGCAGTATTGTCTTATATATATATTCGTCTTTAAAGACATATCAAAATGATCAAACTATAAGCAGGCAGTCCATTGTGTTTGGACACTCACCAGTCGCAGCTTGTCTTGTTTTGTTTTCTCCACAGCTGGGACAGCAGACGCACTTCCGCCCTGAGCTCCAGCCAATCAGGTGTCTTCTCCGCCTCCTCGTGACTCTGCTGCAAAACATCCCGCCACCTTTCCACCACTGTGCTCATCGATAAGAACCAAAACTCAGCCTGCAACACTGCAGACATCATATTTAACTTCACCCACCGGTTACCTTTAAAACAACCTGGGAAATCTTTTAATTCTGGCAAATAATAAATTAATTGTAGAGTATTAATATGTATTTCCTGTTGTGGGTTGGAGTGTCTACATGGTTTATTAATGGCATATATAGACCTTGTATTGTGAATATTATATTAATGTATATTTAAACTACTAGGACAGTTGCTGGGGTTGTAGAAATACTAGATTTAAAGGTAGATTTAGCCTCTTACACACTATACCTTTCTCCCTATGAATAATATTTGATTTCTCATAGTGAGGAGTTGTATTTTGGTTTATTTCCCTTAGCCAATGTCTGACATAAAACCATAAACAACCCATAGCTTGATTATTATGTTATTATTTATTTTGTATATACTTTATTTTTGTTAACAGGCATAGACAACAGCTCAGTGAAACAGAAACAGTAGGTCATCATGTATCCATGTGTTATAATAGTGGAAATACAGTCAGTTCATGTAGTTATGGCTTATTAATCCTTCAATGCTACGTACACAGTCCAATTTTCCCATTGATGCAAACATTTTTCTGTTCTTAGGTTTAGTGAGTAAGTCATTCTCTCCATATTTTCAATATTAGACACAATGTCTATCCACTCAGTCTCTGTTGGAGGATTGGGTTGCAACCATTTTCGTGTCACGGCTTTTTCGCTGGCTGCTAATAAAATCTTAAGCAAGTATTTATCCTTAGTTGAGAGGTAGGCTGCAATGTTACCCAGATAAATTGTTGAGAATGAGCAGTCAATTCCTGCTCCAAAAACGTTTTACAACTTGATTTTTGGGCAATTCCAAAATATGTAAAAATGGTCTGCCAGCTGTCCTTCACACTTCCTCCAACAGAGAGCGTTTCTATAATGTTATATGTTGCTTAATTCAACACCACTTAAAGAGATCACTGTCAGGACTAGTGTTTTGCAGGTTTGTGTTCTTCATTTCATTATTACCATATTAAAAATGTTATTTCAGGCAAATTATAAGAAAATTATTATTAAAAAAAAAAAGTAATTCTAACATTGTGAAACTTATGACAAGTTTTTTAATGCATTGCCAATTCACCAGTCAGGTTTATATATTTTGTGTATTCAGCTGAGAAAAATCCCATGCCGTAGTCAAGTCAAACCTGTTCAATGAAAGTAAAAATAAAAACAAGTAGCATATGGTTTTATCCCATGTATATTACATGTTTTTTGTATGTAACATGCTGTAAACATGTTCAAACATGATATCACACCATGTAAGGGTTATGATTGATTTAAGATTACTTTGATTCTATTACCTCTGAACCTTTTGAAACAATAGTGCATTAATAAGTGTTTAAAATGTAACAACTGTCAGTAATGAACAATTGTCTCTCAAAGCTGGTGTGTTGCTGAATGAAGCAAAAAGTCATTTACCACTTCTTTCATCTCTCAGATGAAGGCAGCCCAAATAATAAAAAAATAAAAGTCTGTGAAAACGAGTACAAAAGCCATTTAATCTCTCTCATCTTCCTCTTAATAACTGCAAATTTCCCCTTGGGCCCCTGGGAGAGGGCCTCTCTGTGCCTCTGCCACCTTATCTGTCGCCTCCATATTTCAGCACGCTGAGCGGCTCCCTCTCTACCAAGCCCCCGGCCTCCTCTCGCTGGGGCCTGTGGGGAAGCTGGGCTCCTGGGCCCGCCATTGTTCTGGCCTGGGAGGAAAGTCCAGAGAGAGTCCCGAAAGCTGGAGAGAGGGAATATTACGAAAAAAAAACTTTAGCCACTGCTTCATTAAGCGAGAGCCTTTCACAAGCAAACATATCTGAAACAGCCCCCTTTCAGAGGCAGTAATTAGCAATTTGGAAACCTTGCCCCCTCAGGATATACAGTTTCAATTTAGTCAGCAGCTTTAGATTCTTAGGCACTTAATATTCATTGTTTCTGCCATCTTCCCAATTTCTGGACTTACATTGTCTAGTCTTTCACTGGTGATAAAGTGTTTTATCTTTCATGTAATTCTTCTTTTCAATGAGCCCTTTGCAAGAGAAGTTAATTTTTATAAATAATTTGCAATGGGATTTGTGAAGAATGTGACGGGTGTGATAGCAAAGTGCTCTTCAGGAAGTGCCAGGCTGAATATCATATGGAGCCTGTACTTGATTGATTCAGTCTGGGTGTAAATATTGAATGGAAAAAGTTCCAGCAACTTACCAAGAAGTTATAATGCTGAGAAATCCTTAAGAACTAATGATGTGGATCCAGAAGTCAAGGATATTCAAGTCTGAATGACAGTATTATTTGACAGAAGCATATTCAGATGCTCAAACATAAGACCTTTATCAGGAAAAATCTTATGTTTTCAAAACTTTTAGCCCCTGACATTGGCCCTTCTCTTACAGTGTCAAATTGTTTACCCTTTTTCTACAATTACTGCCTTTTGAATACTGTTATCATGCATTATGTGTCACTGTTTATATTGGCATGGTAAACCCTCTGCATGGATTTAATGGCAAATGTTTGCGAACTGCTTATTAAGCCAAACCACATATCAGACCTCAGGGGGGCCAGACAGACACTTATCTTTGCCTCCATGGAGCCTTTGTTTCAAAACGCTACCACTTCTATTCATTCCCAATCAGCATTGTCTAATAGAAATAATTGATTTTTGCCTCTTCGCCACAAATGAAAAACGTTTGTGATTAAACATTTTGTCTCACAAATCTAAATTCTAAGATCTCCATCAACACTTGAGAAAAATAGGCAACTCATTAAAGCTAAAAAAAAAAAGGGGAGAAAAGAAGGAGCTAAGATGTGAAAAGAGGAGGCAGGGAATGAAATAATGAATGGAGTCCGAGTGAGCTATCTTTCCCAGGCAGAGCGCCACTAGGGATGCAAACTCTCAGCCACCAGAAATGAGCTACCTATCTGTGAAAAGAGTGACTGCTCCATCCTATTTGATTTGGCTCTCCTATCATCTCTTAAGAAGATGTCAGCCTTGCTTCTTCTATTGCTCTGAGCCTTTATCAACCCGGAGACGATTTCCCTGCAAAAAAGAGAAAAAAAAGAGGAGCGGGGGGAGACGCATTTCAGTGCCTTTCAGGGAGCAACACTAAAGAATAAGTGTTATGCGATAAAAAGGGGTTGTTAAATAGATCTGTCTATTTGTATGGTAATAATGATCGCTTAAAGACTTGCAGCTCCGTGACTTGTAGAACAAGGAAACAAATCTGTATTCAGATGTTGTGTTAACATGACTCTCCCAACGACCTTGTGAAACTTTCATACAGTAAAAAATGAGTTGGATTCCTCAGTTTTTTTTCCTCTCTGTGTTTGTCTTGTTTCTTTTCCCTGTCTTCTCAGGGCCAGAGTCCCTGCATGAAGCAAAGCAGTAATACCATGATTTCAAAAGTACTTTAAAAGAGAGAAAGATACACAAAAAACAACAAAAGTACAATCATTCATTGTGCACAGTGTTCCCTTTCAAAAGACGTGTCCATATTCTGATTGTTTGCATTTTAACACAAGTAGCATTTTAAGTTGTAGCTGGTAAAGCAGAATACTGTTGCTATCAAATATGACTGTGGGTATTTTAATGCATAACAATCAGTGCATAAGTTGGCTGTATGTTTTGTATAAACTTGGTTGTTTTTATAGATAGGTAAGAGTAGGGTAAGGTAAAGGTAGGGGAGTGAAAAGTGCAATATTTCAGTCTGAAATGTCATGCAGTCAAACAGCAAATGTAATATTCCCAAGTAAGATGTAGAAACTTCAATATCACACCTAAGTGTCTGATGTAGGTAGTTAGTAACTCTGCATAATGACATATTGGATACCTTTATGATCAATTACTAACTCATCATCATTGTAAGTGTATCCCAGTTTTAATCAGCTATTAAAGTGAGTCCTGCTGTTTGTAAAAAATCAAACCTTACAGTCTCTTATTAGGATTGAGAGGCTTCACTTTTCTGTCTGTGGTTGCATAATCTGTTTAAATTATCTGGAAAGCTGGTCACAAACTTTGAGATATTTTTTTTCTCCCTTTTAAGTAAAGAAAACAACACAAGGGGTTTATATGGTTTCTACCTGGACACTCTCCTACTTGTTGTTTAAGATGCATCGCTGCACTTCTGACGTGTGAATTTAGGAGGTCACAGGTTGAAGCTGAGCCCAGTTAGTTAATCCTTTATCTGCTCTTTTGATATCTTCATTCCCATATGCATAAACTGTTCAGCCTGTAAATGGGAGTGCTATAAAGGGTATGACTAATTGTTCAAATAAGCAATAGCAGGATAGATTTTTGTGACTTTTTTGTGTACAGAAAAAATGTGGTTACAGCTTTAGTGGGAAATTATTTGGTTATAAAAGAATTAGACAACAATACATGAAAAGAAAATGTACAGGATGAAATCAGTGTGTCTTAATTTGTCAGAGGTTCCCATGAAATTTTCTGAGAAGAGTTAAAAAGACCTCTATGCCCCTAATTTCATCCAATACGATATACCTGCTGTAGTCACACCAGTGCTCCATCCAAGACATGGTAGCTGCTGAAACAGGAATGACCAGGAACACTAAACAGAAGAAAAACTCATGCAGAGTGAGCTAACTTCAAGTTTACAGTTATCAATAAAGGTTCTGATGGGCAGTATGTACACTACAAGTCAAAAGTTTGGACACACCTTCTCATGCAATTTTTTTTATTCATTTCAATTATTTTCAACATTGTAGATTAATACTGAAGACATCAAACTGTGAAAGAACACATATGGAATTATTTAATTCACAAAAAAGTGTTAAACAAACAAAAATATGTTTTATGTTTTAGAATATTTAAAGTAGCTCTCTTTGGCCTTCATGACAGCTTTGCCCACTATTGGTATTCTCTCAATCAGCTTCATGAAGTGGTCTCTAGGAATGGTTTTGAATTAACAGGCGAGCCTTGTCAAGAGTTCATTTGTGGAAGGACTTGCCTTCTTAATGTGTTTGAGACCATCAGTTGTGTTGTTCAGAGGTAGGGTTAGCACACCATGGATAGCCCTATTTGACTACTGTTGTAATCCATATGCTGCTCGAGTCCTAACAAGGACCATAAAAGTAGACCACATTACTCCAGTTCTTAGATCCCTACACTGGCTTCCTGTCTGTCAGAGAATAGACTTTAAAATCCTGCTGATGGTTTATAAAGCACTGAATGGTTTAGGCCCAAAATACATTGCTGATCTGCTACTACTTTATGAACCATCTCGACCTCTGAGGTCATCAGGTACTGGTCTGCTTTCAGTCCCAAGAGTCAGAACGAAACATGGTGAAGCAGCGTTTAGTCATTATGCACCACATATCTGGAACACACTCCCTGAAAGCTGTAGGTCTGCTCCAACTCTCACCTCTTTTAAATCTTTTTTATTTGCCACTGCCTTCCTATCTTAGCTCATTTTAACTCACTTTAAATTAAAATTTAATGTAATTTTTAATATATTTCTAATTTTCATTTTCTTTTCTGTTTTATCATATTTGTTATTTTAATTATGTTCTTTTATGCTTGTCTGAATGTCTCCAATGCTTTTAATGTTTTAATGTAAAGCACATTGAGTTGCCCTCGTGTATGAAATGCGCTATACAAATAAAGCTGCCAAGCTGCCTTGCCTTGCCTATAGCCAAACCATATTATTTCATATTTTTGATGTCTTCAGTATTAATGTACAATGTTGAAAATAATTAAAATAAATAAAAAACATTGAATGAGAAAGTGTGTCCAAACTTTTAGTACATTAGAAGTACTAGAGTGGTGGAAGAGATGGCTTATATCATACTGATCCTGTTGCACTCTGTGGCAGATCTCTAGTCAAGAAACACAAATACTTTGTAATGTGGGGCTGAGCAAACAGTTAAGATGTGTGATATTAAAGTCTGTGGAAAAATACAGCAAATCTTATATGTGGCGAGATATTTTCATGTGAAATTAGCAGGGCTAGAAAATGCAAACATTTAAATAAAGAGACAATGAGAGAGAAAACTCAAGTTTATTTCTTTCTGCCCGCTTCAGCAGGGTAATGTACGGGATAACTGTTGATCGATGTGAATAAAGAGGAAGGACAGACCGTAACATTTGAATTGTTATTCTTCACTTTTCAAGTAAAATGGTCAAAGTGTGAAGCAAGACTTGAAAATCTGAAGACTAAAAATTAAACTTTACAACACTTATATAAGCAGCCCATCCACACACATGCACAATTTTTTTTTTCACTTGTATTTCACCATCAAAATAAAGGAGACATTTTCCTTACATAGGAAGAACATTTTCAAACTTAGAATCCTTGAAATAATCCAACATGATATGAAAATAAACTGCAGGCAAGAATAGTTAGAAATAAAATCTGATGGTGTTTTCAGTTGGTTAGCTGCTTTCTGTCTGCTTTCAGGGTTTTAATTATGTGCCATGTTTTTGGAGCTCTGTCAATGCAATGAACAGCTTAACATTAGTCACATCAATAAAATGTAGTTGCACTGAAATGCAGAAATATTTGAATGAACTTTCTCAGCAAAGACAGGTAAGCATTCTTTAAGCACCGTGTAACAATTCACCTCCTACAAATTATGCTATGCTCATTTTGTGTTTTTTTCCTCTCACATGTATTACCCTCCTCTGTGTCTGCTGCTGAACAGAGGAGGAGGAGGAGGAGGATGAAGACTACACAGTACTCCCCTGCACTAGAGCCAGATTGATTAGCATGCTCACTTTGGCTGATTAATCAGGGTCTGTTAGGTGGAAGCGAGCACCATTTATGGCTGATTATCTTCCCTTAAGGCTTCAGGTACAATCCACAGAGGAACTTTATAACCCCCATTTCAACCCAGCACTTTCCATCTCTTATTTGAGTAATAACAAAAACGCTGCTCAGGTTCAGTTTAAAGCAGTGAGGGATATTCTGCGCAATATTTTTTCATGTTGATTTGATAAAGATGGACAAGTTAAAGTAGTCAAGAAAGTCTAATTCCTGAGTGCATTCAATTAAGTTGTTATCTACCAGATAAAGTACATTTAGAACAGCTAAATTACTTGCAATAGTCTGAAACCCTCAGGCATGGAGCTCTTCAAAATCTCAAGATTAAAGGAGAAGGACAAATCGCTAAGACACTAAAGTTAGAGAAGATCTTGGCTGAGTGGTTAAAATCAATTAAATAAACTGGTGGTCTCACACTCAATCTCTTTATTTCCTTTCTTCTTATTTTAACTAATGAGCTGGTGTTGCTGTGTTTCAACTTCCTACCTTTGAATGAATGTGTTATGTATTTTATGTATGAATGAACGTTTTATATTTGACTGTTTTCAGCGCTGAATGAATCTTAATTTCATCCTTAAGTAGAAACAAATCACCTTTTAGTTCTTCAGATTCAGATTCAGATTTATTGTCATTCGCTATGTTAAAAACACGACAGAACGAAACCTGTTACTCAGGTCCAGCTTTAACTAGCAAATAAATAGACAACAAATAACCCCCCAAAAATATTTAAAAAATCTAAAAACATACAATATAATATTTAATAATTACAAATGCATTTGTTAAAAGCGAGCGACATATTGGGATAAAGTGCAGTAGTGTAGTGCAGAGGACAGCTTTAGGGGGCAGAGTTCATGAGCCTTGTGTGTATGTAAGGTTTTTTTAAATCAGTTTCACAACTCTTACATTGTATTTCATGTATTATGTTAAATTATCTAAATCAACTTAAGTTAAAGTAAGTCTTCAAGGTGAGAATCTGTGATTTTAAAGTATTTGCTGCAAGACCAGAAGGTAGGATTTTGTAATTTTGGTTTTGTTTCAGGGAGAAATAACATAAACATGTCTATGGGAAATATTTCTATGATGCAAAATGCTGGATTATAAGAGCAATACTTGATAGAAATATTCAAAGGGGTTGTGAAAATATTTTCTGACTCTAAGTTTTGGATAAATGAATAAATGAATCTGAACCTTTAGCAGGATTAAAATAACAAACTGCCTGTTGATGTTTTAAATGTATTTCATGTTCAGCGGTACATTACAGCATGTTTAACACTTTGAGCACCTCTTCTGTTTGGATTTGCATTTCCTTTGATTTAACATTTCAGCCATTTTTCAGCAAACATGTGTAACAGTTCAAACATTTTACAGTACTTCTCAAACGTAAAGATTTGCTGCTGTTCTCTGATTTTTTGGGGGGGTATTTGGGCTGTTGGTTAATACATGAAGAAAACCTCTTGAGCTCTGGTAAACTGATATTTTTTAAAATTTTGTTCTAAAACAGTTCATGAAAGGCTGTGACCTTTTCCTTTGAGGGGAGCTGAAGTTTACAGTTATGCTGAAACTTCCAAATTGAACGTTTTATAACCTGCTGGCACTGGTAACCACCCTTTTCATCTTGTTTTATTCGTTTTGAACTAAGCTTGATCTCGACAGAGCTTGACCAAAGGGTGACAAACTCTCCTTTGTCACTAGCTGTGGACTATGAAAATCTTATCTGTGTCTTCAGTTCTCTAGCAGCAACAATTTCTCACAGATTTTTCTCTTCACAGGACACCTCTGGTAGTTTGAGCCCACTTGCTTCTGTGTTCATCTGTTTAATGTTCACCCCACACTCTGTGCTGTTGTCCAGCCCTGCAGCCAGCGCTCAGCTCCACAGTGGCCTTCCACAGCCTGGTCACCCGTTTCCATTTATCTACTAGGATAACTATAAAAATCTGTCAGGAGCAGGGTGGGTTTTTTCGCTCAGCTCAACCTGGCTGGCAGATTGAGAGCCCCCTGTAATGCACAAGTCTGTTTTTATTATTCTTGCTTGGGGAACACTATTTCATCAAGTGCATGATTCCACAGAGGAGAGGAGATAGCCCCAGCCCGGCTATATTTCTTCCAATCAAACATTCCAAGGGGAAAAAATGAGTGGGTGCCATCAAATCCCAGAATAATGCTGCCAGATTTTATGTAAAAAGAAGGACTGATGGACAAATACAGGAAGGCAAGACAAGTTTAATGACGTGTGTTCAGGAGCTGAGATTGGAAAACTGACAGAGAAAAGCAGCCTCTTTGCCGGAATATAAATTGTTGTGCGCTGTAAAAAGGCTTTTATCTGGAGTGAATATGGGACGAAATACACAGGTCAGGGTTAAGTCATTTTCTCCGGCAAGTTAAGCGAATAATGAAGGCGAGCCCGCGTGGAGAGGAGCACTGCTACTGCCAGTTTGTCTTCATTTATTATGCCAAATCTCATGATTTTGGCGTTGGCGCAGTGAGTGCTCTGGCGCGCACCGGTGGACGACATATCGCTTAATTTACACAAGGTAATGAAAGCAGGGAATGGGAGGACAAAACAATTTACCTGCTGACACGGGAAGAAGTGATTTGCGAACATGGGGGGTGAGCGAAAGAGCAGGCAGAGGGCCAGGGCCGAGGGGTGGAAGAGGAGCAGAGATAGGGATGAGGGGGAGAAAAGAGGGAGAGACGAGGAGAGGCAGGGGGGAATAAAGGAGAGGGGGGTGGAGGAAAAAAACAAAAGGATGAAACTGACAGACGGAGAAGCAGCTCAGGCTTCAACCTCCGCTTGTCAGGTGA
This sequence comes from Notolabrus celidotus, assembly GCF_009762535.1. NCBI lineage: Eukaryota > Metazoa > Chordata > Actinopteri > Labriformes > Labridae > Notolabrus > Notolabrus celidotus. Next base: position 14,392,602 of record NC_048293.1, read on the forward strand.
TGATGATGGCTTCAATGAGGCAACAGTAAACTCTCAGTCTCTCCCTCTCCCATAGACACAAGCACACACACACAGACACACACATACACACGAACACACACAGACACACACACACACACACATACGTGCAATCAGGAGGCGAAATTGACCTCAAATCTGGAGGGTCCATGTTGACAAGGCCCTTGTTTTACTCCTCCTTCCCCAACAATTGTAATCACTTATCAGAGAGCCACTTGTGAGGCAGGGACAGGCAGCTTGAACATCACTCTGGAGCCACAACAGGTATTTTTCAACCAGAGACCAAATGTCTGGCTGCTGTTGCAAAATTTTGCTGACCAATTCTAATGGTTCATCTTAGATTAGTCTAATCTTTATCTCACATAAAACTGTAGAATCTGTAGAGAGGCCTGGATGTTAGTGAGAAGTATTTTTAGTATGTTTGATGCCCAAGTAGTACTGAGCAATGGTGTATCAGCAAGTTTCAGTGCAGCAAAAGCAGTAAAGCAGTACAAATGGGGAGCAAAAACAGGGGAACACCATTCAGTTTGACAACCCCCCAGCTCCCATCAGCAGTAATCTAGTCACAATTTATTTACCTCCATAAACAGATATTCGCAAAGTAATGCAGTTAATACTCCGTCAAAAACGTCAACAGCAACAAATCTAGTTGATTTCCTGACTTCCACAATGCATCAGAAACACTTGATTCGCCCTCCATTCCACAAACAAACATTTTCAAAGATGTTTTCTCCCTTTTTTTAAACTCAGACCTCACAGGGCTTCATGGTGTTGGTATTTTAGTAAATTTAAGACCGGTAAAGTGCAAGTTAATCACAAGGAGAATTTATTTATTTTGAGATCATACTGTAGAATTAAGCAAGAGTAATGCCTCTGTGTAACTTACTATTTACAGTGAAACTGAGACTCGCCAGAAACAGATGAGTAGGCTCTACTCTATGTGGATGTAATGAACCAGGAATGAATGAGTCTGACTTGGATACAAATCTGGAGGGGTAAATGTATAGACTGTATAAAATATGGACGTAGGATCAATGACGTCACCCATCTGTTTCTGAAGCGCTGTTTTGAGGCGAATCGGCGGCGGCAGCCATATTGCTGCTGTTGAGCCAGTGTGATGTAAAGAGGCGGGCTTTGAGCCTCCTAGCCAACAGCTACTGTGTTCCCGCCTGTCAATCAAGTCAGCTGTGCCTCTCATTGGAAGAATCGTAATCTCAATATCTTCGAAATTGCCGCGTTAGAAAAAAATTCACCCCCCTACAGTGTGAGCCGATGGAGAAATGAGCTATCCAGACTACACTCGTCTTTTGTACCAGGCTGTAAACATGTTTATTTCCTCTGTAAAGACTGTCTTTTTCCCTTTCATGTGTATGTGACTTCCAGTACTTCCAGAGCCAGCCTCAAGAGGATCCTTGATGAACTGCAGTTTTTAGCACTTCCGCATTGGATTCATATTTTTAGACCGGAGGTTGCGGCTTGGGTAAATGTAGCTGTTCCTTTGATCTGCGCACACTTCTCAAGTTGTTAATTGAATTGTAAACAATGCAGTATACGTGGCTTACTGCTGGCTAATACTCAAACAAATTGCCAATGTTCCAACAAGCAGAATTAAGTCTTCTGAGATTGAGTCAAACTGGCTTTCAGCTTTAAAAAATGGGATTTATCTGACCTACAGACCAACAAGCATTATTTATTCTTTATCCACATTCATTGTAACAGAGTCAAAACAGTTGCCCAAATCAGAATAACTACACACATAATCCAGATCTAATTACAGCCAATCACTCCACAGTATTGATAGATGAATTGAAAAAGAGCACGATTGGTCGTTCAGCTGATGGCCTTGAACAGAACAGAAGAGAGTCTGGCTGAGACTCCCTGACAATACGGCTGGAGCAGCTCTGTAATTTTCCAATCACTGGCCCTTCAGGCCAGGCTGCTCCTTAGGGCAGTAAGATCAGATGAGCTCCGGCATTTTCTTTTGTAAGACTCCAAACTCTATTTGTCTGCTCGCAGGAACAAAAACAATCAGGGAGCTGGGAGAGGGAGAGAGAGAGACGGGCTTTTTGGTCTCTCTGGAGAAGGGCCAAAGACAGAGCTGTGGTGGGGGGAGCTGAGAGGGGTGACACAGATAACTGAGAGCCCCCCTCAGCCCCCCTCTCTGCCCCCGCCAGCCCGCTGTGGGTGGTTGGTTGTGGTGATGATGAACGGGGGGACGCGGCTCAGCACCCGGTCCCTGCTGTCAGGACTCTCTGCAGGACGAGACAGAGAGAGGAAGTGTCACTCTCGGCGGGCCTGCTGGGCCAACCTGGACTCTGCTGAGTCCTGCTGCTCGAGTCTTCACAACAAATCAAACACCATAACACCCACCCCTCCCCACAACACGGCCACACACACAGCCAGGCCTCTGCCACTGTCTGGAAGAATGTGTCAGAAAATATAACAGACTGTTTAGCATGCTGTATCTGAATATCTGCTTCTGTCAGTTCAGTGATTGGTGGATTTTCGGATGTTATTCTGGAACAGGATCAAAAACTAGACCTTTCTGCAGTCGTAAAAAGACTTTCCAGTCCTCCCCTCTCCTGTCCGCAGCCCTCTCCACAGGCTTATTTCCCCTTGCAATGAGAGGTGACAGTGAACAGTGGAACTCGTCAGTGTGAATAACACGCAGTCATGCTTGGTGAGACCCTCTGGTAGAGCGCGACACACACACTCACACACAGTGGCGCGCACACACACTGAGGCTCAAGGGCCCAGGAGTAGGCGCCCTGTCAACCTCGGTGTACTGCCTTCCATTACAGCTTAACTGGAGACAAATTGAGCAATCCGAAGGGTTAAATCTGACACGTTTGCTCGTCTGACCTGTGTTTGTTGTACAGTAAAATCACTCTTCAAACTCCAATGAGGTGAAAACAGTGAACTTGACCACATATATGAGTTCTTAACAAATGCATCCAACATGACAAAGGTCAGAGGGACATTTTTCAAGTTTACAAACTCAGCTGAGCTCACATTACTGTGCCATCAGGTCTGCTGTGCTCGTGTGTCCCTCAGCGACGTGCTGTTCTCTTGAGTCTTGCCGTGTCCTTCAGCGGCACCTTATAAGAGCAGTCCATAACACAAGCAGTGGTCAGGCTTAATTTACCCACTTTCTCTGTCCACTGCCCCATCAGCATATAGTATCACATAACTGCTAATGGGCTAATGGAGGAAGGAGGGAGGGGGCTGGCGCGGGAGGAAGACAGCGATAGTTAGGGAAATGGAGCTCAGGTTCATCCAAACATTTAATAACTTATCCAATCCGGAGCGTTCACCTCTTACTGGGCTAATTATATCATTTAACTTGCCTGGAAGAAGGGGGCCCAGCGTGGACGCTCTGTCTTACAGTGTCATCATATAATTATGACTTATGCCAGCGTGGCCTCGCAAGCTGGATGAAGTCAGCTTGCCATAAATTTTAATGATCACTTAGACAATACGAACATTCGCAGAGCTTCAGCGGAATTAGTGGGGGAGTATGGACACCATCGCATGGAGAAGTGTGGACACAAAAGAGAGGAAAAAAAGATGAAAAGGCATATCACAGAAAGCAGGAGAGGGAGATGATGGTGTGACATGTTAAACGAAGGTGAGTTCAGACCGGGTAGACACAGCCGATTGACCGTGTGAGATCAGGTTCTGTGGTCACCGGGCTGCTCAGAGGCCGACGGCAGGTCTGTCTGAGGGCCAATCACCTGAGTATAGTCTGCATCAATGGAAAAACAGCAGCTGACACTCAATGCTTACAGGCCAACCGCTGACCTCATTCTACAAATAAAAAACAAACTTGACAGAGGAAAAGAAGCGTATTTAATGGAAACATGATCCCTCGTTCTTCAGTGCATCTATAATAACTTTCAGAAGTCAGGGGGAAAAAAGGAAAAAGGCCATAACTGTGGGCAAATAGATGAGGCTTTGTGAAAAGAGCTGACTATCTTTTTTATAGCTATGAAATGGCTAATTAGTCCTCTATGATTGATCATTGTGGGGGTATCATTTGGAGGTCTGAGTCTCCTGGGCTTTAATAGTTTTCTGGAAACAAAAACAGTAACTTTCTGGAGTAGTAACAAATGTTCTCTGACCTTTGAGTGTTGTATGTTTGAACATACTAATCAACAAAGGTCAAAAGTTTACTGTCAAAAATATGCAGTTTATCATAAGAAGTTGTAACCGAGCATTAAATGTATGAGTGTAAACCAACACTGGAGAAAAAGGAATATTGATTTCAAAATGCAGGTGGCCCAGCCAGATATCATGAAGAAGAGAGAGCAGTCCAAAAAGAATCTGATCTCTCTTGCACTTAATATTAATGTCTGTTTTGTGGCTATCCTCTTTCAGGAGGACCCAGCTCCTGCGGTGAAGCGATTGAATGACACAGATTACCTGTTTGGAAAGCCCCAGCAGACAGCTGATTGATAATGCATGACACAAAAATGTTTTTGTTTACCCACAGATATGGCTACAAGCCGGGTTTCAGTTTCTTGTTTTTTCTCCACAAACCTGATTCCCTGGACTGAAGTGGATTGAGAGGAGAGTCACGGGTCAGGAGGTCTCAGCTGGGACTTCACTGCTGCGTCTGGCTCCATCTTTACCTTCGCTACCAGGGGGGGTCATCCACATCATATTCATCCCATTCGGCCCGTGTTGTCCTAAAGGGGATGTAACATGAAAACATAATCTCACACCACAATTTCATTCCTCCAGCAGCATTAGATTAGATTGAAACTTCCCTGCACACTTTCCTGGGGCTGTCAAATGAGCTGTCAGTCAAGTGTCAGAGCCAGCCCCTGCTCATCTGCTCTAATACATCACACAGCCTTTTATATGGATCAGTATGAGGGGGACTCTACACAAACGCCAGCAGCTCCTCCACTGGGACGCTGGGTGATTGATAACATTTCCCCAGCTCTTCACACTCATGCCCATTTGTATAGTTGGTTGGAGAAGGGGCCCCTGGTGTCCACTGACATCTACAGTGCCCATCAGCGCCTCGCTGAGAACATGACATCAGCCTCAGAAACACGGCACCTCACTCTGATACATGCCAGGAATGGGCAGCTTTCCATTCATAAAGTACAGTGTGACAGCGATTGACAGATCGCTTGTACTACATTGTGATATTTGTATTCCCCTTCCAATGAAAGCAACGTGGGAAAGTAGCCCAGGTGCCACTCGAAATTAAAGACATTGGCTATTAAATCAACCACTTAACCTTCATATTATCACAGTGGATAAATGTTTATTGCCCATTAGTATGTGCGTACAGTTTTAATGCTTTAGAAATCAGCTGCTGACTCCAGCCTGAGTGTTGAGATCACTGAGGGGAATCCTGAGCCTGTTTTTGTGTACCGTCATATTGGCATATTGGTCGGGCTAATGGCCACTTGGCACATAGACAGCCATCCATCCCAACCTCAGCCTCACTAATCCAATTGAGGCAACCTGCTTGGCAAGAGAGAGACTCATCTGTCTTTACTGTTCATTAATGGGGCTCCTCTTCAAGCTCGGAGCCCATTCACATTCCTTCGGATTGGATTGGATCGGATCGGATCGACAGCAAACCCTGATGCTAAAATACTGGATGGGTAATGGAGATGCAGCAGGAGGGGGGTGTATAATCACTCCTGAGATACATAATCACTGCTGTGTGGAGTAAAATATCTGAAAATATGAGACCTCCCTAAGGGATGAGCTACATATTTTCACCGACAGTATAAAAACACTTGCCTATGCAGGTATTTGATTCAGCTCACTATTACAACCTCGCTCACTCTGTCCTGAGCACAGAGGCTTGAGATTGTTTATTTTCCTCTTCATGGCATGGCTTTATGTCTCGTGGTAGAATGATAATAATGTTTCTAATCTTGTTACATTGCACACAGAATTGTCTTCCATGTTAATGATGGACCGGCTCCCTCCCTGCTTCACTGAGATGCTTACTTTCAATTTGTGTACTGTCATCTCCCCGCCACGCTGCTGAAATTGATGCACCCTCCTCCTTTTAATTAAATCAAAAAAACAGTCGGGGGTCCAGGCAGGTGGGGGTCCTGCTCCCATATAAAGCCTTCACAAAGACCTGGCTGACTCCAGGGCAAATCAGGGCTCCTTCTGTTTGTCTTTCTGTGAGTCACTGTATTTTGTTGGTGCAGCAAAGTTATAGTACATCTACTTGGTGCTTGTGATTTTAAAATCTAAAATTACAAGCACCAAAAGGATTTCATCAAGTTGAATTAAGTGATTTTACACTTTAATAAACTGTCTTTGTCAAGAAAAACTATTTTTAGTCTAACTTTCACATAATATTGATTTCAGTCAAAAATGAGGGGACGTTCTTCCAGGTAAGTAAAAACAATAACAATCCCAGACACCTTTCTCAGGTGGGTTCGCCTCCAGGCAGAGCTGGAGACAGAGTCTAAGAAATGAGAGCGTAAAATTCCCACACATTTAGAAAGCGGATAATTGGATTTCCTGTGTCCTGTACGGTGGGCGGTGTGGTTCCTGCAGCTGTGACATTATCAAGGTAACATAACCTGAAGGCTGCGGTGTAGCAGCACAGGCCCCGCAAGGCCTGTCCTCCAGTTCCACATCACTGCCTGCTTGGCTATTCATCCTGTGGACCCTGCAAATGAAATTATGGGAGGAAGAGCAAAGGACATTCTTTGGGAATTAATCCCATTTATGCCTAAACCCACTTCAGATTTTTATAGTGAGGGCCTCTTTAGATGTAAGACGCATTTACAATTAGACAAGGCCTTGGGAGAATTGAAAGAAATACTGTGTGTTGGTTTGTTTGATGAGTAATTTGAAGACACAGACAGAAGAAAGAAAAGCCTAAAAGAAAACAATGTAACTCCAAGTTATTATCAAATACCATCTCTGACTGAAACTTAACTGGACCAGTATTTTAACGATCACTTAGTTTTAATTCTACAGCATGCAAATAGACAAATCGATCTCAGATGTAATGATTATTGATGGAAAATAAATAAAGATTTTGCATTATTTATACTTCTAATGAGGATTCAAATAATAATTAACATAACTTTTTTTAGAGTTGAGTATGAAAATACCATAAATTCCTCACAATCATTATTATAAGACAAAGAACATACTGTGGACACTTACTGTGGTGTCTGCGGTCGAATCTCATGCAGGATTGACAAAAGCACATGCAGGCCACCTGAGTTTGATTTCTGTGGCAGAAAAAAAAGATTATGAAGTATCTGCAGAAATATCTTTGATGGAAAATTGTTTTGCAGAGATATCCATACTAGTTTTCTAAATTACCAAGAACAAGTAAAATCTTAATCGCCATTTACATGTTTAAAATGACTCTAAAGTCACTAAGAAGGCTATAAATGTACACTGATAATGATAATGCCGAAAATACGTTGTCTTTTACTTATAAAGCAACCATTACCCAAATGTATTAAGACTAAATAATAAGAATAAAGTGTTAAAAAATGGAAATGTAAAAAAATAAAATTGTGCCATCAACTGCCTGACAACCGTTCCTTATTAGAGTTTATTTTAACATGACTGACATTCACTGTCCCTGTGAACAATGCTTTATTCCCTTAAAATATACCCCGAATTATTAAAGCTCCATCAATACTATTCTGTGTCACATTGAAGCATAGGACAATATCAGCCTTTATGCTAAATATGTCAAAGAATAGCATTGACAAAATGTCCAAGAGGTCGTAACAACCCGGGGTTGATATACAAATACGTGCAGTAAAGTTTAGAAAATGTGACTCATAGCACTCACAAGTTATTTTATTATCCTACCTCTACTGCGTACGCGTTAACTGCAATGTTTTTTGTTGTAATATTCTGCTTCGCAACTCTTTTATCCTGCACAGCAAGAGAAAGCACCTGACATCAATTAGCCCCGTCTGTTTACTCTCGTGATTTTGCAGATAAACACTGCCCCCTAGTGACGACACGTGATACGACCGTTCAGAATGAAATATAATCCAACTGCTGGATAGAAGTCTTAACATTTTCCTTCTTGGGGATTTAAAAACTCTTATATCACAAACGTTTTAAGCGTGTGGGACTACAGTCTCGTATGAGTGTAATGAAAAAAATATTTCTTCTCTTCTATTTCATTTAACTTTTTGTCTTTCAAAAATATTTTACAGTATCAGACCAAAGAGGAATATATGTTTTTCAGTTTGTTATTACACACAATTTCGAAAAATCTGTTTAAACAGTTTTGTTTTTTTTAGTTTTAGATCACAAAAGTAAAATATATATCTATATTTGTATATGCATTGTGTAATATCCTATAAGTTTAATCATATGTGTCACTACAAGCTCTGCATTAATATAAAATAAACACAAATGGTTTTCTCATAAACCTGGAGACACAAAGCTGGACACACATACACATACACACACACACACACACACACACACACACACACACACACACCATACAGGTATTAGTACAAGAGCTGGGCTGATTACAGCTCCTTCACTGTCCTCATCAAGCCCAGCGTAGACCACAGTTAGAGATGAGAGGCCCCAAATGAACAGACCCACACAGAGCACATACAACAATATGTTCTCTCCACTGCACACACATACTGTACATATAAAAACACACAAACAAATAGAAACAAACACAGACACACTGTGGCAGCCTCCTCAGGCAGCCTCGGAGCTCAGGCAGGTCCCTGCCATTATCCCGTCCTCTACCCTAAACACGCAGTTTTAATTTCAAAGCTCTGATTAGCTGATGATTGCATGACAGCCGCCGACCAGGTTCCCTTTTCGCCCGGCTCCCAGACTGCAACTCAATCATGCCCAATTAGTGGGTCCCCAAACACTCTCTCTTATTAGAGGACTCATAATCGACTCATTGTGTCCTGATTTGGCAAATAAATCACTCTGGAGGCTGCTCGCAACCCCCCCATCACCACCACAACCACCTCCCCCCTTCATTCTCTCTCCCCCACTTCTCTCACCCTGTCGTTCACTGCCCACTCCCCTTCTTTTCCTTGTCCAGGGGTTCAGTGACAACGTTTTCAGCCGTTCTTTTCATTGGAGCTGACAGTTTGAGCAACGCCGGACTCCTTTTTTTTATTCCCCCTGAAGAATGAAGAATAATTTAGCAGCTAAGGCAAGGCAGGCAGCATGCGGGTGTCCTTGTCCTACAAGGTTAAGAATCCATTCCATCTGAGCAAGAAAGGAGTGAATTAAAATAAATGATGGCCAGATATTTATTGCAGGTTTGTAGATGAAGCCTAGTCACTACGGTGGACCAGCCGGGGCCTGGGTTGCTGGTGGCTCAGTGTAGCCGAGTGACCTCCATACCTCTCTCTGCCTAACTGGGGAATAACACTCAATGTCACATTACTCCTATCCTGTATTTAATATATTTATTTATATTCATACTGTATATACATATATATATATATATATATATATATATATTTAATTCATGTGTTGGGGACATCAGGGCAAATACGTCAAATGAGATTGCGGGACTTATATGAAATTATCTGGTTGGGGAATGCTGAAAATAATTGTAATCTGATTGACAGAGGAAAACTGAGATTCGTAGACCTAGGCAAGGAGATCCTGAATGAGACCGGACAGGAAACATGGCGACACTAAATGTCCTTCAGTCTAGAGACACATAGCTTAAAGCTGCTCTGACATGTATTAAATAGTTCAAGCTGTGGAAAAACATCTTCTCTCTATCTCAGTTTCTCAGCACAGCATGCAGAGTCTGGTCCTGCTCGAGTTTTCTACCTGCTACAAGGATGTTTTTTCTTGCCACTGTTGCCAAACACTTGCTCATTGGTCGATTAAGTTGTATCATAAGTAAAACAAAGAGTACAGCCCAGACCTGCTCTAAAGGGCCGCTGTAGTCTTACTGGTGCAATATTCTTTCCCAGAATGCAATGCCACATTGAGTTCTTCAGGAAAGAGATCCAACATGAGAGCTTTACAGACTCAGCGGGTGGACCGGCTTGAGCCTGGGGGCTCAGGGAGCACTGGGAGTCCTGTGATGTCTCACACATGGAGGAAACCAGTGGACTGTGATGTAGTGGACTCAGATTGAGACCCAAAGAGAAGCTTTGGCAATGTCCCACTGTGACGGTGAGCTCACTCTCCAGGCTAAACAGCTTCTACTACAGCAGCAGATCCTGTGAAGTAACCTGAGGACGCTGCTTTCCTTTGTCCAAATCAAGCCGTTTCCACCTACATTGTCTCCCCTCCTCCACTTTTCTGTGGGCTATGTGTTTAGCGAGTGTGTCTATGTGTGTGTGTTGAATGGTCATTAGTCTCTGTTTACAGTGGAGAGAGCCTGGCCAGCTGGCATGTGACGTGTGATGTGCCGCGCTGTGGTCTACCACTGTGAGACCCCTGTGGCAGAGTCGAGGAGGCCCAGCTACCCCCTTCCCCAGGCGGGCCGCAGAGACCGCGTCAAGCCCCCTCGGCAGATGGAGCCTCCAGCGTTTCTCTTCGTCTCTCTTCTACCAGCTAAAGGAGAGGTGGAGCGAGCGCTGGAGGTGGGACTGGCCCCGGCCCCCATCACAGATGCCAGGAGAAGGCTGAGACTCTGCGCGAGGCCCTGCTGGGAGGGTGCTGGGCCGGAACAGGTGCAATCTCGGCCCCCTCGATCCCCCCTCTGTCAGCACCTCAGTGGTGGAGCCCTCACTCTCTTCCTGTCCTCGCTCCTGCTCATTCACACACTCAAGAGGTGTTGTGGGGTTACATCCAGCCCCTCCCTCAGAAATTCAGGCACAGTTCTCTTGCTCCTAAAAAGACCTGAACATTAAAGGCACCAAGTTTAAAGTAGCAGAAGTGGAAAAGTGTGTTTTTGTGACCCTCATAGGGCAAACTGTGGAGTTGTGTTGACTCAGGTGTTTTCCTCTTTCAACCTCCTCGGCTGACCTCCCCATGGCCGGGGGGCCAATACACCGAGCCTCCCATCAGCCCTTGCTTTATCGCCAGTGGCTACAAGACAAAGAGGTTCTGCTGTGTACCTGGCTGCTGGCGGCATCCTGCATGATGGAAAGAGTTTATGACAGTGGGGGGGTGGATGGCGAGGCCCAACAAGCCACCTTGACCTGCCCCTGCACATGGGACCTTGGTGAACCCCCAGCCCCATTCAGGCGACCCGGCCACTCCAGCCAGCCACTGAGTTATTATCATAATTTGCCGGAGAGGCATTGCAGGGCCTCCGCGAGCAGAGAGGCATCCGTGTTTTACAGAATGTTTTGTGTTTTATTGCCTTTAAGTCACTCATAGGCCAGCGGAGAGGGCCTGCAATGATAAGAAAACCAGTCATGTGAAAAATGAAGGACCTCGCCTACAGGACTGAGAGGTGAAGAAGGGAAATAATAAAATACATGACAAATGTGGAGCTTGGCTGTATTTCATGTTCAAACCCCTCGTCTCGGCATCCAACCCTCGGCAGCACTAAAAACATACGAGGGGAAAAGCAGGAAATAATAATAATGAATTCAGTCAATCTCATTGTTGCAAAGAGAACAGAAGCTTTTTTTTCCCATCTCGTGGCTTATACTTAAAAAAAAACTCTCGGCCCTCTCACTCCCCCTCCCGGTTACTTTGACAACATGACGGCCGTAAGATGCCCAGGGGCATTCCAAGCTGCCACCGTCCCAGCCATTTCATGTCCAAGCCCACCTGGGGTAAACAAAAAAGGACTTAGAACTGTAGAATATTAACTAAAGAAGAGAGGGGAAAAATAGTCCTGACAAAACTGAAAATACTTTTCAACCCGTCAAACTTTGGGTCTTACAGAAACCACGCTTTCATTGTGTCTTTTGTGGAGTAATTCCCCCTCCTCTCCCATAACCCCCTGTGGGTTTTTTCAAAAGGTGCAGAGTATCTAATGAAAAATAAAACATCTGTTTAATCTAGCTATTTCAAAAGCAAATCCCCTTTTGATCAAAAATGATATTGATCTGACTGCCTTAGTTGTGTGTGGTGAGGATTTTTCCTTTAAACTTGAAATATCATGGAGTCTTTGTGGCAAATCAATACTGCGGCTGCTTTTTGAGGCGGGTTTCAAAGGGCACAGGACCTATTTGAATATGCTTGATGAAGTTGAGATAGTTTTGTTATGAATTAATGTGTAAAATATGATGTCGTCCTGGCTTACAAAGCAGGATGTCTTTATTTTCCTCACTTTTTTTCAACTAATAATAATCCCCTCGTGGCTGCTTCATGGTACCTGACTGATGCAGCCATGGCCGGGTCAGCGACAGGGAACTCGTGCTAGGCACGCTGACGCTGGTGAAATGAACTGGTCCTAATACTCCTTGAGCTTTAGCGTGTCTGTCCTCACCCCTCACTCTGTGTCTGCGGGGCCCCGGCATTGGGCCCCAGCTATCTCCACATCTCCCCATTTTCTTTAATTACACCTCAGCATATTGCTTTTGGGCCATATGGAAGGCAGATATTGAGACCAGATAAGATGTATAAACTTCTGTCAACACCACAGCATATTAGCTGGAGCTGGAAGCACATTATCTCCATCCTATCCTTCCAATTAGCGCCCAATATCAAAATACATTAAGACAAGCCTGTCGACGAGGAGCAGGAAAAACATTATACTAATGATGCCTAGTGCATTATTATTATTATTTTATTAAAATGTATTACTTCCTTGTGTTTATTTTCTTTGCCACAAAATGAAAAGTCATTTCCAACAAGGGATGTAATAAAAGCACTGATAAATAACCCGTTTGTACTCAGCTGCCTGAGTACTAGCTGTGCTCAGCTGCTCCATACTGGCCTCAAGGTTTTACATTGAGCCTTCAGTAACAAACTTCTGCTTTAAAAATAAACACAAGAGGAAACTTCTTTTCCAACAAAGATTCTTTGGTCCACCATGTGGCTGCATATGTCCCATCAAATCAAAGGATTTCAAACATTGTGTCCTAACTGGGACACTTTGAGTGAAATATTAGGATACAGACGCATGCTTTGAGGTAATGTGGATTTTTACAGCAGAAGCAGCTCCATTATTTTAATAGAAAAATGTCAAGAAAAAACAAATTACACCCTAAACCCATGTGAGGCCTGTATCGCCTGATCTGATATTCACAGCCTCAGTGTGGCTTAAGACTCAGCTCACCTCCCAGTGACTCCATGTTCATCTGAAAGCTACTGCCATAACCAAAAAGCTCTCCAAGAACACAACTGTCTTCTTTACTATGTATATATCGTGGCTGCTTTGACGTGATTGAATTCACTGCACTCACACAGAGAGGTCATCGAGAGCCTCGCTGCGGCATCAGGATGTACTGTATACACTACAAGACATGGAGGGAATAAAGGAGTGGAGGGCGGCAGGATGAGGCGGTGGAGAGAGGTCACTTTGAGAAGCTGGATGCAAGCACATGCCAAACAGCGTCTCTGGATCTCTCTCCTCCTCTAATCCCCTCTCTGATCCACAGACACCCGGGCCAATCATTTGAGGCGGCCTGCAACCCGTGATCACTGGGCCCTAATCTGAGCCCTCGGCCCGTCCGCAGTCCACCTCAGACAGCACCGGCTGACTGCCAGCAGAGGAGTGGCAGGCTTAGCCTTCTCCAGAGAGACAGCTAGAGGTTGTCTCTACATGGATGGGCACTTCGCAGCTCGGCAGGGGCGGGAGGAAGGGGCAACATAGCAGCTGCTCGGGGCATATGGGCAGAATTCATTAAGTCTGGCTAAATAAGCCAATTGTGGAGGCGGTAAAAGTGAGCGTTTGTATGTCTGATGGAGAAACAAACAGAGATCGCTCACGCCGTTTGAGCACTGAGCTCAATTATTCCACCACACACAATTATTACAGTACAAATATCCTGTGTGATAGCTTTGTCCTGAGGTACTACATTTGATGAAGTTGATTCAAGGCCCAACAAATGAAAAAATCCAGATCTATTTGTGATGGGCAGTGATTGAGCTGTTAGATGCATAGATTATGTGTCCTTGAGGACTTTTTGCTGTGCATCTCTAAATGTCATGAGACTGCTCTCTGCCTCAGAAATAAACCTAATCACTATCTGTAAATGTTACAGCTGTTTTTCTAATAGACCTGGCCGGACTTTAAAAGCCTGCATTTATATTCATGCACATGAACCAGAGACAAAACTGAATGCTGATACATGCGATCAGCACGTATTAAAGCCAGTATACAACACATTTCATAAATTAAGTTTGTGCGGATGTGTCAGAGCCAATGTTGATTTAAATTTAGACCTGTGAACATAGTCTGTCCTGTGGCCGGTCATCGGCTCTGCATTCAGTGTTCTCACACGGCTGTGAAGAATTTGTGTTACTTTACCTTAAAGGGCACAAACCTGACAGCAGCCGCTGTCTTGTTTCAGACTTACATCCATTCCACTTTATCCAGTAAAAGGTATAATGTATGCTAATCCTCCAGGTGTCAATAGGAACTCTGTTCAATGCATTTGAGATAATAGTGAAGAAGGGGTTGCTTCTATCGAAGACCTGGAAGATAAAGTCAATGGCACAGTCAATAACAATAAGGTTGTAGGCTTTAATGAGGAATGTTAATTTGAACACAATCAACTGGATTTCAGCTTAGCTGATTATCAACCTTGGACTTGTATGAGGCTGTTGATAATGTTGGTAGTACATGGAGGGCATGTTTTATCTGTGACAGCTTCTTTCAGAGGAGCTTTTTAAAAAAAATCTGTTCGCCTTTTGGCTGCTTAAGTTCAAAACCAACAAACAAAAGAGTGTACATTTCCCAAAACCTAAACAAAGAAAGGATTGGAGCAACACAGCACTGTTAACCTCACTGTGAACTTTATTTAAAAAACGAAAACGAAGAAGCACTCTACAAAAATAATTTCTGCACAACAAAGAGTAATTAAAGATAACATAGCCAAAGTCATTGTCCCTTTTGTTTAAAGGATTTTTACCCAGTTCCCACCGGAGCCATTTAAAGTCCAATTCCAAACCCTCTCCTCAAGTTACAGGCAACCAGCCTGCTCCTCACTCTCTCCTTGATCCCATTCCATCAGCAGCTCTGAGGACACCTCTGTAAACAGATGATCCCAGTCCCAGCGCACATCATCCTGCAGAGCCAAAGAGACACAGAAGAGGAGCAGAGAAGAAGAATTAAAGAGGTGGAAGGAGACAAACCAAGAAAGAGAGCACAGGGAACAGAGGGAGCAAAGAGAGCAGAATGGGGAAGGAGAGCAGAGGGTGTTAATGTACACATCATAAATCTTGATTACCTGGGAGACAGAGTGGCAACCTCCCCTGGTGCTCTAGAAACAGCTGGACAGGTCTTCGCTGGGAGCTCACAAGCTATATTTACTAAAAACTCACTCACCTCTTTCACCTCCTGCTCCGGTGCTAAAACCTTGGTGAGGAGCTTCAAGTCAATCTCTCCGTCCTGAAGGAAGAACGCAGGGAAATTCACTTTGTTTGCACAAACAGAGGTGATGCCGGTTGCAAAAATAAATGGACCACCTTGACGACAAAAAAGGAAAGGATATGAAAGAGATGTAAAAATAAAATGTCCTTGACTTACTAAGGTCTGGAACGCTGAATAATACTTCAGATCATTGTCCAGATCTCTGTAGGTCATTACCCGGTTCACCTGGACACTAAAAGGATCACAGTCAGAATTGGCATCTGAATGACTAAAAGGCTTGTGATGCTTACAAACTTCATGCAAACCAAGAGTGAAAAGTGGCTCAGCAGAAGTTTGAAGTCTGTGCAAAATAAAGATCCAAGACTTCAAGCAAAGACCACAGAGAGCAGGAGATGGTTGCCAAGTGGTAAACGCTTCAAATTGAAACCCAGCTGCTTATCTGTGGGTTAGAATTAAGTGGGGGGGCTCTCAAAGTGGCCGGGGCCTAGCAGTGCATGCCAGTCCTACTTACTGCACATTACACGCTACATTGCCCCCGCAATGAGTTCAATGTGGATATTATCTTGCACAGAGAGCAAGCCCCAGCCTAATAACCTCCACCGCTGTCATAGCCTTGCTACATATTCGACACATGTCGGCGTGTCTCTCACTGCCCTGTAAATCAAAGGGCCCAGTTACACAGGACCCTGTAACAGAGCTGCATAAATCACACCCAACTGTTATTTCTCCATTTCAGCCCGATAAAGCAAGACACTCTGCAATGGGACCAGTGGAGGACAGGTACCTATCAAAGTCACTGGAGCAGGCTACTGATCCAGTGTCCTGTGCACGAACAGAGGTTAACGGTCACACACGGGTCTGGAAACATACAGTGTGTTTGTACGTGTTTCAGTGTGTTTATATGAGTCATTGGTGATAAGAATGAACTTTAAAGAGTTGAAAGCATTCACTACTTTACATTGGTGGAGCTGCAATTTGCATGGTGAGATCCTCTTCCTGCACTTCATCCAGGTCTGGAATCACCGGAATATCTAAAAAAAAAAAGAAAAGAAAGAAAACTGTGAGGAAACATTTTGCAAACAGTTTGATTACCCTTAAAAAAGTATAAAAGTTTTAAGGTTTGAAAAGCCTCATTGGTTGTCAAATGCCAGGATTGTTTATCAAAAATAAAGTAAATCCCCTGTGTATGCATATTTTTTGTGCGAGTATGTGAGACCATGTCTGTGTGGCACTTCCTCCCTCCCTCTCTTCAGCTACATCCTCATAAGAGCTGCCCTGTCACAATAACCATGCGGCCATGAATATTCAGGAGGCGAGGCGGCAGCTCTTCCTGCTGTGAGAGGGGCGCTGGCCAGGGGCTCCCCAGAAAGCACCCCCTGCTACCTTAGCATTTGGGCCCTGTCAGCGCCGCCCACCCCCAGGACCCGTGGTGGCCGGTAGGCCGACCTCCATGTCCACTCTGCCACTCCGACTGGGGCGGCATCCAGCCATGTGCAAGAGTATTTGCTTGCGGGCCCATCTGTGTGGGGTCGGAAGTCACAGTGCGGCCTGGCAGGGGCTGCGGTGCCAGGAGCCGCCAACCCGCTGCTCAAACAGTGGGAACCCGCTTTAATTGGCAAAACGCAACAGGACAGAGGAAGGCTCCTCTCCCAAGAAGGACAGGGCAAACTTTCACAGCATTTTTCAGATGGACATTTGTTGGAGCAGGGAAATAAGAGAGGCATAATGAGCAACATAGAACGCTTTGATGAAAATAAGCAAAACAATCAAAGAAGAGGAATATCTAAGTTTTATCAAGAGTTGAATTTACTGGCTTCTCTTTCAGCAAATGTGTTACTTTGGATGTGAAACTGCGTTTTTGGTGGCAGACTGAGCATCCTTATTAACAATACAGCTGGGTGTTGACAGTAAAAGAGACAGAGACAGAGAGAGGGGAGAGAGGAACAGACACATCCAGAGAGAAAAAGAGAGAGCTGGACTGCATGGAGAGGGGTGTCAGTAATCTCTAACCACAGTACCGCACCCTGAGGGGAAAGTCAATAGAGGAGCTAAATAGAGGTGAAGAGATGGAAGTCTGCATCAGATGGGAGGAAATATCTCTGCATCTGTGTCACCATTCCCTCAAAATTACTCCTTAAAATAAACTGAAGTTGAGAAAGCACTGATCTTTGATGTAGCAATAAAATCCAGCTTTTCATAAAAGTTACACTGTTGAGGTAAAAAAAACTCATTATTATGATTCTGACATATTTCTTAACTTGGCAAAAATCCTGAGTACTAGTTGATCAAAAGCTAACCCATCAACTTTCAGTACATAACAAAAAGCTCTCCCTCTGTTGATAACTTATTTCTTCCTCTTTTTTAATTAAACCAAATTAAAAATGCCACGCTCGTTTAGCCGCTGACAAGATTCATCTGTGTTTCTGATATCCAAATAAATGCAGGCGCGGGTATTTCATATTCATGAGGCCCTGGTGACACTTTGTCCTCTCATTTACAAAGCACAGCGTTCAGCAGAATCCGTCCCCCCTGGACCCCCAATCAAATTTAATGGTCTTAGTGCAATGACATCAAAAAGCCTCGCCGTCCGGCTCTTTGCAAACAGATTCCTAGGTTGTCTATCTGTCCACGCACACCCTTTTTCATTTCAGCCAGTAATACACTATTAACACACTGCATGAGAGTTCAATGTGAAGCTCAGAGGCAAATGTTGTCTATATGCAAAGTCTATTATTTAGTGAAAAAAGGAACAACATTTTTAAATGAGCTTTAAATTCAACACGGTACTCGAGGTCAAGTGGGGCATCAAAGCAGCTGAAAACAAGCCAGTGTTTTTTTTTCTGACACAGAGGGCAGCTCCATCAGAAGGAGCTGTCTTTCCTCTGCGCCGCACACATCACCTCCACTGACTTCCTTCCCTCGGCTGGACGTGTATCAAGGTGGCTTTTGTCTGGCAGCGAGCAGGCCACGTGTATCCTTATTACCCGGCCCGCATCCACCTTCCGTGCTGAAGCATGTAAATATCAAAAGGGGATCATTTGCCGTGAGTGTGGACACACTCCCGGAAGGCACACGCCAGTCAGCGACTTTGGGGGAAACAGGTTATCTCTCCATACCGCTCATATAATCTGAATGAGGGGTCTGGTCGAATGATTACTGTCGCACAGAATCCATTTGAAAAGCGTGTGGGATAATATTCAAAACATCAGCAGCTATAGAATAAGACATGAAACAGATGAGTGTGTTTGCGATACAGGTGCTATTTTAGGTGACCGGCAGGAGGCTGTGGGGGCAGCTGATGGGAAGATGGGAGCAGGGAACTGGGTGAGCCTTCTCCCTCTCTCTCTCTTTCTCTCTCTGTGCTTGTAGCCAGTGGACATAAGGGATAAGGGTAGGGGACATAATCAAGATCGCAGGGGCTATCTCACTAACCCTCAGCACTGTAATTTCCACTGCCCCTGCCTCGGGCTCTGTATTAAGAGGTCTCCCTCCACAGAGTAATAATCTTTCCAGCGGCATTAACTGCGAGGGAACCAAACCTCTGGACTCTTCATTCAACTGGCTATTTGAGCCAGTGCAGGCACAGTACACAGTGAAAGGCAACATGTGTGTGTGTGTGTGTGTGTGTGTGTGTGTGTGTGTGTGTGTGTGTGTGTGTGTGTGTGTGTGTGTGTGTGTGTGTGTGTGTCAGTGTCAGTGTGTGTGTGTGTGTGTGTGTGTGTGTGTGTGTGTGTGTGTGTGTGTGTGTGTGTCAGTGTCAGTGTGTGTGTGTGTGTGTGTGTGTGTGTGTGTGTGTGTGTGTGTGTGTGTGTGTGTGTGTGTGTCAGTGTGTGTGTGTGAACATAAATGTAACAAAGACATACACTATACAGGTAAATGGATTTAATTGTATCTTTAACCGTGCAACACATCGTCACTTATTACCTTATTTTCATTTTATTTGAAGCCTTTAAACACAATATAAAAAAAGATAAATAATAATAATAATTTCAATAAGGTGCATTAAAGTCAAAATCAGTAATCATATCAAATATAATATTACAGGAAAATACTGCAATATTACATTAGAGCCAAAGTGATATTTTTTATCATTATTAACTATATTACACTCATGATATGACAGAGTCTCAACATAGTTCACAGGTCTCATTAGAAAATGACAAATATAAGATTGTATATTAAAAAAGATTTAAATTGATGTATTTTTTCTCTCTCTTTTTTTTTTTTAATGTATTACATATTTACGGCCTTATTTTGAGTTTTCAGAATATTAAAAAAATATTTTGTGTAAAGGAACGTTATGACATTTTTAAAGCTCAGTTATGATAAGCTTTAAAAGTATGAACAGGGTTTGATCACATGGTAATAGTTCATTCTGATGTTCTGGTGTGTAAAAAATCTTCCAGTGTTGTCCATTGAGATTCTCCTGCTACCTTTACTGAGGCAGTTTGACCCTCTTTTCCCAGCTGCCTCGCACTGCAAAATTGAACAATTATTCCAGGCAGCGTTTAGCTGAAATTTCCCCTCTCAGCCCTGACATTGTTTGTGGTGTGCAGAGTCTGGCCCTCAGGTGACTCGGTTAACGCTAGATCTGTATTCAGAAGCACCTGCCTAGCTCCCTGTGTGTGCATGTGTGTGTTTGACTAACTGTGACGCTTTGGGTGGTGAGGAGAGCCCTTAAATTGTTCTGCACATATCTCCATCAACTAAAGATCTGGTGTAAATTAATGAGCATATTCAATTGTCATTCTCATGAAAAGGGCCTTGTTGTACGGTGTCACACACTGGTCAAAGGCAAAGCTCTGACACATGAATCCACGCAACATTCAAGGGGAAATATGGTGTGAGCATCAGTGGGAAGCAATGATCTGACTGCCTGCTTATCTAACTTCCACAGGATGAATGTGCTGTGGAGGCACCAGAGGGCTCCTCGCTGCCCGTGAGGAGAGACACAGAGAGGGGGATCGTCAGGGTGCTCTTACCTCCTTCATCATCTGATCCCTGGGGTGTTTGTGGTCGAAGGCGGCGGCTATAGAAACAGAAAGGGTGAGAGGATGAATTATTTAATGCTTTCAAAATGCAGCTGATGATGAGGTCATCATAGGGGGTGAGTGAGGTTACTACTCTGCCTTGATGATTGTCTTGTTTTCCGTCTTGTCTTTCTGGTAGTTAGAACACTTTTTACAGTCTGCTGCAGTCTGAGCAGACTTTTGAACAGTAGCCTCTATCTGTGCAGTGAGACGATGTAGGGCTGTCTGGGTGTCCAGCCTTGCAGCCTTGGACAAGATCACCTCTGGGTTTTTTGTTTTTTTTTAAAACAACCCCAGCTGGAGCAGCAGTCTGAATAAGTATTACTAAGACAAGACAGTTGTGACAGAAGTACAAGATAAGGGATCTTTCTGCAGGGGGACAACTTATTACACAAAGCATCTGTTTCACCACGGCCACTCAGGCACCAGGCCCCGGCTGTGATGATGAGTAAAACACAGGCAACTGCGTCCTCTACCTGCCTCTCCTCGTGATGTCTATTCTACTCACAGAGTGATGTGAGGGCGAGGGGGGAAAAAACTGGAATAACAGGAAAACTTGGCTCCAAACTGCAATAAAAGTGATGACAAATCAGTAACGCTGTTTTTTTAATCATGTTAAGTGATTGTTCTTGGAAGGCAAGGATTAGCTGCAACCAAGGACAATCTGAAAGCACAGCGCTGTTTCTACTTTACTGCAAAGGGAACAAACATTTAAACTGAACTACTTCCATCCAAGAAAACAGAAATGTAACTAGCATTGCATTCAGTTACCAACTGCAGGAGTAGAGTGACTTAGGGATGATGTGGAGAGTGAACTTACTCTTCCAGGTCTTCAGCTGCAGGTCTTCTCGAGGATCTGTAAAGCAGCAGGAAAAATTAACATATCACAAATTAAATACTGAACTCAGATTAGAGTTTCCTTGTCTTCAACACACGTGAAAGCCCAGAACTCAATTAGACACAAGCAGGTTATTTCTGTATTCCTGACACAGAGGTATTTTCCCCTCTGCAGTAACTAAAGATAGTAAGTCTGCTACATCAGACACAGTGGGGTCTACAATAGTCGTGTCTTCACCTTCCTCTGTTTTCTCGGCCTCGTCTCCTGCTGGATCATGAAGCTATTTTCAGGCTTTTCTCACTTACAACGCTCAGCTTGAATTGAGCACGCCAGACACCAAAAATACTGCATTTTAACACTTCTCTGGCTCAGCACAGTATTTTTGGCTTTCAGTGTTTGTTTTAAGAGAGGTAGAAATCACACCTTACAACGGGGGGGGGGACTACTACATCATTAATACCAGATGAGCATTATGCAGATCAGTAATGTTATAATATAACACAGGAATCAAAGCTGAGTAAACATTGGAGTGTTTTAACTAGTGTACTGAAAAATGTGTGTAAAAGGTCTTATAATTTTTCATGTTGCAAAATGATTATGATACTTCTCCTGGTTGAGTAGTGCCCCCTACTGGCTCTAAACCTGTGACATCCTGTACTGCAACGATACTCCTTGCTGTCATTTTGATTTCATCATGCTAAATATAAAGACTTCAGACTTGCAGTGTTAATTAATAAGAGATTAATACATTATTTTAAAATATATTCTGTATATACATAAATCTTTAAAAAATAAGAAATGAAGTTCAGATTATAATATATCTTTTTTTTTTAAATGCACGTCTATGCATCACTAGAAATGCATTCATGTCCCACATGTAGTAAGGGAAAAGAACTGAGAATGTTCGTAGAGTGATGAAGACTTGATGATGTGATCAGAATAAGAAATAAATAAATTAAAGTTTCTGAACTAAAAGTCAAACCTTAACACTGGATCCAAATCCTACAATTAGGTCAACATCAAACCACTTCCTGAGCCCTGATATGGTTTGAGCTTTTTCCTTTTTCTTCTTTTAATTTTGATACACAGTCTTTAAATCCTAATATAGAAATCTTTATTGAACCTTAGACTGAAAAGTTAAATTTAACTGAAAATCAGGCTGAAGAATATTCAAATTCAGGTAATTTAAACTCATCCAGGAAAAATAAAAGCATGTTAAAAAAAAAAGCATGATGCAAGCCTCAGAGAAATGCCCTCTGGAGCACATTGTAAAAAATCTGAATCCCCACATCACATTTCATTAATCTAAATACATTCAGACGTACGTTCTGCTGTATTCCTTATGTTCATTGGAAAAGTGTAATCTTGTTTACTGATCTTTATTCAAGCAGAGAGGAGAGAATGATAAAAAAAACACAATCAGCTGACAGATTTTCTGCCACAAATGTTTACTCTGGTTTTGTCCGTCTTCATCATCCAGTCTGAGTGAAGACAAACGGCCTGAAGGGTGCTAGAATCCAACCATTCAGGGCAGAGAGGAGTTGAGAGAGCCTACCTACCTGCCTGCCCTTGGACTGTGTCCTGTCTGGGGGGGTGGCGACACTTAAGACACATTACAGGCCCCTTGATTAAGACTCATGTAAGGCAAAGCGATAGACATGGTAAAACTGTCTGGAAAAAGTTGTTAGGGATAAAATATATTGTGACAACCTGGTTTCAAAGGTTCATCAATAAACTGACAGATCATTTAGTGTCAATTAGAAGTGATAGATCGACAAATCCCGGGATTTCTGCGCTGGGATTAGTGGGAGGAGGGCGGCGGTGATTGAGCATGAGGGGTGACATTGAAGGGAAAAGTCCTTGCCGGTTCCAGGGGGGACCATTACTTACTTTGTTTCAGAGAGGATCAATGCGCGTGCAAACCCCTTTTACACCTCCTGTATTTCAATCGCTTTGAGACTGGGAATCAAGCTGGTTCGCAAAAGCAGAGACGCGACACGCTGACCTTCTGTGAGAGAGGAAAGATCTATTGAGTTTGCTGTTTTCCCTGCTTGCACTAACGGTGCAGTAAACTACACAAATAAGCACAATTGACTCAGTCTGTTCACTTCAATGAATCTCCTATGCTCTCACCTCCACTGAGACCGAAAAAAAGAAGTAGCAGGTGGAAGAGAAAACAAGAGAGGTGGTTCCACAGTATGATAAAGTCTTATGCTGATGCATACATGTACAGTGTTTAGATTTACATGTGTTATTTGTAGAGGGAAGCTTTGGCCAAACACCTTCCATCTGTTCCAAATATTTCATAAATTCTCTATGTTGTGCTCCCCTTGTAAAGAGCAGACTGCAGGGGTAAGGGGTGATTAAGTGGCTTGAACCCCTGTGATGAAGTGGCTAGCTGACTAACAGTGCCCTCCTGTGGCTGATGCATTAACCATGTCAATTACCGCCCTGCTCACAGATGAAGACGAATGGAGAGTTGCCTGCTCGGACAGGCTCCCTCTAACCTTGTTGATTCACAGCCCGAGTGCCAAATATGCACTGATAAATAAGCTCATTCAACAACATGAGAGTTCATTAATAACACATAACCCGAGACCGCGACTCGCAGTCGCCGCCTCCAGTGCAGCCACAGTACATTGAGGGAAAAGGTGAAGATACGTACTTGGCAGAACCAGACCCAGAGCTGTCTTCTGCCCAGCCACCCTGACGCCGGGCAGGTTTTGGAGGTGGGCCCTGAGAGGAGAAAAGAAACCTTTTAATGCTTCATTGGGTGCTTACTCAGTAATATAGAAAACAAATCAAATGTGTAGGCAATTTAAGTGTTATTAGGCTTTTATTCAAGCAATAAGGCAAAAAATATCTTGTTTGTGCAAGAAATAGCTTAAAGGTTTGTCAGATGTATGTGGTTTATTTGACTGAGTGGTTTAAAAGTGAAAGGAGACCCTGTTGTTTACAAAATGACAGAAAGTAAATGCTCCAAGAGAAAAATCAAACTAATTACAAACAGAAACTTTAATCATGCTAAAGGTGTAGGGGGCATTTTAACTTAAGCTAGACTCCGGTCCTCAAATATTCAAGCTATCCCAAGGCTCCAGAACAATAAACAATACGCATGGTATACGCAAGACAGTCATCTATATGCACTCCATTGTTTTGTTTATTATACTTTTCAATACTATCCATTTCCCCTCAACACAACATATGGAGCAGAGTGTGGGAACTGCTAAAGCCTACAAGTCCAACCCCAAAATAGTACCAAAGGAAAAAAAAATGACCCTCTCCCTCTCATTCTTTGATTCTGAAAATAGTAAACTGAGTATGCATCTCGATCCTGAGACCGGGACCCTGAGAGCAGCACTTGAATGAATTGAATTCCTCAGCGCACTCGAGGGTGGGCACTAGACAAATGAATTAGGGGGGTAAAAAAAAAAAAGGCACAACATTTCTCATTACTAAATTGGGTCTGCAGAGGACAAAGTGCTCGTGAAGAATTTCTTTCGTTTATGATGGAAGAGGAAATAATCTTTCATGGCTGGTTCCTTCAGCAAAGCCATTTATAAATCTGAATGTCACCATTAAGCAGAGCAGAGGGAGGGGGAGCCACTCTGCTCTGCTGTATATTACCATTAATCGAGAGAGCCGAGGCTGAACTAGCTTCCTCAACTTTGCGTAATTAGTATCTGTCTCTTTACAAAGAACAAAGGAGATTACAATAATGACGATTGAGTCATTTTCAGTAACATTACAAAAATTCCTTCAAGTGCTGTGAAATCCCTTTGACGGTTTGTGTTTGGTATTTCTGACATGAGAGGAAAGATAATAGAGTTGAGTGTCTCTGAGTGTTATAAATGTATCTTCTGACAGTTATGTCATTCTACAAAACTGAAGAGGGCCATAAGTGTCCTGAGAAACAAAACAAACTGTGCCTCCAGTTCCTCTTGACCAAATATGAAATTCACAGTTGTAGTAAAATGGTTATGGCTGTTAAGGTAATTAGCTTAGCCCTCTTGGTTTCTAATTTAGGATTCTTTGATGGTCTCTAGGGCAAAAGAACTTGTGGTGGCCCAACCCTATGAGCCCATAAAAGCTATTGAGTCTTTGTTTAAAAGGACGTCAGGAATGTGACCAATCAGTTGGGTATTTTAGGCTGAAGAGGCCAGGGTTGATAAACGAAGACTGCAAATAAACCCACCCAGTCGCACGACACTCTGGAAAAATGTATTGCATGTGCACAGCAGGTCAGAGGGGGCGCGAGAATACTGGTTCATATGTTGGGGAAGTTGGCCTAATTTGGGAAAATTAGCCTAAAGCAGAAGAATTGCTGGCATTTCTTTTGGCTTTGGGAATGTCGGATTGTTTATAGTTTGTCAATCCAGGACATGTGACTGATTCCATAAATGCCAAAGATAGTGAAGTGCAATTATTTGTTCTATTCAACATTCACCTCTGTTTTGACATTGCTCTTTAGTTTTTTGCCCTGTATTCAGTCTAAATTTAGCAACATTAGCTCATAGCTGCTTAAAGAAGTTGGGGTCCCTGAGAAAACTTCATGACAACATCTCTGCTGAGGCTTGACGTGCTTCCTGTCACAGCAGGCAATATAAGGAGAGGATATGTGAAACTTGTTTTGGAGACTTCAGTGACGTACTGTGCTTATTTTTAATCAAAACAATTTCTAAGAAAACAACTGCAATTTTGTTTGAATCTAAAGTCTAAGAAAAAATAAATACAGTTATAAAGCTTGTGTGAGACAACACTTTAAAACATCACATGCAAGAACATCAGATCAAGTGAACACAGAAAAACAAAGAAGAGCAATCACAGTCTAAGAACACTGACTGCCTGTGCTGTAAAACCCACTGAAGTTATGAAATAGGAACTCAAAGTATCTGCATTATCAATCAGATCATTGAAACGTATCATTATGTGTGTCAGAGTTGTGTTATTGTACGTGCTGCACTGTGAGAGGCGATTCATTTGTACAGCCTTTGATATAGAATTCAACAGGATAAGCTAAGGTGCATTAACAAAACAGCTGTAATCAAACTGATACTGGTGCAGAAGCAACAGCAGCCATGCAAAGTCACCAAAGCCTTTTTTTCCACACCACCTACCTCATCATCATCCTGTGATTCATGTATGAGACAAAACCACAATGCAGATTGGTAAAGCTTATTATAAGGGGAAATATAAAGCAGGACTGTCTGTTAATATCCGTCACATGATCACTTACTTCTCCTATAGTAGCTGAGGTGGAGGACTTCCTCCCGTGACGAGAATCCTCAAACGATGATTGGTCAGCAGCAAGCCGTGCTCTTCGTCCAGATTTCACGACCTACGAAAAGTACAGAATTTGAACATGGATTATAGAGTTTGATATCATGGAGCCAGAAGCTGGGACTGTCAACAAACTGGACTTAGTGGTTTTGATTCAGTTTGACTGTGCCATCTAATGAGCAGACCAAATTTAGCCTTGAGGTCTACAAAACAAAAACTGCCTCCTACCGAACTCCTCAATGACAAAGGAAATGATAGCAGATTTCCGAAGATCCAGGCTCTGCCGTCAGCTAGTTAACATTCGAGGGTTGGACATCTAGGTGGTGCGAACCTACAAATATCTAGGTGTACACCTGGACAACAAGTTGGACTGGTCCCTTAATATAGATGCACTCTACAGGAAGGGGCAGAGTCGCCTCTTTTTCTTAAGGAGGCTCAGATCCTTAGACATCTGCTGTAAGATGCTGCAGATGTTTTATCAGTCTGTGGTGGCAAGTGTGTCATTCTATGCTGCAGTCTGCTGGGGACGCAGTATAAAACACAAGGATGCGAGGCGACTGGACAAACTAGTGAAAAGAGCTGGCACTGTGATTGGAACCAGGTTGGACTCACTTGGGGCTGTGGTGGAGAAATGCACACTAGAGGTCATTCTATATTTAACAGATCATCCACTTCACAACTTCTTTGTGGACCAGAGAAACAGCATCAGTGGACGGCTCATCTCTACAGATATACAAAAAATCATTCATCCCTGCAGTCATTAGGCTTCACAACTCTAGCCAATGGGAGATGAGCAGACAGACACCTGAATTACTTGTTTTATGTGACTTTTTATAATTGTATCTGCCAGACACCTGAATTCCCCTTCGGGTATGAATAAAGTGCATTCTACTTTAGATGTAATACACTGTACCACTGGTTAGAGACACAGCCAACAGGATGAGATAAGATTTTTTTTTAATATTTCATCAGCACATCTGCTAATCTAGTCATCTGGTGCAGTGTTCATTCTGTACAACAGTATTTAAGCAGTCATTTTCCTCAAATATGAGTAGTTTGGCTTCATTGAAACTTGTCTAAAGTCATGGTGTTGTTATTGCAAAAACTTTCACCCAATGGAGGAACTTCAGAAAGAACGTACACACAAAGTGTCCCAACTATACAGTTAATTTATAAGGTAACGGACCTTTAATTTAAGCTTTTCGAGGCTGTAGCTCGTTGACTGACGTCCAGTATTGTTAGCCAGGAATACAGGACTACGTGAAGCCCAAGTTAATAAAAAAAAAATATTGAGGTGTCTTAATGGAGAAACATTAGCTAGCAAAAGGGCTAAAGGCATTTAAGTGATTTGAGCTTATACTCAGAAACAAACTATCTCACTGCAATCAATAAGAGGTGAATGGTAATGCCTCTTTCGATGCTTGTGGTGAAAATCTTGTCAGTTTAACTTCCAAATGATGACTTTTAGCCTCATAGCTTAGCGGCTAGCAATAGCAGCAACGTACGCTTTCAACTTATCTTCCTGAGCTTAAACAAATACGTCGCCTTTGCCCAAACTGCGTGACACACTGTCTTATCTGTGATGTGAAGTAGCTTTGACTCACGTTTTTCATCGCTCCAGAATCTCCAAACTGAAGGCTATCCTCCATTTTTCTCTGCCCAGCTAACGGGCTAACAGAAACAAACAGCGACTTCCAGGATACAATAAAGCGTCACATAGCAACGCTCTCCATGGTAACACTAATCAGAAGAAACGAGTGCGTCCCACTCTATGGTCCCAGTTTATAGTTCGAGTCATACAGGCTATGGTCCCAGTCATAGGTCCCAGTCTGGGCTGAGACTAGATCCTACTGGGACTGGGGCTTAGACAGGACCACATTTGCTGGAGATGTAATAAAAACAGGGTCACATTGATCCACATGCTGTATGAACGTGAAATTATAAAGGACTTCTAGTCAGCTATAGTTAAATGTATAAATGATATGTCAAAAACAGAATTGACTAAGAGCCCAGCATTATGTGCACTGGGTATTTTACCAGAGGAGGCTAATCTGCCATCAAAAAATGTATTTTGGGGGGAAATTAGCTTTTATAACAGGATGCAGGATAGTGCTGAAGCATTGGAAATCAAAACAGAAGATCCGTTTTAGTGAATGGAGAGATGAACTGGCCAGGATAGCTTCTTTTGAGCAACTTATCTACAGAATGAATAATAACACTAAAGTATTCAGATCTATATGGGGTCCCTATCTGGAAATGATTGGAGAAGGTGACTATGATGGTATTTGATGTGCAATTACTCTGTCCTCTATTTCTAATGAACACCATGTATGATTATGAAAAGTAATATTGTGACATGAAATACTATAAATGTAAGCCTCTAAACATCACCAAGAGGAATAGGAATGATCTCTTTTTTCTGTCATTTTCTCTTTTTTTACACTTTGTTTATTTACCTTGTTTTCTTATGTTTATCTTCCTTTTTGTTATTATTATTTCTTTAATTAATTTTTTTTTAAATGTTTCTCTTTGTTGGTTAATTTGTTAACTTGTGGTGAACAAAGAAATACTGAAACAATGCAATAAAGTTGAATGATTTAAAAAAAAAACTTCATAATGACACCACAATTCAATGCCAACTTTCATAAAACATTTTTAACCCATGGACCAACCACTGCTTAGGAAATGCATCAAAAATATTTGAACTAAAAAAACAGCCTTGGCATAATAACGTTTAAGAATCCTGTCACTAATCTTATAGGCCTATGAGGAAGCTCATGTCGGCAGTTGCATTTAAGGGCGGGCCAAATATTCAGAAGTGGGTCAGTAAAAGGATGATCACAGGCACTTGGGGATCGTTGAAAAATGATGTCATGTAAACAATAAAAGTCAGAGTTTGCCTTTTACCAAACAAACTGCACCTTTCCCACAACTCCCTAATTCCTAATCAACTAGTGGCCCCTCACATTATCTCATCTCCTGCAGTGGGCTGCCACCAAATTGGTCACCAATCTGCAAACAGCAGCAGTGTGGAGAAGACAGCAGAAGAGGGGACCTGAAGTTTTCCTTGGTACCCGCTGGATGTCGCTACTGCACATGTTTTCTGTTTGGGAGCAGCTGAGCGGTAGCAGGCAGCAACAAGCGGAAGGTTTGGCTGAAGGCTCCCTGTGCACCTTCAGGATCTCTTTTTTTAACTTTGGCCTTCCATCTGTATTTGATTTCTAAAAATGTATCTTGAATGTTGTAAATGCAGCCTCAAGACTAAAACTTTACATTTAGTCATGGCCATCCGAGCTCGATGAGTTGATGGAACTTCATGCTCACACAACAAAAATGCTTTAACAAGTGTTATTCATAATGTACACAAGACATGTCCCCCTTTATTGTTAAAAAAACATCACCTTGACAGATAAGTAAATAACTTAGCTCATTTCGTCATCAATGAACTAACTACGATTGCGCAATCTCACATTGCCTAATATTACGCACGTTGTCTTGAGTGTGACGACAAAAAATATAAGTGTCATAAATGCATTTTGGAGTAGGACAGCTCTCATTGTCCGAAATGAGCCTATGAATTGCTGCCCCTCCCTCGAAAACGTCACAGTTCGTGCCTATAAAGTGCAAGTGAGAGTGGAAGGCAATGAGTGTGTTTGAGGCTGCAACTGCAAGGAGGTGGCACAGAGGCGCACTGACTCCACACGCGCAAGTGGATGGAAAGAGCCCAATGCAATGGAGAAAGTGATCCGTGGTGCAGACATCGGTGTCCTGTAAACTCGGGCAGGCGAAGAGTGATGCGTGCATGAGACACGGAGGGAATGAAGAGTAGGAGAAAGAGTTTTAACGAAGAGTTTAAATCATTTTCCGAAATGGCACGGATTTGCTTGCTCGCAGATGCGCATTTTGCAAAGATGACATAGCACTTGAGAAAATGGGAATCCTCCAGGAACAGAACTCAATCACGACCTGAATGAAAAGAGAAAAAGGGATTCTACTCAAATCGGGAATTTTGTTTTGTTTTGTCTTATTTTACTTGACAAGCCTGGGCTGAGTGGACGAAGATTGAAATATGAATCTGGGCAAAGCAATTCTGTTTTTCCTCCTCCTAAGTTGTGTGACAATGACTCTGTCGCTGTCCACTTGCACCACTGTGGACATCGACCACATCAAGAAAAAGAGAGTAGAGGCGGTCCGGGGACAGATTCTCAGTAAACTCCGGCTGACAAGCCCGCCTCAGACAACAGGTCCGAGTCAAGTGCCGTTTCAGGTGCTGGCCCTTTATAACAGCACCAAGGAGCTCATTGAGGAGCTGGGGAGGGACAGACATCAGAGTTGTGGACAGGATAACACGGAGACTGAGTACTATGCCAAAGAGATTTACAAGTTCAACATGATCAGTGGGTCGCCGGAAAACAGTAAGTGTGTTGTGATACATTTATTTTTTCCTTTCCATATTCACCTAATATCCTACAAACCATCTTTGAACTAGATTAAAAGTACATCTGTGCAGCTTTTACGCACAGACGCGCCCGTGAGCTGCGCGCAATGGAGAGGGCAAAGTAAACAGTCTAATTGGAATGAGCACCATTCCTCATACATACCTCACACCAAAGCCATGGGAACTCCAGCCTAAGTCTGACACATTCCTAAGCGGGGAAAATTCTCAGGCAGTTAAGTCTAGTATTTATTGCCAACTGCAGTACCTCATTTCCATTTTCTGGCTGTGAGTTACCCAATATTTTTCATCCACTGTTAAGACTCTGTTCTATTTCCCCTTCTTTTGCTCTCTAATAGCTCAGTGTTATGATCCAATTCCCTTGTTCATCCATATTGGTATTTCCTGTATAAACTATGGTCCATTGATTGTTCCAGAAATCAGAAACAGAAGCTGACCGAGCGGCAGATTCTCCTGGGAAATTCCCTTTTCAAGTGGAAAAGTTGGACATGTGCCCATTCACGGTCAAATCCCGGTTAAAGCAGATGCTGGGGGTGTAACCATTTTCAAATCAACAGGTGTTTATGCCGCACTATGACACAAAGCAGAGCCTCCTGCATTAGACCCGAATCAAATCCATTTCACGGATCCAACAAAGTGCTTCTGACACTCAAAAATACACAGCTCAGGGTTTATCCGCTGGTCAGAGGTAGCCGGAGTTCCCAACACAAACAAAGGTCTGACGAGTGGGATCAGTGATGGCTTTGTGCCTAGGACACATGAGGCCAGCCATATTCTGTACTTCTGGTGATAGTACAGAAATGCCTACCTTACCATTGGCCACACTTTGTGCACCCAGCAGCATATCCAAGGAGGGTATAAACTAAATTAACTGAGGCTGCCAACATACATTAATTTGCCCTTTTCTAAGCCTTTCCATTATGTAATTTTAAAGAGAGTGGAGCATGTTGCAGTACGTACATAATGTCTGTCACCTCCATAATTTTGCAGCGTAGTTCATTTTCATTCGTGCTGGATATAATGAGTTTTACATTCACGGTTTTTGGAAGGTGGGAGTGTTTGGGAAGATCGTCAAGTTTGACTTTTTTTCATGCCGAGTTAAACAGTTAAACAGAAACTTTTCTTTCCACTTGCTCCAGACTACTTTTCTCAGACACTTTGTACGAATACAAATCAAAGAATTAGCCATTTTTGAGTGGATGAAGCATAGCAGAGACTGGGCAGCAATAGATTCCCCTGCATCAGAAGGTCCTCTTAAATCAAATACTGTAATACAAATGAAATGAACTGAGGCATGACCTTTGGCACAATAACATTTTGAGGACCTGCTGATGCTTAAATTAGAAAGATGTTTCCCTGCACACCAAGGCAAGATGTCATGCCAACCCTTGACTCAGTGTTGGGTCAGTGAAAACTAGTGCTGAGGACAGCGGGGTATCTGATCTATGGGAGAAAAGAAAGATGATGTCATCTGAACAAACAGAGACAGAGGTCTCTGGCCTGCTCCCAAAGAAACAGCATCCTCCCTTCCCCCTCCACAACTCCCACGCCTTGACCATTTCTTGCTTCCTCATCCTCAATCAAGTGGAAAAATAAAGTTGTTTTTCTTCAGAGCAGAGCTGCATCCCATTATCTCATCTGCTGGAGTGACCTGCTGCAGCCAACGTCTGGCCCAGTCGGAAGTAAAGAAAGTAGGCTCTTCTTTGGTACAAAAGCTGCATCTGACACATGAATTATTAAACTAAATAGGAGAAGAATGTGAGATATTACTTTACTTGTCAATGGAGAGATCTGACTACTTTTCCTTAGAGTTTTCTGCCGTCTTCCATGAGAGCGAGACATCTCTGCAGCTGGCCTGCACCTGCTGCCTTATGCTTCCTATTTCCTTTGTTTACCTCGACAAAGCTGTGGAGAGACTGACATCACAGACAATCCTTGAGGCAAGAGGGGCAAAAGAAAAAGAGGTGATTCCTGGGATTTTTTATCAGGGAGATTCTGTGTCATGAGAGGAGAGGATCTTAGGGTGAGTGACAGAGTTTGGGACGAGGCCCTTTATTGGAAAGCTAGACAAACATCTGTCAGCAGGATTTCCTTTACAATTTCATCATTTAATCCCTCATTTTAAGATCATCCAGTTTCAAAATTGGAGGTTAATACAAGGAAGAGATCAAACTAGAATCCTATAATTATCCAGCGACCATAAATACACTTGTTAATGAGATTTTCCTAAGATGAAATGAAACTATCTGTTCGGAATTCAACCCAAGAACAAAGTGATAAGAAGTATTTACAGTAGATTTATATCCTTTACTCGGAAAAATGCCAGAATATTACACATTATATTATTTGGCCAATATTTAACAATTTAAAGTCAAAATATTGTATTATTTGCAGTGTTACCTGTAAAAGTAAACCCATGCAAAGACTGATAAAATAGCATCAGCTTGTTCGGATAGTTCTCAGGTCAAACTTGTTTCAGCATCGACTTCATGTGCTATTATCTAAAACTTGTGGGGGTCCGTAATGTAAGTCTTTTTAATTGTGCAAGCAATCCCCTCCACTTACTAACATGGAACAAATTACCTCTCAGACCCTTGGCAAAAATAACCCATAATGTGAAATCCACCTAAAACCATTGCAATGGGAAAAATGAGGTCATCCAAAAAGGAAACCAAAGACTTGATTAGAATTTCAAATCTCCCCTCGTAGTGGGGCTTTCCACCTTCTGTGGGGGAGGCAGAGGGGGAGGGGAAAGGGGCAGTGAGAGAGGGGAGGAGAGGGCTACTGAGGTTTCCTCCTTATAGATTATAGATGTGGAAACACTGGACAGATATCTGGCCAGGGATGAATGCTGCAAAGGTTGACTATAAATAGGGAAAGTTAAAGACAAAAAACTTTGTGGAAATATCAGATAATGACTGGAATGACTGAAATAGGATTATGGGTCAAATGAAGTACAGATACTCAGAGATGTGCAAGTTCCTTTTGCGTGACACTGAAACAACTGAAGTTTCCATTTGTCCTGAAACAGCTAGAAGTGCAAATCAGCTAAAGGTGCATTGCCCCTTTCAACCACCAATCTGTGGCTCTCTAATAAAGCTCAAACTTGGGGTAATAAATTAGCCATGGCTTGGCTGTAAATGACTGTTTCCACTTGGCCCATAAAAAGTTTGCTATGTGCTTGTTTTGCTCAACACTGCATGTGCTTGGTCTGTTAAATTAATAAACTCTTCAATGGTATTATGGTATAAATGAGAGGGGACAGGAATCTTTTCAGATAGCATCACAATGTGGCCATTTATTACACTGAGTCTGCTAAAGGTCAGCGTAAAACACACAAACACAGACACACATCATGTATACAGTTACCTCTTTTCAAGCCTGCACTCAGTTGCATTAATCGTGTCCCCCCTCCGCTGCGGTTCCTCAGGTATTGTTCTGCTCCAGCACGTGAGCCCACATGCTCCTCATGGTTCAAGGGGAATACTTGGCCGCTGTCCGAGCCCTTGGAGCACCTGTTGGGCTCACGAGTTGAAGGGAAAAGGAGGAGGGGGGGGCTGCTGCTGCTGTCCCACCGCAGATTGCTCCACCACCACCACATGGGACATTTGGTTTTCATTTCATGACTTCAACTTGTTGCTAACTTGGACGGCACAAAGCAAAAGCAGATGGCTCACACTAATGGCCCATGTCCCTCTGGAAAGAACTTGAAATAGTTAGAAATACTGAAGGTTTTTTTAATCTGTAAACTTCCTAAAGGTGAAAAGGGAAATCCTCAGTTAGAAAGTCATCAATAATCCGAGAGTAAACACGTCCACCCCTGCAGGGATGTCCGATGAAATACACACAGCAAAGTAACAGATGGATCAAGGATAAAGGATTTCTTCCAGATAATTAGAGTTCCATCATAAGCTATTTAATCACATGATTTCCTCTTTACCTGCAGATGACCTCTCCTACTGTCCTAAGGGTATCACCTCCAAGGTATTCCGCTTCAACGTCTCAACTATGGAGAAAAACTCCACAAACTTGTTCAGGGCCGAGTTCAGAGCCCTGAGGATCCCCAACTCCAGCGCCAAGAGAAACGAGCAGAGGATTGAGCTCTACCAGGTGTGTGAACTGACCGTTCATTTCCACTGTTATCCGAGCGCAGGGGGGTAATGTGCTTCATTTCTCTCCAAGGCCTGTGTAGGTCAGCAAAAGGGATGAAAACATTTATATTATGGTGTCCAACTCTTTCTCTCTCCTCTTTTTGTATGAGCCGATCATTATTCCATGTGTGTACAGTCAAATGGATTCCACATTAGGACGAGTTTAAGAGCTTGCACAGCCGTCTTCAAGAAACCCTAGATTACCATTGGGTAGTTTCTCCTTTCTAAGCTGTCAATCTTGGAGCAGTTGTCCATCCTTGTTAGATCAAGTAAGGTGTTTTACTTTCAACTGGGGGTTTATGGACCTGCACTTGCGTTTATGTGTTTATGAGCGTTTTGTTGTGAAGTGTGTCAAAGCAAGCATCTGTTAGATGTCTGTGTGTGGGGGATGGCAGGGATGGAATTTTTTTTTCTTTTCAGTTTCCTCATTAATCTCCCGTGAGAGACTAGGAGTAATGATCAGGTTCCAACATTTCCTGCCAGGGAGACAAGCGTCTCCGGACTGCATACCGCCTCTGAGGCAAGGCTCTGGCCAGCGCTGAATACAGACTGTCAGACCCTCTAAGATTGTTTCCAGGGGCCTAGGAGGAGATAGAGGCAGGGTCACCCACCGAGGGGGAGTAAATGGAGCTGCTTGCTTGCTCGCCTACTCACCCCCACACTTTTCAGGCTGGAGCTGATTGGCAAAGGGCTGGCGCTGGCGGTCCTCTGGCCCCTCGTTCCCACAGGAAGCCAGATTAGATCCTGACAATGTTCAGGAACCTGGTTATCCATAGCACTGCTGTGGGGCTAAGTGCTCATACCAACCACCCAAACATACACATTTCTAACTACTGATAAACACCTTTGTTCAGGGAGGTGCTGATGGAGGCAGGAATGTTTTCAGTTTCATACATGTGAGACCTTGACATGGTGATACAGTTAGGTCACAGATGATCATGGACTGCATAAAACATAGATGTAGTCTTAGTGACATCGTCCGTTGGTTTCTGAAGAGGCATTATGGAACCCAGTGACAGCGGTCGCCATATTGGAAACACTGACTTTAACTCAGTAGATCTCTAGAAACGAGCAAAGAGGTGGAGGAGGGACAAATTGATGTTGGTTGCTGGCTACAGCGCTCCAACCTGTCTGTCAAATCAGCCATACCCCTAATTGTTATGTTTAACTATAAGCCTTAGCTTTTCAAAAAACAGAAATGATTTATTTTTTGTACCAGGCTGTAAACATGTTACTATCTGCCGTAAAAATGGCCGTTTTAACATGGAGCCTAATAGGATTTCCTTTGAGCCAGTCTCAAGGAACTCCAGTTTTCTACACTTCCGCATTGGCGTCTTTTTTTTTCCAACACCAGAGGTTTCCGCTGGATACCCGTGGAGATACCTGCAACCCGGCTTTGTTTTGCTGATTTTTCATTTGGGAGCAGAGCTAAAGCCAAAGTTTGAACTGCTGACATGAAGGACAGCCAGGTTCTCATTGGCAGGAGGGTAACACACAGGCATTAACTTGCAAAATGGGGATATCAACACAGGGAGTCACTTTTTCCATGAGGAGTAGACATTTGGCCCAAGGCATCCTGGAGAGTCTGGCTCAGACAGACAGCTCTGGTTCTTTGTGAGTGTGTGTGTGTGTGTAAAAGAAAAGAGTTTACGCAGCTGGGTCACATTTTCATCTTTTCCTCCCAGATCCTCCAGAAAGACGACCCCAAAGCCAAACAGCGCTACATCGGGGGCAAGAATGTCCTGACCAAGGGAACTGCTGAGTGGGTCTCCTTTGATGTGACAGAGACCGTGAGGGAGTGGCTGATGTACAGACGTGAGTGGGATACCTTTAAAGTTTCTTTGCATCACACCTTATTACATATCCCTTTCAAGATCACTGGGTTCCTTTTGAAATGAAGGGTAATTGCCTCGGGGCAGAAATGTCAGCTCCTCACATCCCTCTGCTCTTGTTTCTTCCCTCAGAGACCAATCTTGGTCTGGAGATCAGCGTGCACTGTCCCTGCCACACTTTCAGGCCTAATGGTGACATCATTGAGAACGCCAATGAGGTGCTGGAGGTCAAGTTTAAAGGTAAGACTGCATCCAATACCTCAGTGACTTGAAAGAAACAAAGAATGCTGGGAACTGCACTAGCTACATCTTCAGTTGCTTCATTTCAATTTAACATAATGTCATTATTGTGTCCACATTGCCCGAAACATTTGTTCAAACATCTTTGAAGAAGGTTATAAACAAGGAAAACAGGAAAAGGTCTTCTAGATAAAGGTGGTATTAAAGCTCCCGTGAGGAACTTTCTGTTTGTGCTGATTTTGGCGCCCCCTGTGGACAAAGTGATACCTCTGATTTTGTCCCGTGAATGTGTAAGTTGCATGTTCTGACAGAAAACAATCTCATCCTGCTGTATTTTACAATCAAAAGCATCACTTTGAGTATTTGCTGAGGCAAAAGTCAAATAAATGCGGTTTCCTGAGCATTCTGTCAATCATCTAGTCTGACACCTAATGCCTTGCAGCAGTTAAAGGAATTAAAAATCACTATATAGAAATATTCAATCTTGATGCTAATGGTGTTGTTTGTTTTTATAGGTCACAAAGAGGTATCTGTATCAATTTCAGACTGTTTCATAACAAATTGAAAATTCCTCACATGAGCTTTAATAGAAGAAATCTTTTTTTTTTTTTGCAAACAGCTGCTTTATATTTAGCATACTGACATGACAGCGGTATCTTTCTTCCACTCCCTAAAAATCCTTAAAATTTGTATCAATACCTTTAAATATCTTCTCTACATCTCATCTAGATGACCTCATAGTTTTAGACTTGTTTTTTAGAGTGCATCTCAGTCTCAAGCTCACCAGTTGAAAAGGTTTCTATCATTTCTGTGTTGTCCAGTCTCTGCTGCCAGATTATTACACTGAGTCGGTATTTGTTTTGGATCTGTTTCTGCTTTGATCTCACTCTGTCGAAAGTATTCTTCCAGTTTGTATTCACAGATAACATGTACCTTTGTTTCATTTGTCTAATGTTCCAGATAGGCATCTCATGTTTGTTGAAAATTTTGGTTTATTCTGATTAGCGGTGTTGTGGCAGCGCTTGTTTCAGGATGATTTGCATTAGAGGAGCTCAGGATCAAGTAGGAACAGTTAGACGAGGAGTTTGTTTTGGGTTCCAGTTTTAGCTTGCAGTGCCTGCTTCAAATGTTTCCAAAATGTCCTGTATCTTCTACAAGTTATTTCTAAAACAGTTGGTTATTGGGAGGTGTTGATTGATGTATTTTGTAGTGTAAATACTTTAAATTACACTCTAAAGTGCAGATTTGATTTCTGGATTTTTCTTTTTTTGACTTGTAAAGGCTGAACTGATCTTTGCTTTGCTGCATTTTCTGCACTGTTCAGTCATTGTGCAAGGTTTGTTCTTGTGCAATGCGATAATGAATAAGAATCTGGTTTTGTACAATAATACTCTCAATGCTCTCCTTATTTTGAGTACAGTCTTATGAAGAAACGTCCTTTTCATCTGCATGTTCCTGCTGCAGCAAAAACCTATT
The DNA here is from genome assembly GCF_009762535.1 of Notolabrus celidotus. NCBI lineage: Eukaryota > Metazoa > Chordata > Actinopteri > Labriformes > Labridae > Notolabrus > Notolabrus celidotus. The sequence continues at coordinate 14,431,347 of NC_048293.1, forward strand.
GCGGTCATTTTGGTAAGATAATGGGTTTCCTTTCAAAGAGGAAGAGCGTAGACACAGTGCATGGGAATACAATCGATCTGGTATCTCACTTAGCTCAGGGGCCCTCGGTCCTGGGAACACTCTTGACTGGCTGGGCCACGAGGAATGTGCTGCCACTGCACTCAGACGCTTGGCCCCCGAATTAAAGAGAGGCGTACACATCCACCAGTAGCATCTCTCCTGAGATATCCACTGCTTTAACTATCAGGGGCAGATTGGATGAGCAGACGTAGGCCCGGGGGGACGAGCAGAGGGAAGAAGTTAGGTAGGGACCTGCGCTGTAAAAGGAGAAGAATGAAAAGAGAGCCAAGTCCAGCCTGGATATTACTGCAAAAGAAACGGTGGAAGTCTCTGAAGTCAGCAACTGGAGCATGGACACATTTACGATTCTCAACAAATCTTAGTGCAGTTTTTTTCTTGGTATCCTCCACACTAAACTGACTTCCTCCTGCAGGCATGGAAGCTGACTATGACGATCAGAGCCGTGCAAAGAAACAAAAGGAGCAGCTGTATCCCCACCTCATCCTCATGATGCTTCCACCTCACAGGCTGGATGCACAGACCTCCTCCCGCAGGCGCAAGCGTGCACTTGACACCAATTACTGCTTCAAGTAAGGCACATTTTCTCATTATGTAATCCACTGCTCTGATTTTTGTTGATTTCTTTTACCTTTGCAAAATAATCCCTCTTCATGCACCTGCAACAGCCTTGTAAAAACACTGCCAATAAAACATGCCTGCTATTCCTGTCAGACATGCAGGGGGTATATTGTTATAATAGCACACCCGCCAAGGCAACATGAAATAGAAATATCAGCTGTCACTTCTCAAAATAGATGACATCGAGGAGGAGTACATGGGCAAGGAATACGCTTGTTAATCGCCTTGACGAGCATGACAGAGGTATTAGTTGATACAAGTTGAGATCTGTCCCGGATGCTCGCCAACGTTTCCTGCTCTCACACGGCGTCTCCTCGGCCTGGATTCTCTGTATCAGCCTACAGCCGACAGGCAGCACCAAAGACACCTGGGTAGACTCCAAGGGGGAAAATAAGGGCACACCTAAGAGTGGAATTTCTGAAAGTCTCTCTCATCTCCGGCTGTGGGAGCTATAGGGAGGAAAATGTATACAACACTTAAAATACTGTGTCATGAGTGGAATGAAGTGTGTAATCCTTTCTGTCTTTTCTTGTCTACAGCAATTACGAGGAGAACTGCTGTGTGAGACCACTATATATTAACTTCCGGCAGGATTTGGGATGGAGGTGGATCCATCAGCCTGAAGGGTACTACGCTAATTTCTGCTCTGGGCCATGTCCTTACCTTCGCAGCGCTGACACCACACACAGCTCGGTGAGGAATAGAACAAAACATGAAAACATTATGAATCTTTTAAGGGAGTTTGATCGCTTATCTCTGTCTTGTTCTGTTTTTTTCTTCTTAAAATAGCTGCTGAGCCTCTACAACACCTTGAACCCCGAAGCATCCGCCTCACCCTGCTGTGTTCCTCAGGACTTGGAGCCCCTCACCATCCTCTACTACGTGGGACGCTCCCCGAAAGTGGAGCAGCTCTCCAACATGGTTGTCAAGTCCTGCAAGTGCAGCTAGACTTCAGGTGCAAGAGACACAGGATGTGACTGCTCCCTGTGGGTACGAGAGGGTGCAGAGAGGGAGGAGGTCCAGTTCAGCTTCTACCTGAGCTCTCTTGAAAAAAATACGAAAAGAAAGAATGATGCAAGACCACCACTCGTCTAACAATCATTGGCAGCATTTATGAAGAAGACCCATCAAACACCACTCTACTAACAGCGCATTCAAGACCTCCTCAGTGATCGCTGTTTTCTCATGTATTCCCATTTTCCAGCATTCAGAGCAGCACGTACCTCAATACTGGTATTCAAAGCACGTTTCAAATGCAAGAGAAACAGAACTATTATCCTGAAATGACCACTGCATTCTTAAGGACATCAAACCATCAAAGCAAAACAGAGACAAAGACTCAGAATGCAGGCTGAACTCAGCATGACAGGAACATGTCAGAGGGGGTGAAATAAATGTCGTTTTCTCACCTGACAAACACAGGGCGCCTTCCAAATCCCCCCCAAGCTGGAAACTGACTCTGTGCACGCCACAGCTCCCGACACTGTTTGTTTAGGATTGAATGCTGTTGAATAAAAATGACCTTAGGAAAAGAAACAAAAAAAAGAACAAAAAAAAAAACAAGAAAACATGCTGGAAACCAACCTTTATTTCAAAGTAGTATTTCCATGGTTATGTTTACCTCTGTTATACAACAGAAATAGTGATTCCAGGGATCATTTTTGTTTTAAAGTGAAGCCTTTCTGTTGTATGAGACGATGTATGTCACTAAGTGAACACTTAACTAGATCACGGACTGTAAATGTTTTTTCTTATTACTCTTGGACACACTTTTTTTTTTAATTAAAAACAGACAGTTTGATAGAGTTGTTCTTATTTTCCTCTTTGTTTTTGTTTTTGTTTTTTTACAACACTTTATTTCACGGGTCATACGGTACACTTTAATCAAAAGTCCAGTGATTGTTCACCGCACATGCTGTACACTGAAAGTTGTCACATTTACTGACATGATATGTAAGGTTTAATGTCTTCTAGGCGACAATGTAAGTTTTTTTTCTAGTCTGCCCAGATGATTCCAAAGATATGACATTCCCATGCATGTGTTGTCAACAATCAGTAACAAAATCCCACAAATGACTGTAAACAGCTTTGTATCACCATAAGAGAACATCACATCAACTTTGGAGTGTACTGTTGGATTCTTGTCAAACAGCATGCACTGGCTTTAACAGGAGTAAGTCCACAACATGACTGCAACATCAAAAGAAAACTAATCAAAGGTATTAAAACCTGTTCTGTTGTACTGCATTGAAAACTACAATCAGTGCAAAATCACTCTGATGTTAAACATCAGCTGATAAGACAAAGACATGCATCAAATTCAAGTATCTCAGACAAAGTCATCATTACATTTACAGAATGTATCGATATATAACAAATATTTTTTTTCTATTAACACTACCTGAGTAAACTCTCCATATGGTCCCAAGCAACAGGAAATCCACAAGAACACTGGTCTGCTGGTGCAGCTTTAACCTTCATTATAAGAAAGGCTGTGCATAACCATCAGCCCCTTTCACACTTGCACTCCTGACAATTTCTAGAACATTTCAAGGCTGCCTGCTCTGAATATTTACAGAGTTGCATCTTCTTTTACACGGGGTCTGAGGAAGCAGGACATGACGCTAAAAGGACGCTGTGGGCGTCACGGTGTAGAGTTGAAAGCATATCCAAGATGGTGGATGAAGTGACGGAGGCCTATGCTATGAGACAGTTTTAGTCTTTGTGTGTGTTTTTGGGTGTATTTACAGTATCAAAGCAAGAGTGGAGGAGTACAAACTGGCAGGCATAAATAGTATGAAGTAGCACCTGCTTGCTGTTCATGTTACCTGCAGGGTTTCACTTCAGCTCACCCTGACATCTTACAGACATTTCTCCAGATACTGGCAAGAAAAAGTCAGGTTGGAAAAATAGGCCGGACAATTTGAGGAAATTTTCAGGAGTGCAGTGACTGTGTGAAAAGGGCTTTAATTCCTCTTCATGTTATGCTTTGAGCTACAGAAACTACCAAAATGCTCTTTTTGGTGGACCAGTGTACAGTGAAGAAATTTTCACATAACAATAATTTAAGTAATATTAGTAATAAATTTGGTCCATCTACAGTAAATAAATCAACATCTCAACAAGAATAGTCACAAGTCAACTTTGTTCTCTAAATAAAAAGCTGGACAACAGTGCTACATTGTCCTTGTAATGAGGTAACAAACCAATCAAGCTCTCACTATCCATTCTTTTCTTTGCTAAGCCTAAAGGAAAGGATGCTGTACTTTAATACATCATTAGGCGACGGGCGTAGAATCTGATTTGGCAGCAATTTGGCTTCCAACACGGACTAAAGGCTGGACTGCTAGATGCCAGAAGCCACAGTTGAAAAGACCCTGCTCATCACTGATGGTAGCCAGGCAAGAAGCTGCTCAAGCTACCTCTACACTACTCACCAAACCAACATCTCACCTGTTTGTGTAACTTCCTCAGAAGAAAAAATCTGTGTGAACTGCTAGCTGTACACATGCCACTGCATGAGCAGAGAGTCAAATGTTGAATCCTGTAGTTAACATGCCTCAGGGCTTAAAGAAGCATCTGCTGAAGGCTATCTGTCAATGAAATCTTTCAGTGGCATCAGTATCACGGAGAGACAACTGTTGATACATAGAAAGTGTAAAGCCAAGGGGGTTAGAGTGGGGGTGGGGGAGCTGAAAAGGCCAACTGATGTTGAGGCTGTGCAACAAAATCCCAACCTGCGTCAAAGCTTGGCATTCCTGGCGTCGCTAACTCTCCTCTCGCGTGTCTATAGCTGTATCGCAGAGAGGTTAATAGAGCTCTGTTCGATGTCTGGCATGCTTTCATCTGCATCTGTTGTCCTTTCCCAGAATACACCTCTGTGGGGATGTGGTTACATGCAGAGACACCTGTCAGGCCAGCAGAGGGGCAGGACAGGCCTCTGGTCGCCCTTTTGTCATCTGTTACCGGGGTCTTGGCTCTGGAACAGCTTTTGGTACACGGAAAGACCTGGGGAAAACAGATGAAAGGAGAAGTAATAAATTAGAGGTGGAAAGGCAGGGCAAGGCTTCTCCCACAATATGACATAAAAGTCAAATTTAAAAGAAAGTATGTCTAAATCCTCCCGCTCCGATGAAGGTTTGGGTCATCTATCTGATTAATCAGGGTTGAAGTTGTTACAAGAAGTGCGTAGCCTTTTGTCCCTCGGTCCCCTCCCTCCTCATCAGGGCCAGTCATCCGGTAGAAAAAGGCATTCCACGTACAGTTAGAGCTGCCGTGTTTGTGCTCCCAAACAGTATTCCCTTTCATTCCCTCTCCGCACACTCTGTTTATTTTGGTGCTCTTTTACACCGTGGGGCCTGACTGAGCCGGAGAACGAAAACATCGCGCTGACTTCCAATGCGATGACATGACCGCTGGAAGCAGCTTCCTCTCGAAGAAAGATAAAGGGACAATATTCTCTCTAACACATCACACTCCAAATGACACCACCAAGAGAGGAAATGATGTCAGCAGTTTGTTCAATGGAAAATTCACCCCAAAGGTCCTCAAACTGGAACAGATAGAACAGTTTAATCAGATATCTGAATAATTATTTAACAGCTTGGATCTTTGTTTGCACGCAACTTACACACAAATCATAGCAATCTGAAATCCAGTTTTTACATACATGTGACCTTATCCACCTCATAAAACACATTCTTAGAGGAAAATAATTCACATTAAAAAATGTGCAGCAGTGCCTGCTTTGAATCAAACATCTAATAACTTACATAATACATCTGAAAAGGGGATGACAGCCAATAACTACCTTCCTTTCCCAGCAAGGCAGCACACAGTCTTATTTTGATAGCAAGGGAGGCCTAAGCTATCCGTCCTGACATGATCAGACTCCCATTAAAAAGGCACAAGTGCAGCATTCATTTCCTCCTCAAACTGAAGGCAATAAATCTCCTCACAGTTGCGAGCTACGGAGCCCTCTTAGAACTCCAAGAGAGCTTCAAGGGAAGCATTGTAAAACACATGTGGTCGATATAATCTGAGTTTGTAAGCTTTGATCGCCCCTCATCAAAACACTCCCCCTCATCTGATGTCGAAAAAATGAACACATAAGAAGTGGGGAAGGAAAAAGGGGGGGAAAGGGGTGAGCGAGCAGGAGCAGGGAAAAGTTTTTAGAGAATAAAGGGGGAGTTGTGTGAGTGAAGAGAGGAAGAGATTAAGAGAGCGCACAAGAGAGAGATAAAGGGAGTGTGTGATTAATGATGGTTGACAGCTGATCATAGAGAATGCTCTCCATTTGGACCTCGCTCTAACTCCCTGTCACAGTCGATCAGGCGAGCTCAGTCATCTCGCTACAAAAGGTACACTGGGCAGGCAGAAAGACCTGACGCACTCCTAAGCTCCACAAAGGCTGTGCCCCTTCTAATAACACACTCCTCCTCCACCCTGCAAAACGCCACACTGAGTCTCTGTTCACATCGGCTGGTTAACCATATGGCAAAGGGAATCCAAACGCTTACGGCCTCGTTCACCAAGGGGCCTCATGAATATGTATTCCCTTTTTTCATTCATAAAACATTGAACTTTCTTGTAACTCTAGACAAATTATACTGTATTAAAGATAAATCAAGCTGAACAGCCTCTCTTTGTTTGCCATCATAACCCCCTTTTACGATTAATAGGCTAATCAATCCTAGCTAGCTCTTTGCTGTATTAGATGACTCAGCGTTTCATGCTGCCAAAGAGAGAGAGAGAGAGAGAGAGAGAGAAAGGGCAATCTTTAGCATGAAGCATTTCAGAGAGCATTCTTTCTTGCCAAAATTTCAAAGATGTAGAAGCAACAGGTCACTCTACTACTGCCTTACTTCACATTACTACTGCAACAGATGTAGCGTTAGGAGGAGCTACGCTAGCTAATGTCACCTGGTGTTCTGCCAAAGCCTGTAAACTGCTTCATAATGTAGTCAGTTCAGGCTTGAATCCTGACTTTTTTGACTGGTATGGCCCAAGCGGCAACCTCCAGTCTAAAAATGGAAAGTAACGGAAGTACCGGAAACCACATACACACCAATTCAAAAAAGACGATAACATTTCAAAGATATTGAGATCACGAGTCTTCCAATGAGAGGCACAGCTGACTTGATTGACAGGCGGGAACACTGTAGCTGTTGGCTAGGAGGCTCAAAGCCTGCCTCTTTACGTAACAATCGCTCGACAGTAGTAATATGGCTCCCGCCGCCGTGTGGCCTAAAAACAGCGCTTCAGAAACAGATGGGTGATATCACGGATCCTACGTCCATATTTTATACAGTCAGTATGGTATGGCCCAACTGAGACACTGAGTTATGTTGTGTGGCGTGACAAATTTATGTGCACTCACATATGAATAGCATTTATGCACCTTTTCTGATGTTATAGATGTAAGAGATTTTATATTTCTATGTATATTTGACATATACACATCAACCTATATTCCCTCTTCAAAGTATTAAAGAAAGGAAATTGTCAGGGGTTGCTTTTATTTAGTTTTGAATCCTTCTTGTTTAGTTACCCGATTCATTCATTCGTCACTTCTTGGTTCCTGTTGTCATACTTAACCCTTGTGATCTTGTACTCCTTATATGTTTAGTGTTTCTCATTTAATTTTGCTCTATTTTCTCTAACGTGTCAAGTCGAGTTTTACTTCCATAGTTTTCCCTCCTCTGTGATTGTGTGCCCCGCCCTTATTAGTTTCACCTGTGGTTCGTGTCACACATGTGTTTGATTACCCTTTGTGTCTTCTCCCGTTTACCCTGCCTCTTCCTTCCAGTGCTTTCTGTGGATTCTCCCTGGTTATTTTTGGTGGTTAATACTTTGATGGACATTAACTTTGTTTCAGTAAGTTCATGTTTGTACCCTTTGTCCTTCTTTTCATCACACCTGACAGAAATATGCTGCACTGAAATGCAGAAAAAGCTACTAGCAGGATGTTAAAACACAGCCCAAATACTTGATTTTAACATAATAAAGACTTATGACATAAGTAAAGACTGACAGGTGAAAAAATCAATTATAGTTAAGGATTTGGAGGTGACACCTGAGGTATCCCATCATTTCAAGGGGGGCTCTGGCCAACCTTAGCCCCCTCTTTAGATCCACTCCTATCTTTGTCTGTTCAACTCCCAGTCCCTCTCATGGCTTACTAACTGGTTTTGGTACTAGGATTATTTTCAGACATTTTTTTCAGTCAAGAGTGAAGCATCTCCCCCACCCTTTGCGCCCCGAATGATGGAAAAAATGCATTCATGAAATTCAGAAGCTTCTCCCAACGGATCTAGTTACAGTAATTGATGAGTTTATAAGATGTTTGTTAAGCTAAGCCAGCCTGCAGAGTTTGAGAGTTTGTGGCCAGAACATTTCTTTTCATTCTTCCCGGCAAATTTTTTTCTTGAGGGTGGTGTGGAGGGGGGTTGGATTGGGTGTTGCACAGCTACTGTGTTTTTCCGACAAGCTGATCTCCGTGACACTCGCGTGATGTGATGAATGGTATGATCTGCTAATGCAAACGTGTAGTAGGTCCATGGAAAAAAGGGATCCTTGATCAGACAAACAGATGTGTGCGTCGAACTGCTTAATATCACTGTTACAGCAATAAGCCCAACACTTTGCTCAGAATGGAAAGAGTTGTGGAAATAAGGAAAGGATGACAGGGCGCACGTGAGAGCATGCACCCACAATTGCAGAGCACAAGCCATAATAAACGCAGCTCAGACAGAGTTACATTATCAGACTTTTGGTGCTATTCTGGGGTGAAACTTCAATGGATTACAACTGCACAGGAGTGACCTATAGATGGGAATCCCCTGAAATGTTCCCAGCACTTGATGTTGTTGAAAAAGGAGGATTAGGTGATGGGAACTGTCAGTGTCATAACGCAAAGCCTCTTTATCCTGCAGCAGTAGTCTGATCCCTACATCTGGACAAGTCAAAACTAAACAATCACAGAGCAAATTACTGCACTGGAAAGCTGGTGCATGTCCGTTCAGATCTGCCTGCTCCAACATAACTTTCTATTAATACCAACAAGGGTCATGACACAAGTAAAGGCTTCATAATAACCATTTAAACTTCACCTGTGTTCTTGTAACGATGAGGTTGTAATTAAAGACATACTCTATTTATCATTATGACCGTGCAGTGATGTTTTACAGTGTGCAAATACATTTACACACGCCACCGAGCATCATGAGCGCTCTAAAAATATCCTGTGGTGTTTATCAGTCGTCTATGGGGAATGTCCACCATGCCCGGCTGTAATCACTGACACTGGCATACAGAGGCATAAGTTACAGCACAGTGCCAAGCGGGTGAAGTACTTCACCAACAGACCCACCTGCATCATAGACCGTATGGTGGCCACTGGACACACTTCCACTTGCTGAGCTCTCTGCGGACGTCTGCCTGTTGATCAGAAACAAGATAACCAGTAAAGACAAACTGTTCCTGAAAAGCAATGCAATACTTTATCCGAGTGTATCTCTATTCATAGCTGATTACTTGAATTAATATGCAAAAAGGACTGTTTGTGACAGCTGGGGTTTGTTTTTTAGGCATGGTGTGTGATGAGTCATCTTCTGACAGGAGAAAAGTGGAGTCAATTTCAAATAGCCTCCAGTCAGTGGAGGCTAGTGGGGGTTAAGTGTTTACTGAGTGCCTCTCACAAGCTATTGTGACAAGCAGGGGGCAAATTCCTGCTCCTTGTCCTGGGTGATGTGATTTTCTCATTGGCAAGATTACTGTGGTGATTATTGACTATTTGGACCTTAAGGCCCTAACCACAAGCATAAAAGGCGTGTATATAATGTGTCTTACAGGATGAATAGTCGGTACAGTAGTATATACTTTGTATGTTTAGCCTACAGGCTTTCAACAGAAGTCTTGAGCTCATAGTTGAGGAATTACACAGCCCTTTACACATAATCAGACAGCAAACACAGTGTTTTCACAGAGTAAACCATTAGAAGAAGTAGTGGGGCGTAGAGCACACGTGCAGACACGTCTGTAACCTTATACATTAAATCTGTTAAGCATTTTTTAGGGGGAACAATAAATAAAGCTTAGCTGGCATTAACCTCTCGCCCCATAACAGCAGCTTGCCAAAGGAGCATTAACAAGGTAATGAGGGTACACACTGCCTCCTTGTAAGGGGCTGCACAGTTGTTCTTTCATAGCATTGCACAACCACAAACAGAACTGGCCCACTTTGAGCGTGGCATACCTCGACAGGAAGCGACCCCTTTCATTTTGAAAGCGAAGAAAAAAAAACCTCCACCTGACCTCTGGGTTCTTCACATCACTTTCTTTGTCAACAGTCTCTCACTCGGTCATTTCAAGAAGCAGGCAGCAGCAGCAGCCAGAAACACTTGACGTGGAAAATATCTGAACTCGCGCTGCGCACGGATGATATTTAATCCTAAAGGTGGAAATTTCACACTTCTCAAAGAGAGCTGGAGTCTTTATGTAAACAAAGCTGAAGTGCAGTTTGACTTCTTTGTGCATTCAGGTAGCTAATATGTCCTAATGTCAGTCAGACTCGCCAAAGGGGATAAAGTTTAACCATAAACACACTTCTGGCAGCTCTCTGAGTGTGTACAGTATCCTGTGAAAATAACTACTGTTGTGGCTGATTAATAGGGAGCGAGAGCAGCGGCAGGGCTGACATTAATGGTGCCGCTGTAATTGTCACCCTATTAGTAATGCCACACGACAGCCCGGGTTTCCGTAGTTACAGCTGCGTCTAGCCAAACCTCGCAAACAAAATACCAAACAGGCTCATTTATTTGCGTTACAAATTGGTCCTTTCAAAGCCTTCACTGAAGTCATACCACTTTGAGGCGTTGCAGCCCCCTCCTGTTGGCAGCTGTGGCATGATGATAGACCAGAGAGAGCCCTGCCCTGCTGAGCAGATACCAACACGGAGAACATTTGCTCCACAGAGTGTGCTGCATGTTAGGTGAGCTCAGAAACCAAAGGCACTGACACTCAGTGCGGCCAGATTTTTTTTCCAGTCTGCAATTAAAACCAAAGCTGACTCCATCCAATAATTGGACACTAGTCAGCAGTTTCAGAAAAAGTTGACAGGATAGCACTCCTCGAGGATTTTTCAGGACTGCTAACAGAGGAAATCATTTGGCCGCATCAACAGAAACCCTAACTCCATTTCCTTTGCTAAACAGGATTCAAAAACCACATGTCATTCTGATCAACACTTTCTACAACTGTCAAAGATCATCAGGAGTGTGCTAATATGGCAGAAAGGCCAGAGATAGTTTGTAGCAAACAACAGTTTTACAGTTCTACAGTTGGCAAGAGGAAGGTGTTTGGAGAAGTGAAAAACCTTGAACTGTTTGAGTACCCCGCTCGGTGATTCTATTAAAAGTTGGAAGTGCTCAGCCTGATACTGAGATGAATTTCAGATGTGATTCAATAACAGGGGTATTGAGTTGCCCCTAAAAAAAGAGCACTGGAAATAAAGGGAAGCAACTTATTATCCCACCATTCTCTGCAAACAATCATCTTTTTTCCTCCTGGACAGAGTTGACTTTTCAATTACTTTGTCATTTTTTCTTTTCCCCTCTCTTTATTCTTTCTTTTCATTGTTTCCATCGGTGCATTTTTTGGTCCTGAAGCTTCCGTTTTTCCCACACTCTCTCCCTGTCACACTGGTCGACCACAAAAATGCAGGACATAGGAGAGTGCGAGGGGGCTCTGGAATTCCACATGCAGAGGGTAAACACAGCCACTGCCAGGAAGACACACACACAGGAGCAAACACAGCACCTACTCGGCTGCCCTAACCTAATCTACAACCCATGAGCTGACCCCCCTCCTGAAATCTTAACTCTTTAGGCGCCAAGTACAGAGAAAATGATGGATGATATAAAAAGTGTTATGGAGAGTCTTTCACAACTTCATCTGTATGCTTTAAAAACAGCCCTGATAACAAAGGTTTACTGTTATTGTGTAATTTGGCCAGATGTTGGAGTTATAAAGTACATAAAGTAATTGAGGGAAATAGCTCACAGTTTAGCACTGTTTCATTCCTTTCCTTTTATTTTCCCCCTCTGTGCTCTTCAGCTTATCTCCAAACCAAACAGGATCTAAACGGCGCTCTGAGCCGGGGCCCTTTCACTGAACCACTCTCTGTTTACGGTTCAGGCAGAAATCAGGCCTGTGATGAGGTTGTTTACCGAAAAGGCAGATACACCCTGCAGCCAAAAGACCGCGAGCACTGCACAACACGCATATTCAAACGCTCATTAGCATTGGCCGTGTCCGCTTGAACTCCCATGCACTTTGTCACAATCCACAAGCAGAAGCCAAACAATGCCAACCCACTGCAATCAGTTGATGCACTACAAAGTACACAGCAACTTTATTAAACTCTCTGCTTTAAGACATTTAAATTGTATCAAAAGCCGGAGAGATAAAAATAAGCGATGAATGCATTTTCTTTTAAGGTTTGGCTTACTTGATGAGGCGCTTTGTTGCAGTTTTTCTGGTCTGTCCCTCTCTGGCACTGCTGGGCGGCTTTGGGGTGTGAACAGGACTAACACAGGTTTGAATGTGGCTGTTACCATGACTGTGACCGGGCTGAACATGAAAGCCAGGAGGGGGGCAGCTGGATGAACTTGTGGAAGCCTGGGAGTGTGGAGTCTGGTCTGGAAATGGAGCCTGCAGAACAAGAAGGACAGTTCTTATTGAATGAGGCAATATCAGATGAGAGGGAGGGATGTTTAGGTGATGAATAGCAGCACAGCCATGATTTGGCCGCAGATAATCACAGGGGTGCTGATTATCAGTACAACAAAACAGCATCAAGTGTGTGTTACTACTGTACAACAGTTCCACAAGCAGCATGAAGTATTAAAAAGGAATAGGAAGAAACAAAATTTGCAGTTTTTTTTAATTGAGGTCATTCATTTTCCTCCAGCTCCAGTAGCTGATTCAAACTGGGAAGTTGCCAAGCCATTCAAACACTTTCTTAGACACATGCTACTCATCATCAAACACTGGAAGAGGAGTCTTACGTTTACTTATTCTGAAATACCAGCTTAATCAGTCTAGACAAACAGTCTGCAGTCATATTGATTAACTGTATTCAGAGTACCTGGTTGAGTGGAGTGATTCAAGGAGTGAAACGTCAAAGAGATGCTGTACTCTCAGCACTCATGGAAGGCCTTTAGGTTTAGGTTTAAGCTAAAATCTCACTGAGACACTCAAACAACTTTGGACACTTAAACAACTCAGTTTGTAATGATAAGTGTAACTGCGGTGGACCGTTAAGGTAAGGCCAGAGAAGGAACTAACACCAGCTTCTTCACTGACCAACCATGTGTAATCCTGGTGCCATTTGCAATCAAGTGGTGTGCCTGGGACATGTTCATATATGGTTTCCTCTTTGCATTGTTCAATTTTAACCTTCATTTGTGGATGCAACAATGAAGTCTGTTCATAGGCAATGGTTTTTGGAAGTGAATTTGAGCCCATGCAGTGACTTCCACTACAGCAGGGGTGTCAAACATGTGGCCCGCGGGCCTTTGACTTTGCAAAGTGAAAAAACTACAGAGAAGACATTAACTGCCATTTTTCAATAAAAGTAACTACTATTTCAAATTTGTCCTCTGGGGTTTGCATAAAATCATTGTACTGCGGGGGGGTCCATAATAGTCATCTTTACCTTCTTCATTATTATAATCTATCTGTTCTTTTGCAGTAAACATTACACTCTGTGTCAGGTGAATGGGTAACCTGTATGTTTGGTGTGTTCGCAGCAGGCTTTAAGAGTAAAATATTTGGCCCCACTATGAGACTCATCATGGCAATAAATACAACAGCTGTTTTTGTAGAAAGATAGTTCATTAAATGTGAACATTCTCAGAATTGACTTCTACTTTTTTGCACTAAAACAAAGGGAAACATTAACAGTTGTTGTTACTTATAGGTCATTATGTTATGATTTTACTGGTCCGGCCCACTTCAGATCAACTTGGGCTGTATGTTTGCCCCTGAACTGAAATGAGTTTGACGCCCCTGCACTACAGAGTCGCATCTATTTTAATGAAGTACCGCCTGAAGGCTTGATGATCATTGCTTCCATACTGGTTTTCCGGTTTGTCTCTGATGTACTGATATTTCTCCTATTCCATCCATCTTTAAATGACATTATGAACTGTAGATGAGGATTCTTTGCTGTTTTATGTTGAGGATCATAATGCTGAAATCATTTAACTATTTGCTTACGCAGTCCCTCACAGTGAACCTCTTCTCATCTTTATTTCAGAGAGACTCAGCCTCTCTGGAATGCCCCTTTTAAACCCTTTCATGTTACTAACCTGTTGAGATGTTCCTCCAGGAGTTTTTCTTTTCTCATTATTACACAACTTTTCAGAGCTTTGTTGTCCCGTCATAACTATTGTGAAGTGTGCGGCTGGCATCGAGATTTAACATGAGCATCTGTTTTTTAATAACACAAAACATTTTTTCAGTTTCTAAGATAGATATTCTATCCTTCAGTTTTTTCAATTTAATATAATATTTAAATGATTTGCAACCTGTTGAGCTCTGTTTTTATCAACGTTTTACACAGCATCCTAACTATTTTGGAATTTTGGTTGTAATACATAGACAAATACTTTGTAGAAAACGCTATAAATGAAGTAGATGACTGGCCAACTTTCACTTCAAACATGTAATGATATAAAATACAGAGTTCCTATTGTTTCATATCGTGAATCTGCTCACTACAACCTTCTGAAAATCACCCATGATGAAGTTGAAAATGAAGAAAAAGGTCAGATATCCGACGTAAGAAAGGCTCATGTATAGCCATATTGCAATCAAGAAATCAAGTTCCTATAAACTACGATATTCTCCCGAGAACTTTATCAAGGGCGTGTGAAAATGTATCTTGTCTATGTTGTGTGTGTATTACAGCTCTCTACTGTTGAGAACAGATAAAAAAAATCCCAATTCCAAAAGAGGAATAAGGAAGTGCAATCACATTTGGAATGGGTTTGTCATGTGGAAAATATGTAGCCTCGGGCCATTAAGGTGAAGTATCAAACTGCTTGACATGAATTAAAGCAGATATAAATGAAATGCCATCCAGTATGAAAACAAGCTCAACATTTTTTTGCAGTTGGCCGCACTGAGAAGCAAATTCTTTGGATTATTTATTTGTTTTTACAAGATCTCTTCAAAGGCTAAGGAAGGGTGAAAATGCCGTTTTCTTTCTGACATAATATTTAAGAGCCACATTTCACTCTCTCCTTGCAGTGCTGGGGAATGCTTTTCATGCATTCTTTCCACATCTCATGCCTATGCTATTTTCTCTGCAGCTTTATACGGCTATCTAACAAGCTAACGGTTTTCCAGCTTCACAATGCTGCTGTTCAAAGGGCCGGCAGTGTGACAGGGAATATCTGATGTAATTTGTGTGTTGACAAATGAGACGCTGAGTTTCCAGGTTGCAAGGCCTATGGCCCCAATTCAGTTTGAGCGGGGCCAGGGAGGGCACCTTTCTTTGGCTGCCAGGTGGCCGGAGTCCAAGCCTGTGGAGGAGCCGGGGAGTCTGCACCCAGTAACTGGAACGTGGACTGCAGCAACGGAACAGCCCCCTGTCTCTTTCTCTCTCACAGATGAACACACTCGTACACAAAAGTTTATATGAGCACTCTCATCAAATGAAGCACTTCCTTGTGTCTTCAGTTAAACTGTGAAATGATTTATTAATTTTCTTATGAAAACAGAAAAGATTTCAAGGTGAGCTCAGGGATATTAAAGGCATTGGTATTAAGAATAATAAAGCCCCCATCTCATAACACAACTGAAATGTCAAGTCGAGCCACTGACAAGCTGCTGGACAAGTCTTTGTTTTTGTGCTTTTAAGATTGATTGAGACAATAGTCTGGAGTCAGAAAGGGTTGAAATAAGTAAAAAGGATGTAAAGTGGCTACACAATTCAAGACATTTGTTGTAGAAAAGATTACATTGCACGGTGAAACTGGCAGACAGATACGTGGGTGGGAGAAAGATTTTAGGGAGGGATGTCTTATTCAATGGTTAGAAAGCCATATCCAGAGTCAACCTACGGATGACCTCATTTAGTGTGGGCTGAGCAACTGGATGACTCTTTTGTTAAGTCCATATTCAGTTCTTAATGTCACAAACCTTTTCTAATCGTATGAGATTTTCCTTCCCTCACAGGCTGGGCGTGTGATGAGACATGTTAGCAATAAAAATAACTTGGTCAACTGTGTTTAGACTATAAAAAAAAGGTGAAAGGGGGAATGGAACAGGGTGGAGGCAGGGGATTAGTTTCACTAAGTGCCTTAAGAAAGCCTGTGAGACTAAGCCAAGAGAAATATCACCTCAATAGCATTAACTAAGACCCAACCAAGATGAGGAACAAACAGTGACATGAAGAAACTGCATTACTCAGAAGAGATTAGAAAAAAATGGTGCATCCCATCTTTCCACTTGAAAGCCTTCCAATGGCACTATCCTGTCTCTGTTTCTTTCCATCCATAAAATGGCTCCAGGGCTGCACAATAAATCTCAATGTTGTAGTTATCACAGTATGAGCCTGTGCAATTAACACTTCACAGAAGTCTAAATTTATTGCAACACATAGAGAAAAAATGTTTGTGTGTAAATGCAAAAGAGCAATGCTTACTGGCTCAAATGTGTACATCTTAGCTATTCAGGCCTGAGTATAATGGGTGTGATTACACACCAGTTAGATGCAGTGGTTTAAGCTAACTATGAACTACCCTCAGATTAAGGGTCTGTGACTACTGACAGGTTTTTTATGCTGGCAGGATATATTTTTTATACACGTCAAGAGCAGTGCAGCGTTTCAGCACTCAGTGTCCTGAGCGCCAACATGAGCTAACAGCACACCTAGTTAACAACAGTTCAACTTCGGATTTTAAGGGTTTTAATTCAAGGTGAGAGATGCTTGTAAAATGTATTTGATGTAAATATGTAAATGTAAATACTACAAGCATACAGAACAGTTTAAAGCCTCTGTGGGGAGTTTTTAGCGGACTACCAAAATGATCAAAATGAATACTGATGAGCTACAAAAGTAAACAAGACCATCCGCATTAAGAGTTATAATTTCTATATAGTTCTTTTTAATGCCTGGAAATGCTGCAGGGTGTAGGTGTCAGACAGTGGTTGACTGGACCCTGCAAAAACAGCCTGTGTTTTCATTTTTCACCACAAAGATTCTTGATACTTGATAAGTGATACATTTCACTATTGTAAGAAAGCAAAATGGCCTTTATTTTAAATACAGTACTTACACATGGACAGGACAAAGTCAGCTAAGAGGTTAGAAGCACTGCATTGTCAAAGGGAGGCGCCAAAAGCACAACAGACGTAAGTTACACACAGGAGCTTTAAAATAGACTTTAACTGCCAGGGAAGCAGCAGTGCTGTGTGACAACTTCAGCCACTTAGTAAAAGTAGGCGTGAGTAAAAAGTGCTTTGAAATTGAGGGTATTGGTGCGGCAAGCAAAAAATATGATAATTATTGAAGCAGGCCAAAACTGGTGCCACTTTATTGTGAAAAATATCTCTTTGGAATGTATTTTAGTTTCACACAGGTAATGTTTAAAACATGAGAAACAGCAGATATACATGAAAGCTGTAAGTTACATATATGCATTCTTTAATGGTTGTTTACTTGTCTCATTTCATACTCATCTCAATAATGAAAAACATAATCGCACATAGCTTATTCCTCTCACATCAGTCAGGCCTTATAGGCTCCACAAAATTCTGAATGGTAAATGGAGATTAGCTTGTCCTGTTGAAATCCTCTTACAAAGCAAATTTATGGAAAGATGGCGGCCTATTTTTCCCTCCACACATTAACCTTACGCTGTGCTAAATGAGAGACCGCTCTGCCTTCCTTATCTCCTTCTTAAAGCAGCCGAATCACATCTGTCATGGCTAGCATTGCCTGACTAAAAGCTTTTTTGTCGCTACATTACTTCTCCTGAGAAAATCACATCCCAAAACTGTATTTGTGTTGCAATGGGAGCACAAATGGAGTTCAAATCTGATATGTACTGTAAAAGTAAGGCTATAATGGACTTCGGTGCTGAGGCCGCTCTAGTACACTTATGGGCAGCATTCCTTTATTACTCACCTTCCAATATAAGCCTAACTGTGTCACTCAGCCAAACAGTGTAATCTCAAAGTGAGGAGTCATGTTGGCTCTCCAGGAATGAGCTTCTGCTGGGGATATTCCCACTGAACACCATTTTGTCAAGTGGTTTGGAAAGATACTCTCAGAATAGCTGTGTAGAGGCTAACATGAAAGCTTTCCCCTTGACGTGGGCGTATTTTGAACTATTCTGGACCACACAGTGCTTAGGTAGGGGAATATTTTGTGCAGACACAAATATTAGGGTTTTCCTGAGTTATGGCTCAATAATTCTCAGACATATTCAATTTTCATCCAGGAAAAGACATCAAACAAAAGATGCTCCACAACCCATTTCTCTTCACTTATATACTAAAACTGGACATCGGAGGTCTGAGCAGGAATTCAAATCGTGTCAACTACAAAGCCCAGGAAAGAAGTTTGGCAGACTCACAATTATCAGGGGAGAGTGCACTTGTGTTCCCCTTTAATAATTAGAAATGTCACCATTAATGATATGTTGTGCTATCAGCGCTCAGGTGGGAGGAGGTGATTCAGAGAGGGCAGAGTCTCATACAAACACACACACTGAGCTGCACACGGTAAGGCATGTTGTTTTGCTTTCCCTCCTTACCTTTTTCCCCAAACAGGTTTTGTTTTGCTCCCAACATGTTTTAGATTGTTGGGTTTTGTTATTTTAGTTTGTTGTCTTAGTTCGGGCTGGAGACTACCAGTAGTCTAGTTTTTGGTCTATTCTTTTCTTAGGTCTAGTTTTGGTTCTTAGTTGGTTTAAAGGGAGCTCTTGAGGCAGCTCCTTCCCATCTTTTGTTCCTTTTGGCTGGGATCTCCAGTCCCTTTTTGTTCCCTTTGTTTCTGTTTTCAACATCTTTGAATATTCCTGTTGATGAAGCTCAAGGTTTCAACCTCTATTTCTGTGTGGTGTCCCTTTTCACATGTTGTGGTCTCCACTTTTTGATTCTAACTTTCTGTGGCAAGAAGGCTTTAAGGCCAAAGATTCTGCCATACCTGGTGTCTGCAGTGGCCCTGGTCCACACACTGTTGAGACTGAAGTCTTTGCTGTTGTAGTTTCTGGATGGCAAACTGAAGCTGGTAGCTCGATTGGTTGGGCTGGTAGCACTGCTGATGGTTGGCCCCTGTCACCAAGCTGTAGGCACTCTGCATCTGGCTATCCCATGGACCCTTGTCGTGCTTTCCTGGCCTGTGGCTGGGGGAGAAGAAATGTGGAGCAGTCAGTGAGAAGGTGATTAACTTGAAAAGTAATTAAGTATCTCTAGAGGTTTCAACTCATAGTGAAAAAGTTCCTGGAGAAAAACTTATATTTTTAGGTTAAATTCTGGTAATGTTGAGAAATATGCTTATTTCCTTGACAAAGATATAGATACCACTTAGATGTCTCTTTGTTAAAAATTAAGTTACTCCAAACAGGACGATCTGGAGCAGCTTGTAGGGCTCTGGTCAGGCTGGTAGGCATATTTAGTTCCATTTGTAAATAAGCAGGCTTGCTGTTTCACTCTGTTTTTGGTATCTACAAAGCTAAGATAACCAGAATGTGCTTCATTTTAAGATCTTTCATACAAATCTTTGCATGATAGCCAAAATACCTTATAAAATTCTTTATTTATTTCTTTTAGGTTGTGTGAAGCCAGACATTTGGTTAGACAATGGATGGACAATTTGGAAAACAGAAAGATAAGAGGAAGAGAAGAGAGGGAGAAGTTTGAGAAGAAGGAAAGCTAGCGTTACGCTAAAATGACTAAATATAATAATTTTTTAACAATACCAAGTATTAATTATGTTTTTGTCTCCTTCTTTTCTCTGACTCCGTTAAATATTAACCTACTACTGGCTTAGAACGGACTGTTCTTCACAGTTAATAATAACCTCAAATATTACAAGATGGTGCACACTTAGTGGTTTCATCATGAGCCATAACAGCACAGTATTTAGGACCATCTTTTCCTTGTCTTATATCCTTCCATCCAACCAAGCCAGAGAAGTGACAGAAGCTACTTAACCCCCCTCATGAGTAAAATAAAAAGACAGTTCGCAGCATCCCTGGCGGTCGCTGCTGGGCCCGCAAAAGCCTCAAGTCAACGTGTGCAAATCAGAGAGTCAAAGCAGAGGGCAAGCCCGTGGCAGACACAGGCTGAACTTAAAACCTTTCCTTTTTGCCTCGGCACTCCCCGAGCTTCACGTTCCATTCACATCACAAAGCCACAACCTGGAAAGCAAACCTTTTGACGAGCTCCACGAGTTTGTAACTGGATTATCTGTCATTAGAACTAAGCCTGTTTCAGCCCTCTTTTTTTTTCTTTTTTCGTTTTGGCCCATGCTAAAGCAACGAGGTGACCAGCCTCCCCCTCACACACATGCTTAAAATGAGCCTGGTGTGCTGCTGTATATCGACCACCTGAGCCAAAAATAATACCATAAAGAGTGATATTGGGACATACAAGAAAAATATGAAAACACGTGAAAAAAAAAAAGGAGATGGCGCCAATAAAATGTGAATCCTTTGGGATTAAAGGGACAAAAAAGTTCTTGGTATTTTCCCTCATTTATGCAATAACATTTTTCCGTTGGTCTAGAGTTAAAGGAAACACTGTAGACTCAAAATAACAATGTCTGCTTCATTTTAAGACCAACGCCATGATAAGCTCTAAAAATAGAATTCAATTAATCTCGAACAACAATGCACACTGTGGGATAATAATCTTGTGTCGCTCAAGTGAAAACAGATTCCTGTCCTGTGTGGCCAAACAAAGACACAAGGGATCTTACACTCATGTAACCATGCTATCCGCCCATGCATTTCTTAGTTCACATGATGGCATATATATTACATAAACAACTGCTGTGACCATGGGCCAGTTCAGTTGATTTTTTCAGCTTCTGGAAACAAAGGCTTGTCTGTGAACCTTGCAAGGCCAGAGATCCTTGAGCTGAAACACCAGGAGACAAACAAAAACTGGTTCTTTGTTTACAGCAGTCATTTCCTTTAGTTTGGCTTCAGTTTGCAAACTGGACCACAGGGACCTTCAGTGCTACCATTTTATTAGAGTACAGCCTTAAATGGGCCACTTTTCCGGTCAACAACATATGCTTTCTGTGAGTACAATTTCACAGAGGACCCCAAGGAGAAGTCTTTTCATACAGCGCCTGTCAACACAGCACCACGCAAAAAAAATACCTCAGATCACCATGGATATAAAACCAGCAAGAGCTCCTATTCCAACACAGTGACCAATGAAAGAAGTGAAAGAAAAGAACAGTTTTACATCTGAGTTTCTCATCACTACAGCAGCACATGTGTGGAGCTCCAACTATCTGGGACTTCCCTTCCTGTCGGACTTCTGCTAGCTGGTGTCGGCTTTCTTCACGCTGTGCTCCCGATCCTTTAATACGCTGATATGACTTACTGTAGAACAACACAGCAGTGCGAGTCCAGCACATGTGCCGCATCAATCTAACTCAGCGTGAATGTGGGAAAATGGACTGTCTGAGATGACATCATGCCACAGTATCTCAAAGCCCCTGCCTGGTCAGTGTAAACATCAACTCGCCAGAGTGTGATGGTGTTCCCAAACATTACTCAGTTGTTTGCTTACCTTGTTTTAATGCAGCACATAGCACTCAATTTAAATAAACTTCTTGTAAAACATAGAATATCTGGAAGAAGTACTGACAAAAAAACGGTTCAGTTTCACCACTGACTGTTTAAAACATGAAGGCAGTCTCTGTGTCATAACGCTTAATGGACTTTTATAGCACTTTTCTTGAGACCACTCAAGGCACTTTTACAGAACATGTCCCATTCACCTATTCACACACACACACACACACACACACACACACACACACACACACACACACACACACACACACACACACACACACACACACAGTCATACACTGCTGGGAGTGGTTGTAATACTGCTCATCATGTGGCAAAGTTTCAAATTGCGAGATAAATGCATGTTGGAGTGAACCCCTGATCAGACTGTAGGCAGCTCTGAACAGCTAGCTCAAAAAAGTTATGCAACAATTCAGCGAGATCAATTCAAGATTTGCTCAAATTATGACATCACCAGTTGGTGAATCTCTTTAACAGCCCAAATTTGTCATTCAACAAAGAGAAACAAGACTTTCTTGCAAGGCAACAGTGAACAAGGCTTCTGGAATGCTGGGGGAGCTCAAAGAGACAGTAGCTGAAATGAAGCATTTCAGACAGAGGCCGAAATGAAGGGTTTCATAGACACCAGCCTGTGAAACATGTAAAGCTAGTACAAAGCTTTCAGAGGGAAAATACAAAGCCTAAAATATGAGCACAACACCCCCTTCTTAATGTCAGCCAAATGGATGAGTTATAAATAAAAATTATCCTCCATACAGTTTTCAATTAAGAAACAAAGACTAGAGTCAAAATATGTTTTGAACCAGGCTGTACACATGTTTTCTTCTGATGTAAAAATGCAGATTTATTTTTGGACTCTGACAGACTCTCCTTTGATTTTATAGCCAGCCTCAAGTGGACATTTGATGAATTGCAGTTATTCTAACTTTCGTATTGGCCTCATTCTTTAGCACCAGAGGTTTCCAGTTGGATTGGGAGCTCTGTGAATAACTACTGGAAAAGTAGTTGGCAGGCAAAGGTACCTCACAGGTTTGACTTTTGAAATCAAAATAACATTTTAAATTCCAGGAGTGGTTAGGGGGTACAAGGGTATATTGAAACTGATTTAATCTATTTTCAAATCTCGATATTGTAGCTGATTATAACGTGTAAGTTAAAACTTAAGTTATTCAATAGTTTGGTGTAAAGCTTTGTACATGGGGTGTGCTGCAAAAATCCTTTGCAAAATGTCTTGCAAAGACTGACTGTTACTTAGAATTTAAGACTAACTCTCAGGGGTAAATATTGAAAGGCTAGCTAAACAAACTAATGGAACTAACTTGCAGACAAGACCCTTAATTGAAGACTAGTAATAACACTCAAGTGACTTTCTCTCTGATTGTTTTTGACTGGATGGAAGTACAGATGTTGGTTTTGACATTATTGTGTTTGTGTGTTCAAATATATTTAGTCAAGTAACGATTATTTTCTAAAAATAAAATCAAGAATGACTTATTAGACAAACTTTTAAATGGCTGCAGCCCCTCAGTCCTGCACAGTGTGAGATCATGTATACTGCTGTATAGGTGCGTGTATACGCTGAATAACCTATATCCACTCACTGGAATTTCTCTAGTTCTTACCTTAAGGGTTCTCCTCCCTATGACCACATCTGTTTCAAATCAAAGTGCATAAAATCTCTCTGCTTTTAAATCCAAAGGAAGAGACACATCAAACCAATTTTGTGGAAACTTTTTGCACCATCAAAGAAGTTCAAAATTCTCACCAGAGTTTTTTCTCTGATTAGTTGAGCTGTTGCTTCTCCAACCAGGCTGTCATAAAATCCTTTGGAATGGTAAGTCGGAGTAAAATTCGACCAAGTCAAACATCTATGTACCAAAATATTGAACAGAACTAAAAATACCCTGCATAAGGCGAGTTGTGGTATGTCTCAGGTCTGACTGTGTTGGAGTGCATGTTGCACTGCAAATATGATAGTTTCCGGTCATTTGGATGAACAGGGAGATGAAAATGTGGAGGCAGTTTTTGTGTCCAGGTTGCTGGTGCAGCTCAGGTAACATTATTAAATGCTGATGACTACAACAAGCAGAAAGGACCAATCAGGTCCTGCTACTGACTGAAATGAAGCATGGAGCTTCATCACAAGCTCAAACCACATATTGTAAAAGTAGCATGTTTCAGCCAAATTGAGGTGGTTGAGTGAAATACGAAATTATTACAGTAAAGAATGAGACGATGAAGACCAAACACAGTCTACTGTTGACTGTCTGATTGTTTTGAACTGTTAACATCATTAAGCCAGTCGCTTTAAACTCATCATAGGATCTAACACCGTAAATGACCCCAAAGTAAGCTGTGAGTGTGTGAAGACGTGCAGCGAAGTGAGGCAGCAGCTCTCAGAGTGCTGACGCAGCATACCTGCTAGATCCTGGCTGCGGCACTTCAAAGAGCCGTGCTCCTCTTTGAAACCCATCATACTTCACCCCTGTGGTTGCTTAAAGAGCCAGTGTGCTTAACAGCTTCAGTATGTTTGGCACAAACCCTGAGCCTGAGTGAAGGGGGGGACTCAGGAAATTCTGTGTTATAAGAAACAGCACTGAGGTGAAAAATCAAGGCAACTTAACCTTATATCTTAAAAGAGATGTTTCACTGCTATTAGCGATGAATGCAGAGCTTTTTCTTATTGTATGGCAGGTCAGTGACACATAGGAAGATGTATGAGGCTATTCAGAATAAGTGAACTGCTACTGTGTTCCCCTCCATTTAGTAACCTGAGATTTTAAAAAGCTGATGTGAAGCCGGACCAAAATAAAGTTCTGATTTATGAAGTGCCAAAACAATGTATGGGCAGGCAGGATCATTACAAGATAATGACTTTATACAGAGATGAAATGCAGGATCCATCAAAACAAAAGAGCTCCTCGTTGTTTCCTAGTATCACATGTTACAGCTACGTGAGTCCATCCATAAAATTACAAATTCTATGAAATCTCTTTTCTTGGTTTGTGGAAATAAAAAAGTTTTTAAAAAAGGAAAAGGCCAGACATTCCAGGAATTCTCTGACAGCTTGATACACAAGGAAGGGCTGAACTGGAAAAACAGAGTCCAAGATCAAGGCCAAGCTGTCTGAGACATTGTCACTCACGTATCAAGACAAAAATAAAAGGGAGTAGACGCTTATCCTTCAATGAATTACACTCTCAGTAGCCAATAGGTTTATTATCCTGGCGTGGAACTATAGAGCATGACCGTGGGATCATACTCGGCCCTTCTGTTTCCTTCCTCCTCTCTTCAGAGCTATGTGAGAGGGGGTGGAGGGGGGTTAAAGGAGGGGGTTCAATAGTTACAGAGGTGAGAGCCTGAAGCAGACAGACGATGTGGGTGTTGACTTTGCCCTCTTACCACCGCCTCCACTCTGCCAGCATGCTTCACACACTCCTCGCGCTCAGCAGCCAATTCTACTCTCACTTCGCTCCAACAAGAACAGTTAAAAAAGGGGGGGGGACAACAAAATGCCTGTTTCCAGGGTATTGAACTAGTCTGCCCAGAGCTGTGTTGGCACCCGGATATTCTTTTCCAAAGACTAATAATCTTCAATCTACAATGTTGTCAAAGACCATTTAAAAAGCCTTAGGATTCTATTGAGTGTGACGAAACAGGCCACCACAATCTAAGAGTCTACAGGGAAGACTTCACATCTTCAGAAGCTTGACTCTTAAGACTTAAAGGCTGACTCTTATAAATCTGAACAGCTATGATGTCTGAGTTGGTGTCCTCAGCAAGACTCCTCAACCAAAGGCTGTCATAGAACACACATGGTGCTAAACCCTTTTGATATCCCAGGATCATCTCTGCATCTCACGGAAGTGCAAAGTATTAGATATGTAAACACAAAGGTGGGAAGGGAGGGAGGGAGCAGAGGTCTGGTGGGAGTTAAATGCAAAAGTGGAGAGAAGTTACATTCAAGCCTCATTCATGCATGACTCCTAATTTTTGCAAGATATCAGGAAATTTAGGCTCCACTATTTTCAGGAACTTGCCATACACACATGCACCCCAGAGTTGTAATTATTATCATTTTATTTTATTTCATTCTATTTTATTTTAATGCTGGTTTAACTCCAGAGCTTATTCATTTATCTGAGTGATTTTTATTTATTAGATGTATTGATATTTTCCTCTCCCACTCATGTTCTGATTGGTGGATCCCTGAGTACTTTTTGTCATGTTTAAATATGCTATAACAGTTTTTATTCTGACTCTTCCTGTGTTGTTTCAAGTTAAAATTGTTTTGTGACTGTGTATAAAAGTTGATGTCATTATTACGCTTGTACAACTTATGGAGCACAGCATTCGTTCAGGAAGGCCATAAGGTCAAGCTCTGTCCACAAAACATCAGCTGCTCTAACGACAGTTCATCTAATTATATCGACGCATCCAGTTGGCAAATAGCAAAATGGTGTCATGTGTATTGTCACTGTTGCCTGCTCTGTTCTGTACTCAGGGGGGTCTTTTTTGGCTGCTGCTCTCCCTGCCTTGACTTTTCATGTATGCACATGGAAGAGAGGGGGGGTGTGCTCTCCGTACCTCAGGCTTTGGCATTCCACGTAGACATGTGGAGGGGCAGTGAGCTCCCAGAACAGAGCCATACTGCCAAATGTAACTTATTGCACGCAAATAATTAATTATTTTGACGAGAGTTGTCCTGACTGAAATAATACTATGTTAGATGAAGCAAGGGAAGGGGTGGCTGGGTAGCACATTCAGGAGAAAGAGTTGTCTCCCATAATGGTAACTGTCTCTGTGTTTATGTCACCACAACATGTATAAGGAACAGTCGAAAAAGGTAATACTGACAAGTGAGGCGAGCTTCATTCACACATCGTCTCACCCTAACTTTTTAAGGGAATTTTACAAGGGGAATGGCAGGAAAGAGACCTGATAGAGATAGAGTGAAAAATCCAGCCAATTATTTTCACACATGTAGCCTGTCTGCATTCATCTGGGAAATTTAAAGAAGTTTTGTTCAATGGGCTTTCATAATTCATGCCTGTAGACAAAAACAATGTCAACATATTTTTTACTTGACTTTAATAAAGTACTGATAGCTCATGGTTCTTCATTTTCTAAAGAAAGGAATGAGTGTTTGATTAAAAGCAGCAAGCTGTGCTGGTGTTACATTAGAGAAATGAGTGACTGCAATGATACTGAAGAGTAAGGACAACTCCAGCATCCAGCTGAACCGCTCTGACATTTATTTTCACATGCTGTTTAATGTGCTGTAGCTAAGCAGCTATCGAGCAATAAAGACCGCCAGCTGACATGAGCAGTGCACTTTTCCCAAGTGAATGTTTATTTGGCTGCAAAGCCAGCTAAATATTTCTTGTCTAGTATTAGATCAGAGATTGTTGTGACACTCAAATCTAAGGAAGCCGCCCACCCTGACTAAGAGAATGTAACTGATAGTGGATACACTGAATTTTATGAGCTTTGAGGAGGAATATTTAATGAGGATCAGTCACATCATGTCCAATATCAAAAGGCAGAATTGATGCCAATGACATGAGTCATACTGGATTGGTGCATCACAGGCTGTAATGCTGAAAAGTCCTTTGAGAAGGTTATGTAATACAAATTGTTTTAAATCTGCCTTTTATGATTAAACTCCATAAATATGTTTTGCATTAAGCTACATGTTTTGAACTCACCTAATGGTGCTACAGAGATCCTTTCCAGAGTGAACAGCTTTGACTGGCCGATGGGTGGTAGCAGCAGCATGCCGCACTTTAGGGTTCAGCGTGAGGCTCTCTCTGCCCAGCATCCTGCTGGCCAGATTCAGGTTGGTCAACTGTGAAAGGAGGAGAAACCTTCAAGATGATTTAACTCAAACATTGAGTCACTTCAATCAAACAACAAACTTCCAGGCGTCCAAATGTCTACAGCAGTGGAAATGTGTGATGAATAAGCACTCATATAGTGTTCCTCCCTACATGCACCATTCATTCTCCTGTGTCTGGGGGCTATGTGAAATGTACACACAGCACATGGCACAGCTAGTCTCCGCTCAGCACTAAATCCAGGTGGTCCCCTCCCCGTTCTCCATCTCTAGCTGGATCAGCTATCATGACTCTGAAAGCTGTTTACAGCCACATCAGGACTTCTGCAGAGACTTCCCCTCTGTCCTGCTCTGCACTGCCGAGTGAGTTATGTTCAGAGAAATCTAAAGGGAGAATTAATTATACTGCAGTGGCATTTTATTTACTTGATTTCCTCCAGTGCACTTAATGTCCAATGGGAAAATTGTAACACTGCCAAGCCTTGTATGACATGACAAATGTGTCGGCATGGTGTTACACAGCTATGGCTGTGAGTACCTCATGAAGGTAGACTGGTTGCATTCACAGAAACACAAACGAGGGTGCCAACACTGCCAAGATTTTCAGATGAAATGTCATACATTATAAACCACGTGGTGACATCAAAATAAACACCAGCTTGTGACACCACAGTGCTACATGGATGTCTCACACCCACAAATCACAGCCCAGGAGTATATTAACTTTATTAGAGGTGGGCCATGCCTGGCTTTACTCAATTTTACTATTTGTATACAAGTGGCCTAGCATGAGAGAGAGTAATTACTGAAACCTCAGAGGTCAGCTAGTGCAACAGGGTGTTGTTCAAGTTCACAAAATCCTCCTTTGAGTGCAGCAAGTGATTTAATGACTTCAAATCTAAGGCCTTAAAAGAAGTAACAGAAAATGTACTCTGAACCTTTAAAGTGCAAAACACTGGACTGTTTAACTACACAAAATAAACTGCTGCCAAGTCCAGGATTAAGTATTCATATGAAATACAGCAAACACCTTTCAGATAGACAGAGTAATGTACAGTCAGAAGGGAGCCATAAAATCGGCAGTCTGTGTGGTCTGGTGCCATCACAAAAAAAGACTTTGACAGACAAAAATCCACTCAAGGAGGAGGAGGAGAGGGAGGAGGGAGGAAAGTTTGAGGGGCTCCCCAAGCGGAATGACAAACCTTTGGGGAATATGGGAAAAGGTGGTGATGGAGCCAACGGAGCTGCCGCTCCCCCTGCTCAGTGCCAATTTGCCACATTCCTCTATTTATAAGCATCAATTACCACAAAAAAGAGGCTGCTTTTTAAAGTATCAACAGAAATCACTCCCCCATGGTGCATCTGATAATGAGACCTCACACAGAGCTGAGTCTTGATGCGGCTCACCACTGTTTCAGGCCAGTCAGCTACAAACTCCCGGTTCCAGACCGCCCCCCACTACTCCTCCTCCTCCTCCCTCCACTGCACCAACCAGCGCCCACAGACAGCAGTGGATCTCAAAGCTGGAGGAGGAGGAAGGTGCACGGTGCGAGGCAGCAGACCCTCGGCTCCAACAGGTCTGCTGAACGAATGAATGAGCAGCTAGATGCCGCCAATCAGCATGGGGTCAGAGCCAGGTTTACACATCAACAAAGAGAAGTATCAGAGACCTCACAGTGAGAGAATACTGCACGGGGGCCAGATTCTTCTTCATTACACTAAACATTACGTCTATCAGGTTACAGTTGCTTAATAACTCAACATGGCGTCTTATTATTGGCTGTTGACTTGGGTTAAAAACATAATGAACGCACGTGTTGTGTCAGCAGGTTGATGTGACTGGAGCTGGCATAGCGGTGAGCGACCTGCTTGTCAGCCAGCTTCTGCAGGGTGGAGATGAAGGCCTGCTGGTTAGACTGGGCTTGGGCAGACAGGGAGTTCAGGTCCTTGAATGTTCCCACTGAGTTTGACTTCATCTTACTGGAGCTGCCCTTTTTGATCACTGATGGACAGAATAACAAAAGACGAATGTGAGAACAGAGGAGTGGGTTTTATAAACAACTGCAGGTAGAGTGGAGTTTACCTTGGCCTGCTGATGTGGGTCTGGAGAGCTTCTGGCTGTAAATGTGTGTGGCACTAGGTAGGGACGAGGCTGCTCCGGAGCTGGCTGTTGATGAAGTAAAGGACTGGATTCTCCTCAGCACCTGGGTTGGTTGCCCTGTAGAGATGGGGTTAGAGCCAGAAGATGCGGCTGTCCACACTGCCCTTGGAGGCTGTGTGACCATGACAGCAGAGGCGTACGCAGGAGGTTCAGAGAGATCCTCAGAATGGCAGAACTGAGACTTGGTCAAGGACTGTGCGTAGGACGGGGGCTGAAGGGGTGGCGGCGGTGGTGGACAATGCAGAGGCAGGGACGAGGAGGCAGAGGAGCAGTGCTGATGATAAATACGGCTGCAGTCTAAAGTCAGAGGGAAGCTGGAGCAGTGCTGGGAGGCCTGGACCTCCGGCTGGGTTTTACTAGTTCTTACTGTTGCTTGTTCTTCCGGCAGAGCACAGACAGAAGGCTGACTCTCAGAGACCTTAATGTCTGGGTCACTGCTGACTTTCCCCGTGGAGAGCGACGACTCCGAGGCGCTGGAATCCTCCCGGGCCACAGGCAGAGCTGTTCAAAGGAGGACAGAAGCCAGAGCTCCTTTATCATCAGTTAGCCATTCCTCGGCCCTGACATACATTTGTTTTCTCTCAGTGAGCGCTAATCACTGGAAGCTAACCTTATCTTCACCCCAGATGACTCAATCTTTTCCTCTTTGCTTTACACACTATAAACAAATCCTGTTTATTGTGCTTGAATGATAAAATATTAAACAGAAACCAGACCTACAGTAATCTCTATTTACAGATTGAACATCAAACCTAAGGATCTGTTCTTGGGGGTCTGGATTTTGGTATGGGAAGTGTTCTGGATTCTGTTTGTAGTCCAAGAAGTATTGACCAAACAGTAATCAGTAATGTGTCAGTAATCTGAAGAAAGTTTATCCACCTCTCTAAACAAATATCTGTATTCAAATTCAGCTACTTTCCTATGTTTGATAAAAGGTTTCAACTTGGGCGACAAATCGGCTTGATACTATGTCATAAAAGCCAATCAGGGTTCAGATTTCCTTCCTTCGTCCTACTTGGCATAGCTTGTATTTTTACGTATAACTGATCTGCATTATGATGGCATTCTGGCAAACTGAAGACCCCTTAATTTCAAAGATACACAAGAAGGTGTTTTATTTCCAGATTTATTCACCTGAAGTCGACCAGTGTGAAGCCTCTGTTTAATTTACTATTTACAGTGAAGCTGAGACTCTCCAGAAAAAGATGAACAGGTGCTTCTTTGGGGAATATACGTACTGTCCCAAGAAATAAGTGTTCATTTTGTAAAAAAAAACCTGAAGGGGAGACTTTCACTTCACTTTTGATCGGGGCACTAGCTTCTTAAGTTGCTAATTTGACTGTAAACAATGTAGCACAGGGAAAATGAGGTCTTTACTAGACTTCATCATTAGTCACTAACTGCTTGCTACTCGGGTAATACAGAAAAGTTTGCCATCTTTCTTGAGGCTTATATCATTGTCAGACAGTGGGATGGGTTTCCAGATAGGATGTAGATGTAGAGGAAAAAAAGGTGGAAAAATGAAACCAAACAGAAGAACTTACTGTTGGGAAAAGGACAGTTGCCTGAATCTCCTGCTGCATTAACCTCATGCACATCTTTTTTAACACTCCTGACTTTTGTTCCAAGAAAGACAGTGGCTGATTTATTTTTCTGTGTGTAGAATGTCAGTACTTCTTCCAGATCGTTTTCACTGTAAAAAACAAAAAAAAAACAGGAGATAAATGTGTATAGCAGATTGAGCCGACTCTTCCGTCAGTGGCATACACAACTGAAGCCGTAAAGATCCAAGCACTGAACAATAGGAAGTGTGTTTGCCAACTCACAAACCTTGCTGTGGTGATGTACTCCTGAAACACACTGGGGTTGACGCAATGCTCCTCTTTGCTGTCCTCTTGTTTTTTCACCATACGATCAGTCTCCTGAGAAGATAGGAAAGAATTAGAGAGCACGATCTCACACTGTTTCCTATCTTTGCATCATCTCTGACTACTGTGATGTAGTGGTAAAGCTAAAGCCTGTACCTTGTTGTAACAGTGAATAAACTCCCCCAGCTGGTGGGACAGAATTCGTCTGCGGTCTTGGAGTGGAAGCTGGCGACTGGGCAAGACCACCTTAATGTCTTGTTGGAGGTTACTGGCCGCTCTCTTCAGGAAGCGAATCACCAGCTCCTGTGCAGATGGAAAACATCTTTTACTATCGCTGCACTGAATCGCTCGTCCTGCCCTTTTCTTTTACACCGCTTGTGTGCGCACGTGTGTGTGTGTGTGTGTGTGTGTGTTCTCTCTCTCAGTTCAAAGCCATTTAAAACATTGCAACATTGAATTTAATGGCCAAGAGATCCACTTTGCGAGTTCAAATTGATTTTCCCCGAAAGCTTGAGGTCACAGACGATGATGATGACGATGATTTATGCCTTTACAATGCAGACTTTCCAATCAGGCAGACTTTAGCAGGGACCACGTTTTCCTTCTATGTGGCCAGACAGCCTCGTTTACATTACAGCTACAGCCAGGGTAGGTATGAGTAAGTGGATAATAATAAGGGGAAATCTGGCTTTTATATATTCATGTACATTCAAGGGGAACAATGTGCTGGGTATTCCACACATGTCTGTGTATCAGGGGAGGGGAGGATTAAAAAATGTTCATCCTTTTACCATTTGGTCATTGTCCTTGTCTGGCCAAGCTGGGATGGTGTTAGCCCGGCTCTCAGCCAAGAGTCTTTGCTGGACTCGCTGCAGGTACGAGGAAAAGGCAATGCGGGCCTGCATTTTACTGGGGGTCAGAGGAAGAGGCAGTAGAGAGGACTCATTAAAAAACTGAAGAGGTCACAACAGTGGATGAAACTGACAGTACAGATTATTTCGTAAGGATGGAATCTGCAAAACACCCGTAACCACAGAAAAACAAGCAGGTATACTCATTTTCATTTGCTGACATATCGTCCTGCAAGAGAAAACAAAAACAGGTATGCATCGCTCTCCGCCAACAGTTGTTGAAACACAGTGTATCTTGTTCTGCATTGCTGTTAAATTGATAAGTTGTCTTTGTGGCCCAGGTGAACCTGGAGCGAGTACTGTCAGAGCATTGTAATGAGAAAAAAAAACTTGTTTTGGAAAAAGCTGTCAAATGCAAAACAATGATGATGGTGTACTATAATTTCCCTGCTACATGAACAGTCCTGGCAAGCACTGTGGAATTTATACAAAGTCAGACTTGTTATTGTAATTCTTTCTCAAATCATAATTTCAGGCACACTTTTAAAACAAACATTAGACTGCATTCTTTTTTAGAGGAGTATGTATTGTGTTGTATGTTTTCGACAGTATATAGTTATTAACAAGAAAGAGTTTTACAAACTTTTAATTTCTTTTAACAAACTGAGTTTTAATGAAATATTTGAACTAATTCTACTTTCTTTCTTTCTTTCTTTCTTGATCTTAGATTTTAAAATATTTTATGTTTTCATGCTTATGTTTGTTTAATGTCACATTTTAAATTGGATATTTTCTGACAAGGTATGGCATTATAGAATTAACCTGATATTGGATCTACAATTAAATGTTGGGCATACGGGCACCCTGCAGGGGTGTCAAGAGGTCTGAGCTAGCTTCGGGCTGTGACTCGACACAGAAAAGACTCAATGTGTGAGTCTTAATCCTTGGGAAGAAGTTCTGAGATGAATCAAATAATTAAAGGGTTCATTTCGGTTAAGACAAGATCAGATGTGATTCTGTGGTTCGGCGGGACAGTAAGACTCTGCAAGTTATGGACTTCAGAGCAGCCAAGGGGGGCTGATTATTTAGAATAATCCCTCCTAATTTAAAAAAATAACAAGACCCAACACTATTTACTAGAGAGAGAGAGAGAGAGAGAGAGAGAGAGAGAGAGAGAGAGAGAGAGAGAGAGAGAGAGAGCGAGAGAGAGAGACAGAGACAGAGAGAGAGAGAGAGAGAGAGAGAGCGAGAGAGAGAGACAGAGAGAGAGACAGAGAGAGAGAGAGAGAGAGAGAGAGAGAGCGAGAGAGAGAGACAGAGACAGAGAGAGAGAGAGAGAGAGAGAGAGAGAGACAGAGACAGAGAGAGACAGAGAGAGAGAGAGAGAGAGAGCGAGAGAGAGAGACAGAGAGAGAGACAGAGAGAGAGAGAGATTTACTCTTTAAATCTTTATATTTTAATTTTACATTTCTGTAAAATCTATAGTCATCTGTAAAAGATAAATGAAATTATTATTATTATTATTGTTGTTGTTATTAGTATTACTGTTGTAATTATTATTTTTGTTGTTGTTAGTATTATTATTGTTGTTTTTATTTTTATTATCATTATTATTTTTATTATTCATATATTTTCTTTCTTCTATACAGCTCTGTTAGTTTAACATTGAATCTTATTATTCTGTAATTGTTTGTAATTTTGTGTTTTATTTCTTTTTAAGCTTTAGCAATGATTACGTTTGTTTTCCTTGCTAATAAAGCCCTTTGAATTGAATTGAATTGAAATTGAGAGAGAGAGAGAGAGAGAGAGAGAGAGAGAGAGAGAAACAGACAGAGAGAGAGAGAGAGAGCGAGAGAGGGAGAGAGAGAGAGAGGGACAGACAGAGAGAGAGAGAGAGAGCGAGAGAGAGAGACAGACAGACAGAGAGAGAGAGAGAGAGCGAGAGAGAGAGAGAGAGAGAGAGAGAGAGAGAGAGAGAGAGAGAGATCAAGCTGCATATACAATTTAAATGTGATTAATAGTGTTTCCTGTATGTTTTTGTTAATTGTTACTGTTCTGGTTTGCTGTTTTAACTCTGTAAAGCACTTTGAATTGCTTTTTGTATGAATGGTGCTTTATAAATAAACTTGCCTTGCCTTGCCTTCTTTCAAAAATGCAATTGTAGGGGAACGTCAGGGCTATGGTAATGAAAATATACCTATAAAGACTAATACAAGATTTAATAAGTATCTATACCTGACCCATAATTTTCCAAGGAGTTATATTTTTATATGTTTTAAAAGTCACAATATTCTTCACAAGAAAAAAAAAAGTAGAGTACAGGGTTAAAGTTAGCAAAATATAGCTGTTAATAATGTAAAATCAGCAAAAAAACAGACTATCATAACAGAAGGTCAAATAAAAGTGATCAAAGAAGGATTACCGGGAGGGATTCACAGTAAAATAGGCAGGCAAGCTCTCCATCTTGTTGAAATGCTTATAAAATATATGTATAAGTCATGTACATAGGGACGTCATTCCTTTTCGACCCCTTTAGTATTTCTTCTTTCTCCTTATTAAATAAGGAAAGAGGGGAAATTGGGAGAGAAGAAAATACAGTAGGGGAGGAAGAGGTGAGCAGCAGCCAGCTTGAGCAGCGGCCCAGAATCCAGACTGACCTGAGGTCCCAGCCCTGCTGAAGGATGTGGAGCAGGTTGACTGTGGGCCTGGCATTGTGCGCGGCTGCCTCTGAGCTGGACAGAGCCTCACCGTGGCAGCGCTCCAGTGGTGTGGCCACTTGTTTTCTTTGCTCTGCTACCAAAGCCTTGTGTGAGCCTGGCTCGAGGACTCGCTTCACCTCCTCTCTCTCCTCTCTCTCCTGACTGCTGCTCACACTCGGGGAGGCCTTGGCTTCCTTCCCTGAAGAATGCAGCGTTTTAAGGAAAGACAAATGTCAGTTGCATCACTGGCATTTCGAATCAAACACACACATGCACTCAAAATAGAGTTTTTATTGTTGCTGCAATGAAATGAACTCATTCAGAGTCATATTTGGCTAACCTTACCGTGACACAGGGGAGTTATTTATTGGAAACAAACGTGCATTAGCGTGTGATGTTGTCCCACTTAGCTACACAATCCTCAGTTTTAGAAAAAAAAGCTGTTTCCTGAATGGATGGCTGAACACACGTCAAGCCTACCAGATTTCTTCCTCCCTGCAGCAGAGCGATGAGTCAGGTGGCGCTGTCTCCTCTTACGTGCCTCCAGAGATAGCAGCTTCCTCTCGTACTGGACAACATGACAACCATGGACGGCGTCCACCTGCAGCTGCACATTCCCGTTCACATTTCTGAGAGAAAGAACAAGACATGTCAACACAATGATAATAACAACAACCAGAGTGATTTATACGTGTATCATCAACAATTATCAAGCCATAGTTACAAACTCTAACTGAAGCCATTTGTGAGACAGTGTGGTTTAGTAGCCTTTCCAGAGGCTGACGTGAGAAATAGTAATGGTCCAAAGGGGAGAGGATTAATGGCAAAAAATAACAGCAACTGAGGTCTAACAGCAACAACTGTCTCCCTAATCTGGCTACATAACGAATATGGAAAAATCATAAATGGGCTTATTCTGGGGCCAAATCTCTATAAAATATTGTGCAATAGTAAAAGCTGTGGTTAAAACCTGAAAGCCCATACTCATTCAAATATCATAAATGCATGTTGTAAAGCAATAACAAAAATGTGGTTCAATAAAAAGGCACCGCTCATCTATAACTGTCTTTCCCCTCCTGCCCCCAAACTGACGAATTTATGCCACATAGACGAGCTGGAAATGGTGACGGTGCAACATCTCAGCATCAGCTGTTCCTCTCACCTATCCAGTGGACAGACCAAACAAAGAAAGCAAGCGTTTCCACAAACTGATGGAGAGATTTTATTCCCCCAATCCCAACCACGATGGAAAGCTTACCTTCCTTGGAAAAGTCGGTTTGCCAACATGTAGTTCATTGATGTCTTGGACTCCAGATATCCACTGAGAAGATAGTAAGCAAATTACAAAAAAGAATCAAGGTAAGAGCCCCAAATAACTTTAAGCAAATTGGTTAGAATGACACTTATTGGGATGGCTTCTGGAAAGCAGACATTATGAAGTGCACCACTTACTTCCTAAATGTCCCAATAACATGCTTTGAAAATCCCTGCTACTAACAGCACCCTTAGTTCCATTAGGCAACAATACTATTTTGAAGTCTAAGTACAAAAACAGAACTCTCTAAGTGGAGCTTCAGGGTCATTTAAATAGATTCACTACTGGATAAAAACCTACACTAATCACCAAAACCTTTTGACCACTGACAGGTAAAGTTAATAACATTGATCGCTTTACAATGGCACCTGCCAAGGGTTGAGATACATAAGGCAGAAAGTTAACACAAGCGTAAGAACGTAAGCGGCTTTGACAAGAACCAAGTTGTGATGGCTAGATGACTGGGCCAGAGCATCTCCAAAACTGCAGCTCTTGAGGGGTGTTCTGGTCAGTATCTACCCAAAGTTGTCCAAAGAAGGAAAACTGGTGACCCTGAGACAAGATCATTAGCAGCCCAAGTCTTATTGATGCACTCAGAGAGTGAAGGCTGGTCAGTATCATTTAATCTGAAGAGATAGAAGAGCTGAAATCAATGAAAAGCAGATGCTGGTTCTTATAGAAAAGGTGTCAAAACACACAGTGCAGTCCAATCCGTTACATATATGGTTGACCCCTGCCCACCAGTGAAAGCACATACAATGGGCAACCAGCATCAGAGATAGACCATGGACAAGCTGAAGAAGGTGGCCAAGTGATCACTCCTACGAGTTTAAGGTGTGTACTTGGCCTCCAAGATCTCAATCCATACATCCGTGGCATCAGTGGGATGTGCTGGACAACCAAGTCCGATCCATGGGGGTTCAACCTTACAACACACATGACTCAAAGGATCAGCTTCTAACTCTGCTAACATCCTGGTGCCACAGTACACCCTCAGTTGTATAGTGGGGTCCTTGTCTCGTCAGGTCAGGGCTGTTTTGGCTATGTCCTGATGTGAAGGGTCTACACAATGTTAGACAGGTGGTCATGATGTCATGGATGATCGGTGTATATTGGATATAATAAATACCTTAATACACAGAGTTCATCCAATGTTGAAAAATGAAGCCTATTCAATAGAGCAAAATAATGCAGTTCCTCAAGTGTCGACTAGAAGCCGGCTCTAAAAGCTGAGGAAACCCAATTGGAGCCGATATTAAAATGTTCACAGCAGAATTCAACAAGTTCATAGCCTGGTTCAAAAGCAGATGTGGTCTCTATACTTCATTTCTTTATTCCTGACAACTCTTCAGGGTTCTATTTTTAAAAATAATTCACTCATTATGGTTATATTAAGGCTAAGAGTTACGCTTAATTACACATAATGAGGGTGAGGCTGATTTCACTGACGGGCGAGCGCGCTGTAGCTGTTCAACAGACGGCAATGCTAAAGCCTCAACTCCACCTCTTTCCTGTTTCTAGATTAGCTGGATCAGCCAGATTAGTTAGTGGGAGTCTGCATTTCCAATACAGGCTTCAGAACTCTTCTTCAGTAACCAAAGGGGGGAGTCACTGAAACTGCGACCATGTTCAAACAAGTCTTTGGTTTCTATGATTAGCCTGGTGGTTCAATTACTGACAGGCAAGAGGAGTCTTATGGTCTGGCAGCAGGTATTATAGCATTAATTTAGCCTTAATGCCCCTCTTATTTAGAGACAGTTGTAATATGAGTATCTTTATAAAGACATTGAGATTACAAGTGATCCGTCTGTTCTCTTCAGGCTCAGCTTACCCAAAGAACTCCCACGTTTCTGCAGTGGGGAAGATCCTGATGAAGCCTCCTCGTCTCTCATACTCTTCCCTTATCCTCCGCAGCACTTTGATCTGCGTAAGTGAAAGCAAACAAAAGACTCATGATGAAATAGGCACAGTATTTAAGAGTTAATGTGCTTTTTGGTATCCCATAATGTCTTAATTCAATGACATACACAGTTAAGGCCTTACCTCCTCTGCAGTTAAGCTCAGGGTGCTGTCTCCCTGGCCTAGTTTGGGTCCTGGCTTGTCTTTGGACCCCTCTGTTTCTGAGTTACTGGTTGAAGCTGGCCTCTGGCGCTATGGGGAAAAGTTTCAACAATGTCACTTTAATCAAATCTGACAGTCTATAGTCATTATTGTTCCAGCTAAGTTTTAAACAATAGAACTCTTATAACTTTAGACTGTAGGAAAAGTTGAAATTCTGATACTTGGTAGAGATTTAATTGCTGACAAACAATCTGTAAATTGGAAACATGATCTGTATTTATAAATGGAAAATGTGAAAGCTACACCTCCTCTAATACAAACTACCCTCTCTTCTTTTCTCTCTGTTACATAAATGGAGCATTTTTGTTGTGCGTTGGCATTCCTGGCTGCCTCCCCGCTGCATGTGCTACCAAGCTGTGATTGACAACTTTGGCATTTGGGTTGAAACTTGGCCCAGCCAGGGGGGCACAACCCCACAGGATCGCATTCAGAATTTGTCATCCAAATAGCAAGGGGATTACATTTAATTTGTCCGACGTGGCTGGGGGGATACAAAGGCAGCCAAAAAGTGACAAGGCCTAATCCTTCAGAAAAAGACCCAACTGTTGGCCCTCATCAAAAGTAAAAGGAGAGGACGGGTTGTCTGACGGCCCCTGGAGTTCTTCAACAACATTTGTGACAGGCGCTGGTTTCATGCCAGGCTTATTTTACGTACAACCAAGTAACTGAGAGCCTTCATAAAAAAGTTTTCAGAGTTTTCTATCAAGTGTTGCACTGCACTTTTAAAAACATGCTTTATTGAGGCTGCTAATGTAATGAGAATTCTCAATACAGCATTAGGAATCAATACAAGCAGTCTGTGTGTCACTTTGAAAAATCGGAAAGCCACGTAATCAAATAAGCAGAAAGCAGAAAGCAATTTCTTACCGGCAATGAAACAGGCATCAGGGAATTGCAAAAAAGGGAACAAGGCAAAAGAAGATTAATATCTCAGTCTGAGGGAAACTCACCGCTCTGCTGTGTGCACTGCCTGCTGGTGCAGACTGAGGTTTCTAAGAGACCATTGGGGAAGTCAAGAGTTGTAAGTAAGTGTGAGCATTTAAGTCAACTTTACTGAAGCGACATGAGACAAAAGCATGCTACATTAACTTCCAACAATGCAGCATTGTAAGTGACATCTAAACTGGCCCTAGCACAATGTAAGGTGGAGTAAGAATCTGTCTGATTTAGTAATCTCCCTCCAGCACACTCTGCGCCAAATGTGGGTGCAGTTGTCGAGCGGACGGAGCCAAGCGCGTTAGCTGTTGTGGCATCATTAGGCAACAAGCCCTACAGAGAGCATTAGTCATTTGATTAGAAATGATAAAACAATAAGTCACAGAGCGCAGCACTTACAAACTGATGTCACTCAAACAAGGTAATTACATTAGCAGTTGTTTTGCATTACAGTGAATTTTCCATGAGGGTATGAGAGGAGCTCAATGGCAGTGGCAGGAATGTAGTGTAAGCAACAGAGAGGTGAAGACAAGAATGGGAATGTTTCACAAGGAGGGGTGAACGAGTGCAACGCTTGGCCTGGGTCTGTGCTCAGTGTGTGTGTGTGTGTGTGTGTGTGTGTGTGTGTGTGTGCTTGTGTGTGTGTGAGCATCCAGTACCTGTGTTCGTTGGGCTGCTGGGTGCTTCATGCTTGGGTCCAGGGTGACTCGGTCAGAGCGCAGCTGTCTTGATAGGGGGTCCTGACAAACAAAGCCTGCAGAGACACAGAGGAGTAATAAAGCTTATATCTATGACATCAGGTCCTAAATATGTGACTCACTGCCATGACCTTAACGTATTGCATCAGATGTTGGTGCATAATCTAAAGTCAAGCAAGGAAATATAAACCAAAAGTGAAGTTTGAATCTGCAAATGTATTAATATGGTGATATTTCAAACACATAATATGATTTAGTAACTTTAAAGTCCGAAAAATAAGAAATATGTTAAAATAATCTTGCTTTCAAAAGTAATTTGGCATTTGTGAAATATGGTAAAACCCTTTCAGGGATCCAAAATGAAGGTGGAAATATTTGTATCACTTTACTATCCGTCCATCAGATACGCTAAACTAACCAGCAGCTGGGACTGAAGTTTTTTTGATAGTGTTCGAGTGAAAATAAATCTGTCAACCAGAGACTATTAAGTTCACTAGCTAATATGCCATCTTATGTTTACTGGTCCATTCAAAACAAACAGACTACTTCTTCTCTAAGCATCTTAAGACAACCAGTGAAAGTCAAAGCCTTTACCTTTCATTAATCCATCAAAGTCTACAGTGACATTGATCATTTTCTTCAAAGCACTCATAGTACTACTTGAGCCAAAAACAAATCAGTTGAAACTTTTTAAACTGGTTGAAGTTTGAGGCTCCAGCACCAGTTGGGGGAGGGGTGTTATAACACAAATATGTCTGCCAATTAAGGCATGATGGATCTGCAAAATAAAAAAATAACTTTGCTTTTATAGCCAAGTTCATTTTCAGTCCCTATACAGCAAACTTTGTGATTCTACCTCAAACAGAAATAATCCTGTTGAACTTGAAGTACTAAATTCAATAGATGGGTTAAATGTTATTGTCATTGTTAAGACATCACTTTTTGTATAGTTAAGAACATCACAGACATGCAGCCATGTTTTTATTGTTTAACTCTGCTAGAAAGTGCAAACAGATATATTGCAGGATTTTTAATTTTTCTTTAAACTTTTAAGTCAGGAAAAAACTTATTTTTCTTTATGTGGAACTATTTCTGATTTCTGGAGGTATACCCATTTACATTTCAGTGCATCTCAGTGATGGTTGATGAGACTGGGGTAAAAGTTTGTAATTCAGATCTTAGATCTCTGATTATCTTTTAATATGTCCCACATTCCCTCAAAGCGAACCAGTGCAAAAGTGAACTGTTACAGAAACATGTTTATTCCGAATCTTTCAGTCAACACTTGAGTCAAATTAATTCTACTGACGGCTTGGAGCTGGAGGCTATTTGTTCAACCTCATCCAAGCCATCAGGTAGGAACCAGGCCTCTGCCTTGCTCTTGCTTGAACACGGCAATTATCACAAACATAGGTGACACGAAGCTGACAGCTACACACAGGCGGAAAATGAATGCTAATGGAATGCTGTCATTATCTACAGGTCTGGGATGCGGCCCAAGTGTTATCAGCCAACAGCGACTTAGTTTGTTAGGTACATAATAGATGTGCTATGTTTTACATGCCACTGCTCATTTTCCCCGACCCGCTGTAACGTCTCCGTCCAAAGATAACTGGCAATTTATGATTCTACTCTTTCATTTAATGAGCCTGAGGGGAGGGTTTCAAGCCACAGCATGGCCTGGGCTGAGACACACATGCATATTTGCACTCTTTCACACACACACATGCACACAATTGCTATTCCTTTAATATCGTTAGTCTGAGAACGCAATTAGATTTACAGCGCAGTGCCAGAGTGGATGGACGCCTGCTAATCAGGTGGCTCCATGTATCCTGTGAATGGTAATAAGGAAAAATCTGAGTGTTACGTGGAGTTTAACAATCAAGAGATGTGAATGT
Source organism: Notolabrus celidotus (assembly GCF_009762535.1). Taxonomy (NCBI): domain Eukaryota; kingdom Metazoa; phylum Chordata; class Actinopteri; order Labriformes; family Labridae; genus Notolabrus; species Notolabrus celidotus. Next base: position 14,473,284 of record NC_048293.1, read on the forward strand.
TTGAACAATACTTACTTCATGTGTGCTTTTAACTTTCAAGGATAAAGAAAAGGATAAAGACAAGCTCTCAGACTGTCTGTGTGCACCTCTGTGTGTTATCAGAGAGATTATGAGATTCCTCTCTGTTTTAACTTGCATATTAAAAAATCTTTAGAGCTCTTTGCCTGCATTAGAATTGAGTAATTAAGAGGGGAGGAGACATCACAGAGACACACATCTCTCTCCTGCTCCTGCTGCAACACTTTCTTATAAACAGTGTTTATCTCTGCCTTGGGCCGGGCAATTTCATGTCTTCATGCTAAAGATTGCTTTTACTTTGACAAGTCGGATCCAGTTTCTCAAGAGAGCTTAATGACTTCAAAACAACAAAGGGCTCTGTTGAAAATTCTGTCCGCAAGTCATTAACTGTCAATTAATGAAGGCTGTGGTTTGTTCTCTCAACGCTGGAACTACCATTATGAAGCCATACAGCTATTATCTGCAGTTTGCACAAACTCTACAAGTGGAGTTTAGGAAAACATTAAGCAATAAACAATGAAGGATTGTCTCCACCTGCCTTAAACCTGCTGGTTAAAAGAAAGTCTGATAAGCATCTATTGGTTTGAGGCATGGCCAGTAACAATTACAGAGTAATAACAGCACTTTTCACTTATATAAGCGTCCCTTGCTTGTATGGATTCCCAAACAACTTGATAGTCAGTGTCAATTCATTTTAAAGCTTTGAAACCAACTGATGTTATCGACTCATACTTCTACTTAGTTAAATTCAAACGTCTGCACTCTCTTAATGAAGATGTTTGCTGGATTTGCTCTAACTTCTCCCTCTTCTAATACTGATGTGTTGCCTGCATTAGAACATAAAATGCAGAAGTGCAGACTTGTGTTCTTAGATTTTTATGACCCACTGATTTAATGCTCTTTATTTTGCCAGCTTATAATTTACGAGTGTAATAGATTTAAACATCAGCTATAAAAAAGTAAATTTATACAGCATCTATGAAGAGCAATCAGTTGTGCAAAACTCTGGAATCAAATTGCATTTAGCCATTGTTCCAGCATGTACTCACCCACAAGCGAAAACATGTCTGCAATCATGCTGGCCTTTATCTTCAGATCCAGCGGAGCATCACTGTAAATAAGCAGATTTTTTTTTTTTTTTTTTTAACAAGGCAACAAAGAAGAACAGATAAAAATGACAACACATACACAGGCACAGTGTAGAGCTGAAGGCAGAGCTGTCATAACAAGACACAGATTTGCTGTTTGGATAAACTTTGTACATATATTGGTAGTTAAATACAACATTTGGCTTCTTCTTGCCCATTTTCTTCACATGTGACATTTTCATTAAATCCGTATTACCCGTCTGCATTCAGTGCTTGATTCAGATTAATCAAAACCAAAACAATGGTGTTCGGTTCTCAACAGCAAGGACAACCTGATCACACATAATACCAAATCAATCTGCGGAAAGGACAACGGCAAATTTTACCTCTGCCTGTTGACACTGTGGCAAAATTGTTGTTTTTTATTTACAACTAGTCTTCAAAGTTGGGAAGTATTGACAGTTACCAGACTCAGATGTGAGAACAGCCTGAGGAGCTACTAGGCCCAACCATCTCTCAGAGGGAAAAGTGGAGCAACATCCAGTTGTCATGAGTTGCTTTTGTTTATGTGTTGTATTTTCTTTGTTGTAATCTGTTTTAGATTCCTAGTTTTATTTTGGAGTTGTACCTTGTGTTTCAGGCTTGTTTCCTACCTTCTGTGTCTTAGATATGTTATCTTTAAGTCTTGTGTTTCTTAGTGATCCTTGTCTTGTGTTGTATTCCTTGAGTGTGTGTTTCTAGTTCATCGTGTTTCCTGTTTTATTTTGTTCTTTATCCCTGTGTGTCTGGTTTAGTTTTACTTCCTGTCCTTGTGAGTTTCCCTTCATTTTGATTGCACTTATTTGTTCCACCTGTGTTGATTACCATGTATATTTAGTTCCACTGTTTCTCCTTTCCTGTGTTAGTTCATTGTGCGTTCTCCTAGTGTTTTCCCAGTGTTTCTCCTTGTGTTACTCAGCATTCTCCCTGTGATTTTTGGACTTTTTGCTATCAATAAGTTTATCTCTATTTATTTGTCAAACCTTTTGTTTGCATTTTGGGTCCGGCACCTTTTGTTTTCCTTCTCATCGTGACACCTGTTCTACAATCCAATCAATGTAAGCAAAGCTAGCGAGTGCATCTCTGTGTTACTTATCCCTACAAACTGAGTTAAACCATGAGGGGTAGTGATAGTATCAACAGTGTTACAAGCTGTTATATTTGCCTGGTATGTCCAAATAAACAATTTTTGAATCAATAAAATCCTCTCTAAGGTTGCACAGTGGTGCAGTGGGTAGCGCTGTTGCCTCACAGTGAGAAGGTTCCTGGTTTGAGTCCCTGGTCAGGCAGGTGCCTTTCTGTGTGGAGTTTGCATGTTCTCCCTGTGCATGCGTGGGTTCTCTCCAGGTACTCCTGCTTCCTCCCACAGTCCAAAAACATGCTCATCAGGTTAATTGGTCACTCTAAATTGCCCGTAGGTGTGAGTGTATGTGTGTGAATGGTTGGCTGTCTTTCCATGTTTGCCCTGTGATAGGTTGGCCGTCCGAAGGATGGATGGATGGATGGATGGATGGATGGATGGATGGATGGATGGATGGATGGATGGATGGATGGATGGATGGATGGAAGGATGGATGGATGGATGGATGGATGGATGGATGGATGGATGGATGGATGGATGGATGGATGGATGGATGGATGGATGGATGGATGGATGGATGGATGGATGGATGGATGGAAAATCCTCTCTCAATCAACATTCTCCTTCAGATTTTTTTTTTTTTTTTAGTGGGTCGCCGGGTAATAAGCAGGTTACTGTATTTTGATCAGGTGGTCATGCAGGGTGAGTAGGACACAAAGCTATATGGACTATCCCTTACTTATAATTTATTGCAAATTCATAGAAAACCTCTATGTTTGAGTAGGGCTGGTAAAATCAATCATTTCAGAGCAGTAGTCTCTACAAAGTGCAAAATTCTGATTGAAGCAGTTGCAACAGTGTCACTCACCAGGCCAAGGAGGGGGAAAGGTTCACCTCCAACAACCAGGGTTTGAGGTTGGAGTCAATGAGCACATCGAAACCGTAAAGCTCTACAGAGGGAAACACAAAATGAAGAAAAAGTTTAAACACAGACTCAGAATCAAGAAGAGAGGCAGATATAGAAAAATGATTAACTGCAGCTTCCTGAAAATAAAGATGAAGGGTATCAAAGACACAACTGTTTCATCATAGTTTCATTATGCTGCGTTTGGCAACATGGCCTTTATGCCTTTCTGCTCCTGATTACATGCACGTTATATATCCGATCACTCAAGACCGAAATATTCAACAAAGCCTGCTACTGAGGGACTGGCTCAATTACATTAACTAAGTACATACACATTTCATCTGTCATAAAGCTGCTTACGCCAGACAGCAGATCAAAGACACCCGGTGGCTGTGTATGAGTTTCATCCATGCAGTCAATATTTTCTCATGACAGAAAAGGTTAAGCAGTCTACATGGTGTCACTACATATTAACGAGAAGAACAGCACTTTAATGGGTACCAGAAAAGTTTCACCCCCAACAGAAAGTTAGTCAACTAGGGCACTTCAAGTTGAACTTCAGGGGTACAAAGATGAAAATGTGACGACGGGACCCAGGGGATAGAAACCTAGAAAGTGGAAAGCCTTATGCCATATATTGAGCGTGTTTCGCCAGAGTTATAGCTTAGCATTGAGTTACACAATAAAAGCCTTTTAGAAAGTGGTCAAAAACTTCTCTGTGTAAAAATATCCACCCATTCTGCACCAATTTTCCCTCTCGTTTCACTGATATACGGCTCGCACCGGCAGAGTTGGCCAGCGTGCTCCATGAAAGCCCTCACGCTGTTCTGGGGAGTGTCACCTGATGAGCCAACGACCCGCCTGCCCCAGCAGCGTGCAGCGTGCAGCAGCAGCAGCAGCGTGCAGGGAAACCACATTATTTTACAGGGATAGGGCAAAGCCTCACCATAGAGCTAGGGGAAAAATCCTTCTAATGGCACTTCAAAAGAAAAGACTGTGTTGTGAACAGGCCGGGGGGATGGGGGGGTTTCAAAGCTGCCAGAACTAGTGCTGTTTGTTCAGGCATCTCAGGTCAGTGCCAGTGTTAAGCATACAAAAGCCAGCATGACAGGGAGCTATGGCTTGATACTGCACTGAGCTGAATAACAGGGGGCTTGGACATTAATCTATTTGGCTGTGCATAACTTATTGCAGTTATCTTTTGAACAAATCTCCACTCTGTCTAGAGAACGTTGAGACAATGACAAAAATCTTTAGGATCAAAAATTTGCCCTTCAAAAATTCATCTATTTGGAATTATCAGAGTGTGGATCTCTTGTCAAGCTCTGCTTATATAAGTAGGCCAATAGTACTTATCATAAAAAAAAATAATAATAATAACCAGAAAATGTATCTTAAAGGTCCTGTGAGGGACTTTCAGAGTGTTTTGATTTTGGCGGCCACTGTGTACAAAGTGGGGTATTTTAACTCTTTGCTGAACTTGTTCTGCACTTAGTAGCATTTACAGACAAAAAATCACATCCTTCTTTAGTTTTAATGTCTAATGTCCAACCCACAAGTAATCTTTGTTTTGTTTTTTTCTATACTTCTTTTTGTAAGACTGCAAACAAACTTGACGATCCATCGTTGCTTTCTGCCCCTCGGGTCTGATAACCTGTAGCTCTTGACACATGCTGTGCAGGTGATCAGAAAAAAAGGGAGCTCCTTCAGTACATCCCTCCTGTTAATGCAATGATCAAGGCAGTTCTCATGTTAGATACGAACCTTCTCATACTGCTGTCATAAAAATGTTATGTGCAGCTGGTTGCTGCTGTTGTCATTATGCACTATCCCAGTTTTAGATATTTGCAAAAAGCTATGTCATTGACGACAAGCCTCATCCACACGCAGATGGAATTTCGAGTGAAAGATTTGAAAGCGCAAGTTGTGTTATAGAATGCAATTAATATAGTGAAAAGATCAGACACGTACAAAAGGAAGAAATGGTAGGAGGTGGGGCCAGACATCAGACATAGGAGAGAGAGGAGAGCTCTGTGTGCATGTGTGCGTGTGTGCACCCACTACCCATCACCAGATCCTCTACCACGGGTACACTGTCATTCTGAGGGAAATACTGTTGGCAAGAGCATTTTTTAAAGAGGCAATGTAGGCAACAAGCCGTTTATTGCACTGTCTGACATGAACCATGCAGCAGCAGTGACAAGTATATAAAACTACCATAGAGAAATAATGAATCTTCTTCATAATGGTCTCCTTTCTCATATAGAGGCAGCAGTATCAATTTAAGTGTTAATCTTGAGTGTTTCATAACCAGTCAAAAACTCCTAACAGGAGCTTTAAGTCCAGTACTCTGTGTATTTGCACATAATCATATAGCTTTAGGCTAGTTGGATGCTTGGTCAAGCCTCTATAAGTAAGTAGAGTAAAAGCTATCCAGAGTCTCATTCAACATAAGACTTAAAGTAAGCAAGCCCTGATATTACACAAAAAGATCAGATTACTCATCATGAAGGACTGAGCCTGGTAAACCAGTTAGCTGATGATGTCATCACAGTTATCTCATCTTTGTGACTTCAAACCAAAAGCAGATAGCCTGTGTTACAAAAAGAAGGGCATTGAGTTTGATAGACAAGGGCATTTACCAGACAGGGAGACTCTTACAAAAGATGCTATCGTATTGCATTTAAGGGAATTTAGGATCCAGATTTTTCCATGCAGCTTCCATTTTGACCACTTTTGTTTTTAATGTGTCCCCGGTGAGTCCCCAAATGTATTGAAGTGTAACACTAAATCACTTGACTACTCTTTTAAGAGTTTAACATATTTCCTGAAACATTAACAGCATGTTTTTTCTCCACTTATGTTTTCATTACATGTGTTATGAGAAGAAGGAGAGAATGCAAACTGCGTTATGTTCAATGGGTTATATTACACAGGTCAGGAGCAAGTGCTATTATGTCGTGAGGTTCAAATTGGTGTAACTGCAGACTCTATTTTTATGATGGAACCGAACTAAGTCAGCCATACATCCCTGAGCCAAGACCTGCAACCAAAGCTGCCTCTGCCATCTTTAACTTCTTTAACTCCTGAGGATGGACCAGACCCCCACTGCTAAGCAGTACAAGCTTAAGGAGAGCACTCAGGTTTTATTTTCCACTTGTACGTTCATCCCTTTTTATCCAATTGAGTAAAAAAAGAACAAACACACACAGATTGAGGTTAAAGTAAAGATGGAGAGAGTGCGTGTGTCGTAAAAACATCATGCATAAGTCTTTGGGAACAGAGAGCTGGAATACGTGGGTTTGAGCCTGCAGTGCCTCACCAGTGGCACCACAACAACAGAGGAAAATGGGGAGGTGTAACGCCGCCTCACCAACCCCTCCGACAAGCCGACTCCATGTGCCGCGCATTTTCCCCCAATTAGGAGCAGACGCCGCTCCTGCCCCATGAGCCCTGCAGAGCCGCTCGCTGCTAGACGCGTTTGTTCTATGGCTCGACCGCTGCGGGGGGAGCGCTGTTAAATGTGCCCGCAGAGGGAACCACAACAAGCATCACAGACAAGGAGAGGAGAGGCAGCGAACATCCACATCACACTCATTAAAGATGGAGGGAGGGAGAGAGAAAATGTGACAGAGAAAAAGGGATGATGAAGAGGATTTTTTTAGATTATTGGATGGGCGCTGCTGGAAACTTCACCACAAGAGACAAACGCCCAAAGACAATAATCTCCCCACCCTTGCCATGCAGCCTGTTGGCCCACAACAACAACAGTAACAAAAAGAATTCTCTTCATGTGTGTTTTCTTCATAGGCAAAAAATTACTCTTGCATCATTCAGGGGTAAATTATGGCGGCTGAACTTTTTCACTGCTGTTTCAGGGAGCAGCTCGGAGTCTCAATGGTTTGAAAACACTCAGAGGACAACAAATTAAAGCTGCAGTTAGCACTCTATAGCCCTATTATGATAGCAGGAGCCAATCCATGAATCATCCCAGAATAGATTTTGAATAACATAGCAGCCACACTGTCATCACAAGCACACCAGCCCTGTTCTGTAGTGAAATGTGGGAGTATCTGACAAATGTAAAACAGGGAGAGTGGTGCGCAGACGGGGGATTCAACCACACTCAGCACTTAATGAGGGACGTTCAGTGGAACACAGGACCAGTAAGTGGAATGTTTTGTGTGTAATAAAATAGGCCTTTGGCTTGGCTAATCAGATCTTAGTCAAAACATCTCGTAATCAGCATCCCTCAGCAGAAAGCCTGTCCATTAATCACACGGCAGCGGTGAGGAGCTATATGGGTGGCATTTTCTCCCTGCAGACGCATACACACACACACACACACACACACACACACACACATTTCTTACCGATGTAACGCAAAAAAAGTGCTTTTATTTCTTCCCACTTGAAACATTATAAGCTATAAAAAGATTGTGTTATATTATGTATGCCCATTCAGATACGGATGTGCAAGCCGAGCAAAGAGAAGAAATCCCATTAGTGAGCAATAAACATTGTATTAAAGGCATTAATAGACATTAAAAGGGCAGGGTATAATTTGCAGTAAATTAAGATTATAATGTGCTTTATGATGTTGCATGGCTCAACTCCAGCCAAGCCGGAGTCTATATAAAAACTCTCAACAATGGCTGCTTTGATCTGTGCATTCACTGCCCAGACATGCACGTATAGTACACACTGCCCTGCATTTTTGATGCTTTACCTGTTTACTATTACTTGCAGCTGTGGAGGCTCACCAGTAATTCTGGGCCTGCTGTAAGCTCCCGGAGGAACGGGAAAGTCGTAGGATAAAATGCAAGCAAAGGAGAAAGTGAACATGACTCCTCGGTGGTTTGGGTGGGATTTATTTAAGAGACAAGAAACAGCCCACAGAGATACTAGACTGGACTCCCTGAAGCTTAGTAAGACCTACGTGTTTGTAAAACTGCCTGCGTTGCACTGGTTCCTACATGTCTCTGTATTCACACTATCCATACATACTCACAATAGCACAGGGAGTTTGCATGCAACGGGACCACACTGTGAGAGACGTGAAGAAGAGGAGGGTGGTCCTCTGGAACCGTCAGTGTCTGTCTTTAGAAACTTAATCCTGTAGACAGACTATGAATGCTGTAATTATCTCGCTTGGGGCAATCTGAAGACAACAAAATTACACTCAATTCAATAGTAAGGTGATATGATTGAAGTGGCGTAATGTGCATGTTCACAGCAGACCACAGAGTATTATGTGTCAGAGTAAAGGTGTACCACCTAATTGCTTTTGTACTCTACAATGACATCGCCGGAGTATCGATGTCCATACAGTACCCTGTAGGCTAACTTATAAGATTTCAACATTGTTCTGCCAAAAGAGACATAAAAGATTGTGACAGTGCAGCGCCGCCAGTAATCTTAGGTTTCTCATTTCATATTCTCAAACTTTCATTGTTCATTTTTTTATTTGTACTGTATGTTTACTCTTCTATACTTTAGTTACATCAGACTGTTTCATGCAGGAGCAGAGTTTGTTTGTGTATGCTCAGGAGTGTAAATAAAGCAACATTTGTCCTTGTAAAATAAACAAGCACAAAATGATTATTAATAAAAAATTGAAAAAAATAAATGGACATGAGCACCACATACTTGTGCGTCGATGTGTCCGTGTCACGCAGCAATTCTCCACAGAAGGGCAGTGTGTTCTCTCTGATAGCCGATCACCTCCTTCCGGCCCTGCTACGATCTTTGTTTACTTTTCCTCAGAGATTCAGAGCATGTTATGTTAATCTACAGATGATACATGTTGCTGGAGAGAAGAGAGAAGAGGGGGTGCTGGTGGCCTAGTGGTCTAAGCGCCCCACACACAGAGGCTACAGTCCACGTCGCAGGGGTCGCCGGCTCGATTCCCGGCCGGTCGACCATCTCCTGCATGTCCTCCCCCACTCTCTACTCCCCACATTTCCAGCTATCTATCTTCAGCTGTCCTATCAAATAAAGGCAAAAAGCCCAAAAATATAACTTTAAAAAAGAATAGAGAGGTGGAGATGAAATACACGGAAGATGTGCGGCCGATATCCGGGATCCTGGAAGTGCTGTAAATGCGGGAAACACAATGCCTTCGAGTGGACCACACACAGGGCTTGCGGTCCGCGTCGATTCTACGGGGAGTTACATTTTGGAGGAGGTGCACGTCAGCTACATGCGTAGGCCTCTGCGTAGGTACGGGAGCTACGCGGACCCCCGGTGTATGCTACGCTGCTGATTCAACGAAGAAGTATATATCAGCCTTTATCATGCTAGTTTATGTGCAAGTGTTCTGAGGAGTTTAGTGTTGAAACAATTGACAGTTTTGTTTACAAATGCAGGCCCCTACAGCATTCTTTCCCAAGAGGAAACCTAAAAAACCCTCGAAGCAAGAGTCATTGAACTTGCTATAGCCATAAGTGTCTTCTTCCAATCAACACAGGGATCTGTTCTGCTATGGACTGTACTGGCCTGAGGCATCTTTGAAGTTTCATCGGTGAGTTAAATGTGTGTTTTGGTTAGTGGAAGGAGTGTGACGTCAACCCTGCAGCTCCACCTGCCAGATCCCTTTTGCACTGGTCTGGTATTTTGGCTTCACTTTTTACGATGGGAGGAGATGGAGGCGTGCCATCCATACTAATATTCAGTCAATAGTTTGGGATATGTATACGCATACAAGCAAATACTTAAAAAGAAGTTAGAAACTGAATTTAAAACAACAGACTTGTTATTCCGTCCCTGATTTATACTCCCACTCCAGGAGATTTGCGTCACCCTCTTGTTCATTCATGTCTATCAAATGCGTATGTGTGGTTGAGGTTTAGTAAGCCACATTTTCCCTGTAAATACCTGCATGGTCAACATTCACACCCCAGGCCTCAACTAATGTGTTTTTCATCCTAGCATTGATGCTCCAGGTGCAGATAGCATCTTTTATGCGGGTGACTGTCTGATGGTGAGCCCATGCAGCTACGCGTCCAAACAACCACCAATCATGGGGGGCTATTATGTCTACAGACGCCTGTCACAACTGCGGAGGCCTTTATTTTTCTAACATGTGAGAGGTGAAAGAGAGTGTGAGCAGTGGAGGGAGGATTATAAACAAACAGAAACAGTGAGAGAGGAGGAAAAAAGAGGGCGAAAAAGAGACAGCGGTGCTGAGGGAGGCTTGGCCCATGTGCTTGCTTTTTTGAAACCCCAAATCTTAGAGAGACCGCCAGACAGAGGGGGAGAGCGCAGACAATTAGTGCCAACACTAACATGGGTAATGGCTCCAAAATGGAGTTCACACGAGCCCGCTGCTAGGCAGGAGGAGCCAAGAAAACAGTCAGACTAAATCAGGCAGAGCTGAATGGTAACAGAGAGGAGGAAGCAAATTCTTGATTCAGTCAATAGGCCCTTCAAGACCCGGCAGACAGTCAAAGGGCAGCGACGGGCAAGACGGCTCCAGACTGAGGAACGACTGTCTGCAACCTCAGCTCGGCTCAGTGGAGAAAAACACAGAGGAGCTGCCGGACAATGAATGTGAAACTGAAAGGAAATGTGAGGGGTGTTGTAGAGTGGATGACTCAGTACATGTGAGTGTGTCTGAACTGTGAGAAGAGAGGGAATCTGTGCAGAGGGGAGATTTCAATCAAAGGAAAATCTTGTAAAGCTGCCTTTTGCAAGACTTTGAGTGTTATTTTCCAGGAAGGCATGTTTTTCTTTTTGCTCTGAATGCCTTAATCACACAGCCAATCAGGGCTGAGATAGGTTTAGTTATTACTCGGCCAAAACGGTTTCAACATAGAGAATGAATAATGATTACCAAAGCAGTTCGTCTTGTGAGGAACGTACATCTTGCAGGCAGTGCCGATCTGTAGTTCAGCACTCAGTACAGCTTTGATGATGAGGTCCTCCACCTGTCTCATCAGCACTGGAACACACACAATGGAGTTATTCTAATAAGCCTTTTATTAACACAGCACATTTCTGTTAGAACCTGTGAAAAAGGAGGGTTAGCGCTGCAACTGGGTAAAAGTTACCTCTGAATGGATATAAAAACAAAGGAAAAGATGAAAAGCACATGAAGGGAAAGAAAACACGGGTTTGACTCACATGTGGTGTCCTTCCCCTCCTGCTTCAAATACCTCAACACTGCACTCATACTCCACTTGTTCCCATAATCCTCAACTTCAGGGTCATCGCAGCTGAAAGGAAAGAAATGCACTTCAAACGCTCCAGTAATGATAAATGGATGAGTCAATCCAGCTTCCCATAACAGCTGCACAGTCAATGTATGTTTCATGTCTGACGGATGTTACCTGACATAATCGCTGCTCTTTTTGTTCAGGCTGTAGTTAGTGAGATGCATGAATGTGTTCTTTATGTTCTTTGAAGTCTGGTCGTACTTCACGGTGGCGAATCTGAAAACAGAGAGTGGTTTTTATTTTACAACATTTCTCCTTCACATATCTCTCCGCCGTAATGGCCACCTCCAAAAAGCTGACACTTGAATTTTTGATGGGGGCACTTTAAAGAGACATTAGTATCTGGCAGTGTTTAAGAGGAGTGGATGCCACATGTGCAATAATGAGAATTCCTTGGCACGAGCTGTGTACCTGAATACCAACACAGCCCAAAGGAATGTCAGGAGATAAAAGTGGGATTCAGAATTTGGCCGTGATTTATGGTTCGCAGCTGATAATCAAACCAGCAAACAAGAGGGCGGTGGCACTCTGTTTCCAGCACGTACCTCTATCAGACCTGTCCTTACATAAATCATACGACCTCTCCTGACCTTACCTGCGCTTGACTAAAGCCTCCCCACGGATAAATGATTTATCCCTTTTTCTAAATACAGACACCCGATAAATATAGGGCAATTACACAAAGACACTATCAGCAACACTTGATGAGAACATCCTGAAACTGGAACAATAAAGCTCTTTGTTTCAGAGTCAGCACCACACTGCTGAATACACGGCAGCTGGAGTGCAAAGTTAAGGCTGCCCTCTTCTGGGCTTTGAATGAGCACCAGTGGATGTGTCTCAAGTGTGGGGAACATAGACTGTGTTCAAAAGTTGTTCTGGAGTAATCTGATCAGATTGTGGCTAAACTGATAGGATCTAATCTTGAAATCAGGTTGTTCATGAGAAAAAAAAAGCTTATGAAATCAGATAAGATTGGCTATCCAATGTTGTTTGTTCTTGTTTTATTTTTCAGATGAAAAGAGTTTTGAATGGGATTGAGATTTCTGTGACAGGATCAGGGTTATCTTAATATAACAGCAGAGGGCTGGATTAAGGCTGGATTACAGGAATATTATGTAATAAAACTATAAAATTGATAGAACAAAACAATCTTTTACAGTCACACTGATCATTTAGACACTTTTTCAATAGATTTTGCACCTGAATGACGTACTAATTCTGTGACAGAGTAGACAAAGTAGACATTAGGATTGTAAAAAAAAAATCATATACTTGACTTATATAGAGATCTGGAAACCAGGATTTGATACTCCTGACACCTATGTATAAATATAAACATTATATAAACATTCTGTGGCACTGCTTTCAGCCACTACGCTCCTAAACAGCCTGCCGGAGGATCTGAGGGGAGCTGACAGAGATATCAAGACTTTTAAATGTAAACTAAAAACATATTAATCCAGTCTGGCTTTTATGTATGGTTTTACAATTTTATTTCTTACTTTTTACTGTTATATTGATTTACATGTTGCTTTATTATTTTACTAATTTTAACTGTTTATCTTATTTTATTTGTATTTATGTATTCATTCATTTATTTATTTATTTTAATTTATCTACTCAGTTTTATTGACATTTTAGCCTTAATTTTATTTTCAACTCTTATCCTTACCTTTTTTAAATGTATCTGTTTTAACTATTTATATTCTTAATATTAATTTGATGCTTTAACCTTCTTTTATTTACACATATTCTATTGTTGTCGTTGTGCATTAGTCTCTTTTTATAAAGTCTCTTTTTTAAAATCCATTTTTGTTTTTTAAAAAGTCTTGCCATTATTTTATTTCTGCATCCTTCTTGTTTTTCAATCGCTTTAAATCCCTTTGGATTGCATTTGATTTGTATGAAAGGTGCTATATAAATAAAGCTTGATTGATTGATTGATTGATTGATCAATTGATTGATTGATTGATTGATTGATTGGTTGATTGATTGATTGATTGATTGATTGATTGATTGATTGATTGATTGATTGATTGATTGATTGATTGATTGATGATATCTGGATACTAATAGTAAACATGAATCTCCATGTGCAGTTCCCTTACTTTCTGCCAGTCGGTTTTAGGACAATACATATCCATGTTGTTTTGACACATGCTATAAATTGGACTATATGTTACTTCACTACTGATCGGTCATGGGACCACGCATATTAAACAATCTGTGAATGCCCTGGATTATGCTGGGTGAAGAAGCTACAGGTGACATGTGTTGTTCGCTCACAATAAAGTCTCAGTGAAGTCATTTCAGTGTGTTGCGGTCAATTTGCTACACATCAGGATCAGGTTGATCAAATCTAGTTTTGTCTATGAAAGACAAAAGTGAACTGGATAACATGAAAGAAAGTGGATTTCCAAATCCATGTTTTCTTATCCAGATTAAACCTTTTGAAAAAACCTTGTTTCAAAGACGAACCCCGCTGAAAAGTGAGGATGTCACAATGGAAAGAAACCTTTGTTTTTTTTTAAAGGTAGAGAGGCTTCCACTGCTGTTAATGAGTTTGCTACTACTGACCCTTCTTCTTCTTGTTTCATGTAATACATCCATAAACATTATTTGAGCAAGTGCGTACCCTCATTCCTTCTCCTCAAGTCTTCTTTAATACGTCATGAAGTTAAAGTAAATTAAAGTCAAATTTAAGGTAACGCCTTTGTCCTTCCACCTGGTGCCCAGGGTGTTATTTAACATTGAGTTGCGGAAGCAGGAGAGGCAAACACACTTAACACACAGCGGGAGCTTCACATGCACACACACTAAGGTATGCACACAGCTCTGGCTGAACTGCTGGCTCACAGAAGTCCCGTCACCTCTGTTACCTGTAATGCCAGCACAGCGGTGAGACAACTCGGTCCCACCATTACGTCTCTGAGACATTCACGTTGAAGGTAAGATTTGACAGGAGAGTAAATATACAGCTTTTTACTGGCAGTATGAAAAAGGCAAAAGTGTATCCCCCACTCGTCCAAATATGGTCACTTCCTGTTCTACAATAAAGAACAAGGAGATGCCCAAAATCTTCAACAAATCAAATAGGTTCCACAAACTTATAGGTGAACTCACGGTGTCTTTTTGAACAAAGTCTGACAAAAACCTACAACAAGCCTCCTTGAAAACCTCAGGTGTGTTGTGATATAATAAATTGTGTGCCAGGTGAATCCATACCCTGATACTTTTACGAGCAAGAATTCAGACACAGCTCACCTGGCCAGACCCTCTTCATAGACATAGATGAGGAGTGGATCGTATGATGTCACCAACACATAAAGCCGCATGTCAAACTTGAACCCTGTGAATGAAAATGAGAATTAAGCAGAGTGCAAAACTTAAAACACTGTGAGCATATTGAGCTGTGTTTAAGGAACTCACCGTCTATGAGTAGTGGGTTATTTATGTAGCGAGACACCAGGATGTTTTCATCCATTGAGATCTGATTTGGCTGCAGAGAACAAAGAAAGAAGACAAAATGATGCAAGTATTCATGATGACTGAGTTATCAGGTAAACGCTCAGCTCAACTCAGCTTTTTATTTCCCATCCCTCCACCATATATTCATATAAAACCACATTAGATACTGAGTTCCAAAGGCATGATGGGACACTGCTGTTAACCATTAGCATCAAACATTCATCAGACCCTGAAAAGTTGGAGACTGCAATGACACTGGCCATCGTAGGTCAGCGTTCAATAACAGCCTATAAAAACACAATCTGGTGGTGGGAGAGGGGTCATTTACGAGGTTGAAATGTGTTGCAGGTGGCGAACTTCAGAGGAGAGGGGATGGGGGAGGGGGTGAAGGGGAGCAGTGTAACCTCAGCGCTGGCTACAGTTCAGAGAGAACCTTAACCAAGAAAAAAAAATGGATGTATTTCTTTCTTCTCTCCAAATATCGCTCTGACATTCTTTCCACTGTTTCATAAAAATGCCTGAGAAGAAGAAGAAGAAGAAGAATAAGAAGTAGAAGAAGAATGGTGCATATGTTTTCCAAGAGTGAGAACCTTGTTGAGCTCCCCCTTTAAGCCGGGGCCTTGGAAGAGTGTGATTTACTCCACAAAGCCTATTAATGTCTGAAACACTAGTTGATACTTATTTCAAAGACAGCTGCATCTGCACGCCCCCACACACTCACATGTAACATCTGGCTGAGTGACTGTTTCAGCTCGCACAGAATTTTTTAAAGTCTGCAAACAGTTATTTAACTCTAGTTTGAACATTAATGCAAATCTGTGTTAATGCCAGAATTAGGAAGAACTTAAAATTTAATGACTAAGCAGGAAATATTTGGTTAGTGTAGCTGAGCATAAAGCTGTTTCCTGTGTTTCCTGTCTGTGATAAGCAAGCCAACTGTCTGCTGGCTGTAGCTTCAGGGTTACGCCAAAAATATGTGTGGTTTCAAACTTCTCACCTCACTCTCTAGATGAAAGCAAATGTGCTTTTTCCCCTCAATATTCATGGACATTAACAAAAATCTATAAAGAAACAGAACTTTGTTTCATTTTCTGCTGAGTTCTTCTAATTCGGTGCATTTGAACAACAGAAAACAAATCACATCTCTTTCCATTCGCTCCAACCTCAAGCAGAGCTCTACTTTTGGTCACTGCATTAGTGTACCTCTTAAATTTTCTAGACATTTTCAGGAGCTCTGACCCTGAAATTTCCAGAGTTTCTTGTTCAAACATGTCTCACACAGCGTGAAGCTGAGGAAGGTGGTGGGCAGAGGCGAGAGATGAGTCTAATGATGCAGGGTACGACATCAAAGCATGCTGCAGAAGCCACAGTGTAATGTTTACAACATGATAGCAGATGTAGTGACAGTTACGTGTAAACGGGTGGACAGATGAGCAGACATCTTTGCTGTTCGGGTTTTGAAAGTGATGTTTTCATTCATCTTGTTTCATGTGGCTCCTCCAAGTTTGAACCAGTCGTATATTACAGTATAAACGTCATCACCCCTTTTTTAACCTCTGATTGTACCTATATTAACTGAATTTGTGTTAACATTACTTTTTAATTGTTGTCTGTTTTCAATTGATCATCATTCTTTTAAGGTTTTATCTTTTATTTGTTTGTCATGCATTTTAATGTTTCTTTTATATGCTCGATGTCATTGTAAATGAGGGCTTTCTCTCTCTCTTTCTCTTGGGGCGGCAGTAGCTCAGTCCATAGGGACTTGGCTTGGGGACCGAAGGGTCGCCGGTTTGAGTCCCAGTATGGACGAACTTTGGCAAGTGGACTGGTGGCTGGAGAGGTGCTAGTTCACTTGCCTGGGCGCTGCCGAGGTGCCCTTGAGCAAGGCACCGAACCCCCAACTGCTCTGGGTGCGCTGGTTGACGGCAGTATCCTCACTCTGACATCTCTCCCTAAAACATGTTCACTGCATGTGTGTGCATTTGTATGTATATATACCAAAAAAACTGTATGTGTAGCATGTCCAAAAATAGCATGAGTGAAAAAATTGAATTTCCCCCTTGGGGATCAATTCTTCAATGGTTTTCGAGTTTAAATAAAGATAATTATTATAATTACATGCTGGCAGTGACTTCAATATTTCCTAATGCCTATTCACATCAGCTTACCCACATTGTGTATAAATTATGTATACATTTTAGTAGCTGGTAGGAAAAAGTCCAGCTAAAGTTGGGGTTAAAACTTCAGCTGGTTGCTTTCACACATGCAGCCCACTGTGAAAGTAACAGGACATTTTGAGCATGTGTGTGAATACAGCTTGAGCTAAGCAATAGAGCAGTGGTTCCCAACTATAGACTATTTTAAAGAAGTGAATGTAGCCACCCTGAAGTCATCCATCTGCTGTTCAACACCTGGGTTTGACATTTAAAAGTGATTCTTTTCAAGCCTGAGGTGACAGTATATGGGTGACAGGTCACTGTGGTAGGGATTTGCACTAAAGCAGTCTTTTTTATCAATTTTCATATTAAACAGACAATAAATTACCAAATCAATGCCATGCATGTGTGAAAAGGTTTGAAAATGATTTATGTGGAAAAATAAGTCCAACTCTGTATTTAGCTTTAATAATGATAAGATGTGCAGCTTTTTTCTGTTTTATAATACAATTAACTGATAATCTTATGTTCAACACACAAAAACCCTCTTTCACAAAATATTCCAAGATCATTATCAGTTTGATCAATATCTAACATTTTCTGTTATACCATAGACAAACGAGAAATAAGTTACCTGGAAAACAATAAGTTTCAGTCAGACTTTTCTCTCACCAGATCTCTAAAAACCCTTCATATTTAACACTTACAACATTGATTAAATAGAGGACATAATGTGTGATCAGGTGTACATTACATCATTTATAGAAGCCAAAAGGTTTGACAAGTTCAGGGCCTTCAATTACTTACATTGCTGACCAAGTAGATGCCTCGCCCTCTTGAAGATGCTACTGGTTTGATAATCCAGGGCCCTTTATCTTTAGCAAAACAATCTGAGAGAGAGGGATGGGAAGAAGAGAAAAGAACATTTTTAGCGTCTATGTTTGGATTGATTGTGAGCATGTCATAAAGAGAGGTGTAGGATAAGAGTCGAGGTGTCTTACTGCAAAACTCCTGGAATTCAGATGGAAGCACAAAGGTCTGAGGAACGATATGGAAGTTTTTGAAGCCATGAGTCTGCTGCATTCGCTGGATGTTTTTATAAAGCCGGTCTTTGCGCGTCAATTCATACGACCTGGCAACAAGCACAGGCTCCAGTTTAAAATACTCACAGCAATCCAATAGTCAGCTTTGAAACTGACAGAACAAAAAAAAAATACAGGCATACATAACAGCAGTAGATCGCCCTCTACCTGACAGTATGATTCATTTCATGTTTCAGAGAGGCACCGGTCCAAACTAAATGCGCTTTGCAATGGATGCCAACAAACACATCGCCTGAACTGAAGGGTTTAGCATGGCTCAGTGCTGATATTTATAACCCAGAAAACAGTGGCAGTGCACTCATACATTGGAGTTCTGTATCATCTGCATGGTACCTGGGAAAGTGGTTGACCTTCTGGAAGTCTTGAAGGCTGCGGAGAATGTAAGGCTTGAGGTGAGATCCTGTCCACATCAGGTTATAGTCATTACTGTTCGGATGAACCTGGAAAACACACAGGATGACTTTGATTGTAAGCTGGATGCAGTCCTAAAAATCAAGAGATATTTGATAATTAAAAGTAATAACAGTCACCCACTTAAGTATTATATTGTAAAGACTGTGACGGCTTGGTTTCAGTCAAATCTAAACAGCAGATCAGACACTAACCTGCTCTTTAATTATTACTGCAAAAGGAAGGTAAACTTGTAGATTTCTATCACCCTCATATGATTTAAGGTGTTTGATTTGTTTATTCCATCAATTCTTAAAGAGGCCGAGCTAACATGGCCGCCCTGTGTCAAGAGGAGAGCCAGATGTTTGCAATAAAAGCTTATTAAAGCTTGGCTCAGTTGCAGCAGTAATAGACAGTCGACTGCCTTTGATGATGGGTTAACGGGAGTCAAAAGCATTGAAATGAAATAAAAGGGGAATTATTGTAACTGCCTGGAAAGAGAAATAATGGGGATTGTGTGCCCTCGTGAAACAGGATTAATGCTCTTGAGGTCATTTAATTTTTTTTTTCCCCATGAGTGCATTCCCGGGGTTTGACATTATCAGTCTAAAGAAATTTAAAAAAGCCTTACTATCGCTTATCCTACACAGCAGAGAGGTGCATGAATAGCACATGTGGCTTAAAAGATATGCATTTGTGCATATCTTTTTATGCTGATCTTTCGACTTCTTTTGTACAGTTAAGCGGAGAACATTACCTCATGGAATCCATGATTGGTGAGTAGTCCTCGTACCAGGCGGCTCTCTGTGCGCACAATCTTAAAGGCCATACTGTATCGCTCTAGGGGAATTAAACACATAGAAAACAAAACATTCTTATCATCTAACCTATCAAAGGTTTTGAGTTATAATTTTGTTATCATCCCTTTTTGGGTTTTTTTTACCTCCAATGGAAGAGATATTGCCATCTTTAGAGACGGCAGCTTCAGGGACAAACAAGAGAACGGGGATTTTCTTGCTAAGGCCACTCCAGGCGATGCACGGATGGTCTCTAGAGGAAAAACAAAGATATAAGTCACAGGGAGAGGGAGATTTTCCACATGCTCCACAAGTCTGGCATCCACAATAATCAGATGGGATAAAGGTTTCACACAGATAAAGTTCCCGCTAGCGATATCATAGAGAAGTATACTAAGGTGAATTTCACAGCTACAAATCTTTGGCACTCATTCCCGGCCGATGTGAAATAGCTTATATGGGTGGTTGACCTAATGCTGGGGGAATGTATCCTGAGATGGTGTTTGTTTCAGACGGACAGATACAGACAGAACCACACACAGTTTCAGGAGGTTCTGGGCAATAACAAACCCATGTGCTGTGCTAACAAACACCCTTGTAAACCTGCAGACTATCAGATAGTACCAGACACAGCCTGCTTATCAGGAGCTAAAAATACGATAAGGTAGCATGATGATGGAATAGAGCTCAATCAGGCATGGGCTGTTGTGATAAGGAGGAGAAGCATGTAAACAATTGCTGCCCCTAGCTTAGGTATTCAAGTATGACAGACAGATATCTTTCCTCTGTACTGGTTTTGGGGCACACCCTGACACACTTTCTTAATATTTCAGCCTGTAGGTTAAGTTGAATATAAAACAACATAAAGATGCTACACATTAATAGGGTTTTATGTATTTATGACAAAAGGGAAAATAATTGTCAGGACAGTAATATTATTGCAAAGTATGACAGGCTGAATGGAAGAGTTCTTTTTATAACTCATTGAAATGACTGAAGTGAGGAAGACAAAAACAAATGATTGTTTTAATACAAATATTGAACTTTGGTTAAAGGACACCATGCCAGAACCGTCTTAAAGAGGTCGTAGGGCGTTGGTTACAAATCATAGACTGTGTAAGTAATGGATGTAGTATCTGTGACGTCACCCATCTGTTTCTGAAGCGCTGTTTTGAAGCCAATTGTCGGCAGAAGCCATATTTGAAATGCTGAATTTAACCTAACTGCTGTTGATCTAGTGCAGGGGTGTCAAACATGCGGCCCGCGGGCCAAAACCGGCCCGCCAGAGGTTGCAATCCGGCCCACGGAACGACTTTGCAAAGTGAAAAAATTACAGATTAGACATTAACTGCAAATTTTCAATAAAAGTAACTACTATTTTAAATTTTTCCTCTGAGGGTCGCATACAACATAGTGCTGATGGAGCGCACCTGAACAGCACTTTTTCCCGGGACTTTTTTCTCAAAGTGAGAAAATAAATTACTTGCTGTTTGCATAATCCGGTTGAGATTCATTAAGTCTTTTTAGAGCACTATAAGATGATCCACTAACTACTAACACTAGCACAACACCCCTGCATACAACACTGTCCAGCAAGCAAACAGTTCCTTTCGGAGCTGAGGGGTCCAGGATAGCCAACTTTACCTTCTTCATTATTATAATCTCTCTGTTCTTTTGCAGTAAACATTACACTCTGTGTCAGGTGAATTGATAACTTGTTTGGTGTGTTTGCAGCAGGTTTCAGTGCTTAAAGAGTAAAATGTTCTGCCCCACTATGAGACTCATCATGGAGAACTGTTTTTGTAGAAAGATAGTTGATTACATTTTCAGCACATACTTGTACTATTTTGCACTAAAACAAAGGGAAAAATGTAAAGTTGTCGTTATTTATAGGTTATTATGTTATGATTTTACTGGTCCGGCCCACTTCAGATCAACTTGGGCTGTGTGGCCCCTTAACTGAAATGAGTTTGACACCCCTGATCTAGTGTGACGTAAAGAGGCGGGCTTTGAACCTCCTAGCCAACAGCTACAGTGTTCCCACCTATCAGTCAAGTCAGCTGCGCCTCTCATAATGGAAAACTTGTAACTTCATATCTTCCAAATTGACACGTTATGATAAATTCACCCTCCGAACAGTGCGTGCTGATCGAGAAAT
The DNA here is from genome assembly GCF_009762535.1 of Notolabrus celidotus. Taxonomy (NCBI): domain Eukaryota; kingdom Metazoa; phylum Chordata; class Actinopteri; order Labriformes; family Labridae; genus Notolabrus; species Notolabrus celidotus. The sequence goes on from NC_048293.1 coordinate 14,494,708, forward strand.
GAGCTATCAAGACTACACTTGTTTTTTTGTACCAGGCTGTAAACATGTTTATTTCTGCTGTAAAGATCATCTTTATTGAGTTTGTGTGTGTGTGTGGTTTTTCGGTACTTCCGGAGCCAGCGGACACTTGATGAACTGCACACACTTCGGCATTGGCTTCAATTCTCGCACCCAGAAGTTGCCGCTTGTTACAAACCCGACCCTGAGATTTAAAGGATTTTCATAAAAATGTTTTGACAATAATAATAATAATTGCTAAGACTTATTTATTGCTTTTCTAAGTACCCACAGATGCTTTCCAGGTGGAAGAACATTTTTATTATTGTAACCTTCCATTCATGACTGTGGAAAAAGCAACATTTCATAATAAAAAAGGGAATAGTTAGTTGAATGAAAAGGCTGAATTTTGCCCAAATCATTGCCTTTACAACATCAATTCACTTGGTTGATTGTCTCAGAGTTCCAGCTCTTGACTATATTATCATTTAAATCCATTTTAAAGTCCCCGTGAGGAGTTTTTAACTGATTTTGAAACAGACTGAAATTGATAGTGATGCTACAAAGGAAAAGAGAGTGATCAGCAACAGTACGGAAAAATGTGCCATTATTATTTTAATGTCTTTAATTGACTGCTGCAATGGGGTACGTGTCAGACCAGATGATTGACAGCACACTGAAGCAGAAGCATTTTTTTTTTTTTTAGCATTTTTCAACATCAGATATTCACAATTAGTGATATATTTGACAGTTAAAAAGTAGCAGGGTGAGAAAATACTTCCTTGGCAAGCACAGGATGAATCAGCCAAGAGATAGGATGTACAACTTTGTCCACAGGGGATGCCAAAATCAAAACAAACCCAAAGTTCCTCACAGCAGCTTTATATGAAAGTGTAAAATAATCCCTGAATCCAGCTTCTCAAAAATGTAACAATCTGCTCCCCCCCTCGTAATTCCAAGACTGTTAGCCTTCCTATTTTCATTACCCCTCATACTTCATGTAAAAGCTCTTACATATGTTCCCATTTATGTGTGTATGGATCTCCTGCGATAGCCTGTAATGCTATCTACCTCAAAGGTCTGACATTGTGTAGGGATGTCTGTCATCATACACTTCTTCATCACCTTATTGACAACTAACACCAAGTGTTTCTGAAGTATGAACATGTGAAGTAATATATAAGTCAGAGTTTAGCAGAAATATTGAAAAGCAGCTGAAATCCAGTGCAGGGGATGCCTGTTTGGTAATGGGATGTACAGGGTGTGCTTTTGATTATAATCTCATGTTTACAGCTCTGGTAGCATTTCAAAGCTTAACAGCCACTTCAGCGCTGCACTGGACACCTGAGGGTCAAACCAGACTTCTTAGTGATCCAAACTAATTCAGGAGATGGAAATTAGCCCAAAAGTAGGCCCAGTGGCTCCCAGTGACGTTACACTAAATATAGATTAAGACAGAATTAGCTGGCAGATACAAGATAACATAGATTGACTGCTGTTATAATCTAGATGCCCTTTCCTCCTCTTCAGTTAAAATCTCATCAATTATGCAAAATAAAACCTACCTGAAGGAATCATTTTGTCTGTCTGAATGTATCTATGCATAAATTATTCAAAAGAGCTATTGGCATCTTCTGTAATCTTGTGTATATAGCATTACACATTCAATAAACTATGGCAAGTAACACAGAAGGCGAAGAAGAGAGCAAATTAAAACAGCTTTCAGCATTGTTTCATGCTGTTTTTTAAGTAAACCACGTGGAGTGACGGTGTGTTAAGAACCAGACACTGAGGGTGACCTCATTAATTCAGACGGCTACGTCAGTGTGCAGGTAAAGCATGTCATGGGATACAAACTGCTTTGACACCTGTACAAACAAACTAAGGTGCGACGACCTGGAAATATCACAGTTAGATATCCCACTGCAATCCATACTGGGAAATAAAAAGCAGTTTGAGAAGCATTTTGACTCTTTAAAATCAATGGACAAAAGTTTCTCTGAGAACCTGGTTTAAAGAATGCAGATCAGCACCATTTCAGAGACAAACTAGACAGCTAAGATGGATTGCTTTTGACCCAGACTTTAAACCAGCAATGACTGACGGGAGGTTTAAACATTGGTATAAGGCTGGTATTACTTCCTACTGCTCAATATCCTCTAACGGTCAGTTGGACAGCTTTAAAAAAAAATCAGATTTACATGGACTAGAAAAAGTTGACTTCTGGGGCGCTGGTGGCCTAGCGGTCTAAGCGCCCCACATACAGAGGCTACAGTCCTCGTTGCAGGGGTCGCCGGTTCGATTCCCGGCCGGTTGACCATTTCCTGCATGTCTTCCCCCACTCTCTACTCCCCACATTTCCTGTCTCTCTTCAGCTGCACTATATAATAAAGGCAAAAAAGGCCAAAAATATAACTTTAAAAAAAAAAAAAAAAAAAGTTGACTTCTTTCGGTACCTGCAAATTAGAGCTTATTTCAGTAAGGAGGTTAAACCTTTAGAGAAATCTGATTCTGACCTTGTTGATATCTTTGTTGATATGTACAAAGGCAAGGGCACAAGGAAGCTAGTCTCAGTTTTATACTCAAGGATTCAATCCACTAAGACACACACAACCAACGAGGTTAGATTAAAGTGGGAGAAAGAATCTGGACATGTTATTTCAGAGGAAGATTGGCTAAATGTATTTTCTGTGCAGTCCACCTCGACCAGCTCGGGTCTTTGGAGGGATTTCTGTTGGTGCAATGTAATGAGGTATTTTATAACCCCCAAAAACAAAATGTATACAAACAGCTGAGGTTTGAAACGGTCTGTGTTGGAGGAAGTGTGGAGAACAGCTGGCAGACCATTTTCATATATTTTGGAATTGCCCAAAAATCAAGTCATATTGGGGGGGGGGGAGTAATCAAAGCATTACAAAACCTTTTTGGAGCAGGAATTGAATGCTCATTCTCATCAATTTATCTGGGTTACATTGCAGCCCACCTCTCAGTTAAGGATAAATACTTAAGATTTTATTAGCAGCCAGCAAAAAGGCCGTGACACGAAAGTGGTTGCAACCCAATCCTCCAACAGAGACTGAATGGATAGAAATTGTGTCTAGTATTGAAAATATGAAGAGAATGACTTACTCACTAAACCTTATAACAGAAAAGTGTTTGCATTACTGGGAAAAATGGACTGTGTACGTAGCATTGAGGGATTAATAAGCCATTACTGTATGAACTGACTGTATTTCCACTATTATAACAAAGATGTATAGATAACCTACTGTTTCTGTTTCACTGAGCTGTGTTGTCTAACTATGCCTGTTTTCCAAAATAAAGCATATATATATTTTTTTTAACTAAGGTGCGAACCTGTTGTGTAAAGGCACACACTACAAAAAGAGGTAAGGAGGAGCATACTGGTTGAGGATTTTATCAATAATTGATGATGTAGTGGTTCTAAAGTATAATGAACAATGAGGTCACTCCAGGGTGATACACATGTTTATTTACATGTGTACAAATCCTCTTTAAAGTGGATCTATGACTTGAAGAATAGCCGCCAGTGATTATATTGTAGAGGAAAGAGGATTGGGTATTAACTCCTTAAGCTTTGACATGTTGTAATACATGATGAAGTAATGTCAGAACTCACAGACAGTGGTATGTGTTTGTACAGAAGACAAATGAAGTATTCTGAAGGGCTTCAAACTTGCAGTATAAACACTTACTCTTGCTCGTCCTCTGAGGAGGATTCAGAGTCCTCCTTATCCCGGGTCACAGCTGGCATCTTCACAGTAAAAGTGGACGAGCTGCCCGGTGAAATGTCCCTGGGATCTCTTGTCTAGGCTTTCCCAGCATGGCACCTACCACCTTCTACTGCAGCAACAACAACAGTCAATGGATAGCACAGTTCAACATAACGCCAGCATATGAATGTGAAATGTAGCGTTTATAATCCCATTACTTAAAGTCTCGAAACATTGCTTCACATTTAGCACGACATTAGCAGTTCGTTAAAAGCGCTATCTGTTTTGGTATTGTCTATAAATGAACGGTATCTGTCAATTAAGGTAACGATACAAAAGACGTTCAGATTTAACCCCTTCAGATTCAGACAGCCTAACAAACGCTAGCTGCAAGAGACCTCAGTGTAACATTAGATATGGGAAGCTAACCAGGTGAAGTCTGTTAAGTTTGAAACCGCTTAATGGAGATTTAACATCCATATCATAAACACACAACAATGTCGACTTGCCTTTATATCCGAAAGCATGCTAACAACCAGCAAGCTAGCTGGTATCACCAGGGCCAGTTGATCATCGCGGTTAATCTTCCTGGTAACTACAACAACTGAGTAGCAACAGAGGATAGAGCATGCGCACTTGCGACCAGTATTTACCCGTCCACCTGACCAAACTTTGAAATTATAAACCCTCCTTTCTTGGTTTCATACATTTTTATAAGTTATTTTTTTCGACCCTAAAAAAACAAACAAGAAAAATTGCAAGCAAGATATATTTAGACATTGCTCATAATGTATTATTTTGATTTGAAATGTGTATGTATACATATAGGTATGTGAATATTATTTTTCTTATCTTTTCCCACTATTATAACTGTCAAACTGAAATTTGAAATGAAATGTCCCCTCGTCCAAAACTGTTTTCTATATACAGACTGACCAATCAGCTATTTGCTATGCTGAACTTTGATTGCCTCTTTTTGTGCCTCTGCTCTGCTATATATTGTTTTAGGATGCCTAACTTACTCAGTAGCCCTGATGCACCTTATTTGTTGTTTTGCAATATTTTGTTTTCTTTTCCTTACATGATTCCCTTTTTGTTATTTGCACTGTAATTGGTTGTAATCTGTGTTCATCATCCTCATTGAGAGTTTATAATTTTGAAAAAAAAAACTGACCAAAATTAGCACTGCATCATCCAGCTGGGACAGCTGTCAGCATAACCGTCACAGGTAAATAATATAAACTCTATGTTGTCAGAGTAAGCTGGTATGGTAAATATTTGCTATAGGATCATCAAAACTTGTGTAATACATTCAACTAGGGCCTAAAAGTAAAGGATAAACCTACCAGCTTCATGCAATGTAAACAAAGTGCAAATGTTTGTTGAATGTATGTGTTTCTTTTGATTGGAAAGTCTATGATAAACTGCCTGACGAGAAAACGTGAAAATACACAGTATGTAAGGTAGTCTCTTGTTTAAAGATAAGATAAGATAGGATAAACTTTATTTTCCCCAGGGGAATATTTGTCGTGGACAAAAGTGCAGTGCTGCTCACAATCAATACATTCATTCATCATACCAATATACAATAACATGCCCACTGTCAAAAATAAAAACCATGTCACTGTGGCATACCAATGACACAACAAATACCAATAATACAATAAATACTAATAGGATGCCAGTGTGGCAGTAAAAAGCAATATTATATTAACATTAGTGCAGAGTACCCATACAAGAGCATTATAGCTTCATTTATCTATTTTTATTTTTATTTTTACTTATCTTAATTTATTTATTTTTACTTATTGAAACTTCTTTCTTGATTGCACTTATGTCTGGTTTGCCGTAACAACTGAATTTCCCCCCCGGGGTATCAATAAAGTAATATCTTATCTTATCTTATCTTATCTTATTATGTTAGTGCAAATTGTTTGTTGAGTAGAGTGATGGAAGTAGGGAGGAAGGAGAGCATGAAGCATCTTCAAGATTTGTTGTGCCGGATTGACAAAAGTATTTCCAAAGATAGTTTGAAGGGACAATTTAAATTTTTTAAATGATAATTAGGCCTATTATATACAACAGTATAACTGAAATAGCTCCGGACATAAACAGTAAGCTATGTTGTAAGTGGCTACTAATTATCTTTAAAGTTACCAGTACAATAATTTATAATGTCTTTAATCATTAAGTTAATATTTCCTTTAAACTTGTATTGTGGCAGATTCAACAAAGACGAGTGACAAGTGATTACAGAGTACTGTCTTGCTCTACATGTACTCTTTGTTAGAATACAGCCTAGTTTACAGCATACAGGTGACCGGATTCTTCAATACTATTGGCTGGCAAAGAAAGTGGGCGGGACTTAAGCAGCATCTGGAGCCAATCGTGTAAATGGTATGATTCGATGGAGCCACTCTTCAGCCCTGTTATTGGTCAAAGCCACAGTCCTAGATTGACATATTTACAATTGTGAATATAACGCCATACTGGCCCGAGTCCCACTCAATTGCTTTGAACTGAGTTTATCCCATTTGTGTCTCTTTAGCATGTCCACACTGTAGTGTCTAGACTCCGTAAGGTAAATATACACAATATTCATGTTATTTTATCATAATCATCGTGTTGGTAGTAGTAACAAGGCGGTAGCAACGTTAGCTGCTATGTTATTATTGCTTTTTCCCTTTCTAGCTGAAACCCTCCCTCTGATGTGCAAATCAGGTGTTTCATTCTGTCTGCAGCAGATACAGACACATTTACCTGCACGATACTTTAGTCTGGAGTTGTCTGACCTGAACTGATCACACTATAACTTTGTCTTTTCTGACAGGTGCGTCTCACAAACACTAAAAAGATGAGTCGCCTTCTGAACGTCTTGAGGAGCTGGTTGGTGATGGTGTCCGTCATCGCGATGGGAAACACTGTGCAGAGTTTCAGAGATCACAGCTTTCTGTCAGAGAAGCTCTACACAGGCACACCTGAGTTTGGTGAGGAAACCAGGCTTGACTGGTTCATTTAATGGGAATTACAGCTGGGGATCATTAAATATCAAACCCCCACATGTTTTGACTTTACTACTGGGCATAGGCTAATATTATAATATTTATAATAAATTTATAATATATAAATTATTTATTTATTTATTTATTTAACATGTATTTAACCAGATGAGACCCATTGAGATCAAGACCTCTTTCACAAGGGCGACCTAGCCAAGATGTCCGCAGCACACCTCAGAATAAATAGCACAACTCAACAGCAGCACAACTCCACACCAAACAAATATTATAGCTTACAATAAATAAAAGCTTCGTGCGCCGATGTTACAGGCGGAACACATGCGTGTGGCACTTGGTTCCAGTCTCTTGGAGCGCTAAGGGACTCATGTTGAGTGTAAACAGCCAAACAGCTGCTGTCAGTCTGTATTTTGATATAGTACACAGTAGTATATACTGTATGTCTAGTATATAGGGATGCAATGATTTTTTGCCAGTTTGTTCTCAGCCGGTCCTCGCCCTTCTCAGTCTCATTTGTCAGGGTTGAATGTGTCCCTCTGACAACACCCTTGGCCCCAGCCTGGCCCCCCCAGTAAATTGGTCTAGAACCGCTACTGGAGATAAGATCTGACAATTTGAAGTCCTTCTGGAGTGTAGTCCATGCAGTAGGAACAGCAAAACTAAATGCTCTCTTACCGAATTCTGCCGGAACTCGTGGAATACACATGATGCTGTTAAGTGTTAAAAAATTGGTCATTGGTCAAGCAATAAAAAGATGCATACATTTATGAGAAAATACACTTGAAAATTTGAAAGCGTATATATCACATTAAGAGGAGAGCTTACACACCATGTTGATTACAAGGAGCAAATAGCATCAAACATACAATCTTCAGTATTGGGGTTATTCTATACTGAAAGTTTTCCATCAAAAAAAAGTATGAGTTTTAAAAAATCTGATTGAATATTGTCTTTTAATGGGCACACTATATTAAAATTTTTCTATATCTTCAATTGTATTTTTATACATATGATACTTAACCAATTTAAGGTTAAATAAAATACATGTTTTGGCTCTCTGGTGGACAGTATAAGTGACTATTTTTCCCTAAACAAAATATATTGTATTGTACTGACTCAGGTCTCCTTCAAACTTTTCCTTTTGCTCCTGCATTCCTCACTTTCCTTTTTTCCTTATCCTCAGTAAATGGTCTCCAAGCTCGAACGTTTGGTATTTGGACGCTGCTGTCATCGATCATACGCTGCGCCTGTGCCATCGATATCCAGAACAGAACGTAAGATGGCCTCTCACTTCTTCCTCTCTCTGTTTCTGTTGGCAGAGTTCATGTGTTCTTACTTTGTGTCACTCCGTCTCCTGTAGGCTGTATCACATCACTTTATGGACGTTTGTGCTGGCGTTGGGCCACTTCCTGTCTGAAGCATTCATCTACAAAACTGCCCCTCTGACGATAGGGGTCATGGCGCCTCTCATTGTGGCAAGTGAGTGAGGAAATGAAGAAGTGTCAGGCTTGAAAAGGTGTTAGCGAATTGTTTCAGAAACCTATATTGATATTTTCCTGTGTCTGTAGGCTTCTCCATCATAGGAATGCTGATTGGATACCAGTGTTTACCAGAGTCAGAAGAGGAAGTCGGGACAAGACAGAAGAAGCGTAACTGAATGAAGCTCTGGCCAATTGAACATACCTCTACAACGACCACCAGAGACTGACGCTCTGGTCCCATCGTCCCACTGCTTTCTGCCTTGAAGAACATCAGATGTGGATTTAAAAAGACTCTCAAGACCCATAACGATCTGAAGATTTGATACCTCTCTATCTGAGCTGTATCCAACGTTTTTTAAATTGAGTTTGTACTGCTGCGGTCAAATGAAGTTTGACTAAATCTCACGGCACACTACAGTAAATAACATTTGCCTATATTGTTTATAAAGTTCTGAATTGTAAGTGTTAAATGAAACTCATCCTTGTCTGTGCATCCAGTGTCTGTGCTCATGAATATACCATTTTTGTTTTTAAACTTTGAAACTTGTGGTTAAGACTTTGGTGTTGCTGAGTGTTGTATTTAAACAGAAACAAACTTCCTCTACTTTATTTTTATTCATGATTTTTTTAAGAACTCAGACATCTTTACAGTATAAAACTACGCTCTTCATTACAAAGACACACAAACACATCAGTCAGCTGTTATTCTTCATGTTTGATCTGTGCTGGGGAAAGTGTGTACACCCTTTGAAATGATGCACAATTGTCCTATAAAAAATTTAAACTGATGACATTTTTTTTGTTTTGTTTTTTTATTATGAAAAATAGGTTACAGGACATAAAATCTTAGGAGTGCAGATGTGTTTAATTCAGGATTATATACAAATATGTGTTACTCTGTGCTGCTTAACACTTATATTTGTGTTGAAGCAAGATGTTTTATAACATTACTTCTGTCGCTGAGCTCATCTCATTTGGTGTATGATCGAGTATAAGCAGTTAACTAGCACACATTGTGCTACTTAAAGTTTTTAAGACAGAAAAATTACTTGTTTTGTGCTCATTATATCTAAAAATACATAGGTGAAGCTTTTAAGTCATTCAGCAAAAACTTCAGTAAAGGTTATTTTATTTTGTTTCATGACGTTTTTATCTCAGTGTCAAAAAACAAATTGAAACACTACACTAAGAGATCTTATTCCAGTAAGTGTTAAATATAAACTCTTAAGGGTACAGAAACCTTTAACAGCACAGTAATATGGCCTGGCGGTTTAAGCGTGCACCCCATATATCAAGGCTATACTCCTCGGTGCAGAGGTTGCTGGTTCCCTACTTGCTGCCTGTCTTCCACCGCTCTCTACACCCTACATTTCCAGTCTCTCTTCTGCTGTCCTATCCAATAAAGGCAAAGACGCCCCAAAATAAAACTTAAAAAAAAGATGCCACTGAAAGAATAACTATCACCTATAAAATTCACATTAAATCATTGTAAAACCAAAACTAGCCATGATACATCAAGCAAAACATGAACATTTCTCAGTAACAACTTTATCATATAAGACAATTTTACATAAAAAACGTGTGCAAAATGTTGATCGAAGCATGATTGTCTGATCCTTCGTCTGATATGATCCATACGCCCTCGTATGTTGATCCAGTTAAAAAAAAATCCCGACATTTCCAGTAGGGATCCCTTACAGTCTTATGAGGACAAACTGACCCTCCAGAGTGCGACTCGATGCACAGCATCAATCGTGTTTAAAATCAGCAGTTTACGAAGCAAATACTCCCATGTGATCCTGATCATGGAGGCCATGACAGGAGAACACGTTACAGTTTGCATATAACACGCTCCTTCAACAGCGTCCAGTTACAGGAAATACTGGTCCACTATCAGGCAACACTTACAGTTAAATATTGCTTATAAGATTAATGGAGCACGATATTAACTATCAGAGGTGGTTGGTAGAAGCATGGGGAAAGATTCAGTTAAAAGTCAGTATCAGTTAAAGAGTGTGGTAAATTTTGGAGTCACTTTAGAGGCAACTGCACAGCATTAAAAAGACATGTGAAATACCTAAATTAAATTAAATAATACAATCTGCTTTTCATAAAGATGTTCTTTAAAGCATTGAAGTTCCAAGTGCATTCCCCTTGTGCATGATTAACTTGTGCTTCCTTTCAGATGAGCTAAGCTGCACTTGGGATTTCAGTGTGACTCTCTGGTGTTCATACCAAAGCATCATGTTATACAGTACATAAAAGTCTCAAAAAGGGATCTGCTCATTATGATTAAACATCTCAAGCTCACTCCTCACTGCAGCTTCCTCTAATGTGCACATGTACTGTATGTGCATCGATGCGTCAGTGTTTCTGTGCGTGAGGTAGTGTCTGTCCCCCTCAAAGCTTCACCTCAGTCAGGACTGCGGGTGGTGAGATGCCTCCTTCCACTTCAGCTGTTTTTTTCTGCAAAAACAGAAGAAGAAAATGCGATTTTATTGACAAGCAAATAAATAAGGTGACAAAAACAACAGTTCTTCACATAATTCATCAAGGAAACAGTAGCCCAGAATTTTCCTGCACATTACCGTGGTACATCACATCTAATTTGTCTTTGCAGTTGCTGCTGTCTGTTTAAAACATGAGCCAAATGATCTTTTTGAAAGTTTATCAAAGCAAAAACCGAGGACAAGAAGAAAACTTGTCTCTTTAAATACTAGTTTTATCGTCATTAATGGTTTTATATGAGGTTGAAATCCCAGGGTTGAAAAGTTTGAATACACAGCAGATATGTTTGAATATCTTTTTCATGAGACAAGAAAAGTCAAACACACAGTAGTTAGTAACCATTTGTAACAGTGACAACAGGTTCTGCAGAACTTTGTACTTGAGGTTATTTAATGTCAAATGCTACCATTGTATGAGTGTTTGAGTTTTTATGAGGTACAGTTTCACAGCTTCAAATAGTGTGTGCCCCTACCTTTGCAGGTGTGTGTTTTGGTTTTTGTGTTGTTGTGGGTTTGTGTCAAGACTGATGTTGCCAGGAGCAGCTGGATGCCGTGGCCCCGTAGTCCTGCACCGATGACACGGAGCCTGTAGGCTGGAACGATAGCTTGGGTGTCACACCTCTGAGGAGCCCAGAGGGGCCGCCTCATCATCCATAACACACCATCTCCACCACCACACTGCCTCCCCCAAACCCTGCACCTCAAGCTATCACTGCCTGCTACATGCAGTAAGGAGAATGTGGTCCTTTATTCAACCGTCATGCAGCAAATCATGCAAAGTATGATGTAACTTAAACATAAATGTATCTCTGGTTTGCGTTATCCTACATGATTTTCCCTGTCAAAGTTATTTTGTGTCTGTTTTGCATAATTTGTTAGTAATATATAAGAATGAAACAGAGCTGGCTAATTTATAACTCCAGTAAAGAGGTGGTGGTGGTGGTCTTTTTAAAATATCTTGGTTAAGTTCAGTTAGTTTGCATGATTCAGCTGCATTTTAACTGTTAGAATCAGAAGTTTATAGACAGAGAAAGGATGAAGAAAGACAGCAGAAGCTTGTCTCAAACAAGGTAACAAGTGAGCAGCAGAAGAGCCGCGATGAAGAGTAAGATTATATGCAAAATAAGATTTGTTATTGAAATGTATTGGTATTTATGAGCAGCTAGATGCCACTTGGTTTGTTTTTGTATCAATTTTAATCTGGGATATGTAATGTATATTTGAAATATTAACCAGATCTGTTTTGATGCACATCCCAGATTAAGTAGATACCTTTATTTTGTTTTATCTGTTAACAGTGGTCTGTAGTGAGTTATTATATTTTAAGTGACTTCTTAAATTGATTTTTAGAGTGTTGATCTGTTGGACAGCTCGCAACTGCTCATAAAGGTGTAACAAAGCTTCTCTAACAGAATTTGGTCTTTGTTGAACAGGATTGTTATTATGCCAGTGGCTGAGCTGTCCGACAGAGCAGAACTGTGCAAACAGCCTGTGAGTCTGGAGGATGTTTTTAGTGAGTTTAGAGGGAAAGTTTCAACCAGTGCAGCAGTGCAACCCCTGCATTCCCCAGTGTGCAAGCATGCAGCAGCGCGCTGCACAGTGAGGACTCTGCATTCAGCCAAGAGACAGGACGGCATCTCACACATTCCTTGTCCACAGGGATGTGAAGATCTCGCCTCTGACTTCATGTAGCCCACACAGATGTACTTACACTCGCTGTCTGCACCTCAACCTGCTGGTTGGCCTTCTGACGTCTGAGGTCTGATTTGATGAATCCTGTGATGAACACAGAGGAGGGAGAATATCCAGATGAATTAACAGAAAGTGGACTTTTGATGAAAACATAGAGATAGACGCTGTGTTATGTTACCTATATCTCAGTGTTGCCCCTGTGTTTCTGTTACAATATGTTTACAAAACAGATTTCCTATTTTCATGCAGCAAGATAGTCATACAGATTCACACCATAACTACATAAATAATATATATGATGTAGTTACGAGTGATGAGTTTTTATCTTGGAGAATATCAGCATCAGTAATCATGGTATGTGACCCTAGTCAATAAGTAAAATGCTTTAAATGTTAGAAAAAGGGAATCATTTGAGGATGCAGAATTAAAAAAGACAAGTCTTCATTTTTTTTAATTCTGCCTGTTTTAAATGATGATACATCATTTAGCCACTAGAGGGCAGCCTTATCCTTTAAAAAAGATAAGTGCATGCAAAACTTAATGAATGTAAATATTAAAACATTTTCCACATCCTCTTCGATAGAAAAGTTCCTTTCTGAGTGGCTCTTATGTGACATGCTCAAAGTTCATATGAGTTCAATGTTCACTGCTGTTTGGAACATATTTTAAGAGACTATGTTCTGAGAAAACAGAGGTACAGTTTATGTCTCACCTGTCATTACCGATCCTACTAGTAGAAAAATGCACAGGAAGATGTTTCCCGCTAAAGTTCCCCATTTATCCATGATCTTCCCCTGGGCGATGGTGAAAATGATTCCAAAGATCTGAAATAAGATTTTCAAAACATCTCTTATATCCTGTCAGAAGTTTAGCGTGTGCTTTTACGGTTAAAAATGCTTAAAAGAAATATGAATAAATAAATGCACACCTGAGCGGAACAGTTGAGGAGTCCTGATGAGGTTCCCTCTGATTCTGGATAAGTGAGCTCTACTGCAAATTCAAAGCCTAGAGGTAGATACCCTGTCATGAAGAAGCTGTGGACAAACAAACAGACAGACAGACAGACAGACAGACAGACAGACAGACAGACAGACAGACAGACAGACAGACAGACAGACAGACAGACAGAACCTTAGATTAGACAAAAGTGTTTTTATTTTGTCCAAGAACAGAAAAATCATGTCCATAAATGTGTAAGTAGTGCAAGTGTATACTATACAGGATGTGTCTGAGTTTCAGGGAATAAAAACAGACAGAGGATTTGCTATGGAAACCAGCTCTTGGCATAATCAGCTTACCACAAATAGCAACAATTGTCAGGACAAGGCATGTAGACTGGGAAATGAGAATGAGCATTAATTTCGCTTTGACAAAGCCGCACTGTACTGCCAGATGAGAAAATGCAAAGAACTAATAGCTGCACCGGAATGTCTTAAGGCATCATTAGCTGAACCTGAGCCCAGTGAAAAATCAAATGTGGCAGACAAGGTTCTATATAACCTCAAGATAAAGGTCTCATTTGATGTACCACAACAAAGGTTTTCTAAAGACACCTTTTTAAAGCAGTCAGTTTGAACTCACAAAAGGAAGCCCCTTTAACTGTAAGCTAACCAAGTTTTCATCGACCAGATCATTCATAATCTGTACCTTTTATATCTTTGTAAGGGTTGCTATTCTACTTCAATATTAAATTTGGCAAGAAACACTAAATACACATGTAGAGGATAAAATCAGCCAAGACTGCTTTGACACAGGAGCACAAAATCCACACAAACCAAAAGTTCCTTTGCTTTAAGAAACTTTAAGAATCATTTTTAAATAACAAATCAAAACAGTAAGAAGATTTTAAAAACTAAACTATGAGAGAGAACAACCATTTGCACATATCTATTGAATAACGGTAATTTTTAAGACATGGTTGTGATTTTTAGTACCTCTGTGATGGTAACTTACCCCAGAACTCCAGCCATGACAAACACCAACCACAGGTGACCCAGGTTGAGGGTGAAGGCGTAGACCAGCATCCCAATCAGAGAGAGGAGATAAATGCCCAGGGTTGTTTGTCTGAGTAGAGAGCAGAAGAAGAACATTAATGACACAGTTTAAAATCTGCAGTGACGGTAAAAGTAAGACGCATCTTAAGTGCTTGGAGTATTGAGTGTTGATATTGGATTACTCTAATAACTCTAAATGCGCCAAGTAATCGTAGGAATCTGGTTTGATCTGATTGGGTTTTAACATCAGTGATTGAGTCTTTACTGTGTTACAAGGCTTACTAGCTACATGCCTGGTAAAGCTGATCAGAACAAAGAAATCCTCTAACACATTTCATCAGAGAGCTTTTCTGTATTTTTTACAACACATTTTAATTGTTTCATGTCAGGGAGATAGAAAATATTGATACAGCAATATTTAAACCTCCTCACTTGTGTGTTTCAATTATCATATGGCTGGTGCCAAACAGTGATATTTCATACAAAATAATAATACAGCACTCTGAACAGTTGACTCACCGCCTCAATACTTCTTGTTTCCTCATGGTGGTGCTAATGACATTCATTTCTGCACTTTACTTTTCAGGGAGAATTTTGTACTCCTCAGTTAATCAGATAACATGATGTATCGTTATATGATTGTCTTGCAATTAATCAGTTGTTGCCTTTTCTATTAGTATAATCTTAAGGACAAATAGGTCTGTCTTTGTTATAGCAGGTATGTTTTTCTAGGTAGATCCCTCACTTAATGCTCATTCCTCAGCATCAAAAATATTCAGGAATCACTGTAGCCCCCTTGTCATAACTCAGGCCACCTGCACAAACAAGTTTACACTGGTGAAGCTGTCTCACGTCTAACCATGCGTGGAAAAATGTTGCAAATATTTTTGTTAATATAACGTAGTCCGTTTAGTCTCTCCCACGTGGGACAAAAGGAGTACTAGTGTCGACAACATAGATCTGGGCTTAAGTGCTAAAACAGCGAAGCATCCTAATGGCATGAAAGGAATCCGAGGACCAGGGTGTTTTTCTTCATGTTCCAGTTTGCATGCTAGATCGCTGAGCATCCATGACTCATAAAAACCTGCTGAAAACAAGTGGCGTCATACTGGTGAAAGAAGTAAAGGTACTGGAATAGCATTAATAGCCAGACACTAGCTGAAAATCTCAGGTTTTAAGATTGAATTATTTGTATTTCTCATGTTCAGTCGAGTGGAAAAAAGCCTAAGATGCGGCCCGAGAGGACCAGCAGAATAAAGCCTGTCACTTCAGATAAGCAGAGAGCGACATCAGATCTTAAACACAGCTCTGCTAGATTCTCATTTGTGCTTGCTTTGAACAAAAGCATTGATTTGCTCAGACATCTCCCTGTGAGCGGTCAGTCTACAAGATATCCATGCAAGTTTAACAGCACAACTAACACTTGAAGCAGCAAGACTGACTGACTGCTGGCCTTGAAGACTCAAAATCTTGTTGGACAAGTTTGCTACAAGATTTGGTATAACAAAAACTCTTAAATGACATGTAGCTAATTCATTAGATTTATTAACATGCTAGCTGTGTGGCTTTGTGGACAGTCAAACCATTTGGTCCAAGCTGAAATATCTTCACTCCTATTTGGTGGTGAGATACAGACTTGAATACAGAGTGTGAATCCAAATGGTGGAAAATGCATGACTTCTGCTTTATGCACACAATAAAGTTTACTTTAGTGGTTGTAAGTAAGAAGCTGTAAGACGATGTTAGCCTCAGCTGTACTGAGTGTTTAGTGGTAGTGAGTTAAAGTTAGCATGGTGGTCAAAAGTTCAGCTTGTATATTTTCACCACTTAGTTCTGTTAGCAATAATACGTGAATGCTAGCATAGTAACAGAGCATGTCATAGTGAGTTTTAACATGGTGAGCTAGCTTGACGCACTGCCATAGAAAGCCTATAACATTGCTTAAAGCCCTTCTTTTCTTCTGTTTTTTAAGAAAAGGGTGTTTGTTAGCAAGAAATATGAATTTGGCAGTTCCATAAAAATACAGAAGCAGATAACGTATAGAGTAATGTCTTTTACTGTACTGTGAGAGAGTTAGCATGCTAGTATGTCCATCACTGTATTGTGAGAGAGCATGTTACAGTGCTTTACAAAAGACCATAGCATTGCCAAAGGCTCTTCATATTTTTCAAAAGTTGGAAATACTATTAAAATATGGATGTCCAGTAATAAACATTAACAGATTTGTAAGATGTATTATTTGTACCTGGTCTTGATGATATTTTCAATCCACTTGGAAACAGGGAGGTATCCTTAGTTTATTCATGAATGAGGAATGTATTATTACACAGAGGTTTTGCTCTCTTTAATCTCTGTAAGTTCATTATAGTACAATAAGTTATATTCAAATTGGAGTCTCTTTTGTGTTTCCCTGAGGCTTTCAGATAACGTAGGGAGCCCAATCCACACACATTGATCTTTAGACCAACAAGCTACCTATCCTTTCTCAGTATGTATGAAAACATGTCTGTTTTGTTCTGAGTGGTGATTGCAAAAACAATGTAGCGAGTGTGGAAACTTTACTCTCTCCAAGTATGATTTGTGTTTGGTAGAAAAGGTGACACATTAATTTGGAGGGACTGAGATTCTTTGAAAGACAGAGAAGGTGTTCAGATCTGATGTGGTACCCGGCCTGCACTGATTTTTCCCCCCCTCTCCTTGCTGTTTTTGTTTTGTTTGTATTGTTGCTGTACAACTGTTCAAATTACGACACTGTTGATATTCTTATGGGGCATTTTGAGATGCTGAATCATACAGAATGCTCAAATAAAAACAACGTATTAAGAATAATTTCAATGTTTGTGAAGAAGGTGAGTAATCGAAGGGGACAACAGCGGTTTAACGAAGAAATAAAAGCATGGTTTTTTGTCCTCTCAGAGTGCATACATCAAAAGTAATCTGTATTCTATAGAAACATCTCACTTGTAGGTTTTGGTCTTGTCCAGCCAAATGCCACATATGAGGGACCCCACCATGCCAGCAACGACTATAGTCAGGCCAATTCTCCCAGCGTTCACCTCTTCACCCTTAGAGGAAAAAAAACATCAACATTTAAGTTTTAAGAATCATACAAGACGCTTTTTTGTACCTGCAGTTTAAGCTCTGTGTCATAACAATCATAACTCCTAGATCCCAGTTATCTGTGTCTGAGTCATTTTAATGCAAGCTTTAAAATTATCATTAAAAGAAGACCACACAAATGCATACATGCTGGGTCTATTCAGACAGAACATGTGACACAGGAGGGAAGGTGAGAAAAAGAACTAACTGGGACTCACAGGATAGTGTTCGATGATCATCCGATTCAACAGTGTGGAAACAGCATAGAAGCAGCCAACGTTCAGGCCTGTAGACAACAAAAACATTATTATGTGGTGGAAAGGATTTGCAATTACAAGCACAAGTCAGTCAGTACTTTCTAATATAGATTTACGTCTAAATGACATTTAAATCCACTAGCTCAAAAGTGAACATTCTCTTGTGCTCTAACATTATTGGCAATCATTCAAATTACATCATTAAATAGTGACCTTTGACTGAAAAAATGTGACAACTCAAAAGACCTTTAGATCAATGTTACACATAGGCAGCACACTGGGTGGGTGTCCATGTGTTTGTGACACATTCTGGTATCTGTATAACAGCTGATAGAGATGATAAGTTTCAAGAAAGGTGACTGAGTTGTCTATGTTAAGACTTCCAAATCTTTATTACCTTTCACCACAACATCCGAGTCTGGATAAGTCATGAAATAGATACAGATACAGTTTTCACAGACAGTGAAGTCACCTCCTCCTCCTATGTCTTCTTTTAAAAAACTTCTTCTTCACCTGGATGGAAAATGTCAAAACCTTCATTATCACTTATTGTTGTAATATTTTGTTTATTCTATCTCATTTTTGTAAATTCCTAATCTATTTTGTCACATCTTTCATGTTGTTGCTATTTATACTGTCAGAGATTAATTTGACCTTCCATAACATTAGTTTTTGGTCATTTGTGACACACTTTGAACTGCAATGTCCTCTCTGAAAGGTGACATTCAAACACAGCTTAATTTACTGACTGTTACATGGTTAGAATTGAAGAAATAAACAGGATACCAGTCACGACAGTGAAATAAAACTATAGTAATTGGGAATCATTTCCCATGCACAACCTCCCTCACTCATATTCATTAAATGGTTTCAACGAAAACTACTGAATTTGCATGAAATTATATTGTTAAATGTGTGCAAAGTGGGCATGCAAGTCTTCTGTTATGTCCACTAATGTGTCTCTTTCAATGCTGCCACTGCAAAGAATTGTGGGAAAACATTATGTACTGTATGGTCCAATGTTTTCTATGCTAAAGGAGAAAATAAAGAAAGCACCAAAGCACCTTTTCATATAATTTAAAGAACTTGAGCAGCTCTTATTATGGCCGCCACTTATGTACTTTCAGGTCATTTCACTCAGTTAAATTTTTTCCAGAGAAAGAAAGACTATCTGTCCACTGAAATAAGGTATGATCTGAATGTCACAATGATGTAATTAAGGAACTGTTATTACACAGGACTTTCTCTTCTGATATATTTTTGATATGCACCGACAGCACACTATAACAGGTATTTTGGGTGATTTTTTTATGATTACAACAAACTATAGCTAGAAAAGAAGCCTTGATATGGATGAATAAACTGTGATAACATGTTTTCTTAAAACAGTGATCTCAGGTGTTTATTGAAACCTTTTTTGGAGCAACATCTGAGGTCTCAAGGAGGTGAGGTGAGGTAATTCTGCTTTTTTCTGTCCTGGGGCCATTATGACTTCAATATCAATGGGTCTATCTCTTTCTTTTTTGCTTTTGTTTTGATGACTTTTGAGGGCTTTTTCAAGCCCTTATTTAAATAATAGGACAGTGGATTGAGTCAGAAACTGGGAAGTGGCAGGGGGGAAGTCATGGGACAAAGGGGCCATTTAGTCGAATTCAAACTTAGGCTACCTGCTTCGAGGACTATGAACACATGCCACGCAATTTAACCACTAAGCGTAACCAGGAACCCAGGTCTTGGATAGTTGGTTTTGAGAGTGTTTAAGTTAGTTATCAAAAAAATAGAATGCAGATTGGTCAGTTAGTGGCTCAAGATGAAAAGACCAAAGCAACAGGTATGGCCTCACCATAGCTGACCACCAGAAGCATGAAGGGTTTGTTGCGCAGCAGCCTCAGGATAGATGCCGTGTACGAGTACTCCTCGGGGGGGATGTTCCTTGCCTGAGCCTGGGCCTGTGTGGGAGGGATCTCTGGTCTCTCCTGGAACACTGGATAACAAACACAGACATATTTCATGAGATTACTTGTGTGTTAAGGATATAATCTGA
The DNA here is from genome assembly GCF_009762535.1 of Notolabrus celidotus. Lineage (NCBI taxonomy): Eukaryota > Metazoa > Chordata > Actinopteri > Labriformes > Labridae > Notolabrus > Notolabrus celidotus. Next base: position 14,514,530 of record NC_048293.1, read on the forward strand.
GGGACAAAAGCATTCCTTTCATGTAGCTTGTTGTCATAAGCGTATGGCCTGTTCTCTGATCCGCCGGGGGAGACAAGGTGGAGGGATCCAATGGCTTGTGTGTTTCTATATCTCCTTCCTGCCTTGCAGTATTACTCTATAACTTCAGTTTTATTCCCTGTGTCTAAAAGATTTATATGCAGGGTTTTGACTCATACCAAATATTGTAAAGTCATTTTTTATGCATGTTATTGACTGGCCTTTATATCTAATCTGATGTATTTAACAGTATTACCACACCCTCAGTATCACATTAGAGTTGCCACAGTGTGACCTGCCCTAGATTGGGTCCTGCTCACAAAACAGTAGCTCAGTAAACATAATATAAATTAAAAACATATTGTTTTTGCTGTTAACTTAAAGTAAAAAAATATTGCGTTTGTCTAATTATGTTGGTAGGAGGACATTTTCTGGGTAAGAATTATTATATGGACACATTTCCATTCCTTCTAAATGTAGCAGCATTACATTATTATGATATGATACACTACGATGCATGACGAACGGATCCATTGAATTTTATTCGTCAACCTTGGTGCAAGATAACATTTCACATGTCTGTGTTGAAGCGTCACTAGATTTCTCTGACTGTCAGTTTCGGTCCTTCATAGTGTTGAAAGGAGGGTTTAGTCGAGCTGAGAGGGAAAAATGATTACATAAAACCCTTCCATGACTTCCTGACTACTTGCTTGTATTTCACATTGTGTCAAAACACATCCCATCTCAGGACGAACAATTACAGCAATCACTGCAGCTGCTCTTCTTGTGCTGAGCTGCGATGCTGTGGGGTTTTCAGTAGAAAGCACATTTCAGTGAGAATCAGCTTTCCCGCAGTGCTGCCTGAAAAGACAGGCAACCAAAGGGGAAGCTCTACCATTAGGAATGAATGGATCTGCTGACAAACAATGGACCATTATGAGGGAATAACCGTTTTCTAGAAATTATTACTACACAAACTGAAAAACACAACTGTGAGATAGAAAGGGACTTGCGGTTCGCTTTTATAGCACGGCTAGGCAAAGAACCCCGACAGCTTTCATCTACTTTGCGAGTCTGCGGATGAGAATAGTCAGCTCCACTTGCAAGCTTACCGATGATGACAAGGATGAAGATGAGGGTGGCCACTCCCGCACTGATGTAGAACATGATTCTGATGTGGTGCGCCAGCTCATCCATATCTTCTACATTAGGCACAAGGATGGGCGGGACCAGGAACCCAATGGCAATACCCATCTGTAGACCAGTAGCACAAAATATTCAAAACTTCTGCATTTCTGGCTGATAACTTTACACACACACACAAATAAACACACACATAGAAACAACAGGGAAGTCGGAAAGCATAATTTGAAATCCAAAAAGGGTAATATAAAGAAAGAGATAGGAAGCAATGGACTCAGTGAAAAGGTTTAAGTTTTAAAAGTTATTTAACTGCTTGTTCCAGGTGACTGACACAGTGATAATTACCTGGTTACCTCCCAATGTAAACACATCAGTATAGATGTTTGTTTATCAGATGTAGTCAAAATATACCAAAGATTACTCAGTCATATGTCAACAGCTAATGGTCGGTAAGTTTGGCATTGAAGAAAGTAAGCAACAAGGGAAACTGTCTGGCCTAGCTTTGTCCAACATCCAATGATCAGCACAACTGAATTTCAATCACACATAATCTATTTTTTGCTCAATTGGTTCCAAAACCAAATTATCAAAACATAAATTGAATGTGTTTTCCCAGGGAAATCAATTAATCAATCAATCTTTATTTAAATAGCACCAATTCACAACAAATATTCTATCAAGATGCTTTACAACCATAGCAGGTCTAGACCATACTCTATGTTAAATTACTAACAAAGACCCAACATCAAGACAGGATGAGGTCCAGTCCCAACTTACAGACCGAACTCAGTCTGATGTCATCTTAATCCAACATGAGCAGAGCACTTTGAAGCACTTAGCAAGTTAAAGCAGCAAGGAAAAACTTCCTTTGAACAGGCAGAAACAGGGCTCGAAATATCCAGCTACTAGCTAGCAGCTGTCGCCAACCACCAGGTGAATTAACTGTTGGTGTTGGAGCAGCGAGCCGTTTCCAATCTGTATGCTAACCAAACTGACCAGCTGCAGTTTGTCAATATTTATTACCTGGCTGTGATTGGTCCAAAACTCTAACAACCGTGTTTGATTATCAACAAAAGTGACACCATAGGGCAACCAGATCACTTACATCATATCATATCAATCCATGGAAAGGAGTCTGGCACATTTCATGCCTGCCTGTTGCCACTGAGTCAAAAATGACAGTTTCATTTAGCATTCCAAATCGGTAAACATTGAGGTTTCCATTTTATTTTCAAATCAATAAAATCATCTTTAAATCAATAGTTTGAGTCAGCTTGTGTGTGTCTTTAGTTAGTAGCCGGGTGATAGGGATAATGTGTGGTGAACAGGTGGTTAGGCAAATTAGAATCTGTGCAGTGTGACGTGGAATGCTCACCCTGTCAAGATTCTAATTTGCATAGCCACCAGTTCAATACAAATCACCTCTTTACATGTATGAGAGTGGTAGCAGCTGTTTGATCTAACTCTCCACCAGAACAAATAAAAATCTAATTTTACAGTCAGTGCTGAGATGGGATTAATGGATGGGAACTAAACTTCATAAATGTTAATACCACATGAGCAATGCCAACTCCCTCAGCTTCCTACAGCCTCAAGAACATCCCAAAGGGGACGCCAGCCGCGGTCCCTCCTCACTGGGGGAAAGTGAAGAGAAGGAAGAGGGCAAAAGGTGACAACACGTTCCTCAAGGAGGAACAGACCTATGAACAATGTTGGAGGTGTTTGACACAGAAATACATCAGACCATTTGAGTACTCTAGGTATACCTGTGAGACTACAGCCTACAGACACACTTGAGACTTTGAGATATTGACATTCTTGTGCATTATGGATGAGTGTAGTGAGTTCACTGCTCAAAAAAAAAGCAACAGAAGCTTATTCTGGCCTCCTATGAAGTTACTTTTGGCACACAAACCCTTACTCTGTTTGAACTTCAAAGTGTGACAGGCCTTTATGGAAATCCTTCCTATTTACTTCTAATATGAACTACATCTAAACATCCAAGAGGATGTATAAAGTACTTTAGCCCACAAAACTGGGAAGTATCTGGTTCATGGGCTTGAGCCAAAGGAATAAAGTCATGTTGAGCAAGTCAACATCATCAACAATGTGTTCCTTGATCTCAAACAGCAGGGCACAGAATTAGGCACAAAACAAGAACATGTGCGACAATGACCGGTATGCAGTGTTTGCTCTATGGCAGGTGAGAGAGGACAAACTTCAAATGAAGGGAAAACACTTTCCAGGTTATCAAACAGTTACAGAGGATTTACGATTATGGCATGATCACAAGGAATCCATATATATATATAGACCTACCCTTGTACATTGGCTGTTTTTATTGGCTTGCATGGGGAGAACACTTTCGTCTGTCACTCTACTGCAACATTTCATTTTCACCTGAAGCAAAACTGTAATGAGCCTCTAAGTTTATAAAGTCACTCTGGGTTTAAAACTGCCTGAAGCTTCAAATGACTAAGCAAGTTAATTAAATATTCTGTGTAAGAACAGTGTTCTCAACATACTAGAAACAACATCATAGAGCATCTTCCTTTCCTTAATTAGGTACAGGTCTAGTCGCATCCACTAACATTACATCATGACAGTTTGGGAAAGTCTTTATTTTCACACATGTTGCATGTTTACTTTGCAAGCAGGGTTAATAAAAAAAGACAGAGTTTGATTCCAACTTTTTTACTTAGTTTGAACATTGGTACATTCTCATTTTAAATTAATTTTCTTTTACTTTTCTGCTCAAATCGAGCTTTAAAAACAGATTATTTTCAATAAGGGGCAGGGGCCAAGTCCCAAATTATGATTGGCTATTTGTATAGAGGCAGGACTTATGTAAGAGGCAGGACTTATGCTGAAAGTAACTATTTGGGCTGTGTTTCAGCAGCTTTCCTTCCAAAACTATATGCCAGATTTCCCTGTGTTTGAACGTTCAACTGAGAGTTTAGATACATCTTTGTGCTTCCTTTGAGAATTAAGCTTAGAAGATTTAAATGCTGCCACTCTTTTGTGTTGCATTTTTTAATACTTAAATGTCGGTGACAAATGCTACATTCAAATTCATGCTAGTTTTCCGTGGCTACCAACCCTAGCTTTAAGAGATATCCCAAAACTAAAAATATATTCTATAACAAATTGTGACTTATTTGCAGGCTGGCTGATATCCACCAACAGGGCTGATACCGATACATGGCTGATCCATCCAGCCTATATTGTATGCATGTTTATCTTAGTGCTTAGTTCTGCAAGATGTTCATCCTGAAGTTGACAACATAAGCTGGACACCTTAAGCCTCCACCAGCAGAGCGATTCAAGATCAACCTGGTGATTCAGGAAAAAGACTGAAAACAGAATTCAAAGGAACAGGTAGAATCAAGGTGGTACACACTGACATGCAGTAACTGGCCTGGTTTTAACACACTCACATTCAGGTTAATCGTAAAGTGATGAAGATGCACTTTCTTTCACTCTCTCTCACCAAGAAGTTTGCAACACCACACCTTTGATAACATGTTGAGCCTCACAGGTAAGCAGTAACACACCTGATTTCCCAGAACTCCAATGGAGCAGGCAGTGGACACCTCCTGCTTCCCAAACCACAGGGATGCAAGTCTGGATGGGATCCCTAGGATAAAAACAGTGGCTACTGAGCACACAAACTGTCCGAAGAAGGTCATGGCGAACATGCTGGGGTGGGCTGTGCTCGTCTTGATCCAGGCCCCGATGCAGTTGAAGGCCGAGCCCACCACCACCACGTCCCTCATGCCCCGGTTGTCGAGCAGCCACATGACTGGCAGGATGAGGGGAATATAGGTGAGGAAGTAGATCATGGAAAGCCAGTCGATGGCCAGGGTGCCAATGCTGTAGAAGCGCATGAAGATGTTGCTGATGATGCTGTACTGCAGCCACATGAAGGAGTTGCTCATGGAGTAGGCGCTGAAGATGAAGAGCATGACCCAACGTCTCTTGTACAGTTTGGTCTCCATCAGAGGGAAGAGCTGTGAGGAGTCCAGGACTGAAGTCTCTGAACTGTCCTGTAGGGGAAGCTCAGTATATTCTCCCAAACTGGTTCTCTCTTTCCTTGTTGTCCAATCATTGTCTCCGGATTTAACAGAACCGTCCATCCACTCATGAGAGAATTCATCCTGAGAGCTCATGTTGAAACGCCCTTTTCTCTCCAGCCGTCTCCTAACTGCTGCGAGGAAGAGCAAACATTTTCTCCTTGTGTGTGCGTCCTTTTAACACCGTAGCAGTTTACCTGACAAGCCCCTCCCACCCAGCAGGTATTTCCTACATGCTGATCAAAAGCAAGCGCTCCTGCTGTGCTTTAAGTGGAGATCACTGCTAATTACTCCTTCTGAGTGGATCTGGGGTGCAGTTTCAAATATAATGAGTGTTGTTGGAAAGCCAGCAGCCACATACCTGACTGACTCCGCTGGTGTCAACACTCGCCTGCCTGTTCTGTCATTTAACACCTCTTCAGTCATGTGATGAGTCTCTTTATGTGAGTTATACTCCTCCTTCAAGCTTATGTCGCGGATTCAAGCAGCACCTGAAAGCAGTTTAGGAATGCCAGACTAAGATGGGACGGTCAATGACATTAACTTGATTTTATTGCTAAGCTAGGCACATGACAGGCACACACTCTTATAGAGGTGTACAAAGAAGCTAAAGTCCATTTAGCAAAAACTGCTTGTTTATCAGAAAACAGACCAAGTGTCAAACTGTAGAGGACGGATGAATCGTCACGTCGTCTTTCTTTTGTTGCGTGTGAAACTAGAGCTTGCCTGAGTGGTTGGCAAACACAATGCAAAGCAAAACTGTGAAGGAGCTGCATTTGACGCCACATGCAAACAAGTAAAATGTTGTATCAGAATCTGCAGTGAAGCTTGTTTTTACTACACTATAGAGAAGGTTCTTCATTTGTGTGCTCATGCATGGCAACAGAGCGGAAGTATGCTTCTGTGCTCAAACACAAGTTGACAATATCCAACTGTTCAAAGAGCAGTTATTAAAGTAGAGTGTTTGTGGTTCATTAATTGGATTTTCTTGCCCAATCACTTCATATCACATCATTTGTCTTTGGCAATAAAATACTGGCAGAGATAAGGCTGGTTGTTTATAAAAAGTCAGGTTACATTCACAGTAGCACACCTTCTGCTCTTTTGGTTTTGTAGTCACTGCTCTGTGCTGAAAATGTTGGGCGTTAGACAAAACTTGCATTTGAATCTGACCGAGTGAAATTTTTTTATAGTTCAGTTGTCTCATAGCTCCAAAATAGCTACAAAGCGCACCCTTGGAATTTTCAAAAAGGGGTCCTCGAGCAGTTTAGTTTGATGCCATAAAACAGATTTTATATCTCTTTTACAAAGGGCTCATTCTGCTCCAAATTTAACATGCAGTCAGTGTGAGAGGGAAAGAGGCAATGCTAACGCTTCTATACAATGTTCAATCCGCTCCATATTTCACAGGTTGGATGACAACCTTATCCTGAAGAGATCTACATGGACATTTTTCTCAATGCCATAGTGCCACCTTCTGAAGCAAGCTGTATTATCCTTTCATCTACAGCGTTCAATTGACCCCAAATTTGACACATCTGACAACAGACTGTCAACAACACATAATAATTTTGTTACAATCCTAGTGCCAGGCACTGGTAAACACCAGTTATACCACTCATGTGTAGTGTTCAATACTATCAATGTGTGCTGGCAGTGTTAACGAAACTAAATTTAGGTCATGGTGATAACCAAGTAGTGGTCGTGGCTGCTGCACATCCCAAAGTGCACAAACGTGCGAGGGCCCATTCATCACTGCTTGTGGCTTTAGATATGAATATTCTTTGTAATTTATTTTTTTTATTGTGAAAGAAATATCAGTCAGATTGTTGCTGTCATTCACCATTTTAGGAACAGGGACTAATTTGAACTCTACTTTGTTTGAAAGTTAACATCTGTGATTACTTTATGGTCTTGAGCATGTCAGCAGCATTACTGCTTTTTAACTATGAAAATGTACTGCTTTTGAAGGATTCTGTGTATTTATGAACAAATTAAATGTTTTCTCAGCCGGTTACTGTAATAGTCTTACACACACAGTCAGCAGCCAAATAAAGACAATTACAAAGTCAGCCTACTATCACCTTAAGAATATATCCAGGATTAAAGGACTTATGTCTCAGCAGGATGCAGAAAAACTGGTCCATGCATTTATCTTTAGCAGACTAGACTACTGTAAGGGGGTCTTTACAGGACTCCCTAAAAAGTCCATCAGACGGCTGCAGCTCATACAGAATGCTGCTGCTCGAGTCCTAACAAGGACCAAAAAAGTAGACCACATCGCTCCAGTTCTTAGATCTCTACACTGGCTTCCTGTCTGTCAGAGAATAGACTTTACAATCCTACTGATGGTTTATAAAGCACTGAATGGTTTAGGCCCAAAATACATTGCTGATCTGCTGCTACTTTATGAACCACCTCGACCTCTGAGGTCATCAGGTACTGGTCTGCTTTCAGTCCCTAGAGTCAGAATGAAACATGGTGAAGCAGCGTTTAGTCATTATGCACCACATATCTGGAACACACTCCCTGAAAGCTGCAGGTCTGCTCCAACTCTCACCTCTTTTAAATCAAAGATTAAGACTTTTTTATTTGCCACTGCCTTCCTATCTTAGCTCATTTTAACTCACTTTAAATTTTAATTTTAATGTAATTTCTAATATATTTCAAATTTTCATTTTCTTTTCTGTTATATTTGTGATTTTAATCATGTTCTTTTATGCCTGTCTGAATGTCTCCAATGATTTTAATGTTTTAATGTAAAGCACATTGAGTTGCCCTCGTGTATGAAATGCGCTATACAAACAAAGCTGCCTTGCCTTGTTTTACAATAGGCTTACATCCTATAAGAAAATTACAAATGCAGGACAGTATTGCCCCCACTGCCAGTAGCCTCCTGCTAAACCGCATCTGCTTACATGGAGGGGACTCATGAATGGAAGGAGTGAAGGGCAGAAAAGGAGAACCAAAACGCTCTCATGATAGTTCTGAAACTGCAACCCCCAATGCACGTCGTGTTTACTATTCTCAGAAGTCTTTAGGGAAATACTCAGCAGCCACTTACAAAACATCGGAGGAAGTGGGGCAATCGCTTTCTTCGCCTTATTTCCACAACAACAGCGCAATAAAACGCGTAACTCCATGCTCTTAAAACTCAAAATCCAAAATCACTGTCGCTATCCCAGGCTGTAAGTTCCCTCACTATCATATTACGCTTCCTGAAAGTCACTCGAGTTGTAAACATGGCTTCAAACCCCAACACTCTACGAACCTCAGTGAACCTTTCCGCACAAACAAGTAAAACTGTAACAGATCAGTCAGATTACTATACCTGGAGCACGGCAGCATTGATTTACTACGAAACACCGACATTACGCACGGTCCCAGCAAACGATGACGAAATGTGACACGTCAGTTCCCACTGAGGTGACAGCCCAAAAACAAACAGGCAGGATTTATAGATTTAGGAATTCGTTTCCCAGTTTTACACGGAATACACGTGAAAGTATCTTCTTAAAATGTTGGGTTTGATTAAAGTTTTATTTTCATTCTTAATAGTTTTTTTTATTTTTTTATTTTTTTATTATCTACTTCAAATGTTGTCACTTTTATTCCACTTTATTTATTTATGTACTTATTTATTTATTTTAAGCCACAGCATCTTAAAGCTGCTGTGAGGAACTTTTGTTTTGTATCAATTCTGGCGCCCCTTGTGGACAAAGTGATACCTCTTATATCTTGTCCTATACATGCAAAAAGTAGTGTTTTCAACAAAAACCTCATCCGTTTGTCTTTTAACAGTCAACTTTATCAGGCAATGTGATTATTTTCCATGAAACTGTCAAATAAAGGCAGTTTCTGAAGCGAGATGTCCATCATCTGGTCTGACACCCACCCCCTCAGGGCGGTTTCAGGCATTAAAAATGACAACAGAGAAGGTGTCAGTGTTGCTGCTGATGATTGTGTTTGCTATTGAAGGTCATAAAGAGGCATCAGTATCATTTTCAGTCTGTTTCTCAGCCAGTTCAAAACTCCTCACAGGGCCTTTAAGTTATTTTAATTGTTTAATATTTTAGTGTTTTATTATCTTAGAAATGTATTTTACTTTGGTGATTTTAATTTCCTGTTTTGAGTTTTAACATCTAACTTTACCTCCAGTGTTTCCTCATTAAGATATCATGAGAGCGTTTCCTCAGTTAATTCAGCAACTTCTTTTTATTTTTTATTTATTTATTTAATTTTTATTGTTTTTATTACTATTGTTGCATATTGTGTTCTTAACCTTAGGATTGTGGGGTGGGTTTGGGGTCGGGGCTGGGGGTGGGATCTTTTTCTTAATTTATTCTATTTTAAGTTGTTTTTATGTACAGCACTTTGTGTTACAATGTTGTTGTATGAAAAGCGCTTTTTAAATAAAGTCTGATTGGTTGATTGATTGATAATGTGTAACTAGTCTGCGTGGTATATTAAAGTAAATGTGTTGTTGTTTTAAACACCAATAGCAAGTATCAGGAATAGAAACGTGAGAAGAGATATCATTTTTTATTTTATGTAATTATTGTTTTTGAGCACTGATCAAATTAGGGTAAATTGCATGTCTTTCGTATATAAATAAAAGTATGTTTAGGCATGCCTGAGGTACAGTGGATAGCAAAAGTCTACACCCCTGTTAAAATGCCAGGTTTTGTGATGTAAAAATATTAGACCAAGATAAATCATGTCAGAACTTTTTCCACCTTTAATATGACCTATAACATGAACAATTCAATTGAAAAAAAAGGAAACATTTTAGGGGGAAGAATAAAAAAATTAAAAACAAAATAATGTGGGAGGATGTGTAGGAGTCTATTAGCATGGCTCATCTTGACATGGTCATATTTGCCCATTCTTCTTCACAAAAAAGCTCCAAATCCACCAGATAGTGAGGTCATCTCCTGTGCACAGCCCTCTTCAGATCACCCCACAGATATTCAAATGGATTCAGGTCTGGACTCTGGCTGGGCCATTCCAAAACTTTAATCTTCTTCTGGTGAAGCCATGCTTTTGTTGATTTGGATGTATGCTTTGGTTCGTTGTCATGTTGAAAGGTGAAATTCCTCTTCATCTTCATCTTTCTATCGGAGGCCTGGAGGTTTTGTGCCAAATTTGACTGGTGTTTGTAACTGTTCATACTTCCCTCCACCTTGACTAAGGCCCCGGTTCCAGCTGAAGAAAAACAGCCCCAAAGCATAATGCTGCCCCCACCATGCTTCTCTGTGGGTCTGGTGTTCTTTATGTGATGTGCAGTGTTGTTTTTATGCCAAACATACCCTTTGGAATTATGGCCAAAGAGTTCAACCTTGGTTTCATCAGACCTTAAAACATTTGCCACATGCTTTTGGGAGACTTCATATATGTTTTGGAAAAATTTTGCCAAGCTTGGATGTTTTTCTTCATTAAAAAAGGCTTCTGTCTTGCAACCCTATCCATAACCGAAACATATGAATAATACAAGAGAAAATTCTACTTAAGCATTGGTCCAACAGTGTCAAAATCCTTTACTCAGTCATGCTAAAGACTCAATTTATTAAATCAAATCAATCCACATAAAGGAGTCCAACACATCCCACCTGAGCCTGTTGATACTATAGCAAAAAAGTTAATCTCAGGCTGGTCTTAAGAAGAGGCAAACAATGACAGTCACCAGGAGTACATGCCAGGCTGTATAAGCTGTAGGGACAATATAACAGTGTTGAAAGTTGTGAAATTTGCCTTGTGTAGGTTCAAAGGAGTGTCAACTGCACAACTCTTTGAGTAAGGAGAGTTGAAAGAGGACAGAAACACAAATACTCCTGCAGAACTCCTGTTCATCTTGTCTGATAGAAATGTTCAGTGTACCATGAATTATAAAAAATAAGCAGGCTTAAGTGTTAACTTGACTGTGAATTGAAACATTCATTGAAGTGTTAGCTCATTCTGTTAGATGTATACAAAACATTTAAAATCAATACAACCATCTTTAAATCAATGTTTTGTGTCTGTAGTCAGTAGCTGGGTAATAAGTAGGGTTATTTATAATGAGTGGGTATTTATGGGGATTAGAATCCCAGCAGGGTGAGCCTGACTCTTGCTTATTATAAATAATGTTCAAACACTATCAGAGGCCATTTTTTTCTGCAGAGCTTGTATCCTGTAAAGCACATTTTACAGTTAATCCCTTTGTACTTTGGCCTCTGATGTTTTTGGATACAGAGTTTGTACCACTACTCACTGAATGTTTTATTTACTTGTGTGCTTAAGTTAAAGATCTAAGTACTTCTTTAATCACTGATACATGTTGTCTTTAGCCTGATCAGGAAGTCAGTGAAATGCTTTAATAAAACCACCTGACATCAGCAAACACACAAGGGAAATCCATGAACCCTGATAAGCTTTGTCAGTGCAAGCACTGTGAATGAGTATGCAGATAAGCTTTAACACGTTAGCACAAACACATGTAGTCTCACTACAGCAGACTACAGGCAACAAAAGTAATAGTAGAAAGAAGCGGGAGAAGGATCTTATATTCGTACCAAGTCAGAGAGTGGTCAACGGTATTTCCAATATCAAATAAAATATTGACATAAAGGAATGCCGGTATAAAATTCTCCATATGGATACAATGCACACCTCAATTTCTAAATAAATGTAGCCTGTATCTCCCCTCTGTAAAAATGTCAGAAATAGCTGAGAATTTATTTCACTTCATATTACAATGACTGTGAAGGATTACATAACCAAAGGCAGATATCTAATAAAGAGTGCATACAGAGCGTTATAACCTAACCCATGTACAGCTCAGGACCTTAAACTGAAACTATCTGGCTCTACTTTACTAGTAGACTATCCTGAACCAATAAATCTCCCAAAAGTAAGGTCCGACAAGGACCTCCAGAGATTTTGAGGGGTCAACCTTGATAAGGAATTACACATATATTCTTTAAATCAGATGAAAAGTACAGGTGTCTCGTCCAGGTTTAGACAAGACTTAAGCCCACTGATAACCACAAGTACAGATTATTTACCTTTTAGCCCATTTTTTTCATGGACTTTCATTAATTAGGACTTTGCTGAAGACTTTGTCTCAAATATCACCAAACGGACACAGGCAAGTCCTGCCTATGTGTGCATCAGAAGGAACCTGTTGACTGTATTAAATACATAATCTGGGGCTACTGTTTATTAGCATCATAATACTAGATGGTTTCTGCATCTCTCTACATGGGTTGGGGGATGGGGGTCAGTTGGGGCCCAACAGAAAATATTTGCCCAAGGCCCCCTAAGAGGTTAACCCAGCCGTGGGATTAGATCTACTTAATGCTAATCTGATGAAATATGGAATTGATTTTATTCCTCTTGGGTTATCTCGAACAAACCACATCTAACAGATAAGAGAAGTCAAGACAACTCACCTGATTTCCAAAAACTCCAATGGAGCAAGCGGTGGAAACTTCATCCGCGCCGAACCAGTCAGACGCCAGGCGAGAAGGCATCCCCAGGATGAAGACCTGGGCGAGGGAACTTGCAAACTGCCCCAGCATGGTCACCCAGAACAGGTGGGGCTGTGCGCTGGCCACCTTGATCCACGTCCCGGCGCAGTTTAACGCGTTGGCCAGCAGTGCCATGATCCGGAGCCCCTTCTTATCCAGCAGCCAGGTGACCGGGAAGATAAAAGGGATGTAGGTGAGCATGAAGATCATGGACAGCCAGTCTATAGCGAAGGCGTCTACGTTGTAGAACTTCGTCAAGATGTTGCTGATGATCCCGTACTGGATCCATTGGTACGCGTTGCTCAGAGAGTAGGAGCTGAACAGGAGTACGATCATCCAGCGCTTCTTGTACAGACGCGTTTCCAGTGCGGGGCTGCTGCTGTCTCCGTTTGGGATGATACTGCATTCAATGTTCTCTACTGCGTCTGGATCCTTCGTTTCCAAATGTGGACTGTTATCTTCAGACTCCTGTGCGTTCTCATTCAGTGACAGCCGCGTAATATCTCCCATTTTCTGCTCCATTGTAAAGTAGAAAGAGAAGTCCTCTACCACTACCCTAACTTACTTCAACTGTCTTTAAAAGAAGAAAATAAAACTCTTCTGCCTCATGTGACAGTTCAAAAATCATTCAGGTGTCAGAAATATTGGTTTCCTTTGCCTTTGTCAGAGGACTGAGGTAACTTCAGGTTTATCAAGTGCTTGCTTTATTCTAAAGGACTGACCTGCTCTCCAGAAGTTCATTTAATACTCATGCTGTGAGAGAAATCCCCTTTCAACATGTAGATATGAGGTGATGGCTTTTACTCCACCCAGCTGTTGGGATAAGACATGACAGCAAAGGACAATCTCATATATGAGTCAACACAGACAAGACAAACTGCAGCCAGCCCACAAAACAAACTCATATAGGATACAAAAGTTAACGTTGCTTTTTTTCATTTCCTCTCCTTTAATGTCTAAGTATGAGATATTAGCACTATTGTAATACTCCAACATATTCTCAAGTCTAATAAGGTTTCCATCAGGCTATCGCTCTAGTTTCTCTTGCTTCAGTAATCCTAGTTAATCTGAGACTTAAATCCTTAGAAACAATGAGTGCCTTGCTAACTTTGTGGATTACAAGCTTCTGTTATATAGGCTACTTATACTGTATTTCAAAATAAGTGTGTTAAATGTTAAATCTGAGCTCAACTAAATTTGATTACACTACACTGTAAAGCCTTATTTGATTTTGAAGCTAGAAAAGGAAAGGCATGGTCACATTTCAATGACATAATGTAACACTTTAAGATTACCTCACAATTTGAAAAACACAGAAGGTATGTGTTATAACTTAAGAGGGAAGTTAAGATTAAAGATGGTGAGTGTTCGTACCACAAGGAAAAGCTTTCGTATTTTAATCTGTAGTGTAAAACTTTGGAAAAAACTCAACATGGATACAGCAATGTCAGAACATAATCTAGTTCAAGAAGAGGTATAAAGAAGTACTTTTCATGAGGTACAAGGAGGAAGACAAGTGTTGAGAATCATGAGGGGCTTGCTTTTGATTGTGTAAGTATGAAAATAGGAGATGAAGATTTGTTTTGTGGGAATGCACTCGTATAATGCAAGAAAATAGTGAATAAAGGGGTAGGATTAGATAAGTTTTAACTTCTTCCTACTCCTTTTCGCACATGTAAAGTAAAATGTTTCGCTGCTTGCTAATGGAACTGATTGATTTGGGTTTTTTGCAGAACTATTTCTTCTTTTTTACTGATATGTTTTTTTTTCTATTTTACTTTAACATGTTTGAAATAAAGACATCTAATCAAATCAAATTAAGGTAAGCTTCTAACCCTAGAGTCCCTTTGCCCACATTTTCCTCTGTTATATTTACCCACTAGTGACAGAAAAGTTAGCCAAACCTTGTGGATAACATTGGATTCTTTAGATATAAACGTTATCTTAAAAGAGGAATTATAGATCCCTCAACTGAAATCAAGAAACTGTGTGGAACTCAATTTTAAGGACCCAATCTTGAAAGGAGTTATTCCAGTTGTGTGCCGACTGAACACTAGATGGTGCTGCTTACTAGAAACACTCATTTTAAGGTATCAAAGAAATCCAGTAAAAAAGAAACTAAACATTTATTTTTTTATGGAAATACAAAATGGGATTCTTTGATAGCTTATATGCTTATATAACATCATATACAAAAGTATAAAAAAAACATGAACAGAACTGGTAGTAACAATATGGTAACAGAAAATAAAGTACAATGTAAACAGTCCATATATATGTGCATACATGACGCCTGCGCCAAAACATAAGAATAAAGGTTAAAAAAATCCTCTGCCACCAAATGTGTCAAATCATACAATAACAGTGAAGGTGATGTTTTGTGTGTTTGGCGGTGATAGTTGCTTTTGGAAAAATATGTGATTTACTCCTTTAAAAAACAATGTTATCAAAACTAGTTAAACCCACCACATATCTGTAGGTAATGGTTAATATTTAGCAGAAATTGTATTTTACGTGTTCCTATATGTATCTTTTAAGCTTTCTCATTTACCCAAACTTCCTGTTTCTTGGTGTGTAATTCCTACGACTCAGAATATCAGAATATGCATATTCATAACTGCTGGTCTGTCTTTCCCCTCCTGCAGTAAATGTTTGAGTAATTGATATCATATTTGAGGTACAAAAACTGACAGCTATATGAATATATTTCCTGTCATTTAGAACAGAGTGTTCTGCTTTTATAAGTGTAAGTAAAAAACAATTGCAGAATTATATTTTGGTTGTCTTTTGTTAGCTCATATTAATGTGACTGATGGGCATACAGTAACTGAAATGAACTGAATTCAAATTTCATTGTGGCAGACTTAAATCTTATCTTATCATTCTTATATTGTGGTCAAAAGAATGTATATGTTTCATGATGAAACTTGTGCTTTACAGCCATATTAACTTTCCAACAAAGCTACCCCTCGCTGACTTCTTTTTATGATCTTCAAACAAGTTAATGAGATACCTAAAGCAGACATTAATCCCTGGTGCATTTGATTGAGGGAAATTCTGCAACAAACCAACTCCAAGTTCGGCTGCTTGAAATATGTTGAATCCAGCAAGCTAACGGCTAAATCAAAGATGACTTGTAAGAAGTCACTGTAAGACAGAATGGTGAATGTTTGAAATGTAAGGTAATCTGCCAATACAAGTGTTGTGCTTTTGTCATCTACAGTCATACTGATAGCTGCTTGAGCTCTGATGACCAGAATGAAAAATAAGGGTAAAGCAAAAGATCATATAAAAGTACACGTCCAATCTTATTGGATCCACTTTTTTTGTGTGTAACGCTCTGTGACTCCAGGTTGAAGGACTTGGCTGGATTATCCTCCATGATCAAAGCCCAAAGCTAAGTGCTATATGTTTTTTTTTATTTGGCTTTTTCTCTTCTGTTGTAAACTTCACTTTTCCTCCAGCTGCTGCAGCAAGGGGTTCACCTCGCTCTCCGGGGTTTTGACGCTATCAGTCCGGACAATACATGTAGGGCGATGGCGGTTTAGCATGAGGATGAGTTGCTGTCGTTCAAGCTTCAGCTCCTCAATCTGGGCTTTAAGGTCAGAGTTTAACATCTCTAGTCGCTCTGATTCCTGTGAGAGGGTGGGGAAGATTGAGTTAATCATTTATTTGTTTATTACAGTAGGAAAAAAACCCTAAATCAATTAGACTGTATCTGTAAGGCACTTTTCAAACAACAATAGTGTAACACAAAGTTCTGTACATAAAAAAAATAATGAGATGAATATATCTCAGTTAAAATAATAAAATAAAGCGATAATGTATGTTTTACCTTTTGTAAATAATCTGTTCGTTCTTTCTTTTTGTTTCGACACCGAGCTGCAGCCACTTTGTTTTTCTCTCGCCTTCGTTTCCTCCTGTCATCCTCTTCATCTCTCTAAACAAAAGTGCAGATGGAAACATTGAGTTTAAACTGTGAAAACTTGAAATGCACACTGGGAAACTTTTCCAAACTACAAAGCAGTGTGATGACTATCTCTTACCCTTTTTGTATTACATTGTCACATGATCGTAACTGCAGCTTACACTAAACATGTTCAAGTATTACAGTTTTTCTGTTCATCTTATCTTGATATTCATTTAATCACTGAATGTAATAAAGCAGAAATATTACAAGGACAAGTTTGATTTAATATTGTCCTTTTTTCTGGCTAGTTTTCTATGCTTCATCTCACCTGTTGACTCCAAAAGAAAAAGGAAAACAAGAACTCAAATCAGTATTTCAATATCATACTATATGCATTAGGTGGCCCTGATGATTGAGATATAGAACAATGCTGTTATTAAAATGTTCATTTGTTTTTTGTATAATTCAAATATTTTTCAAATCTGTTTGATTCATTTGGAGAAACATAAATTCAGTACTTCAATCTGAACTTTCACTGTTCCATAAAAGGAACAAAAACATTCAAAATTTAGTTTGAGAAACAATAAGCAGGAAAAAATATTCCAGTTGAGCTGTTTACTTTCACATGGCATAGTTGTTGGTTGTCAGCTACTTATTGTTTTCTGTACCTCTGTTTTGATCACTAGGGGCCTTTTCCCCAGACTGTCCAGGAAGTGCAGAGGTGACAGCATCGTACCAAACTCCTGGAAGTCACTGAATTTGAGCTTGTCAGTCAGCGTGGTGGCAGAGATCCCAGCCAGCGGGCCCAGGCTGGGCAGGGAGCCTGCCGTCACCGAGGGATCTGGGATTTGTCCTGGCATCGTGTCAGACTTGGTCGTGACCACAGCTAGGAGGCAGAGGGAGAAAATGGGAGACACAGTCAGACTGCATAGAACCAGATCAATTACGAAAACACCAAACACTGTCTGCTGTGCTTGTTATGGTACAAACTGGGGTACTTTTTGTGGTATGACGAAAGAAAAAAGTCATTTCACATCAAAATCAGAGGAAAAAAGTTAACTAAGATATTTGTTTGACCTACAGTCTGTTACAGGGCGTCAGAAAGGCATTTGGCTGTGGTGCGCAGCTCCTTTCAAGCCATCGGGCTCTCCACACTCTGATGAATTGCTGGTCTGTTACAAGAGATGGATACTAGGCTGCTAACATTAAGCAATTTTATTATATTGCTTCTTTTTCTGGAACGAATATTTGACCATTTGCAGACATCTTGGCAAGAGTTTTCCTTATTTGATCCCCAGAGGCCAAAAGAGAGAAGGACAAGAGTGCACAAAGCAGACTCAGACAAATCCCCCTTTATTCCAAGGAGAGCTAAGAAATACCCGCACACTGTGGTTTCCTCCCTGTTAGACATAATGTCAGGGGAGTTAAATGTTGCCAAATGAAGCACAATGTGGTCACTGTTGAACTCAAACATACTTCTTTTGTTTAGCATTCTGAAAAATTATACATGACACTGTTTATTCTTGTTTTGTTTTGGTTCAATTTTAAATATGTTTTTCACGTCTTCTCTGGCAAATGTCTTGATTTTCAAAACGCTGAATATGAACATTTGAATATGGAGAAAACAATGGAGGAGGAGGAGTGTGCACAGAGCCAGCCAAAGGGACAGGAAATTACTACAACAGCTCAGCGGATTTCAAAGCCCCATGATGCAGCCAAAAAGCTGCCATCTCAGGTCAGTTAGTCAGAGCCCTTTGACTCACTCAGCAATCAACAGGCAATATCTGATGTCAAATTTCACAATTGAAAAATACACCGGGTTATTTATCATTTGTGAAGCCAAATTTGAAGGGTGTGTGAGTGTGTATGTTTGAAATAAACACAAGGTACTTTTTCTTAAATGAAAATGACGAGTGCTCCGTTAAGAGACCCATCCCATCATGCCTATACCAATGTTCCTCACTGATTACGCAGCCTACCGCATGGCTCCCAGTGTCCCTCACCACCTGAGAAAGATGGGAGGCAAGAGACAGTACGTCACCGGGATGGGTACCTTCCGTAACCTGTGTTCTGTTGGGACACCTCAGGGAGGCTAGAACCACCCCCCTTCATGCTAGCTCTCACCTACAGTACAACTATACCCAACTCACCAACATAATGAAGAAAAGACAAAAGTTATTGAAAATTAAAAAGTAGAGGTACAAGAAAGAAGAGAGGGAGGGCAAAGCCAGGGCAGAGGCTTGTAAGGGCCAGGCTGCTGTATATCTAATAAAGCTACATCAGCTTAACAGTTATGTAGGAATTATGAACTTTGAGGCCACATGAGAATCACTTTCAATTGTTACACTTCCTCAAACTACACGTCATAGACAAACTCGAGCTCTGCCGGCTGTATTAGCACATAATAACAGGATGCAAACTTTTACTCAGAGAACGTTTCAAGAAGCTCAGACATTTTAAGGTGATGTTGATCTCAGCATAATTATTCCAAATAATGTATATCAAGATTTCCCATGCATGAAATATCAAACAATGAAGACAGTTATATTATATTGTCACAAGATTGTAATTGCAGCTTACACTAAACATGTTAAAGTAATACAATTTATCTGTTAATCTTGATATTCATTTAATCACTGAATGTAATAAAGCAGAAATATTAAAGGAGAAGTTTGATTTAATATTGTCCTTTTTTCTGGCTAGTTTTCTATGCTTCATGTCACCTGTTTACTCCAAAAGAAAAAGAAAACAAGAACTCAAATCAGTATTTAAAATATCATACTATATGCATTAGGTGGCCCTGATGATTGAGATATAGAACAATGTTGTTACTAAAATGCTCATTTGTTTTTTGTATGTTTAAATATTTTTCAAAATCTGTTTGATTCATTTGGAGTAACATAAATTCAGTACTTCAATCTGAACTTTCACTGTTCAATAAAAAGACCAAACCCATTCAAAATTTAGTCTGGGAAACAATAAGCTCACAAGCGTCTGCATTGCTTGAGAAAACTAGCTTTCTTTCACTTTGATTGAACAATCATGACCATGCTTTTATCAAATCTGTCTTGTCCTTTTCTTTAGTCTCATGGTTTGACCAAATCTCTCTGAAGTAAAAGGAACTCTTTAAACCAGATTGTTAAATGGTCAAGCAAGTTGTGAGTCACAGGCATCCACAGCATCCCTGTACACTTATCAGTTACAGAGGATAGCCCCCTCTATTTTAAATAATGCCTCACACCCTCTGCACAGTGATTTCCAGCTTCTACACTCTGGATGATGTTTTTTAGTCCCAAGGTGCAGGACACAGCGTCACAAGAAAAGCTTTTTTCCTGCTGCTATTACTGAGCTGAACAAGCAATAGCTTTTATTTTCTCACACAGTCAGCCCCCAATTTTATGACTTGGGCCCAGATTGTCTTATTTATTCATGTGATTCTATCGTTTTTATTGGTTGACTGCTCTCTGATATGCATTTTAAATGGAACCTTTAGCACTTTTATCACTTTATCATATCTATTTATTTTACCAGTTTTAGTGTTAGATTGGTTTTAGGATATTTTTGTATGTTTTGCACATTAAGTAGTTTGTTCTGTCTGAAGTGTATCTTGTAATTTTGTATCGACCTAACATCTCACTGGCTGCAAAACAAGTTTACCTACGGGTACAAATAAAGTAACCTGAACTTAACCTGGAAAAAATATTCCAGTTGAGCGGTTTACTTTCACATGGTGTAGTTGTTGGTTGTCAGCTACTTTTTGTAAGATTGGAAATATTTTGAACTATTTACTGTAGTTAAAAAAATACTCAAAAAAGTATCGCATTTCCCATGCATGAAATATCAAACAATGAAGACAGTTATATTATATTGTCACACGATTGTAATTGCAGCTTACACTAAACATGTTCAAGTATTACAATTTGTCTGTTAATCTTGATATTCATTTAATCACTGAATGTAATAAAGCAGAAATATTAAAGGAAAAGTTTGATTTAATATTGTCCTTTTTTCTGGCTAGTTTTCCTAGCTTCATCTCACCTGTTTACTCCAAAAGAAAAAGAAAACAAGAAATCAGTATTTCAAATATCATACTATATGCATTAGGTGGCCCTGATGATTGAGATATAGAACAATGCTGTTATTAAAATGTTCATTTTTTTTTTTTTTGTATGTTTAAATATTTTTTTTAATCTGTTTGATTCATTTGGAATAACATAAATTCAGCACTTCAATCTTAACTTTCACTGTTCAATAAAAGGACCAAAACCATTCAAAATTTAGTCTGGGAAACAATTAGCTGGAAAAAATATTCCAGTTGAGCTGTTTACTTTCACACGGTGTAGTTGTTGGTTGTCAGCTACTTTTTGTAACATAGAAAATATTTTGAACTATTTACTGTAGTTAAAAAAAATACTCAACATTATTATTCCAAATCATTTATATTAAGATTTCCCATGCATGAAACAGCAAACAATGAATACAGCATGTTTACTTACTTGAACCCTGCAAGTTGTGTTGAAATATGTGCAGTTTCACCCGAGAAAGCTCCACACTACTAAAGGAGTATGATTTTTTCAGGATGCATGTGTTTACTGATCTTAAGTCATCCACACATAGTGTTGCAGCATGCATTGGTCAACTCGAAAGCGGAAGTTTTTCTTCAGTGCGGCATTCATCTTAATGTTACGTAACTTCGTCTTCCCATCCGAGAGCTGCAGTGATAAAACGTTACAGCCTCGCGCGTGGAGTGGATTTCTCTTAAGCAAAGAAACTCACGTTTTTAAGAATGAATGCAAAACATTAATGTGAAGGGGAAATAACAGTAAATAAGAACACTGTGTCCTGAAACGTGCACGCCGTGGTGCTATGTAGAGGAGCATGCAAACAAAAGAAAGTAATCTTTGTGTAGCATGCTCCACAAGGTGTCAAAGCTCTGTAAAACACCCAAAAGTCTCTTGAACTCTGAGAATGCTGTGAAGATCTTAACATAGGCGAATGTAAGGCTTATCCGCTGGCTGCTTGTTCACTAATGACCTATGCGTGGCGCGCGACAATAAGCTATGCACTACGTAACAAATATCCAGCTCCCGACTGGTGAAGTTTTCAATACTGACCTGACTTTGATCCCAGGTGCCAAAAATGTCCTTTCTTGTGGTCAGCCGAGGGTCGAGAGTAGATTTTAAAAAGTGGAAATCGTTGCATCAGCCCGATTTAAAACGTGATCCCAATCTGGGAGGATTTGGGAATGCGGAACTTGTGCTATGCCAGCCAAACGTAAGCAGGGATGTAAAAAAAAAAAAAAAGTACATAGTGGGGGCAGAAGTGGGGAAGTCGCGCCGCTCCTCCCATAAAGAAACTCTGAGGCAGCAGACTGCAATAACATGACGAGGATCAGATGGAGGCCTGCACTCAAAATACAGTGAGACCACTCAGGAACCCAAAACGACAAGTGACAAACACAAACGTGATCATTTTAACAAGATTTAGTGAAAGAGAATAGATGCAAGTCCATTACATTAACACTTCAGTCTTTGGTGTAATCACAATCACATTATGTATTGTAACATTAAAGCTGCTGTTGGTAGGAAGGGTGTAAAGAACGTTGCTTTTTTTCTGCTGGGTTTGGAGAAAAGGTCATAATGCCCATCAGTACTCATTGGTAAATGGTAAATGGACTTGTACTTATATAGCACTTTTCTAGTCTTTCTGACCACTCAAATTGCTTTTGCACTACTCGTCACATTCACTCACTGATGGTAGAAGCTGCTATGTAGTGAGGGACCATCAGTATCAGCTAATCTCATTCGTTCACATTCACACACCTCTGAACAACAGAGGGAGCAATTCGGGGTTCGGTGTCTTGCTCAAGGACACTTCGGCATGTGACTGCCCGAGCTGGGATCGAGCTGCCAACCTTCCAATTGACAGACGACCGACTCTACCCGCTGAGCCACAGCCGCCCAGTTCGGTAAGTGAAGTAAATTGAGACTATTGCAAAATCTCTGAGTTTTCCAATGCCTTTGTATCAAGCACTGTTATTATTCCCCTTGTTCCCGTTATCACGCACCAATCATAGCTAATCTCCAATCCTCTGTCCTGATTGGTTAAGGGGCGGCCCTGATGGGTTATGAGTCCGGCACTATCATGACTGCATACGCAGATCTGTGTTGGGGGGCGAAGTGGAAATCTGGTTGGGAGGGATAGTGTTGACATTCGAAGTCCCTCTCTCTGAACAGATGTTTACTCTGTGACTACCAACAGCAGCTTTCATGCACATGTGTAAAATTTTCATCTGCAGAAAAGAGCACCAACCTCACTCTGAATGTAGATTTATTGTAATTATTCAGCAGCATTAATAAGCAATCAATGCTCATTTCAATCATTTTCAAATTTAACAAATAAGTCAAAATCTGAAAGGTAAAAAAATAAATCATAAGTTACATCTTGATAAGATATATTTATATATATAGTATATAGCACTGGATGTTTTCATGGAAAACTTTCAACGAGGTCAAACCACAGTTGATGACATTGAGGTATGCAGGTACTCAAACATGGATGAATATGTAAATACAACATTTACAGTAATCAATACACTATTGACACCAAAACACGAAACCATACTGTAACATTAAGTCCCACATTACATCTTAGATCTAGCAACAGATCAGATTTATATAAGCTTGGAAAATTATATGGAATTTCTCAGCATGCGTTTTAAAATCAAAACTTACTCCTGTCCCTCGTGTCAAAGCAAAAGCCATGCTTTTCGCTATATCCCTCTGTTGGCTAGTTATCTGGAGAAGTTTAAATGTTTTGCTTCATCACACACAAGACATTTCATGAGTCCTTGAAGTGTTACAGCACACTGTGGTATCATTTCAAAGTCAGGGACCTGCAGAACAGAGAAAACCACAGAGATGAGACGGATCACTTCCCCCTGAGCATTATAAGGCCAGGAGAGTCGGAGAGTTAAGGATATCAACAGATTCAGCTTTGCTTCCACCACTTTTATGACTGTCTAGTCCCTCTGGGAGAGAGTCAAGCTCGGGACACGCAAATGTGAACACAGACAGGTAGCTGCTGCAGGTGGGTGTGGAGGTGACCACAGGAGTGCTGAGAGGCTCCAGGTCGCTGGAAACAGACTTGTACAGGGTCTCCCAGTCCGAGACCCCGAGAGAGCTGCTAAGGTCTATGTCTGGCACAGATCGAGCCGTCTCCATGGGGGTTTTATCTTCCAAACTAGGCAGCATGTTTTCCAGAAGCCCCTCTTTAATGTCCAGGGAGGGCTCCAGATCGCAGAGGTTGATATCAGCACTTGCACACAGGAGGATGTTGGAGTTCCCAGAGATGGCTATGGACGGATCACTGGGGATGTCCATGTCCTGGAGCGAGGGGGCTTCCTGGATGCCATCCTCTGGGAGCCTATCCTCGTCTGGGCTGGGTGGTAGCCCCGGGGATCCAGTGGACTCCTGGAAAATAGACTCCAGCTCCTCTGACATCTGGCACATTGGTTTATGTGTGGACAGGATAAATTCAAGCCTTTCTTTCTCCTTGAGCAGGTTGGCTATCTCGGTCTCCAGGGCTGCTTTCTCCTCTTCCAGCTTGTCGGTCTCCTTCAGACAGGTGAACATCCAACAATCATCCACATTGGAAAACACACACACACTTAGTGGGTGCTAATTGACAGCTGATTAAATGCATCACTGTTTACTTACAGTTTGCAGAGTATCTGTGAGCTCCCTCCGTCTGTTGCGACACTTTGCTGCAGCCATTTTATTTCTCTCCCTCCTGATTTTCTTTTTCTCCTCCTCCTCTGGAGACAGCTGGGATGTGACAGAAATAATTCAGTTACTACCTTGAAGAATCCAGCCATTTCATCTCCTAATCCGCTACATCCGTTGCCAATTCCCCCTCTGAAGGCTGGCAAAAGCATGTTTCACTGCAATGCGTCTAAAAATAGACCATTGTTGCAGACTCTCTGTGACCTGAATATAAATTGAGTGCCTAAGGAAGGCACACAGCCGGCACACGCTACCAGAGCCGCATGCACATCGGCACTGTTGCACACCAGGAATTCAGATTGGCATATGTAAAATTACACCATTGACCATTCTGTCCAATAGCAGGTAGTCTTCATCTGAGCAAAACCTACCTGCACTGTTTTTCCCTTTCTGACTGCATTTTTTCCCTTATTCCCGCCCTCTTTGGGTGTTGCCTGGTAAGAGCTTTGTGCTTCATTGGCTTGCTTGCTACCCAGAGACGGGGAGACAGATGTAATGATCGTAGGCTGGACCATCCACTGGAAATCTGGGGTAGAGGAAATTGCAGTAACTGTTGGCACAAACGGAGTGTCTTCAATGCTCATGTCTCGGCAGAGCTCCTAAAAAAAAAAAAAGGAATATATTCACAATAAGGACCAGAACTGAGACATTTTAAATGAATACATGTATTTCAGTGGTATGAGTGGATTGAAGTGGATCTAGTTGTAAAGTTAAACATTAATAAATGGTGTAAATAGTATATTTGGACTGTTGATCAGAGAGTACCCTGCATGTGTTTGATTTCCTTGAAATACACCCAACCCGAAATAGCCTTCTCCAGATCAATATTTGACTTTATCATTGTTTCTTACGTCAGCACTGACGCAGGGATGCTGTGGAGTCTCCTGAATGGATTTATTTTTCTCAATGAACCGCTGCATCGACACGCTCACATTCGGTCCCAGGACGTCGGAATCAAAACAACCCTGCCAGCACTGTCATACTGTCACGTTTCTATTTAAATGCATCTCCATCATAATGAAAAAACCCAACGTGACTGAAATCATCTAAAAACTGATGCGCATCCAGTTAATTAAAATCATATCAATCAGTTCCACCCCCCTCCCCCCACCATGAAGGATCATGAAGGAGGATTTTCAATTTGCTTTTAAACTGAGTGTCTCCCCGGCTGCACGTTGAATATGTGATTCAAAAAGCCATTCATACCTTTGCATTGCTCTCTGAGGAGGAAGCTGGGGAGATCGCCTCCTCTGGCGTCTTCTGGCACAGTGTCCCAGTAGGAGACTCTGTCCGGCAGGTGGGAGAGACTGAATCCATGTCAAGCGTCAGGTTATTGTACATCACGAAGGGAAAAAAATATCACAGGTCCTGCTGAGGGATAAATATAGCTCTGGCCTTCCTCTGGGCAGAGCAGACACTGGTCTTTTCTCCAGGTATATACCTGGTAACTGGACGACTAGAATGCAAGCCCCTCCTTTTATGCTCTGCTAGAATTTTATGAATGAACCAAGACTGTACCATCCGTGGAGGGGGAGGGGGGGGGCGGACTGACAGTCACACGGGTCCATCTTTCTGGGAAACAAAGCATTGTTTTTTTTCATTCATCCTCATTTTTATGTCCTTCATTAATAATTTTACATTGGTCAACATATTCAGATTAAATCCTAGTCACAACTTCCTCACTGCACCAAAGCCACACAGCAGTTTTCAGTCCCATTCATAAAAAATGGTCTCTTAAGAATGCATGTGAGGTGAGAAACGTGAGACTATTTATACATCAACATATGGAATCATTTGATGGGAATCAAAATGATGCACTAGTGCATTCATTATATCAAAGTAAAAAAACAAACATGTACAGATAAACGAACGATATATATAAATGCATTTTAATAGCCGAATTTGTAAGCGGTAACTGAACTGCAACTACGACGCCACGCATTTCGATCAGTTCATTTATGTCGACTACACGTATTAAGCTTCCCACTGACCTTACCTCTACACTTGTTTCTGTCCTAATTTCATTTTTAACAAACACACTTCATGATTTTTCATCACCGTCTAGCTTATGTCTCGGTAAATGCTCAGCAATCTGGGACTGCTTTTTTTTCAAAGATAAGAATCGAGGGACTGTGAGCAGACATAATGAAATGATGCTGAATTGTTTACTTGGGGGGTGGTGATGAGGAGGAATGCTTGCACATGTGGGGGCGGAGATGTCACGTGACCAGACCCGGAACTGAGAGGAGAAGAGGGAGGCTGCCTTTGACAGGAATGGCATCACCCTTCAACCCCCCCTTTACAACTGAAAGGGATTAAAGGATGTCTAGACTTTTTGTGGTCTTGCTGATCTGTCCTTTAGGAACTGATGTTTGCTGGGAAAAATCCTCCTGTCAGGTCAGTTCTTGGAAATGTTTTCAAGCAGAAATTGACAAAATGAGCTGATCATTAGCAAATATGAAAACAAGGATCAGCCAAAAACTAAAAATGATGTGAAGGTATGTGATTGTGTTGCACTGTGGCTTATGGGAACTTGCTCAGGTGTTCTTTGTATTGACAAGTCATAAATGGCTACATTTAACTTTTAAGACACTGGGAGGCAGTCGCTCTGTCTGTGGGGACTTGTGATGGAAGCCAGAGGGTCACTGGTTCAACTCCTGTGGAAAGGTGCCAGTTGACTTGGGCCCTGCCGAGGTTCAACAAACCCTGTGTGCAAGCTCCTCACTCTGCATCTCATTACATCCTGTTTGAGAATGTTTGAGTGTATTTCAGCCTTAAACATAGATACTTGTATCTCTCCAGTGTGATGTCAATTTATAAAACAGTGTTTTGTCATCCAGTGTGTTACAAAAGGATTAACTCTGGATCCACCGAATCAATAAAGGACATCTAAACTCATCTTTCTCTTTGATCTGATACAGAAAACTCCAAAAAGATAAATTGACATTCACAACATTTAGTCCAAGCTAGTTTAATTTCTGCTTTCAGCTGATGTTCAGTAAGTCAGTGAGGTGATGATGTTGACGGACCAACCAGCCAAACTGAACATGTAATATGATATGATGGTAAAGGACTGTGTTTATAGTGAATAATCATCATCAGGTAAGAGTATTTATCCAAACAGCTTTGTCTGATGATATTCATGGCAGCAGTGAAAAAAAAGAGATGAGGCAGAGTTCACAAAATCTAAAGAGTGATAAGTCATGTTACTCGAGCAGCCTCTTTCAGATTGAGGAAGTAGAAGAACTGACCCTCAAGGTGCACTGAGAAAATCTTAAGTACCTAGCGGAGCTCTTTCAGATTACCTCATCATCTCAAAAAGTGAGAGACACATGTGACAAATGGACAGTGATACTTTTTTTTTACACCAATCACTCCTTGTTGGTGGTATTAGGAGTCTGTATGCTTGTGAGGTTTAATGATTTTACTGCTATATTCCTTCCTTCATAACTTCCACCAATGATGAGAGCTGCTCTTCAATCATCTGCTGTCTGAGTGCATGTATTCAAAACAATGAGGCTGATTGAGTGAATATAATTATCAAGTAAAACCTGATGAATAAAGCTTCTATAGCAACTTTTGAAACATTGATATGGTCAATACTATGGAACTGTTTATCATCTTCATATCTGATGATGCATTATATTTCATCAATGGTTATTTTGTTTTGCGAACTAATAAATAAAATGTTTTCCATGTCAGGCAATGATCATAACTCTTACTTCATTTTGAATTTATGATTTATCTGAGAAGAAACAAAAGGTTTGCAAAAATCCTTAAAAAGGCTTATGTTTGGAGCCATTTAATATGAAAAGTTTTTCAGAAGCAATTCATAATGAACTGCATAAAATATATACCCACTTATCCATCTCCATAAAGTTGCCATGCTTTATACATTCTTCTCAGCTTCCGCAGGTTGGGTTTCTGTATCTCCTGAAAGGACAAAAGCAAAGTCACCATCAGGTTACTTTAATTCACTCATATACTTCATTAAGCACAAAGTCAGAGGTGCCTCTCCAAAGTTGTACCTTCTGCTCTTTGTCCAAGTGGAGGATGTCTACCAAAGGAGCGATGGATGGACGCCCATGGGCGCACTGAAAGGGCAGCTGGCAGGAGGACAAGGATGCCACCAAGCTGCAGCATTCATCTCTGCATAGGCTGTCATTGAATTTGATGGCTCCTGTTTACGAACATTTACAAAGATTTGTAAGAAGATTCAGGTATGAAAATGTAGTTAACTCAGTAATCAGTGCTCAAACAATAAACCAAAGGAGAGAAGTCATTAAAGCTTACCATGGCATGCTAAGGAGGCTAACACCTTCAGCACAGTGAGAGGCAGAGTCCTTTTGACTCTACCTGTTGAGCAAAGCAACTGAGACAAAGAAGAAGTGCTTTTATTTTGTTATAAAATACATTCTGCAAACAAAAAGGTTTGAAGCTGAGACATTTCCAAGCTTACCTCAATCTGCTCTCGAAGATACTCCTGTTTACAGAGAACAAGCAAAATGGTAATCACTCGGGGTTGAGAGATACAATAGCTGCTCTTCATTCAGAGGTTACAGATGTCTCACCTCCACAATAGGCTTGATTACAGATGGTCTCCCTCGCCTGAGCTCATTACTCTCCTTTTCCATGAAGCACAGAGGTACCTTGCCGACTAAAACTTGTGGATCTGCTGCATCTGAGAACGCCACTCCCAGGCCCAAAGTCTGCAAATGTGTCTGACAGGACCTGTACGAAGAAAGGTATATAACATCAGTTAAATACACTGCTCAGATAACACTAATGTAATCATTTCCACAGCAGAAAATCTGAAATAGGTTATGACCTCATAGCAATCAAAGCTCTAAGATATACTTGTGGTACTTAAAATAAGTAGAGGAAACATTTAAGATTGTTGCAGTTATAAATACGTCCCCTCCCTGTCCAAATCAAGCAGAGTGCTCACAGAAAAACACTGAACAAAATGCAAACTTGACAGTGAACATTCTTCTATTAATACAGACAACCACCAAAGGAACATTGGAGTACTGAAGCTACTGAATAATGGCATATGAGCCAAAGTGCTGTGCAACAGATCTGAGTTAAGACAGGGGTGAAATGAGGCTGCGTCACTGCACCCACTCTCTCTGTCATCTTTATTACTACCATCCTTCACCTCATTGCCAAAATATTCGTCTGCTGGGTGTCTCAGATGTTGTAAAGAGGGGACAGCGGGCTCTTAAATCCCAAAGGGTTTAAGGCCAACTGCAAGGTAGGATAATCCATAAAGCAATGACAATGCCGTTAAACAAAACAAAACATATATAATCTTTAACTTTTTCGCCAACGCAAAAAAGACTGAAGACGGAACTCCTGAAGAATCAGCGGAGGACATGTCCTGAGCCACCCAGAGGAAGGTAAACATCCCCTCTTTGGGATACATGAAGAGAAACCCACCTGAGAAGCCTCAGCTCCTCTTCTGTTACACCGATCTCAAGAGGAGGCAAAATGATAGATGAACACAGACGTCTCTCTCCTGGTGCATCTGGATCATCCTCATAGGAATCTATAGCAAGACTTACAAATTAACATTTCATTCATAATTTAAATGCTGTGAATTGTGCATTTGTTTGCACTTTACCTGCAACTAGATTTTCAAGTCGAACTCTCTCATGTGCAGCATGTTGGTCAACCAACACCAGAAGGTTTCCTGTGATTTCAAAATAAAGTGAATGAGAAGTTGGCAAAAAAAAAACCACAGAAAGAAAAGACGTTGAGAATCCTGCTTTACCTTCAGTTTCAGTTTGAGGTGTTGATGGCTTTTCTTCTCTTGTATTGATAAGACATGCAAGAAACTTCTTATCCACTTGGTGAATAACCTATAAGGTGATTAAAAGGCAGTTATGCTGAGCAGAGCATAAAAGGCAATATGGCTGAAACATGATACAGAATATTCAAAAGAGAGATATGCCTTCATTGAGAGAATCATGTCTTTAGAAAACCGGTATGGAAACAGAATGTTGTGGACTTTGACAGCCAGTCCATCAGCTTGCCCGCTAGATATGTCCACTCCAACCTGTGGACACAGAAGACATTACAACGTTATATTAAAACAGCAAAGAATGCAAAATTGTAGTTAAACATTACAAGTACTTTGGGTTTAGTGAGGTTTTGTTTACCGCAGGAGGTCGGACAAACACAGGATTATTCCATTTTGAGTACAGTGAGGTCAGTGAGTTGGAGTTCTCCCCACTCTCGTCTGTTGATACAAAAAAAACAACCATGAAGACAGGTGAGCCAGAATTAATTTGATGTGACTTGGAATACATTTTCAGTGTGTTTTCTTTCTGAAGTCTTCTGTCTAATCTGTCCATGAGTTACCTCTGTCACCAAGCCCTGAACTAATCACTCTCTCTGTCTTGGATTTAGGGAGGAAGGGCAACACTAGTTCCCCCTGAAATGGATAACACCTGTACTCCATCCCTACAGTTTGACGATATAACAGCGACAGTGAGTGTGGTTAATGTTGAGCTTATGAAATTAGCAAACACTGAAAAAGTACACACTCACCCATTTCAGAGATCACACTAATGGCCATATTGGCGACATCAGATGTGCAGCTCACTTGTGTTTCTTCACCATGTGGGTCCTCGTATCGGCTGAGCCCGGTCACTTTGTTGACGTAAACGGTCTTTCCCACCGATGTGTCGTAGTGATGAAGCCAGTCTCCAGATGTTGCCGCCTCCTCTCTCTCAGCCAGATGAGGATCTGTACTGCAACTTGGGGCTGGCTCAGAGTCTGGTGCATTATCACAGTGATTCTCAGTGTCATCACTGCCTTGGATGCTTTTATTATCCCCCTGTGAGGCAGTGCTGGGCAGGGTTGGTAATGCTTTCGTATGATCAGTCCTGTGTTGTTTTAATTTGCAGAGTTTAGCAGCCAAAGATGTTTTGCTTTTATGCTCTTCTGATACGGGTTTTAACTTGGTGAAAGCTGAGGGCGCTGGTGGTACTTCATCATCTTGCTTATCTTTCTGGGAAACCAAAAAAATCTGGGGGTTGAGAACACAGCTGTTTGTCTCTGAAAGTGTGGCATCATCCTCTAGCCGAGTCTCCTGAGACGTTTTTTCCAGCTCAGATGGTTTACCATACACTCTTCTGAACTTCTCCAGGGACCCAAACTCCTTACGTAAAGATAACTTCTGATCTTTTACAATTCTAGGAATCTTTGTGGGAATGATGGGAACTAAGTCTCTGCATTGTTGCTGAAAAGATCTGTCATGACCTGCATCCAGTGAGATTTTGCGTTTTGACACTAAGGATCTATCTTCACATTTCCTCAGTGAACTTTGCTGAAATAGTGACTTGTAGTTTATCGGTGGAGCCTGAGTCTGCAGACTTTCATGAATGAAAGGATCACATATGCTTATCTTTCTGTTACTTTTTGAAGCCAGTCCATGAGCTCCTGTACACTTGGAGTCTGGTAATATTTGTTCAGTGCTGTTTGAAGCAGGTTTATTGTGTTGAGTTATGCTATGTTGTACAGTTAAATTGTCAGTTAACGTAGAATTGCTTGGTTGTATCTCTCTATGTTGCCTTTTCGTTTCTAGCTGTCTGACATCATTTGATGTACATGAAACTTGAGCGCCTTCCACAGCTTCACTGAAAGTTTCACTCTCAGATTCAGGTTCTAGCATATCCACATCACATGGTGGCGCACTCCTACATTCTTTGTTACTGTTAGATTTGATCTTTTCCAACTCTTCTGTAGTGATCTTTCCCTGCCCTTGTTGTTCAGTCTCTTCTTCGTCCTCCATTGTACCAGACTCCTGACAAAATCTGTCCTCAGATACATTTTCATCTCTGCGCTTACGATGAACAGGATTAGACGCTAGTGTTATTCCAATATTACATTCCAGTGTGGAAGCACAGCTAGTTTCTTGGCGACTGTCATGCAATCCATGGTCTGTATTGGTTGTGCCAAACAATTTGGGAGATAAATAGTCCAAGTCATCTTGAGAAAGTTCAGCCACCAAGTTCTCCTTGCTAAGAAAAGCTTTCACTGCCTCTTCTATACAGAGCAAAATGCCGTCCCAATCTCTGAACTCTATTAGAGTTTTGGCAGGCTCAAGACATATGTCATACTCTGAGTAAGAGCATTTAATATTGATGATGTATACTCCATGCTGCTCTTGGCTTCGTTTGTGCTTTGGGCTCCTGATGGCAGACTGCCCATCTGGACTGTCATTTTTCTGACTTGAGCTGTTCAGTCTGCGTAGGAGAAAGTTCAGCAGCTTGTGTATCCGTGTTTTCAGGAGCAGACGTTCATTTACATACAAGTACTGCAAGCTGTTGTTGTAGTGGCCTTCTCTGCCGATGTGGCCGATCACTTCGAACTGTGCATGCGTGTGGCTGATTTCTCTAAGTTTCTGTGCTCTCCCGAGGCCATGCATCTGAACAAACCTGTGGTAGGTAGTTTTAGCTTTAGGAAGCTGCACCATCATGGCTCCTGTGCAGTCATTTTTCATGGTGAAAGACACAGAAGGGTGCATCAGTGAAATAGCCTCCACTCTGTGTCTGATCCTCTCACCCTCCAGGACAGCATCCATCCTCTTCCTCCGGACTGGCATATTGTGGAAGAAGCTACAAATGATGACAGATGTCCCTGCAGAAGGTCGAGTGTTTTCAGCTTCAAACACATCCATCCCCTTACCATCCTTGAAAAGTTTGATGTGAGTTTTCACTGATGATCTTGTCCTGGAGGAGATTTCAACAAGAGTAGCTAGAGACACTAGACTTGCCAGGGCTTCCCCTCTGAAACCATACCACCTGAGGTTCTCCAGGTCCTCCATAGAGCTGCATTTGCTTGTGTAGTATCTGTTCCCCAGATTCACCATATCCTCGCCGTTTATCCCTGCACCATTATCGATCACCTGAATTTTGAAAGCGTCCATGTCCATCCTGACCCCAACACAGGTCGCCTCTGCATCAATGCTGTTTAGTATCAGCTCATCCACACACTGCTGCAGGGACGGGATAGCGACACCAGAGCGAAGCTTCCCTTGAACCTCTAAAGGCAAACACTTAATCATGGTGTCCATTTAATGCAGTGAATATCTTCAACGTGTTACAGTCCTTGTGAAGTAGTTTTAAGTTAGACATAGAGTTAAAAAATGGCCGTTGTTAGCTTAATTCTGTTGACGTTAGCTTAACTTTTTCTAATAACACGAGTTCAAACATGTAGAGACTTTTAAAAACATACCAAAGCCTTGTTACAGTGGGAAAATAAAGGGTCAAATGAAACAAAATGCAAAAATTCGACTTCTCTGTTGTTTACAGTCAACGTGAGACAACAAGAGATAACCGGAACAGAAAGCAGCCAAAGCGGACAGCGCCCCCTGCTGGTGCGAAGGACCAACGACAGCTCCTTCTTCTTCTCTCAGTCAGACGCACTTTGCAACAGGCCTTTAGTGTGCATACCGCCATCTAGTGGAGACATCTGGAACGGGCTTAGACATTTTTTCCCCAGTAGCTGCCACAGTAGGGTATTGTCCTTCTACCTTCAGTGCACTTTTATCATTAGTTATGATTGATAGACTATTCTAATAATCTCTCCATGCACAGTCAAAAAAGTTTATAAGACAGTAAATCATAGGTATTAAGAAATAGGTCCATCCATCCATCTTCTTCCGCTTGTCTGGGTCACGGGGGCAGCAGCCTCAGCAGGGAAGCCCAGACACTCCGCTCCCCGGCCACTTCCACCAGCTCCTCTGGGAGGATACCGAGGTGCGCCGAGGCCAGCTGAGAGACATAGTCTCGCCAGTGTGTCCTGAGCCTTCCCTGTGGCCTCCTCCCAGTCGGACATGCCCGAAACACCTCCCCAGGGAGACGTCCGGGAGGCATCCTAATCAGATGCCCGAACTACCTCATCTGGCTCCTCTCGATGCAGAGGAGCAGCGGCTCTACTTTGAGCCTCTCCCGGATGTCTGAGCTCCTGATCCTATCTCTAAGGCTGAGCCCAGCCACCCTGCAGAGAAAGCTCCTTTCTGCCGCTTGTATTCGCAAACTTGTTCTTTTGGTCACTACCCACAGCTCGTGACCATAGGTGAGGGTCGGAACGTAGATTGACCGGTAAATTGAGAGCTTTGCCTTCTGGCTCAGCTCTCTCTTCACCACCAAAATATGTCTAAATCCTCCTAATTATTTATTTCAAACACATACATTTGTAACATATGCTGCCAACTTATTTTTATTTAAATCAAACCACCATTTAATTCCATCATCATCAATGCATCAAATATTTAAGGAGACATATTTTATTTATTAGATTAGCTCATCATTGTAAGGACAAAGTAAAACTTTTTTAATCTAGCTTTTAATTTGGAGTAATTTATTTAAGTCCTGGACTGCATTATTATTTTTTTATTATTTCAATTATTATTTAAATCATTTGCATTTGAATCATTGCTTTAACATATATTTATCTTATTTTATTATTCATTTATCTATTTATTTCTTGTATTCATCTGATCTTGTTAACGGTACCTTATTTTTAACTTTTCTTTCCACTGTTACTTATTTGATTCATTTTACTGTATTGATTTTATTTTATTTTTAAGTATTTTATTCATAATCATGCCTATTATAATTTCACCATTGCTGTTGTTCTTGGTGTCTCTGTTATTCTGTGAAGCACTTTGGGCTGCATGTTTTTACGTATGAAAGGTGCTATATAAACAAAGTTGAGTTGAGAGTTGATGTTGGAGCTATTTTTTTATTTTTTGTATTTAGTTGTTTATGTAGTTTGGAATTAATAAGTAGTATTATTATTAGTATTAGTATATTGTTACATTTATCTAAACTTTTCTTTTTATAACTCATTGAACTTATATTTTTGGGTTATATTTTTTGGTAGTCATTTGTTTAGTATATTGAGATTTTTTGTATATTTAGTATTTCTTTTGTTTGTTTTTGTTTCTTTGGTAATTAGGAACTGTGGTCACCTGAGGTTATTTAGGTAGGGAGATGGCAGAAGGCCGGCATGCACCTGGGTGGGCCTATGGTTTTTTACCAGCACTAGAGAGGTAGCAGGAACTGTGATATTCTTTGTTCCTTTTGTTTGCTTGCTTGCCATCAAAATAAACCATTGGAAACCGCTGAACTTTTGCATGGACATTAGACTTCTTTTGCCTGCATACATCACATCCCCACGGTGCATCAGTGACCCTTTGATTAAGTTTAGTTAAAGTTTGAGTTTGATACTTTAATTATTCTGTGAGGTTTTTTTTTATGACAAATGGCCACTACAGTTAAGTTGAGGGAAAATAAGATCAAATGTAATTCATTTTCAGCATCTTCTCATTCAAAATTCACATAAAAGTACCACTGGATGTTTGAAAAATCACCCAACTTCAAGGGCAAGAGGAAGGATTGCCGTTCAAAACTGAGAATCTAAAGACACTTTACTTCACAACCCTAAGTTTTGTGTAACATAAGGTCAGAAGACACATTTGTGTTATACTTGGGTTTATTTTTGGGGTCATATTTCTAATTTTGGTTTTAAAGACATGTATCTTAATCACCTCAATTGTGTTGATGCCGCAAAATATTCTATTTCTATTTCTATTTCTATTGTAGATCAGCTTCACCAAAACAGTATGTGCTTTGAAGCCCATGGAGAATTTTGTTATATCCAGTGGGAAAAAATCCCTCTGATTGATCTTGTTCTCTGAATATTTGATGAGAATTTAAAAAAACTCCAGCTTTGCGTGATTGACCCTCCTTTTCTCCTTCTAGACCTGTTGGCAAATCTTTTCAGACTTGTCATATAATCACTTGAAATCCTCCACTAACTAATACAAGTTCAGACAAATTGATTCTATAACTCCAGTGATTTTTTGACAATATTTCGTCCCAGCCACATGTAGACCATAGTCTTTTCCAATGGAGGGCAGCAGCATTCCAGTGTGGGTATATCTATTCACCAGGCTCTCCACATATTTATTCACTCAGTCTTTACGAAGGCAAATAAAAAAGGCAAAGACAAAATTTGAAACTTGTACCATTTCCTGCCTAGTCAGCAGGGTGTTCTCTGCTTTTATTCCCTCCTCACACATATGTAATATCTAGTAAGTAATGAGGTAAACTCTAATATCTACACAGCATAGGTCTCTATTAACCAAGATTTATGCATACGCATTCCAGTGCTGTTAATACAGTAAAGTTCAAACACTGTCAGGTCATTTATTGATGCAACTCTACCCTTTGTAGATGTTAGCGAGACTTAGACACACATTTTGAGCTGCCTTCCAACCAATAAAATAAAGTAAAAATACTAAATAAATAAAACATCTGCTTTAACACTAACATTTCAGGTAAACTGTGTTATTCTATTTCACAACGTTAAAAGCAGAGTGTTCTAGACTATTGATTGTTTTCTCATTCTTAAACTCTGCCTTGGCTATATTAGACTTGGGGCTCCCAGTGGATCTCAGCCATTCTTGCATTTCCTGCACCTTGCTGCTTGGGCCCTGCAGCTGTCCCTGAACAGTTCCCCCAGCTGTGTTTTGAACCCATCCAACCAGGCCAAGCTTCTTCCCTTCGGCCTGGAAAACAAAACAAAGTGAGTTAGGAGATAGCAGAGGAAGGGTTCTGATGTAGAAGAAGATGATGAACATGGAAGGAGATATTTACTAAGACGAGTGGGAATGGATGGTCTTGAAGCCTTAAAGTTATATACAGTTTTATATAGAGAACAAAAACTGCTTTTTATTTTCCAACTGAAAGAATGATGATGTTAGAAAAAAAAAAAATCTAGCACTTTGTCAGCACTTGAGACTTGCCAGTAGCTTTTTCAAAGATCTTTTATTTAAATTTTTACACATTATAAACAAAAGATCAATGTAAACAATTCAAGTAAGTGGTGTTTTTGGATAAGAAATAAAAGACTGATAAATACTTAAGCAGGAAAATAAAGAATAGTGAAACTATAATATGATAAATGAGTTAATATCAAAAAATAAATAGTTGTAAAAAGTAAAAGAACAATAAGTATACAAATACAGATATATAGCCAGTAGCTTTCTTAATGTCATTCACAATAAGGGAACTTTAAAAGACCATGAGATAAGTTAGGCTATAAGCATTAGAAAAAGCTTTTAAGTTAACATTTAGTACAGGCATGTCCAAAGTACGGCCTGGGGGACAATCACGGCCCAAGGTCCATTTAATTATGGCCCCAAGCTTCCATCTTAAATTGTGTTATTTATATCAAAGAAATGAATCACCTTCTGAATCATCTGAACATTTGCAGTTTCTTTCAAGCGCACAAAGAAAACTAAAGTAAACCCAGAAACGTCTCAAAAAGCTTCACATGGACTACTCGTATAAAAGCCAAAACACTGGGGACTCTTCAAGACGGCAATAAAGAAGAAACACAAGAACTCTTAAAGCTGACAGCTTTTCAAATTAATGTTTTTTATCATGATGTGGAAATGTTCTTGATGAACACTAAAAGTTCAGAGGACACAAAAGAGGACACAAGACAAGATCAAAATTATGAAATCGTACAGAAAAGGTAAAATTTGGTGCATACAAATTATTCAGGATGAAGAAAATAATTATTTAGTTCTTAATATGTTGTCTGCTGGTCAGAAAAGTCTTAAAAACAACATGAAAAAGAAGTGTGATGAAATCCAGATCGTGATCCTGCCATAGGAAAATAATGACACAATATTTTTCCCACATTGCCCGACCATAATGAAAAACATTTTCCTCCAGAAGAAGATAACATTTGCTAATGTTTACATGGCTTGTGGAGAACTGAGGACTACCTAGTTACTGATTTATTGAGACATTTTCTTTTAAATATTTGTATTAAATAGATATTTCATATATAACTTTTATGATTCCAAAGTCTCAGTAGGAGCCACTGGCCCTGAGGTATTCTGACAACATCATATGTGGCCCTCTTTGAAAAAAGTTTGGACATCCCTGATTTAGTGCATTGCTGCTGTTATGGAGGCCAAGTCTCAAAAAGCTTAAGTTATAGCAATGTCAAACTCACTTGAGTGTATTTCCGAAAAAATACACCTTGAACTCTTCCAAAAACTTCGTAATCCACTGATATTAGGTCTTCGCTGGACATGGTGTACCTAAAAACAGAGATGTATGTTCATTCTCAGGGGTTGTATAATGCATGTTATGGGCCCATAATACATAGTTTAGGTTACTCCAAGCTATGCTAGCTGAATATATCCGTGTTAAACGAGTTCAACCTAAATCATTAAAAAGTGTAGCTTCGTATCTATGATATAATGATACACATTAATCACTCATCGCTCATATAATTCACCTTATTATCGATTAGAGGCAATGAATCAACCACGCAGCTCCATAGACTGTGCGCAGCTCCAGCTGACTTCAAAACATCCGGGACTGTACTTCCGGAAGTGATGTCACATGGACCAACCAGAGAGAGAGAGCACCCAGAAGTGTTCGTATCTAGGCAACGAATGCAAATACTGGGCCAGGGAGTTGTTCATCTATCTGTAACAAGCTTCACTCAACTTTTCATCGTTATTACAGATGATACTCAAGAATTAGGTAAGTATTTGACATTTTAGACATCAGGAGTACTAAGTGTGAAACAGCGCACGACAAGTGATTTGATATTCACCGACAATTTGAAGGTTGTATCCTTGAAATACAAGAGATACTTTACATGGCTTTTTTTTATTATATTGCAATGTTTTTTGATCTGATCTATAACTTGACAGCTTCTGTTGACAAAGGCAGAAAAAAAGAGCAAATTTTGTCTTATGCAGCCATGGCCGTGGGACGTAGGGGTGCTGAGGGTGCTGCAACACCCACTGTTGGAAAAGGCATCACACAATTTCTTCTGGATGCATAAATAAGTTGAAACAAATACATGAATTAACACAATAAATCAGTTTTTTTCATTGTATTATTTTCTGAAAATGTAATGCCTGAGGAAGATTTGAGAAATAATTAAAGCAATTTAAACAATTATTCATTTTAAAATAACCTGATGCATGGGCCCTGTGTGTGTGCCTGCTTAAAGACTAAATGTATTTGGATAAGTTCTGTTCAATGCGCTTTACTGCTTTTTGGGCCCGTTTTACCAGGTTTGTCTTGTATGCTCTTTGCTGTACACCGGGGTATGGAAGTTGCAATTTGTGAATTTATAATTAAAAGTTCTCTTGAAAGCTTGTATTCAAACCAGATAAATACAAATAAAATGTATGTGCGCTATAGCCAATCAGTTGCATAAGTAACCTAAATGCAAAAAGAAAAAAAAACTGCACCTCTTACTACAGCACCCCCAACTTAAAGCCACTTCCCACGGCTCTGTTTATAGCTGACTGAAGAGAACACCCTCAGACTGTCTGCTCTGTCAGTGCCGGCCCTAACATACAAGTGCAGCTCAAAAAATTAGAATATAGTGAAAAAAGTTCAATATTTTTTGTCACTCAAGTCAGAAAGTGAAACTCATATATTATATTGATTCATTACACATAGAGTGACACATTTCAAGCCTTTGTTCCTTGTTAATTCAATGATTATGGCTTACAGATAATGAAAACCAAAATTCAGTGTCTCAGAAAATTAGAATATAACATAAGATCAATAAAAAAAGGGCATTTTAAACAGAAATGTCAGGCTTCTGAGAAGTATTTTCATTTCTATGCAATTAATACTTGGTTGGGCGTCCTTTTGAATGACTTACTGCATCAATGTGGCATAGCATGGAGGTGATCAGCCTGTAGCACTGAGGAGGTGTAATGGAAGCCCAGGTTGCTTTGATAGCGGCCTGCAGGTCATCTGCATTGTTGGGTCTGGTGTCTCTCATCTTCCTCTTGACAATACCTCATAGAGTCTCTATGGGGTTCAGGTCAGGCGAGTTTGCTGGCCAATCAAGCACAGTAATACCATGATCACTGAAACAGCTTTTGGTACTTTTGGCAATGTGGGCAGGTGCCAAGTCCTGCTGGAAAATGAAATCAGCATCTCCATAAAGCTTGTCAGCAGAAGGAAGCATGAAGTGCTCTTAAATTTCTTGGTAGATGGCTGCGTAGACTGTGGACTTCAGAAAACACAGTGGACCAACACCAGCAGATGACATGGCACCCCAAATCATGGCATGGCAGGTGTTTTGAG
Source organism: Notolabrus celidotus (assembly GCF_009762535.1). Taxonomy (NCBI): domain Eukaryota; kingdom Metazoa; phylum Chordata; class Actinopteri; order Labriformes; family Labridae; genus Notolabrus; species Notolabrus celidotus. The sequence continues at coordinate 14,555,126 of NC_048293.1, forward strand.
TTCATTAGCTGATTCGGGTGTGACACCATGAGTTTCCAATATTGAACTTTGTCACAATATTCTAATTTTCTGAGACACTGAATTTGGGTTTTCATGATCTGTAAGCCATAATCTTCAGAAATACAAGAATTAAGGCTTGAAATATGTCACTCTATGTGTAATGAATCAATACAATATATGAGTTTCACTTTCTAAATTGTGTTACAAAAAATATTGAAATTTTTCACGATATTCTAATTTTTTGAGCTGCACCTGTTATTGGTGCCCTAGGCAAGAATTTAACTAGTTTCCCTTGTATTGTAACCAACTCCACCAACCATCACATATACACTTAAAGAAACATCCAGCTTTATGATTTATACGTTTTTTATTTTAAGATAACCTCCAAAAGAACATTAATAAAATGGTAACAACACTGATATTTAGCAGGAAGACATGTTTACAATTTCAAACTACATAAAGTAGTAGTAGTAGAATTTATTCAGTCATTATATAACACAATAATTTTCACAGTACAGCTTTAAACAAAGCAACAGTCATGTATTAAGTGATGACTGAAAAGGCAAAAGCAAAATGCGTATTTAAGCCTAGCCCACATTTTCTATCTAATTAATCTAACAGCTTCCAAAGTGTAAGGAAAACAACAACAAAAACAGTAAATCATGAACATTTAAAGACTTCAAAAACTGCTTGCATACCATTATTTTTAAAAACCAAAAGTGAATCCCAAGCTTTTAAATGTATACTGACATCACTCCGCAATTTAACCCAAAATTTTATTTGATAAAACAATATGATTTTCCTATTATCTTCAAATTTTCTTCCTCACTCATTTAGGGGTCAAGAGGCGCCCCCTATGGACGGCTAGCGCCCCTAGCATTTGTCTGTACTGCCTATGCCACAGGCCGGCCCTGTGCTCTGTAATGGCTTGAACAGTTGATTCTTTACCTTGAATCAGCAACAAAATGTATACACGCACAAGTACTTTGTGCTTCCATTTTTGGGTGTTTTTGGGCAAATCAAACTGTCTTTGTCAAAAAGTCAACACCAGTAAAAAGTCTGTTATATTAAAAGAAGTTACAGAAGAAGTTAGTAAGTGTTGTGAACAGTTTTCCTTAAGAAGTCATGATTAGATCATCAGTTTCTACCTGAAAACTTGAAGAATAACTCTGTTCTTGATTATGTTTTCCATATCAAGATTGCAAAGCCTACAGTACCTGAAATTGAGACTCACTTAAAGTTGATTTGTCCACTCCTATAATATTATTTTGCACAAATAGTCATATATTTCACCTTTTTTCACACCCCCGATCTCTGGTTTCTTATTTGTTTGTTTCTTATAAATGTATACAGGAAACAACCTTCAGCATCTGGTTCAAATGCCTCAGGTGTCATCTGCATGATCTCAAAGACACGATCGTCAAAAACTGATGAAAACATGAGCACCAATGAAACCAAGAGAAGACACAGTCCTCCAGAGAAAATGCATGGCAGTATCTACACTCAAGCACAACGTGGTGTAGAACCCGATAGGAGAGCAGATCAATACAGCCAGCTGTTCCCAAGCAAACCTGTAAACCCAAGAAGACCCAACTACCCCAAGACACACAACTCACATGATCTGTTTGATTTTGAGAAAATAACTATTACCAAGCAACAAAGAGGGCCTTTGTCTTCCCGAGATCATCATTCAACAGGCAGAGAGACCTCTGGATCCAGACATCCGCAAAGAAAGGACACACTAAGACTGGCCAGGGGAGAACTGGAGATGACCAGAAGAATTCAAGAAGAACAGCTCATGCTACATGATAAGCTGTGGAAGCTTGAGGCAAAAGTACGAGAAAAAATACATAGAGATGTTAAAGATGCTGCTCATGACTACGACAGGGGTCAAGCAGAGAGGAGGGAAACTCAGAAACAAACCAGACTGCCTGAGCAACAGAGGAGAGAACCAGTGAGAACCAGAGGAATGCAAGACAGAAGACATGAAGATGGTAAACAACAGATAGAGAGGCAGGATCAGAGGATGGAGGACAGAATGAGATACACACATGAAGAAAAAAAGACCACCTGGAAAGAAGAAAGAAGAGAAGTAGACTCTGAACATCTGCAAAGAAAAGGGCGTCAAGGAACTCAAATGAACAAATCAAGGTTTGAAAATGTGAAAGAGCACGCAAGAGGAAAAGGAGGGTATGAAGCAGATGATGGCATTTGTAAAAAAAGAGGAGAGAGGCCAACAGAGAAAGCAAAAGAAAGAGAGCAAAGCTCAACTTCTCTGGTTGATAAAGGTCGGACAAGAGAGAGGAAATACAGGGAGATGTATGAATCAGACAATAACCCTCAAGTAACTCAGATGAGTCAACACAAAACTTCTCACCAAGCTGCCACACAGAACTACAGAGGCGCTGAGAGAAAGCAGCCGAAGGAGCCCCTGCATCCACCAGATTATAGTTCCTCTCATTCCAGGAGACAGGAACAAGAGCAGCTCAGCCGTATGGACAGTGAGAACCCCAGCTTCCAGCTTCTTCCTTGCAAAGTCTGCAACCGAAAGTTTGCAAGCAAAAGATTAGAGAAGCACGTCCTCATCTGTGAGAAGGACAAACATTCACAGCGTCAGGTCTACAACTCCTTCGCTCATAGGGTCAAAGGAAGCAGCTTGGAGGATTACCTGAAAACCCACTACAGATCCAAAACTCCTGAGTTCGGATCGTCTTTTAAGGGCCGTCCCAAACAGTTAATGAAAAAGCTGTGATGGGTTTGAAAGGCATCAGGGAGAGTAAAAAGCAAATATGGTTTTTATTGCAAGTGAGCTGACCCTGCTGAACTCTTGTTTTGTCTCGTCTCTGTCATGTACCTTGTCTTCTTCATATAAATGCATTCCCTGTCTCGGATGTCTATGGTAGTTTTTTCTCTTGCAAGGATTGCACTCAAATAACATATACCAATAGCTTCAGTATACTTTAGCTTACATGGAGAAACATATTGACCAGGCACACATAAAAAAGGACAGCTGTTGGTTTTATTTATGGCTTTTACACAAAGCATGGCGCAACAGTGCGTCTGTGAAAGAAAGAGCGTCTTAACAGCCGTTACATCTCCACAATATTTGGTTCAGTTAAAAAAGATGAATCACATTCTTAAATGCTGTCAACATGTTAAAAAAATAACCTAAGGTAACACTAAGGCACTGCATTATCATATCTGCACTTGTTTTGGTTTGAATAGCTTTAAGGCACTGTAAATATGTTACATTTACTGCGTGAAATACAGCCAGTGTTACGCTGCTGACATCTGACAGTTCACCAAGCATGAGTCAACAGTTTAAACTGACAGAGGATTTTACATTTATATATATGTTTGTTATAAAACACAACAAACAAACCAACAACATCGAAAGATATAACATATTCGTTCTCAACAATGATCCAAATCACAGTAAAACATCCATAAAGTACCACGGACAGACTGAATGAATGAAAAATGTAATAAGAAACAACAATGTAGCTGTAAGGTCAGCCTTATGACGTATGCTTCAACATTTTTCGCATTCAAATAAAACTGTTCAATTGTCCACACATGTGCTGAACCACCAAAAACTCAGGGTTAAAGAAAGCAATAAGAAAAAGTAGAAAATAACAATCAGTAGTTTCATGTTTCACACTAAGGCGTTTATATGCAATGAAAGATGCACATTTTAAAAAGTATATACTTGCAGGATAAGATTCTTTTTGTCTGATAATCATGAATAAACATGTTTCAGAGGCCATTTATGTCTTTGGAACTTTAGCTTTTTGAGAATATCAAATGGAAAGAAAGAAATAAAAACAAATGATGTATAAAAGATTGATGTTTTCTCAATGAAAGACGGAGCCACATGAGTTAAAACAAACCAAGACATCATGTCGGCCGCACATCTTTCTGTAAATGAGGAAACTGCAACCTCTGCATGATACACAAACGGTTTACAGATTGTAAAAGCTGTTCTTGCCTGTTTTGTTATAAATACTTTCATCTGAGGCCTCAGTGCTGACATCACTCAAAGTCAACAGTTATACAACTTAAACTTTGACTCTTTCATTGAAGAGTAACACTACATTGATTGTCTATAGCGGATGTAAAGGTCCAATCCTTCATGTTGAATCCAGCCAACATTTCAGTCTGTGGAAAACCTACCACGATCACTCCGACCGGGTTAACACAAGTGTGCATGTGAGAGTGTGCAAGGTATTGTACAGCATTACTCATGCAATCTGGTGCTCTGTCAAACACATATTCTGTAACGTAACCATTGTGAATGGACCAAGGCTGCAATGTGGTTGCACCTCTACCATAACCTCCACTCCCTACCGATCTGACTTGTTTCATTCAACAAGTGCTTAAAAAAATCGGACAATTATCCCATGATCAGGAAATTTGCAGGTTTCAGTCTCACACGCCGGCTCCTGCAGATCGGCCCCCGTGGTTTGTGAATCCACCTCCGCTTCCTCTTCCATCCCGGGGCAAACGATCAGAGTGACTGTTCCTGTTATTGTCACGTCCTGCATCCTGCAGTGTTAGCCGATTCATTGATGCTACGAGCCTTTGGTTCTCATTCTTCTGCTCCTCAATCTGGAGACAGAAGAAATACATGCTCATACAAAAACATTGTTACTATAACACAATGTCAGGTCTTAGGGGGGTGTTAAATGTCTCACCTGCTTCTCAAGCATTTGGATCCTCATCTTCTGTTGTGAGACTGTTTCTCGCAACTGCAAAATAAGTTCTTGTGTCAAATATCATTGCAACAACGCACAGATTAGATCATGATTTGCACAGCTGTGTTGATAGGTTTGATACCTGTAAGACCTCGCTGCTTGCTTTACAGCATGCTCCAGATTCTCCTTTTTTGCAGAAGTCTGCTTTCTCCAGTCCATTGACTCCACCACAGTCCATTCGTTTCGTCTGTGGAAAAATTGTAAGTTTGGTATGAAGATGTGTTTAAAAAATGTAGCATGAACAACAGTATGGAAATATCTTTAATATGGAGTGTATAATCAAAGTCAAGATTAGTCTAGATGACAGATATTTTGGAATTACCGATAGTTCTTTTGGAGAGCTGACAGCTGCTGCTGCAGCCTTTAGCTCCTTCAGCTCGTCGTAAGGAAGAGTGACACTATCGGAATAAGAAGGGAGCTGGTCAGGGGAGGGCAGGTCCGAGTCGTGTGGTATGGGGATGTACTCTGCGTCCTCAAGCTCCTGTTAGATGAGAACTTCCCTAAATTAGAAAACTGCAATCTCCATCATGTTCTTCGACGTCCCCATACTCCTTTTTATGGTGACAAACCTTTCTGAGCCAGAACGGGCAGGAGCTGTCCCCAGTCTGATTCGCACCAGACATCGTTGGGGTCCCCATGAAACACTCCTCTGTATTATCCTCCATTGTCCCCCCAAGACCCCTGTCACGACCCTCCGTCTCTGAACCGTGTTCTATGTCTGGATCCACTGTGGATGTAGAAGCCTCCTGATCCAGTCCTGGTAATTCACACAGACCAACAATTTAGACTTGTCTGTTTGAATGGGAAGCACCAGAAAAGACAAAGAACCAGCACACAAAGTGACTGAAGGAAAAGTATTTACCACTTCCAACTGACAGTCCACTGCTGTTGGATCGAATAGTCTTAGAGTTGAGCACCTTCTCTGCAAAGAAAGAAGAAAATGAGTGAAACATCTACGTGTTTGAATCTTTAAACTGTTCAGGTGTCTGCTTGAGAATACAAACCCATTATGATTATGGTGTGCCAACCACGGCAAGACAGGTCTGGTACGTGGTGAAGGGAACCAAAGATGGGTCGTGGCATGGCAGGGCAAACCTCTGAACCAAATCCCTTATCAGCAGGCATCCCCAGACGCCCATTTCCTGCGTTTCCCCACGCAAAGATCTGATTGTCTGCAGGGGAAAAAAACCATATGATGACACTTGAGAATAAAAGTGGTTAGGGAGACATAAATCCGAACATAAAATAAAAAAATATACATACCATTACCAAAGATGTTCCACAATACTATATGTGTTCTTACCTTCAGTGGCTACAATGGTGAAGCCGTCTCCACAGGACACTTTGGTCACAAACTTCCCTCCAAAGGGTCCAACAAGGACTTGGACACCCTGATGTTTCTTAAAGTCCTTCACACCCAGCTGTCCGTACTTATTGCAACCAAATGTGATCAGTCGACCACGTGCTGCAATGAAAGAAAACACAGAATGAAGTTTCTTTAAAGTAGGGGTCACTTTCACGTAAGAGAGAAATGTCAGATTCTTGTAGTGGTACCATCGACTGCAGCAGTGTGGGTCTTTCCTGGAGCTATGGCCTCAATCTTGAACCGCGACAGCTGCTTCGCCAAGGTCAGTGTGGTGATGTACGGGATCGCCTGGTGAGCCTGGTGTGGTGTACAGTGAAAACAAAGTTGAAACCATAGCTGTGTAACCTCAAGTCTCTTTGATTGCTTGGAGTTCTAAAAGCAACTATTTTCCTCTGACGTCAATCACAGGGTGAAGAAAATGCTGTTATCATGAGACACTGTGTTTGTCACTGTACTCACAGTGCCCTCAGTTGAAAATAGTTCAGCTTTTGGAACCACCCCTGCTCATTAATATCAACTAACTACGCCTGTTTTCTTGAAAGGACAATTTTCAAGGCTAGGGCTGCTGCTAATGTATGCTCTCATAATGACCAAACACTACAAAGGTATTAAAAAGTGATCATAAGTGGGAACATCAGATCATATTTCAAGTTAAAACCAAATATTTGATGTATTATTGATCTATTAGGTAACAGCTTGTTAGCTCATCAACAACTTCCTAGCTTACATAACATCAACAAGGAATACACGCCTATCCTAGCATACCATAATACCCCATGAATGTGATGATTGCTTTTTGCCAATCCTAATCTCAACATAATGCTAGCCTGGAATACCAACTATAAAATCAAAGAGTTACACAATATGATGAAACTTTGAATATAGCCTGATATACCTCCCGTAATTGCATGATACATAATATATAACTACCTATGTTTCTTTAGTAGCTGCTGAGTCAAGTGATGAAATCTCAACCACTGATTTTCTTGGTTTATATTACTTCCAGCCTGAGATACAACAATCTTACCGATGTAATACTATTTGAGCCTCCCACCCTGCAGGCGATGTGAGAGGAAAACAGCCACAGTGTGAACATAAAGAATTCTTTAAGTGTACCTCTCCAGGGTGATTTTTGAGACCAGTGATTCCCTGGTTCAGACCAAGCTTATTGAATTCATTGTTTCCGCATGCTAACACTTTGCCAGCCTCTGTCAGAAAGAAGGTTCCGTCACTGCCACACGAGACTGAGGAGATGGTGGCGCCTTTAGGTATCTCCACCTTGGAAAACCGTAGAAAAGGAAGTACTTTCAGCTACAATGAACACTATTTGGTTCATAATGCTTCAACACTTTGTAACGTACATGCTACTGAAAGGCTTTAGTCTCTTGGCAGATATCACAAAACATGCCAGAGCAGGAAAATGAAAACTGTACCTGCATTGGAGAAGAAAAGTCCTCCTCACATTCCAGGCCCAGACGCCCTGCAGCAATAGAGTAGAGCAGTTTTCACTGGGAGTACCGAGTATGTCTGAACTGTACATTAACAGGGCCTCTGACTCCATCTGCTGGCTACAGTTATAACAGTAAAATAACAACCAGGAGGAGGCTTGAAATGTTGAAAACATCAGAAAATGGAACAACTTCACATACCATACTCTCCACAGCCCCAGGAGTAGATGTTCCCACCCTGCGTCAGGACCACCACATGGTTGTCTCCGCATGAAACCTGACGCACAGGCCGCTCCTCGAAAAACTCCAAAAACACTGGCTCCAAAATCTCACTGCCGAGCATGCCCTCCACTCCAATGCAGCCGTAATAGTCTGACCCGAACATGTACATTTGGTCCTCGTCTGCAAAAACAGCAGCAACAGAGGGGGTCACAGAAACATGAACAAGGACTTTTTTTTTCTGAGGTTTGTGTTCCTAAAATAAGCTTTTCCCTCTCACCGGTGACACAAGCTGTGAAATCAGCCCCACACGCCACCTGTCGGACAGCCGTCCCATGCAGCTTCTCCACCCTCTTTGGCTGCCGGTACGAGGCCTGGTCTCCGTGCCCCAGCTGGCCCACCATCTTTGCTCCACCTTGGACATTCTGAAGAGATGTTTGAGAGTTAATGAAGCACAAGAACAACTGGCTCCATCATATGAGTGATGGATCAATACTCACAGCCCAGGTATACAGCTCCTTTTCCACTGACACCACAGCAAAGTGACTCTCCCCTGCGCACACGTGCTGGGCACTGCTGCCTCCTTTAAAAGCATCCAGCTTCTGTGGAGTGAATTTACCCCCGCCCCAGAAATACACTTCCCTTGAGCGTGTGGTCACCACAGCAACAGGAGTGTCAGTCACTGTACTCAGCCTAGGGATGACAAACCAGTTGTCTAAAACAAAAACGGGACTATTGACATGCTTTAAGAAAATAAATGAAGTGTTTGCAACTTACTTTGGTTTCTTCATTGCTGAATTCAGCAGGGCAACTTGCTCTTCAAGCTCCCTAACATAGAAGGAAGTTGTCAGTGTTGTGTCATACTGTCTCATCAGAGGAATAAAGAACACACTCTTCTCTTTTATCCCAACTTACTGTCTGCGGCAGGAGATATACGGCTGGTCCAGAACCTGATCTCCTGTCGGCCTCTTAGCAGGATCCTGTGACACAAAAAGATCAGCTGTTTACTTTCCAATCTGACACAACACTCATCTCTGATCATTCCCAGCACTCACTTTATCCAGGCACTCATACACCAGCTTGATCAATTCAGCAGAATAAACATCTGAGTCCATTTCCATAGTCCAGTTGCCCTGGACTATTTTCACACAGAGGTTCAGAGGATTCTGATGGACATACACAGAAAAATATATTATTTGTGGTGAAAAATAAAATAGAAAATTTCAAGGAATAAAGTAAAGTCAACAATCTTACCGTTGCATCAAATGTTCTTGTGAGGGTTAAGACTTCAAAAATCACACAACCCATGGCCCAGATGTCTGATTTAAAGTTGTACTTTGATCCCTGACACAACTCAGGTGACATGTAGTATGGAGTTCCCACACACTGGATTTACAGAGGAAGAAAGGGTTCAAAAATAAAATTTGTTACACATGTATCTCCAACTAATGCTGAAAGAGCTACATAAGTGAACTTGCAATCGGCAAACACCCGGTGTTTTATCTCAATGTGTAAAAGAGATTAAGCACATGATCATGTTAACCTCTACGCTTTAAGTGGTGAAAACTGGAGGGAGTATTTATCTAAAATAATAAACTTAAAGAAAGAAAGGAAAACTTACAGTCTCTGCCATTGAAAATTCAGAGTCTAGCTTCTTTGCAAGGCCGTAGTCACCCAGTTTGATGAGGTCAGTCTTTGTAAGGAAAATATTCAGAGTTTTGATATCTCTGCAAGAAAACAGATACGGTTTTATTTCTCCCAAACATCAAGAAAAAACAAAAAGTCACGTTCCTGATTGATTTCTTTTATAAAAGCGTTATCATAGGCTGAACGTCAAACCTGTGTAAGATCCCGGCTTCATGGATGTGGGCAACTGCTGAGGCTATTTGGTACAGATACCAAATGACAACCTAAAGAAACATGTTAAAGGTAAATGTGAAATAGAGAACAGCATGTTTGTGTATAAAACATTCAGTCTGATGTTGCTACATACATCTTCACTGAAAAGTTTCCCCTTCTGTTGGACGATTTTATCATAGAGATTTCCTCCTGTGGAGATAACATCATTTAGCATTCTGTCACAGATGCTCAGCATTCAAACTTAATCTCAATCACAAGTGAACACACAGTCAGTGTTCACTCACCATTGCAGTACTCCAGCTCAATGAAAAGAGTGTTCTTATCCATGAAGTGGTTGAAATAGGCTATAATGTTGTTGTGCTCCAGAATGGACAGGATGCTTATTTCGTTCATGACATCTCTGCGGTCCTTTTCTGAGAGCGAGTTCAGCTCCACTTCCTTCCATACTACCAGGGAGTTGTCCTGAGGGAAGCAAAAGAGCGCAATTTCATCAAATGATACATGCAAGAGCCTCAATGTCGCACTTAAAATCTCCATATGACAGGCTAGAGTTTCTCTACACTCACAGCTGCATATGTGTACCAAAGCAGACAAGGGAAATGGCAGCATGTGTAATATCAGTTCATTTAGGGATGGGAATAACAGAGTAACTCACACTAGGATTTGATACATGATAATTGTAGGATTAATGCCAAAAGCGCCACGAGGAGTCATGAACACCGAGAGTCAACATAGACAGGACATCTGTTAGTTATAGCCCAGTAATCCTTTATAAATTATAATATCGATATTGGGTTCAAGCAATACGATAAATATATCTCACAAATCAGGAATACGATATTAGCCATACTGACACTTTTCCCTAACCTTTATAAACTTGAATTAATTGTATTAAAGGGAATAAATTTTCAAGTTTTGAAACATCTGTAACAGGATAGCAAGCAAGCAAGCAATGACGGGAAAGTCATCTGCCTTGTTCCACTGAAGAATTTCTCACAGAGGTATCAGAAGTGAGGATCAGTGAGCTCTTCAGCTTTCCAGACACATCCTCTACGTCAGGGGTGTCAAACATGCGGCGAGTTTGCAAAGTGAAAAAACAGGACTTTTCTCTCAAAGTGAGAAAATAGATGATTTTCTTTTTGCATATTCCGATTGAGATTCATAAAGACTGTTTAGAGCACTACAAGATGATCCACTAACTACTAACACTAGCACTACACCCCTGCATACAACACTGTCCAGCAAGCAAGCTGTTCCTGCTGGAGCTGAGGGGTCCAAAATAATCAACTTTATCTTCTTCATTATTATAATCTATCTGTTCTTCTGCTGTAAACATTACACTCTGTGTCAGGTGAATGGGAAACCTGTGTTTGGTGTGTTCGCAGCAGGTTTCAGGGCTTAAAGATTAAAATATTCAGCCCACTCTGAGACTCATCATGGCAAAAAATACAACAGCTGTTTTGGAGAAAGATAGTTCATTAAATGTGAACATTTTCAGAATGTACCTCTTGCACTAAAACAAAGGGAAACATTTATTTACATTATTTATAGGTTATTACGTTATGATTTTGCTGGTCTGGCCCACTTCAGATAAACTTGGGCTGTATGTTATGGGGCGCTGAGTGGTGCACACCGAAAATAACAGCAACAATTCTCCACATTTAGCTCCAAAACGACATATAAATCTAGAGTGAATTTTTTTAAAAATCACTTTTTTTTTTACCACATTTAGAGGAATATTTGTGATCTTCTTCACATTTAATTTTGTTGTGAAAAATATATTAAGTTAAAATAATTGTTAAATGCAAATGCTAAATCTACATCTAAATGTTGAATATAAATCTAAATGTTACATGCAGATCTAAATATTAAATCTAAATGTTAAATGTAAATATAAAATTTAAATATAAATCTAAAAGTTAAATATAAATATAAATGTCAAATATGAATATAAATGCTAAATATAAATCAAAATATTAAATATAAATGTTAAATATAAATCTAAATATTAAATGTTAAATATAAATATAAATGTTAAATATAAAATATAAATGTTAAATATAAATCTAAAAGTTAAATATAAATATAAATGTTAAATATAAATATAAATGTCAAAAAATTAATATAAATGCTAAATATAAATCAAAATGTTAAATCTAAATCTAAATGATGAATATAAAATCTAAATGTTAAATATAAATATAAATGTCAAAAAATGAATATAAATGCTGAATATAAATCAAAATGTTAAATATAAATCTAAATCTTAAATATAAATATAAATGTTAAATGTTAAATATAAATCTAAATGTTGAATATAAAATCTTAATTTTAAAAATAAATCTAAATGTTAAATCTAAATGCCAAATGTTGCTCTGCGATCCTAGATATTTAGCTGATATGCAGATTCACACTGGAGCAAAATTAAATGTGAAGAAGATCACAAATATTCTTCTAAATGTGATTTTAAAAAAAAGTGACTTTTAAAAATCCACTCCACATTTTTATGTTGATTGGAGCTAAATGTGGAGAATTGTTGCTGTTATTTTCAGTGTGCACAACTTTACAAACGTAGCCCCATAGTATGTGGCCCCTGAACTGAAATGAGTTTGACGCCCCTGCTCTACGTAGTTCATCATTATGGGCCACAAATAACAAGACATTATTTGTACACACATATTTAACATGTTATTACAGAAAGCTGCGTTTGTCATCATGTTTTCCCTCAAAATAAAGTTGTGGCCAGCTCGTAAAGTTGCAGAGGACACGTTTCCTTGTTGTGTAGTTGAACAGTGATCGTGCATTATTAGCAGATGATGCATGGCATTCTGTGCGCTCTTTAAAAAGCAGACGACTGTACCCGGACCTACACAAAATGTACCCTACCTCTGTTCTCCTGTACAGGGTTGCTTCGCCAAACGCCCCCCTCCCGAGGATCCGGATCGGAATGTAATGTAGCTTCTCCTCTTCGCCATTATACGTGCTCGCCGCTGATCGCTCACTGACCACAGACCCGCCGCCCAGATCTGAATTTAGCGAGGCGAAGTGTCTCTCATAGTCGTCCAGTGACATTTCGGTGCAGGGACTTGTTTGCCCGTGGAAGTGATGGAAATAACCCGTACAGGCCTGACGACAACTTCTTCAGAAAGACGTCTACAACACCGCACAGGGGTCCACCATGTCCCCCATGTGGTCCAACTCAAACGGCTGTCGTAGTGAAGAACAATCAGAAGACTCTCAAAAGTCTCTCTGGATCAACAGAATAAGAAAAACACAACGTAGCAATATGCGTGAAACTATAGTTGCAGCACTACAGTCAAGCATGACACAACAAGAAAATGACGTTCAGCCAACTTTGTGAAACTTTCAAAATAAAAGCGACGTCACTTTAACGTGCTTACGTTTCTTTTACGCTGATGAACAACTAACCAGATTTCCGGGTTTGTCTCGTTAGCTTGATTTAGCTCAAAGAAAAGTTCAAGAAATGACAGCGCCGCCTAGCACGTTTTACTATTCTCTCTATACACGACACTAACATTAAACACAACCTAAAGGTCAAATAACAATCACTGGATTAAAAACACCCTTCAAATGTTTGTTTGTTTGTTATTGGTTCTCGTCGGAATCTAAAGCAGCAGGGAATATTTCATCAAACCCGGAAACTGCCAAAATAAAGGGTCTCTCTGGCAGGTGACTATATGTTTTATAGCAGTGGTTCTCAAAGTGGGGTCCTGGGACCCCTGGGGGTCCATGTGTGGACCCGTGGGGGTCCGTGAAATAATTAAAATACATTTCTAATAAACTATACAATTTTGATGTGTCATTCAAAACAGCACAATATGCTGTTTGAAATGACAGCAACATTTTATAATTTTAGAATTTACAATGGTATATATTATATACCATTGTTGGGATATTTAGTGGCTTCAAGGGATATGTGAGTCTTGCTACTGTTAATTTTCTGAAAGCTTTTAAGATCAATTACTTGAAAAGTATAAATGCTGTCATGTTGAGTCCACAAGGAATGAAATTACCCTCTGTTTTAAAGTATACAAGTGGTATTTACTTGATTCAAATTTAAGTGTTATCTGTTTATCACTAAGGTACAGGTCTGAAGTATTTAGATTGATACGTTTTACAATACAAATAGTTCCAAGGGCAACTAAGAGTGCAAATGGTAGTAAGCATGTGCTTAATCTATGTTACAATTATGAGGGGGTCCTTCGAAAATTTTCTCACCTGCAAGGGGTTCCTGGCTCCAAAAAGTTTGAGAACCCCTGTTTTATAGATTATGTACAGTCAGGGGCGTCACCAGGAATTCTGGTCTGTTCCGCAGCCACTGTCCACTCAGCACCCCAGGAGCTGCTGCTGCTGACAGACAGCTACAGTCCAAACGTAGACAGAGACTCCCCTTTTTTCCAGAAAGGAGTTCTGAATGTATGTATATATATTCAGACAATTTTAGCTATCTTATTGCAGTTATAACAAAACAAAACAAAACAAAAGCATAGTAGAACACTTTCAGTCCCATTAGGGGGCCCTCTCCCTACTTGGGCCCTAGGTAGTCAGTCCCACTTTTCCCCCCACTACGATGCCCCTGTGTTCAGTTAAATGGGTCTACATCATGTTTTCTACTCAAGCGACATATATCACATTAAGGGACATTTAACAAATAACTGATACAATTTGAATAAGACTTGTATTTGTTTTAAAGCTGACAATATACTGTATGATTTCAAAGCACATTTTTCAGATTAATGTATGTAAGTGTGAGCTTTGGTTTTAAAATCAGCATTACTCTTCACTCATAATAGGGTTATATAGCAAAATAAATGAATGGCTGAATAAATGTGTTGTATCCTTTCTTGAAAATCAATTAAAAACTGTGAATGGCAGAGATAGTCTTTAGCCAACCAGCAAAAATGGGGGTATCACATCAATACTCAAGTCCTATCAAAAACCAATCTTGTTGATAATGGAGCCCTGTACAATGGATTTAAATATTACATTCTATGCTCCTTTATCAGATATATAACATATAAAGGAATAGTTACCATGGATTAAACATAAACTAGGCTACGCTGCCAAAAATAACAGAGAACATTACATTAGGAACTTCATGTAACATTTTAACAAAAGAGAAATAGAGAGGGTAAAGGGGTTACAAGCATACACACACAAATTGCACTAACTCCGTTGTGTAATATTGACAGAGCTGATAGCAGTGACATGCTGGGGAGTGAAACCATAGACTGTATGGTGGAAACCCTAAAACCAGAGAGAAACTCAGACATGATTTCAAATGATGATGACACAGATGGAAAATCAATACCCCATGACACAGGAAACAAAGGTATGCTTGATTTATTGAAATTTTCTTAGTATTATTAAATATATATTGTTGTGTACTTTCAGCTCACTTCCAAGTATTTGTGTGTTCAGGATATGTGAGAACGGTCAGAGTTGGGTCCAGAAGTCTTCCACTGTATCCACTGGTTATCGTGTGTTTGGGACTGCTGAACACAATTCTCATGTTACCTGCTGTTGTAATTGGGGTTTACTGTGAGTATAAGAAGGTGTTGCAGGTCACCCTTCTAATACACTGTACTTATCAACTCTTGCTATAGACCTAACCAATGCTGTAGAATGGCTAACACAAAGTGACTTGTTTCCTGGATATAACCAAAAAGTATCTCTTATTTTTGCAAATCACAGGTGGAAAAGTAAGTGAGATTTCAGCTCCTGACCAAACTGCACAAATCCTCATATTAGAGTTCAAGGCACAAAATGAACTTTACGCTGAAATAATCAAATCTCAAGAAGAAGCCAAACAAGAATTAAATAAGGAGCTCAGAAGACAGGAAAAAATGAAACTGCAGATGGATCAGAACCAGACCCTCTGTGACCGATTCCAGAGTCAGATTGAGGGTCTACATGTGGAGAAAGCAACACTACAGTCTGAGATAGCTGATATTCGTGAGAGGCTTTTGCATTCATTTTTTATGCACTGGGATATGAAACAGTTTCTTGTTGATGTGATTTTCAATGATGTTTGTCAACAGAGGGCAATTGTGGACGATGCCTTCAAGGATGGAAGTTTATCAACTCAACGTGCTACTTCTTTTCTAAATCAAAAACTACTACCTTAAAGAACTGGCAAGACAGCAGGGCGGACTGTATAAACCGGGGTGGTAATCTCACTGTGATTGATAACTTGGAGGAGCAGGTGAGTCCAGTTTCCTGTGGATGGAACTCAAGAGATGAATGTATGGGTGGACTTATTCTTAATGTATTCATGTATACCTGTAGCTTTCTGAGAAGTCACAGAAAAAAAATAGCTTTATGTTTATGGAGCTACAATTCTTTTTTTTGGCCTTGAATACTGAGAGGTGTCCTCAATATCACTTGGCCAGACAGAAGAAAATGTACTTTAGAATATTAGGTATTGTAGCTTTTAAGTCATTCTTTGTGGAGATTAGACTACCAATGGCTTCATATAACAATGTTTAAAGAGAAAGTCTCTATTTATCATTGTTTTAGCAGCCACAATTATGCACAGTCCTCAATCATAGGGGTGATGTGATAATTGTTGCTTTTAATGGCAGACGTTTTTACATGGATTTATTGCACAGCTGTGCTAAATGCTTGATTCTGACTCTTCAATATTCATAGTGTCAGTTTGTTGTTTCTCCAAAGGTTTAACAAAGAAGGCATAATAGGTTAAAGAAACAATAATTGTAGGCTATGATAGAGAAATCTACAAAATCAAAGGTGTTCCCTGAAGTCAAAGCAAAATGGTACATGGCATGAGATACAGTAGTGTTTAATGAGACCAGTAAGACCAGTTCACCTCATTTTAAGGAGGCTAATGAGTTAACCATAATCATAGGCGCGTCTCAAAGTGTGACTGTAAGGACTATTATCAATAGAAGAAATATAATCATTTTTCAATCAATTACATTATTTACAGATTAATAATGAAAGTTATTGATTTATTAAGTAAATAGCCCTGGGTTGCAGTCATAGAGATATTAATGATACATAGTAGACAGTTCTTTTCAAGGAAGAAAACTTTTTATGCCAAAGTATGAAAAAGAAAGGTTTTAACTATGAAAGAAAAGGTGGCTAAATTCAAGTTGGAAGTGACAGTGTTATCAAATATCTTAGAGTAGTTAAGTCCTGCTAAATTAGACGCTAACCAGCACCATGAACACTTGCAGCTGCATTGCATGACATGAAGCTTTGAAGTTACTGGGGTTCAATAAAATGGTATTTACCCAGAAGCTAAATTGAAGCGTTGGAAACAAGATGAACAACCCCTCAAGGCCATACCATCCGCAGCTTCAGTGTCTAAGGTGTTAGCTAGCAATAGTATAAAACTCACACTAGAAATAATGGTAAACATCCATTTACCAACCTTTTCTGTAGATTTTAACACATTGGACTGTTTTCAGTGGCATATTTAATCATTTGGCTCTGTTTCTGTCTTGTATAGTAAAGTACAACTGAGGTGACATGTACATTTTAAACATGATCCCTTTAGCGTCTCAATAGATGCTAGCTTGGCATGCACTCCTAATGAAATGCCCAATTGTGTACCTTTTAATAACAAAATTGCACTGTTGTTTAACTCCTGTTCCTGCCTAGTTAAATCTGAATGAGTTTCAACAAAAGGATCAAAGCTCGAATCAGAGGGATCCAAACGGAGCCTGGGTCGGTCTGACGTTTGTTCCAGCAAAGCACAGCTGGGTGTGGTTAAATGGAGAAACTCTACACGATGAAAGGTGAGAACTTTAAGCCACATTCTGCATTTTTGGAAAAAATACTGACCACATAAAGCAAGAGTTGGGTAAAGTTTGAGTACAATGAAGAAAATTACCCAAACTTTGCCAGGTAAACAACTCAAAATGGCCCAGTGTTTATCAAAAAAGTGAACTGGAAACAGGTCGAATATCATTCAAACACATAAGTGTATTCAAAGAATACTGACCGTGGGAACATATTTTCCCAGTTAATATAGGTCACCTCCTTCACTGCACCAAGAAACAGTTACAGCACAGAACTCCTTGTTAAAACTAAACTTTGTGTTTTCACATTTCAGGAAAAACTAAATATCAATAGACAGCAAGTGAGCTGACAATCAAAAAAAACAAATCCTGTCTCTGTGCTGAGCTAACCATTTCCCTAATTTTTTTACAAGTATACAAAGTTATTAAAGATGAAATCTATGTTAATTTGAAGTACATATATTTCAAAGTATGGATCTATTGCTTCATAGGTACTGGAAGCCAGGGGAGCCAAACAACCAAGAAGCACCAGAAGGGGCCTGTGCGGCAATCCTGAACTTGAGAACCACAACAAGAACGTTGTTTGATGCAACTTGCCTTTCAATGAAAGACTGGTTATGTGAAATGGAGCCAAACTAGTTGTTGAGGGATTACTGGTCCACTTCCATTCAGGGTTTGAGTATCTCCAGAGCATTAAACAAGGCTGAAACAATCATATAGGAAGACACAGTTCTTTTCTTTTCTTTCTTTCTTTTTTTAGGATTATTCATCTGCAAATTTCCTTTCTCCTTGAATAAACACATAAACATAACATAATACAGAGTATATTAACAGGGGAGGTTTCTAAATGCAGTTGTGTTTTAGTCACTGTCTGTCCTTTATAGTTATAGTTTCATATTTAGCAGATATAAAGGAGAGTGATACAGATTCACTCATCAGAATGTCTCTCCTATCTTTTACCAAGCTGATCTGTAGATTACTTTAAAAACATTTTCAAGTCTGCACTTAGAATGTACTTTTCAGAAATGCATCACCTTTTTAGTTCATCATAGATCCAGTTAGCTCAACTTATTTTGAATATATTTTTGAAGACTTTATTATGAATGTAATGATAGTAATAATAGACTTGATTATTCAATAGATATAGATGTTCTTGTCATTGTAATGATTCTTTATTTTTGCATTTGATGTTAATCAGTAAAATATTAGAGGCTAACATGCTAAACACTGTCAAACAAAAGCAGAAGAAGTACATATAACGTGGTGTTTTCACATTTTTTGGGCCATTAAAAGTTTCAACAAACCTATACATTTATTCGGATATGTCTTGGTTAACTTTTCCCTGTAACACCAAGCACATCGGTTGTCGATGTTGTGGTAAATAAGTTTTGTTCTATCTTTTCATGCAGCTCTTACTGCAAAATCTAAAAGTAATTTTATAAACCATGTTAATACCTAATGTGAAGTGTTAAAAATACTTTAAAAAAAAAAAATGTGTCCAGAAAATGATATACCATTCTCAAGTTTATGAAATCTTCCCATCAAAATTGCAGAATTTTGTACTGTAGTTTGTAAAATGGTTAAACAGAAATTGCAAGATACATGCATATCCCAGAACTGTCAAAATGCATTTCAGTCAAGCTAAACCACAAACTAAAAGTTAATGAATTAACAATCTGAGAACCCTGCACATGTTTAAGGATAATCTGAGTAAACCAGCTGTTCAGATTTCATCCATATTTTTTTGGCCAGCCATGCATAAAATCACATAACTGTGTCTATTTCTTTTATACAGTCTATGGTCTATTTATGATCTTTAACAAAGTGTTACTTATGTAAGCCTCTCCCATTTTGCCACTTTTGTATGAAGCTCTTGCAGTTAACTAGCATAGCATAGCAGCAATTGGAAAAGTTTGCCTTAATGCGTGAGATCAGTACATCATCAGGGGCCTCTAAAGCTAACGTAAATAAATATTATGACTTGACTGTTTATATGTACACAAGCGTTACATATGTAACAGTGAAAATGCAGCATGTCATGGTGTTATGGGTGTTATTAGCTTAAGTATTTTATACAGTGTTTACTAAAACTAAATACAACATGCTAATTAGTCAGTGTTGTAAGATGATGGTAGACTATGTTAATATCAGACATGAATAAGCCAGCTTCTCTGTGTTTCAAAACCTTATGCTAAGGTAGGATAGCCAGTTGCTTGTTGTAGCACTGCATAGACATAAAAGTGATCTGAGCTGGTAAAAATTAGTGTTTCATAATTACTACTGAGCACCTTAAATATAATTTGCATTCCAAGTGTATCTTTCTGGCCATAGTGCTAAAATTAAAAATAAGAGTGGTCAAATGGATAAAAGTCAAATGATGCAGAAAACTGCATCCAGGCTCCAGACAGCATCAAGAGAACATTATTTTAGGCCCATATCTACATTTCTGATATGTATCTAAAAATTGTATCACAACAGTGTAGGTATTTAATGTGGTATTAGTCCACACTTGCTAAAATATTAACTCAGAGATTAAGCTAGAGTCCAAACTGACACACACACACACACACACACACACACACACACACACACACACACACACACACACAGAGAGAGAGAGAGACTCGGACTAACACGCACAAGTCTTATCACTGGTAAAAGCAGGACACAAACAGATCAATAGGCATTGCTTGCACCAACATAATGGAGGACTTTCAGTCACAGGAAGGACTCGGGGACAAAAATGTATTAAAGCAGGAGACTTCTCAAAACCTCAGTCAATATGGACATTCAGGCTCTCACTATCGAACGTTTCGAACAGGTACAGCAAACTTTAAAAATCTATTTCTCTCTCTGTTGTTATTGACTAATGTCCACCTTTTCATACTCCTGTGCCGCCATTCTCTTTCCTCTCTTTTCTCTTACAAACTGCTCCTTTTATTTTTAGATCACAAAAGGTCTTATTCAATTTGAAACAAATGTAAAATATTGCTGAATTAAACCTGTGATTTTCAGTTGAACATGTTTTTGTAACCTTTTAATTAAAAGCATCAATTTGATCAAGATGCTCTTAATCGTATTTAGAAAGTTCAATTCATGATGAAACAAACAATGAAAATTTGGACCCTTTTTAACCCGTTGACAGAGGGAGGTTGTTTTGCCTTACCACGCCATCGACTCGTTGTACTGAATCTGGGCCTGCTGAATGCCATTCTGCTGATAGCTGCTGTTGTCATTGGTATTTATTGTAAGTATGAGTATTCACAGATAGCTACCAAATTCCTATCTATCTTATAGAATTCGAGGTCACCACTAAAACAAATGGATTATTGTGTTTTGATGTAGTTGTGCTGCTCTGCAATTCAGCGTAAGCATACAGCTGTAACTTATTATTTCACAGTTATTCTGCCAAAAACCTCTATACAATGCCTCTTAAACAGAGCCTGACTGACAATATAGTCTGCTCAATGTCACAAGTTGGACCATAAGTATTATCATGTCTTTGAGCCTTTACTGGAACAAGCCCTTTAAAGCTTTATTAATCATCCAACCATCATTGGTTATTCTCTGCTTATCAACAAATAATTCACCGTTTCAGTTTAAATAATTCACTGTGGTTTTAACAATGTGATTTTCAAAAGTGCTGCCTAAGATGCTTACCAGATTTTACACCAACTTGTAAGCATCCATGCTAACAGCTATGTTAACAGCATTATGTCTTTGTGGCTGTGATACATACTAACATGTTTTTGTAACAATGCTAACATGCTGATGTTTAATGGTTGTAATATTTTTAACGACTGCAGTTGAAGTTTAACTTCTTAAGGTGCTGATACATGTTCCATTTGGCTTCACAAAAACTGAAGCTAAGGCTGGTGGGAAATCCTTTGGGATCATTGGTCCAAATTCAAAATTTTCCCACAATTTCCCAGTCTGGGATCAATGCAGCACATCTGTTTCTTGATCATGATCAGGGTATCACCAAAGTCGCAGCGGTCACAGGTTCAAATCCAAACCTCTGCCAATTGCTGCATGTCTTCCCCAACTCTCTACTCCTCATATTTCCTGCCTCTCTTTAGCTTTCCTGTCCAGTAAACCCAAAAATGACCCCAAAAAATATAATTTAAAAAAAGAAGAATCATGCAATAACATGATTATCTGCAGCAAATTTGAATTGCATCAATCCAGAGGCATCAACATAACGATGTTCTCATGGCCAAACAATTCTTCCACATATTTTTTCTCTTTTCTCTTTTTATGTTTTTGTGCCTTAGGTGCCAAGGCCAGCTACCTTCCGGTTCCTAGTTCAGCAGCCACATCCATCCTCTTTGAGATGAACTATCTCCGCAACCACAGCGCTATCATCAAAGCAACAGTGGCAGCCAGAGCAGAATTAGCAAATAAGCAAGCCAGTCAACTGCAAGTAAAGCTGCAAATGAAGCAGCACAAGATCAGCATGGACCGACTTCAGAGTCAGATCGAGACACTGCGCGTAGAGAAGGCAAAGCTGCAGACCATTAAAGTCTCATTAGGTGAGCGGACTAACAATCCTGCTCTGGTTGTAAACTGTCTGTCAAACATTTCAAACATTTCAAGAGATAACATGCCATTAAACTACACAATGTATGTATCAAAGAGTACACTAGTTATAGGGAATAACATTTCTACAAATGTAATATAGTTTTTTGGTGCAAGACACTCTTACTATGGAATACACATTATTTACCATGCAAGACACATTATTGACAACACAGATGTTCATTGTTTTACTTGAACCTATGCTGCTATGTTACTGTAGGTGACTGAATGTAGTGTTTTAATAGTGGAGCATTTCTTTATTTTATTGCACACTGTATTATGATAATTATTTGTTATATATGTATATCTTAACAGATATGTCAACATTTATTTTAATCTTCTTTTGCAACAGAGGAAAACTGCAACATGTGCCAACCAGGATGGAGTTTCATTAAATCCTCCTGCTATTATTTTTCTTCTCGTCATGAGTCCAACTCCAAAAAGAATTGGCTGGATAGCAGGGCGGACTGCGTTAGTAAGGGAGGAGAACTGCTGGTGATCAATAACCTGGAGGAGCAGGTGGGTCAAAAAGCTGAAGTTCAAGGAATGAAGTAAATGCTCATTTGTCAGAGTTTTAACACTCATAAAGCTTGCCATCCCAAAGGAAACCTACATGTGCGGTGACTGTTTGTTTCAAATATAGCTTAAGAGTAGATGTGCAGTGCCCTGTTATGCCTTTATTTTAATATCCAGACCCTAAACATGTTTGAGAAGATCACCAAAAAAACAGAACAAAACCAATGTTGCAGAAAATGCTGTTCATTCCCACGCCATTATTCAGAGTAAGAAGCTAAACGAGACAAACCCGGTTTTCAGAACCTTTGAAGTCTATACAATGATTTATATACAATGATAATATATTATATCAATACAAATCAAAGGTAAGCCACTAAGGTATTGACTCGCATATCTGCTTACTACAGCAACTCCTGTCTGAGATGCTTCAAACCCAGAGGAGTGGCCTTGGTGAGTGGTGGGAGAGGGGATATTGGATCGGCCTCACCGACGTGGTGAATAAGGGAACCTGGGTGTGGGTTAACAATGTGACTGAGGTGGAATCAATGCAAGTATCACACACAATAACACTTACAATTTTTCTCTATAGCTTTGCAAATGCATCCCCTTGCCTAACAAAGTAGGACCAAATTATTTGTTTTATTGGTTTTATCTATCCAAGGTACTGGAGAAGTGGACAGCCTAAGCATGAAGGACCTCAGAGTGGGGACTGTGCTGCTTTGTTTTACTCTACTGATACTACCAAGATGTGGTACAATGGAAACTGCCATGATCATCAATATAACTGGATCTGTGAGAAACAGCCAAGCCCGCAATGAAACTTCTAAAAAAGAGATCACAATAATAAAATAAATGTATTTGTATCTGTGCAAACTAATTCAGATATAAAACTGCAGCTTAACAATTTAGCATACATGTTTTAGGGGATTTTTTTTTGTATGTTTAAACTTCTTGAGGTACATTGGTTGAGTAACTATAGACTTCTGTGTGCACTGCTGGTGTAAAATAATTGTATGTGGAAGAACATGTGTATGCCAAATAATAATATATGAAGTTTTATAAAATGTGCATGACTAAATAAAAGTGACAAATGTTGTATTGTGCTTGAATGGTTGAATAAACATGGAAAATATTTTGTGATCAGTAATTGAAACTGCTTTTCAAATTGCCTCAGCGCACTGTAAATATTTAACAAATTATCTTGATTTTGTGTTCGTGATGTTACACACAAACACACACACACACACACACAAACACACACACACACACACACACACACACACACACACACACACACTCTTACGTGCAGGGCAATGTCCTGACAAATACTCTCTTCTGGACAAACACATCAGTCTGTACTCGTCTTGTCAGCCAAAATGGAGGATGGAAGAAATTTAGGTGGCGGATTCAGCAAACTGATAAGTGAAGATGAACTCAGTGCAGATGAGAACACTCTCTACTCAAACCAAGAGAAGCAACAAGGTAATGTAGACTAACAGTGAATTAATGACTGCTTACATGATGAGGATCTGTGCCACCTGTCCTTAGCTGTTAGTGATAGATCATACGAACAGTCTGGGCAAACATAAGGTTCATTTTGATGCTATTTTTAAGTATCCTTGGTGTGCTATGGGTTATAGTGTATGTTTTTTATTAATCACTGAAAAGTATAGATGTGTAAGTGATACTTAAAAACCACATTAAATAACAAAATCACTTTAAAACTTCTATGTTAGCCTTTTAGTCACCTTTATCAAATTTATTTAGATGCATTTGATGATATTGTGTTGTTAAAATATATGTTACCCAGTTTATGACTCACATTAATATCACTCTAATATCATTTCTTCTCCATGTAGTGTCCATGTCCATGGTTGGACCTGAGTCCAGTTTGAATCATTACAAACTCCTGGCATTAAGCCTGGCAGTGCTCGCTGTCATTCTTCTGGCTGTTGACATTGGCTTGGGAGTCTATTGTAAGTCATTGTTAATTTATAGAACACTCCAAGATATACACTGTTGTAAAAACACTCTGGTGTTAGATGATTATGGGGCTGTAGGGGTTGTGATATCAAATGTAGAATCACAACATCAACACAACGTTTTAGGTTTTGAGTAAAATTCATCTTGAAATATAAGTTTATTAAAGGAAAGCAGTATGAAAGAAATAGATGAAAGTTGATTAACTTAATGGCTACTCTGATATTTCAATACAATTTTGAAAAAGAGCCAAGAAACAACCTGAGTTGTAGATAAAAAATCACTTCTCTTTTTGTTTCTTAAGCTTTGGTGGCAAAGGATTCTGTGGGAAAAGACCCATATAGAAGTTAGCTGCTAGCTAAACATAACTTAGCAGCCAGCTGGTTAACACAGTGAAGCATTTAGCAGCTCAAGACCCAAATAGTTTTATAGTTTTATATAGACCTGACTAGGGCTCCAAGAAAGTGAATTGGCTGAAAACAAGTATATTCTATATGAATGCTAATGTCACTCAGTATCTGTTAGCTAATGTAACTCTTCATCTGCAAGTGACTGCTAACAAGTTTGCCATGACAACTATGAAGGGGGATAAATCCTGACAACAGTTTGTTGACACTGCCCCCAAATGATGAAGAGACCAGTAAATGCAGGTTTTATTAAATGTTTTGAATTATATTTGATCAATCTTAATTCTATTTGTATGAACATTCTCAAGGGCCACCATGCATTTCTCTTGACAGCTCAGGAGCTCCCTCCTGTGAGCTAATGCAGTATGACGTCTGACTACAAAGTCACCTGTCTAGTGCAACATGTGCTAAGATTAAGCATACCAAAAGGGTTAGTAACTGTAAATGTACTGTGAGGGTGTAAATGGAAGTTTTAGGACTTTGCTTAAGTAACACTACTGTGTCTCCTCCACTCACAGACTACAAACTTACAGATGGGCTCTATTTAGTAACAGACTTCAACAGTGAGTTGGCCAAACTACATGTTTCTTACAACACTGCGGTACAAAGACGGGATGAAGCCAAGAAGGAGTTGGCAAGAGTGATCGATGAGGCGAAAATTACCAAGTGGGAGATGGAGCACCTGAACAGAAGATGCCAGTCCTACGAAAAGGAGGCGGACACAATTCGATTGAACATTGCCGGATTAAAATCGCATCTGCCAATGATGAGTGAGAGCTTTTGATTTTTGTTCTACTGATGCTTGTTATTTTGACCACTGATCTTACTCTGTTGAAGGTTTAAATACATAACTATCATTACTTGACTAATAACACTTCATTATCCAACTTTCTTGGCCAACAGAGGAGGGCTGCAGACATTGTATAGCAGGATGGACCTTCGTTAACTCGATGTGTTACTACTTCGCTTTCTCCAGTGGTACTGTACGCAAATCATGGCAGGAAGCCAGAGACTTCTGCAGGAAGTACGGAAGTGACTTGGCAGTGATAAACAGCAGAGAGGAACATGTAAGACTCCACAGCAAAAAACACATTGATATTTCTGGACAAAATCTGAAAGTTCATTTAAACCATTCTTTCTTTATGTTCTATATCTGAGCAGGAAAAGGTTTAAACACGTTTCTCTGTGTTTTTGTGTGTGCACATGTTTTGGTGTGATCAGCTGGCTGTAAGCGGGTTGATAAAAAACTATCATGAAAGCAGTGGAAACATATACCATGATGGTTTCTGGATTGGGTTGACAGATGTGGATGAGGAGGGAACTTGGAAATGGTTGGATGGAACAAGACTGACTGACAGGTAGTAGCTGCATTCTCATATCCTGTATACCACTCTTAAAAGCCAATGAGTGATTATTTTCAATGCAAAAACCATAGAACAGATATTTACCCAAAGCCAATCTGACATTTGTTTCAGCTACTGGAACACTGGAGAGCCAAACAATCAGGGAAACGAGGACTGTGCAGCTACATATCCCAGAGACAACCCCTTTTTTGCCTGGAATGATGCTCCATGCAATTTTAAACTGAAATGGGTTTGTGAAATGGCACCAAGGTTATCTAATTAATGCTTTTAATTAATTGAACAAAGAATGAATGCTGGCGAAGCAACATTTTTGTGAATTGTTCTTTTATTGTCACTTCAATTTTTGTTGAGACTACAAAATTGCATTTTAGGTCCAAATAAGCAAAATACATGACTTATGAAATATCCTATGAAATGTATGTTACTTCATTTGATGTAATAAATAAAATCTTTACCTTTACAATATACAAATAATACATATTACTATCAGATCTGAACACTTAGTTACCAGTTCATCAAAATACCCACTTTCAAATAAACTGCTCACTCCATGAAGAATTCCACAGACAGAATATTGAATTGTAAAACAAATCTTTCAAATGTTTCAGATGATAATAACTACATGGGCTATAAACCACTCACTGTATGAAATGATGGATGCCATGACTGCTCCTTAAAAGTGAAGCCAAAATATTTGGAGCTTCCCCTACTGACTGGCTTCACTATAGGTCATAAAGCCTTCCTCCTCCATGCTAGCAGATGGGACATGGGTCAAAATAATAAATTTAAACTCATCAAATGAATTTTTCTCAGCTCAAGAATTTTGCTGTTTTATTGGTAAATCAAATGTGTTTAGCTTAGGAGAAGTTGCAAGACAGTATACAATACAGCAGCTACAACAGCCAGTTTCTGCTGCACAAACTCCGGCTCCAAATGAGGAAATATCGGCCTGCATCTTGGAGGGGGCTGACTTCACTTTTGTACAACAGGAGGAGGTGACGCATTGTCCATCCTTGAGTGGAGTCAAAGCAATAAACCACTGGAGGCTCTAGTGGTTTTATAATGTCATTTAAACCTCATTATAGGCTCTGAGAGATGCTGGAGAATAAAAAGTGGAGTGTGGGAAACTCCACATAAGACTGTACCAACACCTTGTTACACTATTAGAAAGTGTTCCTGATAGACCGGTAATTTGGTGAAGAAATACCCTTTATACATAAACACAGACCAAAGCTAATGTCCATTCATAGATTGTCATGTCTGACTAACCTGCCAGTATTTCAAACATTTAGCTTTTACCTACCACTGCAGTGTCTCTGATCTGAGTCAACTTTCTATTCAGACCACATCTTGCTTTTTAAGAACTCTGGCCTGTTGCTTACAGCGCCGAAAAGTGCTGCCGAAGTTGCTTCAGAAGCTGCTGAGTGTCAACGTGCTCAGGAAAAGAGTCTTCAGACTTCTGTGCCGCGGTATAGCTGCTCTGAAGGTCTCCAATCTGCACACAGAAATAAAACATCACATTAGCAGACTGTTTCATGGAGCTTATACTTGATGTTTTAGCTACTGGGCTATGTAGAAGTTAAATATGTGAACTGAAATTACCTTTTCAGAGAGAATAGAGAGGTTGAAGTGTGGCTCATACATGTGAGGGGCCAGTGATTCAGCAGTCTGCAGGAAGGCTTTAGACTGGAAGAAAAGACAACCATTCATTGATTTTCAATTGCTAATTTTGGAGGAAGAATTGAAAATCTGACAGAGACTCTGCTATTTTCGTCTCAAGAGCTCGAAGCCACAACCTCTGACGTATTTTACTTGATTTGAGAGACAGCAGATATCTGTTCTTACAGATCACAGCTTGTATTTTCTCCCTTTTTGGTAGGGTTGTGCCTGCCAAGCTAGTGTTAGCCTGTTTAAAGAAACACACCCTTCTCCAATTCTTGCAAACATTTTAGCTCGTTTGCAAGTTAGCATGACAGCAGCATGACGTGTAGCTAACAGGAGGACATCTAGCTGCATGAAATGCTGAGTGAGTCATCAAAAAATGTTCTTTGGCAGTTTCATTTTTAAGGTTAATCATGATACTGACAGTTTAATGACTATAAAACAGTAGACTGTGTTACATCATAACAGAGGGTCTTAAAGGACACCAATGGTTTCATACCTCATACAATTAAAATGAAAACAAAAGCTGAGTTAATAATACTTCTTTACCTGTTCGATGCGACCTTTGCGTAGCTCCAGCACGGCCAGGTTGTTGTAGGCCTCAGCATGGTCATTATTAAAAGCTAACGCCAGTTTAAAACACTGATAGGCTAGAGTCAAGTCCCCAATGCCCTGTAAAAACAGATCATGTGAACTTTTTCCAACCTCAGGTGGGATTTTTATTTGCAAGCAGTCTTTTTTAAATTCAGATGTGCAATAATTTTAGATTTGATAAGAGATTGTTAGCTCACCACAGCCACGTGTCCAATGTTATACCAGACATCAGCCTGCTCTTCATCGTTGGCCACCAGAGCCAGAGCTCTCTCGAATGAGGACAGAGTCATATCGTACTGCTGCGCGTAGAAGCAGCACAGGCCCAGGTTGTTGTACAGCTGGCAGTTGTATACCCCCATCTGGAGCAGCCGTCTAGTAGTGAGAGAAGGTTATTGAATCACATATTGGATACAACTTTACACATACTGTAAGTTTAACACCTAAATTATGCAGAGCAGCTTATCTGACCTGTAGAAGCGTAGAGCGATCTCAGGCTGATCAGTGTAAAAGTGATTGCTGCCAATGCAGGCTATAGCCTCTACATGAGTGTTGTCCTGCTTCAGAACGTCTTTGTAGTACTCAGTGGCTGATGGGATGTTGTTCATCTCCTGCAACAATAACACAGAATAGACAAATCATATGGTTTCCTTGTTTCTGTAGGGGGAACTAGGTGAACTACAACAAGAATAATGGTGACCCACTATACCTCATGTATCCGGGCGATTCCTGTTAGAAGGGTAACCTCACCAGGAAAGTGATCCAGGCCTTGTTTGAAAAGGTTGAGCGCTGTGATTGGTTGATCCAGGCGCTGATACACCTAGAGGGAAACACGCACACATTTTTTTTATTTGTAAGCACAAGCACAAAAAGTCCGTGACGTGAGGTAAAGCCATAATGATCCTTACTTTTGCAAGGTAGAGAAATGTGTCCACCACCTCTTGGTGGTTTAGGGCTGATCGAAATTGTTTTTCTGCTTCCCGATATAAACCGAGCCTGGAAATGACGGACAACAGTAATCTCATTTAATATCAAAACTTTGATAGTTAGAAATATTAAACAACCAAATTCTGATGTTTGTGAGTGACTTGCCTGTAGTAGCATTTTCCCAGCTGAACTTTCCACCACCAGTCTTTGAACTGAGCATGCTCAGTAGCCTGAGCAGCCAAATCTAAAGCCTGAACAGGACAGATAAAGTTTGCATTGCATGGACAACAGATGACAAACTAAACATTTTCATGATCATTTTTTCTTTCTTAAGAGATTAAAGCAACACTTACGTTTTTCACATCATTCTCATGATGAAAGATGAACTCAAAAAGAGTCTGTGAAGGACAATGATGATTACTTCACATGTGAAAAACACAAATGATCTTGTCTAATTTTTTTGAAAGTCACAGTCTCAGCCTTACCCTGGATAAATTTGGCTTTTGGGAATACTTGGCCAGATTTAGTCTTGACAAGTTTATAAATGGTCCTTCTGGATTGGTTAACATCGAAGCCTAGAGAAACAGCAGGACAAAATGTCATGATGAATGTTTCAGACTTTTTTTAGTGCCAATTTAGGAAATAGAGCTTATTAAATATAATGAGGTGCACTAACATTGTAGATAAATGTAAACTATGGACAATGGAATGGGCAAAATACTTAAAACACAGACATTATGAGAGGGAAATTTTTTAAAGTAAATTTAAAAGTGTTTTTTTCTTAATTTGCTGACCATATTCTTTGTTTTAAATATAAAGCACTGGTGGAAAAAAAAACGTTGTTGTGTTTGATACTGAGCCTTTCATTTTTTTGCTGGCTGAAATTGTTTGAGGAGTATTTACTTACTGTTCCCAGGCGAATATATCTACCAGAAGCACTAGTAACAGGACGAGCAGTGCTTGCAGTCCTTGGAGTCTTGATAGCCTGCTCCATCGTCCCAGGACGCCCTGACTGTGTGCTGGGTCGCACAAATCCTGTGATAGGACGCCCTGATTGTGTCATAGGCCTTGAATTCAAAAAGATGACTCAGATCACTAATGTCCTACTTTGTCTCAGTTTTTTTTTCAATGATAGAAATTTCATGGCCTAGCACAAGTACCTGACAGCTTGTGTAGGACCTCCACCTTGACTTGTTCCAGGGAGTCTCAGTGATGTTCCAGGTCCTTGAAAAAAGATAAGACATAAATCATCAAACATATGTCAGAACTTAATAAATGTATAATTTTACCATATTTTACTGAAAGTTTGGAAGCATACGTGCTACTTGTGCAATGGAGCTCTCATCCAGCATCATCTCAGCAATTCCCTCCTGGTCGACCTCAATTTCATCAATGTATACCATCTCAGTAAGAGCACGAGTTTTCAAGCTCCACGCAGCCTGCAATACAAACAAAGCTTCAATGATATAGATGGCCTTGGATACCTACTTGTTGCAGCCACATCCTATGTTGTACTATTCACGTGATAGAGGATGAAAAGGATGACAAAGAAAACTTTCCACAGTCACAGTTACCTCTGCGATAGGCAAGGAGGAGTCCTTGAATGCATGCAGTAAATTAGTATGGGAGGAAGACAGTTGAGGATAGGTGTAAATAAATGGAAAAATAAGTCGGTGTAATAAGACAGTGTGCAGAGAATGAGAAACAAACAAAATGCAATGTACAGTGCAAAAACTCAAAATCTTACCAAGTGAAATTGTCTAATTTTGAGTCAAAATTTCTTATCCCACTTGATTTAAGATAAATGTACTTAACAAGTAACATTTGAGGAAGATTGAGGGACTTGTTTTAAGACAATGCATCTTATATATCTTGTTAAGTCAAACAATCTTGAAATGATCTTGTTTTGAGTTGTAATTTAGAAGAAACAGGGTTTATTTTACATTTCATACATTTTTCAAGCTGAGATCTTATTTGTAGAAGACGGATAATCTTGTTTTAAGACAAACACTTCACTTGATTTAAGTAAAAGCATTTTATTGGGGAATCTTTTAGAAAACAGCTCCATTTATAAAAGAAAGAAAGAAAGAAAGAAAGAAAGAAAGAAAGAAAGAAAGAAAGAAAGGTTGTTTTTTAAGGGTGGGTTACAGTTTTCAGGCACTTTTTCTTCGAAATCAGATAAAAATATACATCCTCAAACTACATACACACAATGAAACACCTACTTTAGAGCATAGCTGGCTCATCCTAAAAAACAACATGACTGAATATTAGTACATCCAGCTAACTATGAGAAGACATTATATCTCAAAATGCTCAAATTAAACTTTGTAATCTTATTTCAAGTACAAGATGGTCTTAAACCTAGAGAAGTGCCGCTATAATACAACTCAAATTAAGGTGAATATCTCAAATGAAGAAGTTGACATTAAATTTATCAGTGCAAAAATCTTTTTTTGAGTGAAAAAATACTAATTGTTAGCATTCCTGGCTTTTTCTGAGACACGTAGCTTTAAAATACTCGTAAAATATTGCTTAAAATAAGTTTTCCCTGCTAATTTTAAGATCAGTTTTCTGAATGCTACGTCTTATTTTAAGAAATCTTACCAAGCAAATCTTAACTTGTTCTATTGGCTGTTTTGTTTGGTTACTTCAAGGTAAAAGTACCTTAAAATAAGTTTTTTATCTTTTTTGTGGAGGGGCATCATTTTTTCACGTGTAGTGACCTGAGCACGAATGCGTCCCAGCAATCCTTGGGATGAATGCTGTTTTAGCAAAATGTTACTAAGACTGAACGTTATTAAACTTAAGTGAATTAACAGGTCAGGATTACACAGTTTCCGTGTGTTCATGTTAGCATACAGGCAGGCTCTTCTTAATGGATAATCGCTAGCATGCTAGGCTAGCCCAGCTAACTACACCACAGTACCTGGTCGTATGGGTTTTCTTGCAGTATTTTCGTGCAAATATCAGAACATTGTTGAAGCTTTCGTCTCCTGAAATAGCTCCACGCCAAAAACATAGGGTCCATCGTCACCTCCATTGCTTCGGCAGTGGAAATCTGAGTAATGATCTCGGACTGTTTAGAAGAGCAGAGACGATGGTGACTCCTAAGCTTCCTCTGTCGCTCAGCAACGGCAGAGTGGGTGGGGCTTTCCATGCGCAGCTTTCCCTGCGCAACTTCCGCATAAAACACAAAATAAAACTGAATGAAATATAAAATGAAATAATCGTTAAAAATTGAAAATAACGAAGTGCGAGAAAGGCTTAACATTTGGGGACTCAGAGGGTATATCATGGCTCATTTGCTTTACAGTTCTAACGTACAAAAAGTATCTGATGCTGAATATGTACCATGAGTATAAATAACATGTTTCTTGTGCTAATAATAACTTGATGTCATAGACTGTATAAATAAGCTTGATGTACGGTTTGAATTCAAAGATACCAAGATTGAAGAGGGAACATTTAAAGGTTTGATGAACTACTCTCTTGGATGCACTTCCAGAGAAAAAACATGGGGAGTGTTGTGCAGTAATTGGTGCCTTAAAGGTGACATATTATGCTCTTTTTCATCAAAATATATTGTCTAAGAGGTCCCCACTACATGTCTTTAAAGTTTATGCTCAAAAAAACACTTTGAAATCAGATTTTGGCATGCCTGTAAACCCATAGACTGTAAATATAAATGGACAGCGTTGCTCCACCTCTTCCCGTTGTACAGTTCTGAAGCCAAAAAATCCCTCTCCTGGGCGCAGCCATTGTGCAGCCAGAGCCTGTGAAGCCATTGTAATAAGCTCCGCCCTACAGCGTAACGTCACAAGACGCTGTGTGCCCTTTGAAGTTTCGTTCTACGGCGGCTGTGAATCAAAGGAAACCCGGAAGTAAAACCCCGTTTTTTAAACTCTAATAACTAACGAAGAAGAATCTTTTCAGAAAAAACAGGCTTTGGACACAAAACAGTCAAATAATAACTACATATAACCACAGCATACGGATGTGAGAAACATTTGTACGACGTGTATTTATTTTTAAAAACAGATTTTTTTACCTATACTGCAGCCAGCCACCAGGGGGCAGTCACACTGCTGAAAGCCTCACCACCAGGGCCGTATCCGGCTCGCTTGTGTAAACCCCTCTTTTTCAGCCCTGCTCAGAACAGGCTGTTTTCTGTGTCTGTGCCTTTAAATGAGAATGAGCTCTCTGACCACGCCCTCTCAGGAAGTGGATGTGGTCTTGGCTGTCCAGCACGTTGATCTAATGTTTACATGTTGGCTGAATATACAGGACTGCTTACAGACCCGCGTTACTTCAACCCTCTGAATTTGATCCAGAATGTGATCCTGACGGAGAGGCGCCTGCAGCAGGACCTTGCAGCTCAGCTCAGCTTAAATACACTTAAAAGGCTCGTTGAAATCATTTTATGTTACCAAGGATCCCTTTTTGAACTATATACATTCTCTAGATTTCTCCTCGGAGTTGGAGGACTGATAGGTGCAATCTTAACTTGCTCTTTGTTATCTTTTTTATCTAATACGTTTATTCTACTTATAATATTATATATTATTATTATTATTACTATTACTATTATATTATTATTATTGTTATTATTATTATTATTATTATTATTATTATTATTATTATTATTATAATTATAATTATAATTATTATTATATTATTATTATTATTATTATTATTATTATTATTATTATTATTATTTTATTTTTTGTAGTTGTTGAATTGCCTTGTAATGGGGGGTGGGTGGGAAGGGGAGTTGACATTCAGATGTGACAACTGATGTTTATTCTATATTTTCATACCTTATGTTGTATATCACACTGTCTGTCTTAAATGTTGAAATTTTTCTATAGATAAAGTTGTAAAAAACAAAAAAACTTAAATGTTGGTAGTTAAGTTAAAAATAATGATGTTGATCATTTTAAAATCTTTGTTTACAGAGAGGAATATACAACAAACGCTTTGTAATCATGAAAAAATAGACCATTTTGGATTATGAACAAATAAACTTTAAATATGTGCAAATGAAAAGATAAGCAATAATAGAAAAGTAATATAAAAAATGAAAACAAGCATAAATGTATTTTTATTTCATTTTATTTTATCTTATTTTATTCTATTGTATTGTATTTTATTCTATTCTATTTTATTGTATTGTATTTTATTCTATTCTAATTTACCTTTGTCATTGCTATTATTCTTATTATATTTTTTAACTATGTTAGTACATTGTTGTATTCCCCTGTCCCATGTTGTATGGTTGTAAGCTGCTGTAACAAAAGAATTTCCCCCAACGGGGGACAAATAAAGTATATCTTATCTTATTCAGTAATAACCATACAACATATTAAATCATTTGACGTTGGTATTTTGCTCTCTCATCAACAGAGTACGTTAAAATACATAATAAATAAATAAAATACATTGTAATATCATATTTTAATCTTGCTTGGTACCCAGTCTGTAGCCTAGCATAACTTTTTTAGAGTTGACTGAGTTGATCCCTCCTGCTTTTCCTCTCGAGCATGAGTTACAGGATCTGATTGGTTGACAGGCTGACTCATTGTCTTTGTGGGCGGGGCCTGCGGAATAACAGAGCAGCTCCATCTTTGTAGGATTTGACAGGAGCTTTGACCTGTGTCGAAGAGGACCGCGAGCCCCGGGGCTGAGGAAGTACGAGACGATTCTCAACAATGAAAACAGCTGCTTAGAAACCTGTTTCTCCAACAGAGACAGAGAGTTTTCCTCTCCTCAGACAGCAAGACTTCAAATTCACATGACCCTCGAAAAATGCCCAATTTCAACGCGCGAGCTGGACGGGTGGAAATGCAACAGAACTAATGGGGCACGCGGGCTTAAAATAAATCCTTTTTTGGTGAATGACACTGTTTCAGAAAACCTACGTGATAGCGACTGAGAGACAGACACGGAAGTGCGGACATGGCTGACAGGACTGCTCCCAACTGCCACCTGAGACTGGAGTGGGTCTACGGATACCGGGGACATCAGTGCCGCAACAACCTGTACTACACCGCCGCCAAGGAGATAGTCTATTTCGTCGCCGGTGTGGGAGTTGTGTACAACACCCGGGAGCACAAGCAGAAATTCTACCTTGGGCACAACGATGACATAATCAGGTAGTGTAACCACACAAACACGCATATAACAGTGAGTTTCAGCACCTCGGACAGCAGCAGCAGCAGCAGCAGCAGCAGACCCATAGAGTATGATACTGTATTGCTGTCAGTGTAGGAGCTGGTGTCACCTTGTGAAATGTAACATGAGATCAGGTTTAGCTCCGTATAGGGTGCTCATGGGGGCATCCAACTGCAAAACCAGAGTTTGCAAGGGGGTTTCAGGCTATTGAAGACAATCAAGCAGAGCAAGGGCTCTTGACCAGCCGTCCACATGGAAGAGTGGTCTCTGCTCTGGAACTCACTGCTAGCCCTCCTAATGTCTCCTTAAGTAGTTACAGCACTCCTAGATTATATCAGTAAAAGTCATTAAGCCTAGATTCACCCTTTAGTGCTTAAAATAGTGCTTAAGGCTGTTACTTAGAAATGCTTATTTATTTATTTTTTACCCCAAATCAAATTGAAAGGGGACTGGCATTCTTTTTTTAAACATTTAATACTAATTTCCTGTAGACTGAATTTAGAGTTAAAATAAATAGATATATATATACACATATTTTTTGATAATATATTCAGAATATGAAGAGTATTTCCTTTGCCTTTGTCTTTATTAAAGGACAGCTGAAGAGGGACAAGAGAGAGAGGGATTACATGCAGCAAAGGGCCAGGGATCAGAGTTGAACCCAGAGCCAGTGCAGCAAGGAGTTAGCCTCTGCATATGGGACCTCAGCTCTACCGACTGAGCTCAGCCAGTTCCCCACCACTCAATATATTTTTAAGCTTCCCCAGACCAGCCTGCATGCCTCTACTTGTCATTAGTATTGCTCCTATGTGCAGCTCCAAATAACATTGCACGAACATCATTTAATGGAGCCTTGGTTTTGAAGGCAAGGCAAGGCAAGGCAGCTTTATTTGTATAGTGCATTTCATACACGAGGGCAACTCAATGTGCTTTACATTGAAACATTAAAAGCATTGGAGACATTCAGACAGGCATAAAAGAACATAATTAAAATGACAAATATGATAAAACAGAAAAGAAAAGGAAAATTAGAAATATATTAAAAATTACATTAATTAATTTGAAGTGAGTTAAAATGAGCTAAGAAAGGAAGGCAGAGGTAAATAAAAAAGTCTTAGTCTTTGATTTAAAAGAGGTGAAAGCTGGAGTCACCTTCTCTCTGAGAACACAGAGCAGAGTAACCAGTGTTATATCACACATGCAACAAACCACCTGCCCTTCTTCTGACTGCTCCTCAGCATGCCGCACAACAACCCGTGTCCAACTCTCCAGCGCTTGAGTTGACGTGTGTGTGTGTGGGTTGGCGTGGAGATGACGAGCATTATATAGTGTGTCGGCAGTCAGCTGGACTCCTGCTCCATTATTAATGGGACAACAGAGATGCTTACTAACCCCGGGCTGCCCTGTGGGTGAAAAGCCTGAGTTCAAACACTTAGCTGGATGAGTCACTGACATAACTGAAGTGTGGGACAAAAATACTGCATGCAATTTAGAACTAGTAAATATGCACAAAATTATTGAATAGGCGACTCATCAAATTGGCCATCTGTACATCTGTGCTCACTAATGCAAGCTAATTTGTAAGGATTCATTCAAATCAGGCTCCTTATGGTGTTATTTGGACTTCTGCTGCACCCAGGTAGTTTAAAATAGATATCACGCTCTGCAGGAAAATATTTACAGCACTACTGTCTTCTTAACACTGGCCAGGTTACAGTAATTTTCATCTCAGGTCTCCATTGTGTGCTTCCGAAGCTCTCGTTTCCTTTGACTCCTCAGCAGATTTGGAGCTGAATAACTGTTGGACGGCTCTCCTCACGTTGCACTAACTCATGTGGAATGGATGCTGCCCCCTCAGATAGCAGAAACCTCCTTCTTTCCTCTCCTTGATCTATTCTGGTTACAGCTTTATTTTGTCTGTGTGCTACATATGAATTGGTGTTTTACTTTCGGAAATTAATTGCCTGTCTTGTTTCTCTATTCTGGGTTTAGTGTTTCCCTGCAGCCACTTTCAATCGGTCTCCCTGTTTGGTTTTATATGAATTAAAAGGCTGAGCAGTCCAAGGCAGCAGACAGGATGCAGGATGGTGTTTCATTTGTTGTCATAAAGAGGAATTCACAGGTTGCTTGGCAAAAACATAATACACTACAGATACCAAACTCTCTTTTTTCCTCACATGTTCCTGCACAGCGTACCTTGATGTTTGTTTGTTTCTGAAACTCAAAGAACCCAAGGCTAAGGTTAAACCTGCAGGAGTTTTTCTGTACCACAAACTTAATCCCTCCTTTTTCTGCAATCATGCTGACATGCTGAGCATGTACGCACTACACACTGAGCTGAACAATGCACACCAATAGATTTAAACACAGGCGTGCACATAAAAAGATAAGCCGAATTACTGAGAGATGCTCAGAGTGTGTGATCCCATTGAATTCCCATGACTGCTGCTATAACAGCACACACAATCCAGTTTAGACGAGGAAGGGTGGAGAAGGAGGAACATATTTGTGCCATCATTTGTGGCTCAAAAGAAAGAGGAGGTGTATATTTAAACCTTGTGGCTGATAGAGCT
Source organism: Notolabrus celidotus (assembly GCF_009762535.1). NCBI lineage: Eukaryota > Metazoa > Chordata > Actinopteri > Labriformes > Labridae > Notolabrus > Notolabrus celidotus. The sequence goes on from NC_048293.1 coordinate 14,593,332, forward strand.
GTGAGATGAATGTTTGAATAGACTCCTTGTCTTTATTTGCGTCATATCTTTGATCTGAAGAAGGATTTTTTAGAAAGTGTTTATTATTACTCTCTGAAGTTAGGAACCAATAACTGTCTTTTCCAAAAACAATGCGTTGAATTGAACATCAAAAATGTTCATGTCTGTTTATTTCCACCTTTATGACTTGTTTGCATTTCTTTAATGATACAGAGTGAGGATTAATAAATGAGCACAGATATGAAAGGCTGTCTCACATAATTATATCATGTTCACTTTATGACTGACAGCCAGATATATGGATTATATATACCTGATTGAGCCTGTAGAGAGAAATGTAATCAAATTGTATCCATACTGCGGGGTAAATTCTTATCATCTAACTACTAATAAAATGTGTTTCCTTGTGAAAACCAGCAGGAGTTTGCAAGATGAGGGTTTGCAGAGAAGAGTCTTGCACCTGCACTCTGTATGAGCTACTGTGAACTAACTCTGCATAATAATGTGGGAGCTAAAGTCAAACCATGCTCTTTAAAGTCATTACATTGTGATTAGAACAACGCACTATAGTGTGTTCCAGTATTAAATAATACTGCTGATGACTCAGATGCGTATGTGGGAATGTGCTTTAAGCAATTACTGTTGACATCAGCCATGCGAGCTAGTGGAGATGAATCACTTATCCATGTTTTTACATTTGTGTTCAGTCACCTATGAAATCACCTTGTTTCTTCTTTATGAAGAAAAGGTAGTAACATGTCAGGTAAAGATTTAGTGAGGAATTATGACAGTAAAAAACCAGCCCATTATATCAATCAGACTTCATTTATAAAGCGCTTTTCATACAATGACATTGTAACATAAAGTGCTGTACATAAAAACAACCTAAAATAGAATAAACTAAGAATCCCATCCCCAGCCCCGACCCCAAACCTACCCCACAATCCTAAAGTTAAGAAAACAATATATGCAACAATAGTAATGACAATGAAAATAAAATAAATAAATAGAATAAAAAATAAGTTTCTGAACGAACTGAGGAAACGCTCTCATGATATCTCAATGAGGAAACACTGGAGGTGAAACGAGGTGTTAAAACTCAACACAGGTAATTAAAATCACCAACATAAAATACATTTCTATGGTAATAAAACACTAAAATATCAAACCATTAAAAGAAAATAAGATGCTTTACTTGAATAAAACAATAAAAAAAAAAAAAAAAAAGTACATTAATAAATAAAATATAATAAAAATGACTACAATTTGAACTAGATGATAAATAAATAAATAAATAAATAAATAAATAAATAAATAAATAAATAAATAAATAAATAAATAAATAAAACTGTTTTAAGAAAGAAACTCAGTTAAAAAGGAGACTAAAAAGTGTGTTTGCTTTTAAAAATGTCCCTGTGGATCTTTGTTCTTACTTGTGGTACAATTAAAAGTCCACTACCTGAAGACCTGAGGGCTCTCTCTGGCTCATACGATAAAAGCAAATCTGATAAATAAGAAGGCCAAGACCATTAAGAGATTTAAAAAACAATAAATAATTTTAAAATATATTCTTAAAGATACTGGAAGCCAATGCAGAGACTTTAAAGTGGGTGTAATGTGGGCTCTCTCTTTATTTATTTTTTATCAATAACCTTTACTATATGCGTCAGCTTCTTTTTCCTTTTTTACCTGTACACACATTTCCAGGTGTTCTCTGCAGATCGTCACTAAAATCCTATCTCCGCTGTGAGCAGCTGAGATCCTCCCAGAGTGGAAGGTAGCTCTGTCTCTAAAGAGCAGAACTGTCTTCCCCCATTAGCATCCTCCAGGGTTCAGTACACTTACTTAGCTCGATAGCATGATTCAGCATCCTCGTCACTGAGATTAAAAACATAAAGTTAAACGGACGTCGCGTTTAAGTGGTGTTATAAATGTTTTACACTGATGAGGTGGAAGCAGCTCTCATTATGTTCCCCCAACCTCACTTTACCCTCACACAGAGACAAGACTGATGTCAGTATTAACACGATGAGTATAAGGGTCTGTTTTCCAATATTGATGATGTACTGTTTAACAAGTAATTAGTGTAAGATGATGAATTATGCATTATTTCCTCTGAAACAATCAAGGGAACTAGAGATGAGATGACTAGCTTTTATTTATTTATTAAAATAATGACAGTAAATTAATCCATTCTGAAAATAAATGACTAAAATCACCCAATAAGCCAAAATATCAAACATTATCACAATAAACAGTCGTAATTATTCATTTTGACAGGTTTTCAGTTTTTCACTTTCCCAAATGTATATTTTGGGATTTAAACCTTTTAAAAAAAAATATTTCTTTGTTCATTATTTAACATATTTATTGATTCAGAAAACAGATAAAAGACGTATTTCCCTTGACCGGCTCTCTTTCATTATTAAGATTCTCATAAATAAAAGAGGCTGATACAAAACAAAGTGAAAAAGAAAATGAAAAGAAATGAGCAAAAGACACATCTAAAATATGCACACACCAACACACACACTCACAGACATGTTGAAGTCAAACACATTTGTTTTTTAAATTTGATTGACAAAAAATAAAAAATATAGATGACAATTTTCAGATCAAACTTTGTGGTACAAGGAAAATAACCCTACCAGCAGCCTCACAAACAGATCCACTATGAATGCATCAGAAACCCTAGATAACCTCTTGTGTTTCAGCAAGTATTGATTGTTCCATTACTGATAAATTGACGTTTCAAACATGTATCAGTTGTTCTTAGGGTTGCAAAATTCCGGGAAACTTGGAAACTTTCCATGGGAATTAACAGCAATTTATGGGAATAAACAGGAACAAACCAGGAATTTATTAAACTGAAGGTTGGCTCTTAATAGGGAACTTAAATATAGTTGGGGGAAATATATTTTAGCATAATCCTGACTAAAACAACCAGATTTTATGCAAGTACAGTTGAATATCTATGCTATTCCTCAATCACATGCACACAGCACACTGCTTACTGCAGGGCTATTGAGACCACGCCCCCTACATGCACTTTTTATTTGCATGTTGAATGGGACTTTTTTGAAGGCAGAGCGGCTCTTTTCATTTAACATTTCGAATGCGACTTTGTTGGGATTGCACTTTTGTTAATATTTGAATGAGTTGGGTCGGGGGGATGAGTAATATTTAACTCATTATTCATGTTTATGTTCTTCAATGAAAGAATTGATTGTTCATTAAAATATTCAACACTTGATAAAGTTCTACTTACAAATAAATCTTTCTTAATTGAATTATTTTGGATGGATGTCTGCTTATAACAAAACAAATATTTATGCTTGGATATGATACCTCTCCATTAAAGTCCCAGTTAATTCCCATAAATTCCCATCACTTCCAATTTGGAATATTTCCAAAATTCCCCAGCTTAACTTGCCATGGAAATTTACTGGACATTTTCCACCCCTTTGCAACCCTAGTTGTTCTCCATTCATAAATTACCAGGAGTAAATAGTTAACTCCAATTTAAATGTCTCATAGTCTACAGTTTATTACCAAGGTGATTGTTTTTGCACAGCCAAAAAACAAAGATATTCACTGAACAGCATTCCCTGATAAGCCACCAAACCAATAACCTCACATCAGCTAATCAGTGTACTTATTAATGAGCAAAGCTCTGATATTGGTCGAGCACAGAAGCACTCGTTTTGTTTTCTGGAGTATTTTTGAGACAAATAATATCTGACACTTAGCAAATGTTCAGTGGGAGGATTGTTTCCTCTTGTGTGTCATGAAAGCGTGATCAGCAGGTTTGTTCTTCACTTTCCCTTTGACTTCACGAAACAGCCGAGTAACACCATTACCCGTGGCTTACTTTCATATTAGGTCTTCTGTTCCGAGCTGTAAGCGACCAGTGTACGGGCAGGTGTATCGGCTGACATTTGATGGGCAGCTGGATTAAAAACAGTTTATGGAATCCTGGGAAATTCTCCCTGCTGTAGAGACCTGCAGTAATGTGCTAATCCTCTGCTTCCTTTTAATCCACTGTAGGTAGATCAAACAAAGGAAAATACTGCGGGGGAATGTGAATCAAAGTTACTGTGGGAGCTCATCATCTCACAAGGGTTTATCATATTCCTTCTCATATGTAACTGTCTATATTGATGGGGCAAAAATAACTCACATTTCTGATGCTGAAGAAGCATAAGCGTGTTATGCAGAATTGATTAAAGATGTATTTATTCAATACAGCTTATTTGACCACAGTCTTCCTGTGCTGCATCTTTGCATATTCACCGTGAGAAATCAGCCCTCGGGCTGTTTATTCTCCTCGTATCCACATGAAAACAGGCTGTTTAATTGCTGCAGTGTTTAGCTAGTTTTGTACTACAGGACTTGGCAGATGGGAGGCAGCCGCATCAAACAGCCGTGGCCCTTCTCAAACAGGAGAACTGTGGTGAAGCACTGCAGGCTAAGTCATTAGTGATGGCATTTAGCAAGCTCTTCATCTGACAGAAACATCACTGAAACAAAGATCTCTGAGCTCTCTCAAAGATGGCATACATCCCATACATATTTAAGCTAGTATAACAGGTGACATAACTAAAATGAAAGTACAGCTGAGGGTGAGTGTGGGCTGCAAACACTCCAGACCTGAGATTTTCCATCTGTGTTTGTGGTTGAATTCATTGTGTTGCATGCATTCTGTGTTTTGCTGTAATCTGTCATGCATCATTTCAGCTGTTTTCTCTGTTGTGTCCATCTGCATCTCATAGTCTTCTAATCGTTCTTTCACCTCCTTTGAGAGCTATTTTTAGCCGCTTTGCTCAGATTATATAATTCATAAAAACGGAGTGAGAAGTTGTGCCATTGTGGAGAAAGGTTGAACATAGAAGGTGGAGGAAGAGAAGGTGATGAAAGACAACAAGTAAGAGGAGGTTGATGAAGACAAAGACCAGGGCTGTCAGATGGAACCCACCTTAGCTGTCTAAGACCCCATCTAAGCTCTGTCAGGTTGATGGTGACGGAGGAGTGAGGGTGCAGATGAGGTGTCACAAGTCAGGCCGGAGAGAGGACAGAGGCGGAGGGAGACAAGGTTTAAGGGTTTAAGAACGTGAAAGATGGAGAGCTGCTTGGACCCAGCACGTTTCGTAGCCATGCGGCCTGCTGTCTGAAAACAACCCGGGATTAAAAATTCTGGAGAGCAGTTGGCAAAACAGGCAGCCTGATTATAATGGAGGGAGCTCCATCGCAGCATGAAATATATAGGCCAGGACAAGGCAAGAGGAAGAATTGCCCAGTGAATCACTCAGGCCTGCCTGGAACGTGACCGGCGGCCGCTGAAAGGAGGGGCGGAGCGGAGGGAGGGAGTGACAGCTCTCTCTACGGTGGGCTGTTGCTCAGCTGTAGAGTGGGAATTCTCGTAGGTGGGGGAGGTAAGAGTGGAGGGGAGGGAGGGGGGGGTTGGGATTATGTAACAGCCTTACAAACATATGCCTAGCGATGTGAGGAAACCCCAGATGAATTAGAAAAGGTGAAAGGGGCAGAGAGTGGTGCAAGAGATGCTGAAAAAATTGACAAAAATGCGGAAACATTTCACTCACCGATTCCCTGATGCCGTTTTTTATACTCTGGAAACACCCTGTAGGCATGCATGAAGCCAGGCTGTGTGTGTGTGTGAGTGTGTAGTTGAGCATTACTGAGTTAATTGAACCATGTCACCTCATCAAGCTGCCTCTCTGCCTCCATATCTGAGCCCATCACAGTCTTAACATGTTCATCTCATCCCAGTGGTTTCTGCTGTGAGGGTGAATCCCTCGTCTGCTCCCGGCACACACATACAAACACGCAGACAAGCACGCAAAATAGCCATGTTGACCAGATGTTCTCTCTCTCTTTCTCTCTCTCTCTCTCTCTCTCTCTCTCTCTCTTCTCCCTGTACAGCTTAGCTCTACACCCTGAGCGTGTGTTGGTGGCCACAGGACAGGTGGGGAAGGAGCCTTATATCTGTGTGTGGGACTCCTACACCGTGCAGACTGTGTCCGTCCTCAAAGACGTGCACACACATGGCGTCGCCTGCCTGGCTTTTGACCTTGAGGGACAGGTACGGTTGTTACATAATGATGATGATGTTTGAATGATGAGAATCTATCTGAGAATATCAGATGAAATTGACTGCTGCTGTTTAGAAAAAGAGTCCAGACAGAACTGGAAATGCTTAGTTGGAGGCACACAGAGCTGCAGGCTGACTTTTGCAGCCCGCCTGCCCGGCTGAGTTTTTGAATGACACATCTGTGATTACTCCAGAAGTATTAGCTGGACAGCTGCACCCAGACATGCTCTATTTGGTAGATTTTATTGGAAAACAGTCAGTGCAGTGTTTGGTACTGTGTGCGACCGACCAAGGTTAACAGAACCTGGTTAAGGTGAGGCAGTCAGCTTCAGTGAGACGGTGCAACTTCTAAACATTATTTAGTAACTGTGAGGTTATTCAGGTAACTTGCTGTTGAGCCTTTTTCATGTTATCTGTCCAGCCATCTCTCTGCAAACTTGCCACTAGTTAATATTTACACACTGCAGCCTCCACCTAATGTTGATTTAGACTATAAAAATCAATATTGTGCAGAACCACCACTAGGTTTTTATCTTTGCACGCCTCTCTCTTCCTCCCGTAGGAGCTCTCAGAGTGGAGTCATACCTCCTGTATTTTGCAGAAAGAGACAGGGAGATGACCCCGTGCTGGGGATTTAGATGGACTGTGACAGAGTTTTAAGCCAGAGAAGGCTCGTCGGCTTCTCAGTTTAGCTGCTCTGTTTACTCATGAGCTCTCCTCCTGGATCAGAGGAAGTCAGGACTCGACTTTGGACAATCTAGAGGAATCCCCTGTGTGATGACGGCATCCTTATATGAAGACAAGATTAAAGACAAAGTGATGTTATGGAAATCTCAGTTGTGCTGTCTGGTACAAAGACTATGACTCAGGGTGTTTGTTTTACTTTATTAATGCCTGTGTGAGTTTACATTGAAGATAAAGTAATATGGTTGCTCATATCTTGATCAAAAACTTGTCTGCTCACTTGATTACCCATAATATATTCACAGAAAACTTGCATCAACCCTCAAGAATAATTAGCAAAAAGTGCACTTTCATTTTGACACCTCAGCTATCACAATTAATTAATGCCAACTTTCCTCTGCGGTATAAATTAGCATTTATAATGAAAAGTGCAAAGCAAGAGTCTGCAGCCAGACTTGCAGTTCTTTACAGCTGAACTGGAGCAGATAGGTGTTTGAGCTGAATGCTAATTTGATCATGCTGAGTGCTTGCAGTGATGATGCTAATGTGATAAAGTTATGCAGGACATGTATAGCACGTTAGCATGCTAAGATATGCAAATTAACAAGGACAACTGATGCTGCTAAAACGTGCAGGAATGTGATTGTAAATTAGAGTGTTGGTCAAACCTCTGACCTCATCATGGGTCTAAAATGGAGGTTAATTAATTACCAGAATTATTACATTTCATCTTTAGAGGAAGATAAGTGTTTGCAGCAAATTTCATGGCAAAAAAAAAGGACTTGGCCCCAAAAGTCACAAAGATTCATCCTACACTGTCCTTCCAGTCCCACATCACTAATGTCACCTGGTCAGCATACTTCCATCTCTGTAACATCTTTCGCCTGCGTCCATCTTTCTCCCCAAACAGTACCGCCATTCTGGTTCACACCCTGGTCACCTCCGGCCTAGATTACTGCAACTCCCTTCTCTTTGGTTTACCTGACAAATCCATCCATAAACTTCAACTGGTTCAAAACTCAGCTGCCCGCATCATCACCAGAACCCCCTCCACCAGCCACATCACACCTGTCCTGCAGCAACTCCACTGACTTCTCATTAAATACCGCATCCTTTTCAAGATTCTATTCCTCACTTTCAAGGCCATCAACAACTTAGCTCCTCAGTACCTCATTGACCTCCTCCAAACAAAAATTCCCACCCGTAGTCTCAGGTCCTCCTCTTCCATCCAACTCACCCTCCCACCGGCTCGCTGACCACCATGGGGTTGAGAGCCTTCAGCCGCCTCTGGAACTCTCTCCCCCAGGACGTACAAAATTCCCCCTCTACCATCCAGCACCTTCAAATCCCACCTAAAAACTCACCTTTTCCGCCAAGCATACTCACTCTAATCTGTCTCTTTGGGACTGGAATGACACCCCCCCATTAATTTTTCTAGTATTGTATCTTTATTCTTATGTATTTATGTATTTATTTACTGTTGAGTGTTGCTTTTATTATTGCTATGTTGTAAGGTGACCTTGAGTGTCCAGAAAGGCGCCTATAAATCAAATGAATTATTATTATTATTATTATTATTAATTATCCTCTGGGATTTCAGTGGTGGGCCGACAGGATATCCCAGGAGCCAAGCTGCTGTATTGGCTCATTCACTTGAACTTTCATAATATGGATGCCCTTTTCAACCCACTCATCATCATAGTTTCACTTGGTTTCATCACATGGACCCTCTATGCTCATCATTAAAATGCAGACTCCTCTGATTCAACTTAAAACAGTGGAAATGCCTCTTAGGAGACCGTTATTTGTAGCCAAGCGTTGATTCAGCTGTGGATCAAAGAGGACATCCTCCAACATGTAAAGCATGCTGCAGAGTGTTGGAGGATTTCCATATGAGCTGCTTTCTTTCTCTTCTGCTCCGCCGCTGCTGCCTACTCAGTCAGTCAGCTATAGGAGGCTCCTCAAGCAAAAGCACTCAAACATGCTCGCTGGAAGAGCCAGGGGCCCAACAACTGCTCTCATTAGCTCTTTCATTGTAGCTTTCAATGCTACAGTGGAGGTGGTTACGTTCCTGTCGCAGTGATCAGCGCAGCTAAGTCTGTTCAGTCTGTGATTTTCTTTCTCTTTGCTCTCTTCACAGTGTCTGGTGTCCGTGGGTTTGGACTCTAAAAACACAATCTGTGTGTGGGACTGGAGGAGAGGGAAGGTTCTGGCAGCTGCTCCTGGTCATACAGACAGGGTGAACACTTTCTTCCTTCTCCTGTCTTCTTCATAAGCTCAGTATTGACCGGCTCAATTAGCCATAAAGGCAAGATGGAGTGCAAGGCCCAAAGAGGACATAAACAAGTTAGGCCTGATTGATTGGGAGCTTCCCAGAAACCGTCTGAGACGCTGCACAGCTAATGAAACCAAATTTTAAAAAGATGAAATACAGGCAGCTGTTGTTTTATAATTTCAGCCCACACACTTTAAACACAGCCGGTACAAACACACTTTTCTCTTTCCATTTCCTTTTGTTGCTTTTATTATTTTTGTTTTGTAAGAAGTCCAGACCTCTGAGAAATTTGAGTACAATGAACTAATTCAAAATAACAGTGATTAATAAAGGAGCAATATGCTGCATGGAAAAAATATTAAATTGCAATGTTTTTGTTAGAATAAGACAATATTTAATCTGTGTTTTCTCCCCACAGATATTTGACATATCATGGGATTTGTACCAGCCGAGCAAGCTTGTAAGCTGCGGTGTCAAACATATCAAGGTAAAGCCACTTTCTGGTCATTTCTCATCTGTTAGATTACAGCTGGCTCTTCAGGGCTGCAGTCCTTGTGCCTCATTTGAATAATATCTGAGAACAGATTATCATTTTTGTGGAAGTTCTCAGAATCCCTCGGCTCTCTGCCCCTTTCCTTCCTGCCGTCTCTGCTTTATCGCCATGACCATATCAAAGTCTTAAAATAGATGTATGCAAATTCACTTTATTCCAGAGTTCATGGTTATTAGGCACTTTACATAAGTAGGACAGGCAATGACTCACAGTCTCTTCCCTCAAAATGTGTATGAATCCACTCTGCAGAGAGGGGAAATGTTTTCTTTCTTTGGGAACCATGACTTGGCTACTCAGCCCCCCAATTCAGCTCCCCTCATTTAGCTAATTTAAAAGACCCTCTACTGTACAAACCGCAGCTGTGCATGCTTCACTCTCCAGGCCTATCTCTATCTCTTCTTTTTCACAGAAGAGTGGTGCTCGTAAATCTTTGATGAGTTCATGCGGGGTGTATTCGCCAGTCCTTCCTTTGGGATATGTAGTAGTGTTGCTTGAGCTGCAAGGCCATTAGGAAACAACAAGGAGTTCAGAGTGTCACATGAAGCTCATTTCCAAAACATTGAGAGGAGAGTGGATCACTCTCAGATAAGAAACGGGCCTGGTGGCACTCTTTCAGGCGCTCTTTACTGGGTTTGATGCAAGCAGGAGGTTTAGCCTACTGTACGTATTCCTCATTGGTGTTACAACTCACTGATGACTCCCTCGTGTCAATCCAGCTTGACCTGCTGCCTCTCGTAGTAATTCCCCCTTGAACTCCACCAACGTGGCACAGAAATCCCAACACACCACCTAACTCAACCCCCCCTCCTCCACCAGTCCCGGCTGAGTCTTCCCCCCCCTCCTACTCCTCCGCTTCTCATTCCCTCCCTTCTGGTTTTCTGATGCCAAGGCAATCCAGCAATTGTCCCACATAATTCCCCTGCCTTCACCCTGCGGACCATGTGACATCTGCTCCCTGGCCCTGCACTCGCTCAGCGATTATAGCACTCAGAGCATCCAGGAGATTTAGTCCGCAGTAATCCACTCACTAGCAGGCTGAGGAAAACACAACCTCTATGACGAGGACTGAGGCTGCTGGCAGCAGACTCCTTCTCACGCAACGTCTCCCAGCTAATTATACGATCATATTTGAGTTTGATTAGTCTGGGGAAGCTCATGTCTTAGCATAGGGAACACACATACACATATAGAAACAGTATTATTATCTGCAACCCCTCATTACAGGTTTCTTCATGCTATTTATAAAGTGCAACTCTGAAGAGCTGAAATCAATGAAGTTAAATAAATGATTAAAATATTGAGAGGAAAAGGCCTAAAGAGGCCTAAAAATTTAACAAAATGCAAATAAATCTTAAATATGACAGGAATTTCCTTACTGTCTGTTATGTTAATGTCAGTTAGTATTTTCTGTTTAATTGTTGACTATTGACTGAACACCTTAAAGCCAACTCCACAAACCAAGCCACAAATCTGATTTTCTTAAGCTCACTGAAGGTGTCCCCCAGGGTTGTGCTTTTTTTGGAACACACCCTGTTTTGTATTTTTTTTGAATGACATCAAAGCAAAAAACACACCTCTGTGCTGATTAAACCGTCACCTACGCCCCTGATCTGCAGACAGCAGACAAAAAGTTCACAGCCTTCTCACAGGCTCACAGGCAACAGAGAGATGCTTTTAGTATTTTCACTTCTAAAGGTAAACCCATTGGAAAGGTGACCTCCTAAAAGTACTTAGGTACCGCATTTAGAGGACACACTTTCATTTCACAATGTACACATCCCAAAAATGTCAAGGTTAAGATTAGCTCAGGAATAAAGCATGCTTTACTTTCAGTGCCAATTTTTTTTGACTGTTATTGATTATGGTAATATACTGTAAATTGTATATGCATGCATCTTTGCAACCACTCTACAGGGCCTTGACTCAGTGTACCATGCATCTCTCAGCTTCATTACTTACACAAAATCCCTTACTCACCATTGTACCCTCTATGATTTGGTGGGTTGGACATCATTACCATTTTGCAGACAACAGCTGGAATGATTTTATTTATCAAGCGATCCTGGGAAGACTTCCATCTAAACTCTGGACCCTTCTTTACACCAGCTCTACGGGGGTACCAGTTATGATCCCCCAATTCGCAGGTCTTCACTGTACCCTGAGTTTTGACAGATTTGAACTTCCTGGCTAAATTCAAAATAAATAATTAAACAGATAAATTAAAAGAACTACAGAGCTGTATCTTGAATCTCTTTGCTGTTCCTGTCATGAACATGTGCTAACAGTGATGTCTTACATCTAATCTATACACTACTCACTGTAAATCTTTGCCCCCGGTAACCTTATGCAAAGGTTTGTTTGGACTGCAAGCTGTGAATTGCTTTGATGGACTCCAACCATGTGAGAGGAATCATAATTAACTGTGTAGCAATAGTCAGTCTTGTAGCTCATAGTCTGACTTTCTTTTGTAGATTACATAAAAGCTGTTTCATAACTAGTGAACGATGCTTCTCTGTACTTTCAAACCAAAGTATTTAAGCTTCTGTTCGTCCACGAAACATGGTGAACAGCTGATATAAAGACCCTGCATTGACATTGTTACACATAACTGAATCCAGAGTCAGTTATCTGACTAGGTTGGTAGGCCTTACAACCTATCTGGCCTCCAGTGTAGCCAGTGGTCAGAAAAAGACTGCCTTTCTTTTACACTATGCATTGTCATTGGTTTGCATCTGTGGGAGCAAGAATGGAGCTGAAGTTTAGAGATAGGTTGTTAGCCGCATTTATACGCAGGAGTCTGTTTAAAGGGATACATAAAAAGCTAAATCATCATCAGATCAACGGCAATGTGATCCTGTATTGCATTCAATCAAAATTTTCGGCCTATTTCACTCTCCAGATGGACTCTTATCCTGCATACACATAATGCCTACTGAAATGTTAGGGGACAATAATTCTCAGACTAGAAAAGTAAACCATAACACACAGTTATCATATTATTTACTTACATTACTTACATTTATATACAGATATATGGATACAGAGATTACTATATTACAAACTAGAGGTCAGTGGTGATGACCTGCAAGCTTGAGTGTGACCTGAGAACCAGGATAGTGATGTAGTAATGTTTTTTGTGGTGTATTGTTTTCTTTGGTCTCTGATCTTTAAAAAGAAAGAAGACAACAACTCCCAAAATAACCTACAATTGTGAATGGTAATGTAGGCATTAAAGGCTACTTGCGAAAAATGAAATGTTAATGTACGCATATTTTTCAGATATGCTAGTATAGTCCTCAAAGGCAGCCACTGCTGAGTGTTCTCAAACACATATACATACATTGCCAAGGATTGGTACAACGTTTGACATCATGTGTACGGAGGACAACAGCTTTGAGACAATCAGCCTCCAGCAACACCAACGGCCAGTAGTCCAGTTTTGTGAGCTGCCAAAGAGTTGACCTCTGTTAGCCTAACATTTAGTGCTCTGAAACTGTTCAGGGTCACTGAAGTCTGAGGGCTGGGATGTTATGAGGGAGATTTCAGGGTAAGGGGTGTTGAGTAACAGTGTTCACTGTGAAAAAATGACGTGCTAGATTTTCCAGTATAAAGCAAACAAGAGCATATAAAATAACAATTATTAAAAAGTTATTAGCAATTAGAATTAAAGAAGTAAATTAAGCATTTCTTACGACGTATATACACAACTAAATAAGTACATTTACAAATATTTACAAAACTAGTGACGCGGTGAAAATTGTGCACAGGCTTGCAGCATAGATATAAAACAATGAACAGAACAGAACTGAGAAGATGAGTAGAAAAAACGTATCGCATATTTAAGAACATGTAAGGGGAGGTAACCAATCTAATGACAGACCGCTAATCCCTGTTTAAGAGCAACAGCTTCCACTTTGCCTGTGATAACTCTGAAGGATGTTTGAAATTTGAATGTGTCATTCAGAGAATGTAAACCAGACCCTGATTCTTTTCAAATGTGTTTCAGCACATTTTCACCTTTTCCACTGTGCTCTCCTCCTCTCCCTCTGTCCTTTTCTCCCATGCTCTTGGCCTCCTCATAAACCTCTCCAGCATCTCGTCTCTTCTCAGTAATTCAACAGCAAAGGGATTAGCTGGCGCCCGGGTCTCGCTGCCTTATCAGTTCAGGGCAGGGAGGGCTGTGCAGTCACGCCGCATCTATGCCCTCTGCCTCCACAACAGACTGGGCCACAAAGTCTCCCACCCTTTTCTCTTACACATACCCAACACTTGACACACTTAAACCAGCATATATTCGTTCCCAGATTACTCACACACCTATGATCATTTCTTACACAGCCCTCAGCCTCAACCCTGCGCGTAAGCTCACGCACATGAAAATTCTCTTTGTTAGCTGAGGATTTGAAGACCTGTGCTGTTGAGGTGTGTATAAGTGTTAGATGTTTGATGGCAGGGTTGTATCTGAAGGCTGTGATGCCTGTGCCTGATAATCGATCGCTCCTGTTAGCACACAGCAGCCCTATCAGTCAGGAGGATGGTTGTTAGTGAGGGTGTGACAGGCTGTCACAATCAAGGAGCTCATTTGTTCATTGCAAGAGCGTCCATCAAACCTCTGCAGAAGAGTTCTTTAGTGGTCAAAAATACAGCATCAGTGTTCACCCACGATTCCTATCTGTTCTGACCAGATTAAAAGGAGCTACTTCAAAAAGATCTTTGAAATTTGGGGTAACGCACAGGTAAATTCTGCTGTGAATAAAAGGTAGTCAGTCTGTCCTAGCTGCCTGTCGGTGATGAGTGTGTCTGTGTTTTATGTGCCGACGGCTGTGTCTCAGCATTCGAGACGCCCTCCCTGCGCTCTCCCCCTGTGATCTCATCCCCATGCAGACAGAGCGTCTCTCTTTCGCCCTCTTCTCCGCCGTTTGATGGATTTAGCCCTCAGACGGGGCCGTGCTAGTGCATCCCAATGACCTTGTTCATAAATAATGAGCCCCAGTGTGTGTGCGTACGTGGGTCTCTGTCTGTGCATGCTGATCAGGTGGTTAAAGCACTGACCCCCAGCAAGAGTCCCCCATATCACATGAAGAGGAGGGGAGAGCATTTGAATTTGACTTTGCTTTCCTCCAAGGTCTCTGTGTGTGTTTACAATGTGTGTGCCTGACATTACATAAATAACGTGATGGTTTTCACGCTGTTGTATCCAAATTTTCAATAATTGTCCATTTGCTCTTTCAGGACAGGATTACATTAGGGATTAGCCACCATGCTTTTTTATCTCTTTCTGTTTGTGTTTGCAGTTTTGGAGCTTATGCGGTAATGCTCTCACACCCAAACGTGGAGTTTTTGGCAAAACGGGGGATCTCCAAACCATCCTCTGCCTTGCCTGCGCCAAGGACGAGGTCACATATTCAGGTGCCTTGAATGGTGACATCTATGTGTGGAAGGGGATCAACCTGGTGAGGACGGTGCAAGGAGCTCATGGGGTGAGTGTTTTTAAAACCTGTGTGTTTTGTGCTGTGTGGCCCAGGCTGATTTTGTATACTTACTGTGTTTCATTATATTAAAAAATCACAGTAAAAGCATCCAGTAAACTAAACCATGGCCGGAGCCATGCATTCAGTAGAAAAAGGATCAGCCTTTTACTCCACAGGATTAAATGATATCTATTGGATCAACAGCTGGGTGAGGGGATGGGTGGATGGGGGAGGGGATAATAAGTACAGTGCCTGTTCATTCCTGCTTTTTGTCCCTCCAAATGTCTCACTGAGGGTTTAGGTAACTCATTGTGTACACAGCAAGACAAATGAAGCCATCAGTGGAGCTTTTCAGTAACAGAGAAAATAAAAAATGACACCCACACCCCCACTCTCCCGTTGCTTCCTCTGTGTTATCTTGAGGCACACAGTGTTTTATAATTGTGAAAGTCTTGTTAAATGAATGCCTGGTTAAGCAGCACTGTATACAGCTGGTGTTTGTTCTGCTGTTGCTCATTTGTCGTGCACATCCTCACTGACAGACTGTCATCTCTTCCAGTCAGGGATTTTCAGTATGAATGTCTGCGAAGAAGGCTTCGCCACTGGGGGCCGAGACGGCTGCGTCCGGCTGTGGGATCTCAACTTCAAACCAATTACTGTCATCGATCTCAGGGAAACAGACCAAGGATATAAAGGTGAAATCAAATAGCCTCTTTTATACTTTTAACTGAGTACAGAAAGGTCACAGAGCTAATCCTAGTCTTCTGAGTCACTGACAGAATTGTATTGAAACCTCCTTAAACATCCGTTTAACCACTTCTCTTAACTAATGTTATCTTTCTTTTCTATTTCCTCATCTCTTATGTTTTAATCTTGGACCTTTCAGTAGCTAGAGGTGAAAATAGCCGAGGTGGGTAATGCCATAGCAGGCAGAGTTAGTAAATATGTCAGTCTGTTTGTATTAGTCCCCATATTGTTCTGTAGTTCCTCTTGTTGTTAGTGATTCCAAGGTCTGTTGTAGTTTTATGCCATATACAGATGTTATGTGTACATATGTATACAGCACATGCTTTTTTGGCTGTAATAGTAACAGAGTTAATCACAGATTGGCTGTCATTGTTCTATAAAAAATCCATCCTAGGCTGCCTGCAGTTGGCTATTTACACCTCCTGTCTTTATCAACCCTGTCTCGTCTCTAAAATTGTCCGTCTGCTTCCTCGTCAGCATGCTTCTTCTGTCTCTTTTTCAAACTGATTTTTAAGTGTTCTTGTTCTGTTGATAGGGTTGTCTGTGCGAAGCGTGTGCTGGCGAGGAGATCACATTCTTGTGGGCACGCAGGACAGTGAGATCTTCGAAGTGGTGGTACACGACCGCAACAAGCCCTTCCTTATCATGCAGGGTCACTGTGAGGGCGAGCTGTGGGCTCTAGCCGTTCACCCTACCAAGCCTCTGGCCATGACGGGAAGCGATGATCGCTCAGTCAGGTGAAATTAAAGTGTTAACTCCCTGAGATTTTAATCAGGAATATCTATTAAATCAGTATCTAAGTGTGGGTAGCGGTACAGTGTTTTCGAATCATAATTTCCACCCATGATGATAAAATTGTTGCAGAAAAACACAGAATTTTTCAAATAGAACTCAGGGTCATTAACTGGTTACTTGCTGTGAATAAATGTATTACTGTATGTTTATTTACAGGTTTTCAGAGGTTAATAAATCCATTCACTTGCTTTATAATTTGAGTAGTGTGCTTTCCTTTATGGTTCACTAATGACTAGACACTACTTCATTTTGTTGTGGTAATGAAGTAGCAGTCATAACTGTCTGTGTGGAGTCATAAAACAAACACATAACAGGTCAGACACCACAAACATCACTGCCCTGGTTGTTTGACTTTGTGTAATTACTGCTCTGTCTTTTCATTTGTCTGCCCTCCTCTGTGTCTAAAGGATCTGGAGCCTCATAGATCACGCTCTGATAGCTCGATGTAATATGGAGGAGCCAATCCGCTGTGCAGCCGTGAGCACTGATGGAATTCACCTGGCGCTGGGAATGAAGGATGGCTCCTTCACCGTTCTCCGAGTCAGGTGGGTACACGATCCATGAGATAAATGGGAAATTTTGATGCTCTGTGAATTCAACCCTTTCCGTCCATTTAAGCCTCTCATTCAAGCTCCATTTTTCTGCTTTCCTCCAGAGATATGACAGAGGTTGTCCACATCAAGGACAGGAAAGAGGCCATCCATGAGTTGAAGTATTCTCCTGATGGCGCCCACTTGGCTGTTGGATCTAATGATAATTCAGTGGACATCTACGGTGTGGTGCAAAGATACAAGAAAGTGGGCGAGTGCATCGGCTCCAACAGCTTCATCACACACATGGACTGGTCGACTGACAGCAAGTATCTGCAGACTAACGACGGCAGCGGAAGGAGGCTTTTCTACAGGATGCCAAGTAAGACCATGTACCCATGTGACTAACCTTTGCAGCACAGCTTTTTTACAACTATTCATACTCTGTTCTGCACAGCGTACTGACAGTGTAAAACCAAAAAAGCATTGGTCATTGATGTGATATTGTTCTTCTTTGTGAGACTGAGTGTTTGTGTGTTTTGTTGAGGTGGGAAGGAGGTGACCAACCGGGAGGAGCTGAAGCTGGTGCAGTGGGCCTCGTGGACATGTGTGTTGGGCCCAGAGGTTAATGGAATATGGCCCAAGTACTCAGATATCAATGACATCAACTCTGTGGACGCCAATTTCAACAATCAAGTCTTAGTAACAGCTGATGACTATGGATTAGTGAAACTTTTGAGATATCCATGTGTAAAAAAAGGTAAAGAAAGCTTCATTTTTACAAGAGTTATGTATGGAAGTTCTGACTTTATTATGTGCTGCGTCACTGATACATGTCCTCTTAATTTTAGGTGCAAAATTTAAAAAGTATTTAGGTCATTCAGCCCACATAACCAACGTCAGATGGTCACATGATTACCAGTGGGTCATAAGCATTGGTGGTGCTGATCACTCAGTGTTCCAGTGGAAGTTTGTTCCTGAAAGAAAGTCCAAAGAAGCCATTCATATAGCCCCTCAAGGTAAGATGATTCCCTGCCACAGGATTCGTATTACCCCGTCTAATTAATCCAATAAAGGATAAAACTGTGTTACATTTTAGTAGCGCTTTGTCTGGAGAGCAGTGACTTGCATTTTTTGATATTACTCATTGCACAAAATCCCGGCTTCTGCCAGCACAACATTATCAAATTAAGTGAAGTGGAAATCCCTGATGGAAATTTTGATATCTACTCAATCTCCCACTCAAATATTGCAGAACAAAGAGTGAAGCAAGCGTCATTAAAAAAGAATAGATTTGTGTTGAAATGATATTTGCTTTCCTACTGTGGACTTGCTGATGACACCACTTTCATCCGTATTAAATATAGATGTGTGACCGGGGGGCGCTCAGCACAGCTCTTCTGAAAAAAGAGGAAAGCACTAGCCTGGTGCTCTTCAAAGTTAGAAAACATGCCTACAACTGCTGCCAAGGCTGCATCATTAATGTTCTTTACACAAACTGAAAAAAGACAAAGTTGACATGACTGCAGTAATGCTATAATTTTGGAAGGAACCAAGCCGTTTCCCCTTGTTACAAACATAACTTTTGGAGTTAGCTTGGCTACTCAATTGCTGATTCCATGCTTAAAGTAATAATTCAACATCTTGGGGAATAAACTTTGATTATAGCACATTATACTGATGTTGGGCTATCTCAAGCAGCTGGTTAGCGCAGTGCTACATTGTTGGGAGCAAGGAGAAACAGCTAGCCTGACTCCATCTGATCATAACAGATTCCACCTACTAGCACCTCTAAACAAATGCCACAGAAATATCTCTTTGCTCAAGTGTGGTCATTTCATTGGTTTCGTCAAATAATTCCTGTAACTGAGGTTTACAGGTGTTCCTAGGTGCGTCTCTTTTAAAGTTGGACTTGCTAGCTTGCAAGCTAGCAGCCCTGCTAACACTTACTGGCTACATTTTTTTAAATTAATTTATTTTTTATAGTTTTTTGATTTTACAAAGTTAAATATGTTGAAAACAGAGCATCACACAACACTAATTGAACCACGCGTAATTAAACAAACAAATGGTACAGATAAGTATTAGCAGAGAGAAAGATAAACAAACAAACAAACAAAAACATTGCTGCCAGTTCATAGAGATACATAAATAATGTTTCAAAATTGTTATCACCAAAGTAACTACTCAGGAATGAGGTAAAGTGACATGAATACTTGGTGAAAAGAGGTTTGAATTTAGGCTCACCAAATCCCTCCTATCACGACGGGTTAATATTGCATTGTGTCAAAAACTCTTTCAAATCTACTCTGCGTGTTGGGTTTATGCAGATGCAATTTTTCCATTTGTGAAACATACACTGGCTACATATTTAACCAACATCCATGAGAGTGGCGTCAATCTTTCAATTACTAAAACCTAAATTATTGTATTTATGGTACTCGCCAAAATGTGAAACAATTCCTTAAAGGCATAAACATATAGGTGTTAGTGATGTTGTCATCTACCTCTCTGCAAGAGAGCCAAAAGTAACAGATTCCATCAGTGTTTATTCTTTCAAATTCAGACAAAGTGTTACAAATATCAGCCTGAAATTAAGATCATTTTAACCTCATACTTTGTTAATGTGAACCTATTTAGATGAATGTCTCCTGTTACCTGTAGGGGGTTGTTTTCTTGACGTTACATAATGCTGCTCCCATCACCCTCATAAAATTAAAGTGCTGAACCACTGGAGAACAATGCACTAGATTTCTCTGCCTAATGTCTTGCACCAGCTAACATTTCTATAATGCTCTGCAGAGAAACAGTCATCATATTAATTAGGACACTTCCAATAAAAGTGAATGAAGCTTGGGAAGCATAACTGCATTGTCATTCCCAAGTCATATTTTTTCCACAGACGGCGTGCAGCTGTGCTTTCTGAAAGTAAAGCACACACTAACTGCCTTTCCTTTTAATTTTCCTAATGGATCTTGTGAGTAGCCGCCCTTAGCTGCCAGTTTTGCTTATTGCCTTGTCCTGGCACGGCTTCAATGTGCTGCGTCAGCATTTTTGGCTTGAGTGATGTCACTGTAAAGCACGACTGCCTGATAAATAGAAAATGTCACCCTATTATGACTTGATTGACCCTCACTCTTTCTGAAACACAGTGAAGTGTTTTTTTCACAGTTTATGCAAAGGGAGATTGTTTTGATTTAGAAGAAGGGGAAGGATTTTACTGGCATGGTATGGTGAAACCTTGTTTCTGCCTGCAGAGACCTTGGCAGACTCTAACAGCGAGGAGTCGGACTCAGATCAGTCAGACGTACCTGAGATGGACTCAGAAATCGAGCAAGAGACGCAGCTCACGTATCGACGGCAGGTCTGTGTTCAAATAAAACATCACTCCCTTTTGATCATGTCTCCCAGGAAATGATTTTAATATTAAACAGAGAATGTGCTCACTTTTCTGCATGCATTCAGGTTTATAAAGAAGATCTACCTCAGCTCAAAGAGCAGTGCAAAGAGAAGCATCGAGCGACGGCTATGAAGAAGAGAGAGCGAGCTCCAGGGAGCGGTGTGAAGCTGCACTTCATTCATGGGTAGGCTTACTCTGCAGCATCAGAGAGAGAAACTGTGGAAAGGGAGATCCTGTAGATACATTTCAAGTAGCAAAGAGCAGTAAATTGGAGCCCTTCTTATCGTCCTTCTTTCCCCAAGTAAAAGATGCATTTTGTTTTCTTTGTGTTTGCAGGTACAGGGGTTATGATTGCAGGAGCAACCTGTTCTATACCCAGACTGGGGAAATCGTCTACCATGTGGCTGCTATTGGAGTTGTGTACAACAGACAGCAGAATACACAACGTTTCTACATGGGCCATGATGATGACATCCTCTGTTTGGCTATACATCCTCTGAAGGACTTTGTAGCAACAGGCCAGGTAGTGTCCAGCCCTTCTTAAATAAGATATTCAAAGTTTTTGATCTGTTTATGGATCCTCAGATTAGCTGAGATCCTCAAGAGTTTTCGCTATATAAGGATCAAAATTGTTGAGCATATATGGGTTGACATAAGTTTGTTGTGTAATTAATTGTGATGTTTATGTCTGTCCAGGTTGGCAGAGATTCCTGCATCCATATATGGGACACAGAAACATTGAAACCCATGTCTGTGTTGAAAGGTTTCCACCAGCTGGGAGTGTGCGCTCTGGATTTTTCAGGTAATGCGTAAAGCCTTTTTCTCTGACTGCTTTTAGTTTTCTTATCCAGACATATTCAACAAAACCTACATTTTGTATTCATGAATTCTTCCAGACCTCCTGCTCCCACAGGGGAACAAAAACATCTCCCACACAGAAATGAAACAGGCATATTCACAAGATACCCAATTTACAGACACACCGAAAAACCCATTTCTACTGTCTTTTATTCACATCAGTCTGACTGCATCAAGGTAGACTTGTTCCCCTCACTTCCTTTAATTAGCCACAGACAGAAGCAGAGCAGTGATCTGTGTGTCAGTGTCTGTGAATCACCTGGCGTAGATCAAACCCGCCAGGCTGCTTTCATGTTGCTAACAAGGGCCAATCTTCACTGAACCAAAGCAGGAGTGGACACTGTCTGTGCTTAACTGAAAGGTTTCGGGTTTTCTCCCACAGCGGATGGTAAACGGCTGGCTTCAGTGGGATTGGACGACAGTCACACCATTGTGCTGTGGGACTGGAGGAAGGGGGAGAAGCTCTCCGCCATGAGGTTAGTATGCTTATACGGGAGTGTTTAACCAGCTGCAGCTCTGCCTTTCAACACACAGCTCCAGAAAGCTCTGACAAATCTTCCATTTAATTATGAAGATTGTTTGAGCACTTTTAGTTTAAATATGGACAATTATTGATGAGGGTTAAATTGAAGCCACTTTGCCATGCAGGGCTGACAGTGTGATTGATGAAAGAGAAGAAAGAAATGGAATTACTTTTTAGATTGCAAGGCTGCTTCTCTGAAACACTTAACCCTGCCAGAGTCTGAGCGGTTAGAGTTGGAGTTTGCCCCAGGGCCCCATCTTTGGATCCATTATGAAAAAGAATTACTTTTAATTTACATCTGCCCCGGGCAGTTTGTTGAGTTCAAACTTTACATAAGAGACTTCATTTTGACAAGGATAAAGATAAAGGAGGAAATGTGACTTTTGCAAATGCACAATGTCTCCAAGGTACTGAACAAAACATAAATGGGCTTAAAAACAATGACGTAATAATAATAATACAGTAGAAACAGGGTTCTCTTATGTATCACAAACACCCAGTGAACTTGTCCTCTTAAGTGAAACTGTAAATCTCAGTTACAGTAACTGTGAGCTCAAAAGTGACAGACAGAGTTACTGTATCTTAGGATGTAAATGATATACGACCAGATATGGTGCAGACACACCCGGCTTGTACGTTAGATTAAAGTGGATTACCTCACCGGACCTCCACTGTGAGAGGTGTTAATTCTTTCTGTAAGATTTTCTGTTTCCCAGCAGGTAAAATTATATAACCCGGAAACCAGTTAAAGCCAGAAATATCCAACTGGAAAACATCCTCAGCCCAAAATATCTCTGCTTTGCTTTGTTGCCTGCTCTACTTGATGCTCAAATTCAGCATCTACTCCATTGAAACTCCCCCTGGCTATTCTGAAGCAGTGCATAGCGGGTTGCTCTCCTGCGTGTTGTTTGCCGGTCTCTCACTACAGCTCAGGGACAGCTTGGAGCTGCACTAATCTCCTTTGTAGACCCTGGTGGGCAGTGCAGTGAGGCGGGAGTGGGGAAATGGGGCCTGACAGAGCAGAGCTTGTGCATCGCCACTGTCTGGTCTTGGGCTGGGGGAGGAGGAGGAGGGAGGCTTTGAAAAGGGGTGTAGAGTGGTTTAATGTTGGAAACAGAAACAGAGCAGCAGGGGGCATAATGGGGCAGGTATGGTCCATATTCATGAAAACTGGCCCTTCACTTAGACTAGGAAGAAGGGAAACAAATAATACATTGAGTTGCAATCAAATAATGATAAACTAGTCCAATCTACATGAAACAGCATATCTGTGGAGAGGATTTAAAATGTCTGCTGAGAGACATTTTAATACTCCAAACCACTGAAGTAAGGCATTTTTTCGTTCTGCTTTCTTTTGCCACAAAAAATTTCAGCATGTTGTGAGTGCTCTGAATCTTTGCTTCCAGCTGCAGTAGATTCAAGTCCAAGTTCATGTTCCATCCCATGTCTAAAAAATATATTCAGTAAATACAATTGTCTAAAATTAGACATAACAAGTGTTTCAATCAGCACAAAGTTTAAAGATGAAATGTTTTTTTGTTTGCGTGTACTAATTGACGTATACATTTTTTTTCCAGGGGAAGCAAGGACAAAATATTTGTCGTCAAAATAAACCCCTACCTTCCTGACAAGCTCATCACAGCTGGTGTGAAACATATGAAGTTCTGGCATAAGGCTGGTGAGACACCTGAGATGATTTTTTTTTTCTTTTACTGAACAGAAGAAACTCTCACAAACAGAAGTCTGCCTTCTCTTTGGAGCGTCTCACCGTGTGCCGACTGTCTGTTTCTCTCTCAGGTGGTGGTCTAATTGGGCGCAAGGGGAACATGGGGAAGACAGAGACGATGATGTGCGCTGTGTACGGCTGGTCAGAGGAGATGGTGTTTTCAGGCACATGCACGGGGGACATTTGCATTTGGAGGGACATGTTTCTGATGAAGACTGTCAAGGCTCATGATGGCCCTGTATTCAGTGTGCACGCTCTGGAGAAGGTACCACAGGGAAAAGGGCTCTCTCTCTGACTGAATATACAGTATATGCTCCTATTTTACTCCCAGGAGGTTGAAAATTCAGACAAACATGCATTCATATTTATTATTATTACTATTATTATTTATTATTAAAAATATTACTCAATTATTAAGTCCCGTGTCTTTAGAAACTAAAAGAAGAAGGAGATAATATAATTTAGTGATCCCTGTGGAGAAACTCAGTTTTGCATTATGCTACACACACAGGCTGGAATACACACAGAACACACACAGGCTCCTATGGACATGCATTAATGGAGAGATGTCAGAGTGAGCTGAATGTAAACAGGCATCCCAAGCCATAGGGGGGCTGGTGCCTTGTTAAAGGAACTATTGGCAGTGCACCGGTAAAGCCATGATACTAATTTTCCGACTTGGTCCATGATGGGACTCAAACCAATGACCCCCACGTTTCCAAGCCAAGTCCCCAGAGACTGAGGCACTGCTGCCCCAATATAAATAAATGTCAAATATCAGATTCAAAGTATATTGTTTTTATAAATTACATTTTTATTGACTTTTATAATTTAACTTTTCACTAATGCAGTGAGTATTATTAATACATGATGGCCACAAATACATATAATATCTGCTTAAATTGTCCTATCCCTCCTCAGAGGTTCACAAGCTCCCTTAAATACAACTATTGCCATCATTTGTTCTTTCCACATTTTCAGTGTCTGCAAACGGGCGTGAAGCTCTTATAAAGCCTGTTTACTCTCTAAATAAACATTTACCTAATGGTGGTACAATATTTTTATCCCTAAGGAGGCCTGGTTGAAACTTAAACAAGTCCTGCAAGTTCATAAGTTGCAGATCATTCTTTCATAATAGGAACATTCTGCAACATTCCCATAATGCATGCATGAATGAACTGCATTCTGCTTAACACTTAACAACACAGACAGTTTCTGATTAACTCTGTTTTATTAAGTCTTGTGGGAGTGTGATAATAGATTTTTAGGGTTTTACATTTAGTACAACTGGAACTGGCTTCTCTGATCTGTTTCACATTATTGGAGAGGGCCTAAGTCTTGCTCTCTCTTCTTATAATGGACAATATTAAATAATTAATTTGCTCTGACAGTGACCTTTTCAACTGGCAGGAGATTATTTCAGGGTTAAATGTGCCATCATTTCATCCCTGTAGGGATTTGTGACTGGGGGAAAGGATGGTATAGTCGCTCTGTGGGACGACACATTTGAGAGATGCCTCAAGACCTATGCCATCAAGAGATCAGTCCTCGCTCCAGGCTCTAAAGGTAAAAAGGTCACCCTCTTGTCCTTTGTCCTCCTTTGTCCTTGTTTCTAGTTCCAGGGATGTAATAAACCCATTCAATGCAAATCCATTTAAGACATTCAATGCTTTTAGCTGAAATGAATATTTCCTCCAGCGTCTTGGTTCAAGCGAAGGTCTCTGACTTTATGCCATGATTCATCCACTCTGCAGGGCTGCTCCTGGAGGATAACCCCTCTATACGTGCCATATCTCTGGGCCACGGACACATCCTGGTGGGGACCAAGAACGGAGAGATCCTGGAGGTGGACAAGAGTGGCCCCATCACTCTGCTGGTCCAGGCAAGATACAGATAAAAAAAAAGATAACCACAGTATCAGTCATGAATCTAATCACATACAGCACTTCAGAGTCTTGGCTATGGTTTTTCACAGAGTGTTCTATTTACGATCTTCTTTGCATTTTATTCTGTTGCGTTGTAATAAAATGGCAGGACTGTTACATTTGCTAGTGTGTTCAAGGGATCTCTAACCGAGGACGATGTTAGCCTTTAGATTTGTTAGTTTGGAGCATCCTTCAAAGCAACAACAACAACAAGGAGACAACATATAAATGTCATGATATCTTATATTGAGATAATTCCAAATAATGCGCCAAAATGAATAAAAAGCAGTGGCTATATGGAAAGCAGAAAACGTATATCAAAACTGATGTTATGGGTATAGAGGAGATGGGTTTCAGTGTGTTTATGGTACTGCGTGTTAAGACTGATGTCATCTTTACACTGTAGAAATGTGCCTGAATTTTTATGTCCTTATAATATCTCCCGGGTTTTAAACTAATATGTGCAATGCTGTGGGGAAAAGTCACCAGTAATAGAAGCACATCCATTCTGTTGACTCACGTCTGTTTCATTCAGCAATGCAGAACCACAGGGGAGATGGCCATAAACGGGGATGAATTATTGCTGCAGGATGTGAGTTTGTTAATTTAGCTAAGTGGTCCTGCAGCGTCCCCTGGCTCCCCTGATTGTGGGCAGACAGAGTGAATGCCATTGATCGCACTTTTCAAAAGCTTTAAAATATACGAGTCAATTTTGATGAATAGTATCAGTTAAGGTGAGAGGTTGTCCTCGGTTATCTCCTGTAGAGGTCACTGGTTAACTGCCTGAGTGTCCTTTTGTAATCTAGGAGATTTTTAATGTTGGGTGCAAATAGAAACCCTGTATAATTAGGCTCATACTGATATCAGGAAGAAGGGAATATAATGATTAGGCAAAGAGTGTTGCTTTAGGCATGTATGATAGACAGGTCCTAGTTTTCTCCTGACTTTATTGAGGCATGTGGAAATTTAAAATTTAAGAAAATAAGGAAAAAGAAATACAGTACGTGGGCTGTGGCCCTTTAAGTGGTATTATAATATACAAATGCCTAAAGAATAAAATTATAACTAGATAATAAATACACAAATATATACACAGACAAACAGGGACAATGTTTATTTCACTCTGCTTATATTTATCCTCAAGTAATGTTTTAATAATCTATTAGTCACACCATCTGCCAAGAAAGAAAATACATTTATCCCTAAAAATACATAATCTTCATGTTGAGCAATTTCCCCTCCTTTTTGCCCTAAGCTAGTTTTACTGAATAAATAAACTTCCTATGTTATTCTGTGTGTCTTCAGGGTCACATGGAGGGTGAAGTGTGGGGCCTGGCCACTCATCCCCACCTCCCTCTCTGTGCCACCGTTAGTGATGACAAAACCCTGCGCATATGGGACCTCTCTCCCAGCCACTGCATGTTGGCGGTACGCAAGCTCAGAAAAGGTGAGTCACCGCTCATACGCTAACAGATGAGTTTATTTTCCAACAGGATGTGCACAGGTCCCAGGGCTATAACAAACACGCTATCCTCCACAGGCGGCCGTTGTTGCTGCTTCTCCCCTGATGGCAAAGCGTTGGCGGTGGGCCTGAATGACGGCAGCTTCCTCATTGTGAACGCAGACACTCTGGAGGACCTGGTGTCCTTCCACCACCGCAAGGACATCATCTCAGATATCAGATTCTCTCCAGGTCTGTGGTCCGCCTCCACATTTCTAAACCTTTACAAAAATACCCTGAAATCCCTCACTGAATGGTAAATAAGCCTCTGAAATCTTCATGCCCTCCAAAGCATCTTAGTGTATGTAGGACGCTGTGTAGAAATCAAGCAGGTACACATACATCTCTCCCACTGTCGAGTCGGGTACATACTGCTGCAGGCCTGACCCAAATTAATAGCTTTCTGTAACAGGGCCAGACAGACAGCACGAGCAGAATGAGAAGCAGTGGGGGTGGCCAAAGTGAGAGCAAGAAACTGAACTCTCTTCCACCTGGACACTTAACCTTGGTCCACGCTGCAACAGATCCTATTTCTCAACCCAGCACTCATGAATCTCTGAGAGCCTATATCTTAGAGTATGTCACTCTGTACTACATTGCACATGGATTTAATAATGGTTATTTTACTAGGAGTAACCAATGAAAATAAATTTCAGATTAATTAAATAAAAACAAACAACCAAGAATCACTGAACAATTAAAAAGGCGTTCTAAACACACCTTTTAAACATTAGGAATTATCCTCTGTGGACTGTGATCACCTGGGCAAAATATCCTCTCATAATTGCAAGAATATTTAAGTCAGGATGAAAGCAAAAGACTAAACAAACAGCCAACACCACCTTCTGAAATGAATGGATTTGGTTGGTACATGGTTTATACAGTTTGTGTGACGCCTCTATTTTTTCCCCAGGTGCTGGGAAGTACCTTGCAGTAGCATCAGGCGACACTTTTGTGGATATTTACAATGTAATGAGCAGCAAGCGGGTCGGTGTATGCAAAGGATGCCTGAACTACATTACCCATCTCGACTGGGACAAGAGAGGTAAACACACTTCCTTGGATACTTCATTCTTATTTCAGTAACTTAGATTCAGGAATATCTCTGTTTAAGAACAGTTGAGCACCTCCGCTCATTTGGCTTCTTGCATTCACAGGAAAACTACTCCAAGTCAACACAGGTGCTAAAGAGCAGGTGTTTTTTGAAGCTCCTCGCGGCAAGAGGCAGACAATCCCGGCTACAGAGGTAAGCAGGGAGCAAACATGGTTATGGAGCTGTTGGCGTCCCTTTGGGATCAGAGGAAGCTCGGGGAAGTGAACACAGCCCACTTTTTTACCACTTCATTCTAACTTTGGCAAAAGACATGAGATATTGTTTGGAATCTCTTTAATATAGATTGACTTTCAGGCACACTATGGAGAAATGCATTAAGAAAATAAGGCTTGGAGATGATTGATACTGCTGAGTTGTGTTTGGCTGGAGCCCCAGACATCCTCTCTTACCTCTCCTTTTTCACCTCACTTCATCATGATGCATTACTTTACTTAATCCTCCCATTTTTCTCACTCTCCTTTTCCTGTTCAGTAGTTATTACTGAGACACTTTGTTGTAATATCTTGTTCTTTTCTTATCTGGTTCATGGTGTATTTGTAAAACAGGAAGTATCCTATGACGTTTAGTGATAGTATGTCTGCTATTTTGAGCCATGGAGTGCCTCAGGGATCTCTTCTTGGCCCCATTTGTATCATCTGGTGCAGGGAAATTCATCATTTATTGTATTTTTAGTTGAAGTGGTGATATCAGCAGACTAACAGAGGAGTAAAGAGGCCGGAATAACACAACAGCTTCTCATTAAATTCTCATTTGAATTTAGGTAAACATGAGTTAATTAATATTGTCCCTGAAGGTTATGCTTGTAAAATACCCTGCAGCATTATGGGACAATTTTAAGAAATACATGTCTTTGATTTTTAGATGAGAGGATTTATACTAATCTCTTGTCTGTATGGTGAATATAAAGAGGGACTTAGCACTCAGTTATCTTAATTTAGCCATCAAATTAGGAAGAAAATGTTTGATAGTGCTGTTAAAGACTTATTTTGGTAGCTTCAACAGAGCAGGGCTCATTGTTTCCCCGTTTCCAGCCTTTAATATTAAGTGTAGCTACTGTATCTAGCTAAGGAGTTTTGCTTCATATTCCATTGACAGACTAGTGACAGTTTTCTCATCCAACTTCCAACAATGCAATCTTAAAATATCGAAAATGTTTACACCACTTTTGATGACATAAGCTGCCTCTAGGTTTTAGAAATAATCACATTTTACCCATTAGATCTCACATAGCAACGCTTCTAATCACATTTCCAAATCGCGTCTTCGTCGTTGCTCCTTTTGTGTCTGTTTGTGATTTTTCTTATAGTGAAGTACTAAATAACCCTAAAGTACATTTTGACATATTTCCTCACTTTGCTCAGGTGGAGAAGATAGACTGGAGCACGTGGACGTGTGTGTTGGGAACGTCTGTTGAGGGCATCTGGCCTTTGATCAGCGAGGTCACAGAGGTCACTGCTGCCTGCCTTAGTTACAACAGGAAGGTGCTCGCAACAGGGGACGACTTGGGATATGTCAAACTCTTCAAATACCCTGTCAAGGTAAAAGACATAAGCGTAATGTTTCTTAATATGTGGTGTGAGTGTGTACAAGCTTCAGGCTCATGGTTAAATTAGTGGAAATGTTATGTTAATTCTTTGATAATGTCACAAGTGTTAAACAAATGTTGTCCCTCCCCCCCCAGGGGAAATATGCAAAGTTCAAACGCTACGTGGCCCACAGCACACATGTTACCAATGTGCGATGGACCCATGACGACAGCCTCTTGGTGACTGTCGGTGGGGGCGACACGTGCCTCATGATCTGGGCCCATGAGCCCGAGGGCCACCGGGAGTTCAAGCAGTGTGACAGTGAGGAGTCAGACATCGAGAGTGAGGATGACGGAGGTGAGGGAGGAGCTTCCTCTTCAGCGAGTTAGTCACATGTTTTTGTTTGTAGGATGAAAACACTTCCTGCCTTTTTTGCCAGGTTATGACAGCGATGTGACGAGGGAGAATGAGATCACCTACACCATAAAGGCCTTATCCACCAACATGCGACCCATGACTGGCGTCAAACCCCACCTGCAGATGAAAGAGCCTTCTGTGGATGAAAGGTACTCCTCAGTTAAGCTACTACAAAGCTTTACAGATGCTCAGAAAGATGCTCTGAGCAGTCAGGACCTAGGTTATACAAATGCCCTACCTATCACAGAAAAAAATCTAAGTGTATCTGTTTACTAAAACCTGAATTCTTCATCACCATGTCTTTTCTTTTCCTTCCCTGTCTCTACCGATTTGAAATAACTCAGCCTTTTCTGCTCTTCTTTCCTTAAATGGCTGTTCATCTCTTATTATCCTGCTTCCTTTTCTAATTCTACTTGAAGACAAGGAGTGGTCAGGTAAGCTCCTGTATTCATGCGGTATAATTAAGACAAGAGATTCAACTGTATGCATGGTTAAAATATGTATAACTTACGTATCGCTTGTTGCAGTCTCATAGAATTCATGTAAGGCCTCCACAATGAAGGAGTTTTCCTTCACATATAATCCAAGATGCCGTTTTGGGGATTATTTCGCTTGCTAATGAGCTTCTGTCCTGACTGGCAGGACAAACTGGGCTAAACGATGAAGTAGATCTTGAATTTAATTGACTTTAATTAGTTGAGTGTCCACTTTAGTATTCAGCAGAGCAAAATCTGAATGGATTGTACGAGAAGTGTTTTAATAGTGAAGGACTTTGGGGAATTGGCATGATTAAAAAGCATCACATCTTCAACCAGCGGGGGGAACAGTAATCTGCATGTTATCTACACGAATCTTCCCTTTAACAAGGTGTCGTATTCAAAGCTGGTCATACACAGAGCTTCAGAGTGTTCTGTCATTATCATCGATCAACTTGGTCTACTTCAGGTTCATTGATTTTTATTTTTATTTTAAATGCAAGCATCATTGCAGTTTCTTCTGAGCAGCAGTTGTCATGGAAATTGACTTGAGTTGTCATGGTTACATCATGGTGGCGCTGACTCTTGTATTTTATGTCCTCAGTGCGTCTGCTGGGCAGCAGTGAACGCTGTGAGAAGCCTTTTTTTGTAATTCTTGCTTTTTTTTTCTTTGTTATTGCTGCCATGAAGAGGGTCAAGGTAAGCTCTTAACTCTGTTTCTTTTATTGCTTTGTGAAACACTCTCTCTCTCACACACACACACACACACACACACACACACACACACACACACACACACACACACACACACACACACACACTCACAGGTTTATAAGTTCAACATGAAGTAAAAGGTGTCTTGTGGTCCATTTAGTGTTTTTTTTTAACCATTTTTGACTTTAAAGGAAGGTCGGGACATTTCTTCTTTCCTGGAGTGTTATAATTTATTAGGTTTTTTTTTTAAAATTTGGCCTTTTTCAGCAACTATAGAAAAAACTTCTTCCAATGGAAACAGAAAAGGCCACAATGAAGCTGATTGGATGGGTATAAATAAGTTTAGAACTTTACTCTGTTTATCCTCAAGTCCTGATATGTGTACTCTTCCGTTATGTATCATGAAATACGTTGAATCAGTGATCATTTGAGTCTTTTAATGATTTTTTCTAGAGTGTGTATTAATATGTAAATGAACACAGACTCAGCTCTGGATATGTTTTACCAATTTTTTGGGGGACTTTTAACTTTGATTGGATAACAAAGCTTGCGAGAGACAGGAAACATGGATAGAGAGAAGAAGAGATGAAATGCACACATCTTGCATGACTGATCCTGCAACCATGCAATGAGGGCTATAGCCTCTGTACATGGGGTGCCTGCCACACCAGCGTTTGATATTCCCTTTTTAAACTGTATTTCTTTAAAACTGAGTAGATAGATTAATAAATAAAAAAATACAAATAAAATGAACAGTTATAAAACAACATTAAAATCAATATAATGGTAAAGTAAGTAATAAAATTGTTAAACCCTACATAAAGAGAGATGAAATGCACACATCTTGTAGGACTGATCCTGCAGCCATGCAACGAGGGCTATAGCCTTTGTGCATGGGGCGCCTGCTCTACCAACCAAGCCACACCAGCGTTTGATATTCCCTTTTTAAATTTTTGAATTGTATTTCTTTAAGAATGCGGTAATTTATGTTATTCCACTCTTAAGTGCAATGTTCCCACACAGTCGCCTTTTCAAACCTTGCTCTTTCATTGCCTGTCTCATATTCAAACTCTGCACACACTTGTTATACAAGAAGCCTTGAATAATACGTCAGTCTGACTTCAGCATCGAAAGAAACGTCCTTGCACCTGCGTTTCTTATGAGATGAAACACTGCCTCGTTTTGTGCTCATAAAAGCCCTTCAACATTTTATGCAACAACCAGAGTCGTGTGCAGCGATATATTGTCATGACTGTCATTATCATTATCATAGGCATGATAAGTAGCTGCATGTCAGCTGTCTTATCCCAGATGTCTGTTTCAGGCCTCCAGTCAGCAGAGCGCTGCCACAGCCGGAGAAGTTGCAGACCAACAATGTTGGCAAAAAGAAGAGGCCCATAGAGGTAAGAAAGGACTCACATTCCTTAAGAAACACAGTAAACTAAAGATATATACAGAGGTTGTTTAGATTAAAGGAGTCTTGTCTCTGTCAGGGCAGCAAAGACTCAAACTGCTGCTTCTTAATGTGATTATTTCAGCTGAAGACACTGTGTGCTCGTCCAGCCACTCTGGGGACTGAGTGCTCTAATCAAATAACGACACTGCACTTCAGCTCTCAACATCTTAGTCGTCATGGTGCTGACCTTTCTGACTGCCTTGCTGTCTTTTTCTGACGCCCTCCCTCAGGACCTGGTGTTGGAGCTGGTGTTTGGTTACCGTGGCAATGACTGCCGCAATAACGTGCACTACCTGAACGAGGGGGCGGATATCATCTTCCACACAGCCTCGGTGGGCATTGTGCTCAACCTGACGACCTGTGAGTAGACGGAGAAGGACGCTCCACTCTCTGGTTACTTCTTGTAAAGCAAACATCACACAGGCGTGTTTCATTTGGTATCTCTATGTGGTGTGTGTTTGTGTGTGTGTGTGTGTGTGTGTGTGTGTGTGTGTGTTTTCTTCCAGCCTGCCAAAGTTTCTATGTTGAACACAGTGACGACATTTTGTGCCTGACAATCAATCAACACCCCAAATTCCCCAACGTGGTGGCAACTGGCCAAGTAGGTATGTTTGTGAGACGTTGACCTCCTGTGTCATCAGCAGCCTCATTTTCCTTCCCTGTTTGCGCTGCTGTGAATTGTGCAGGATGATTATTGTACGCAGCAGATGGCCATACGCCTCTTTCAAGTTTGTCTGTACAAAAAAAAGCAAGTAACGAGCAAAATTACCATTTTTGAATACATGAATAGTTGAGGGACTGCCACACAGGCTGCATCTCTTGGACACAGAACAGCTCTGTACTGGCAGAAATATAACAGTGGAGGAAAATTCACATTAATAAATAGAACGATAAGATATACACAGATACATTTTAGATAACAGATGAAATAGTACTTCATTTTCTTATTTTGATACCAACAGTTTTTGTTGACAGCGTCCACCTTTAGTCAAAAAGTGCCAAAAATATCAAAACTTTGTTTGTCGTGTCAATAACTTGGATTTTCCTTCTATCCAGGTGATACTGGTGACATGTCAGGTAAGGACATTTCAAAATCAGTCTTCACATGAGATAGTTTTTTGACTGATGATCATCTTTATGTTACTGCCATCTTGTGGCCACTTGATTTACAGATTTTATAAAAGGAAAACCTCTGGAAGTATTTGTGCTTTTTATAGATTTTGTAACATTAAAATTTAGTTAAATAATACATGAAAGTAACTTTCTCAAGCCTTGTCCATACTTCTAGTTTTAGGGTTTCTTTAACAATTGGGACAGAGTTGTTGAAACAAATTAAACCAAGACTCCCAATAATAACTGAATAATTAGCTTAGGGTTTATCAGTGTTGTGAGTCAAGACTGTGTTGCCACATACAAGCCAAAATGTATTCAAATGATTACATCTTTCCTTCCCGTCCCTCAGCCACGTCTCCATCCATCCATGTGTGGGACGCCATGACCAAGCAGACGCTGTCAGTGCTGCGTTGTTTCCACGCCGGTGGAGTCTGCTCTGTCAGCTTCAGTGCGACAGGAAAACTGCTGCTGTCTGTGGGTCTGGACCCTGAACACACTGTCACCATCTGGAAGTGGCAGGAAGGTAACAAATAATCTTCCCCTTAAAAGCTTCCCACCACAAGTTTGAGATCACACTTTCATCACAGCAGTTCTTGTTTTTCAGGTGCCAAAGTGGCCAGCAGGATAGGTCACACACAGAGGATCTTTGTGGCTGAGTTTCGTCCGGATTCAGACACACACTTTGTGTCTGTGGGGATCAAACACGTACGGTTCTGGACGTTAGCTGGTCGAGCTTTGCTCTGCAAAAAAGGAGTGCTGAGCCACGTGGAGGATGCTCGGATGCAGACTATGCTGTCTGTAGCATTTGGAGCTGTAAGTGACTTCCAATCAATAATTTGAACAATTTCTATTTTTGGTCAAATATGTAACTGATCCTTACAAGACACCAGTTTTTTGAAATACTAAAAATGTGATTGTGCTCACTTTTATTACTCTTTACCACACAAGAAGCTAATCAGATGTCATACTGTCTGCTTGAATGTGCTGTGAATTGTTCTTGCCTTGCTTGCTCCGCTCTCTTAGGCCACTAGATTAGTGCAGATTTGTTTTCTTTTCAGAATAACTTGACATTTACAGGTACCATAAGTGGGGATGTGTGTGTGTGGAAGGAACACATTCTTGTAAGAATTGTGGCCAAAGCTCATACGGGCCCTGTGTTTACCATGTACACCACACTGAGAGACGGCCTCATCGTCACCGGAGGCAAAGAAAGACCGTAAGTGCTGCTTGGTCACATTTCTATGATGCATTACAGAACATTAAGCTTCGGTTGTGATTACATTTTAATCTTTATTATCTTTGAAGGGATTATTGCGATTAAAATTGGAGAGAAAGGTATCACAGTTAATTTAAGGGTGAAACATTCTTCTATTTCCTCAACAGGTCAAAGGAAGGAGGGGCTCTGAAGCTCTGGG
The DNA here is from genome assembly GCF_009762535.1 of Notolabrus celidotus. Lineage (NCBI taxonomy): Eukaryota > Metazoa > Chordata > Actinopteri > Labriformes > Labridae > Notolabrus > Notolabrus celidotus. The sequence continues at coordinate 14,628,660 of NC_048293.1, forward strand.
ACCAGGAACTAAAACGCTGCCGAGCGTTTCGATTAGAAACTGGCCAGATCATAGACTGTGTTCGCTCTGTATGCAGAGGAAAGGTAGGATTCATATTTCACTCAATGAAACATTCTAGTTCTCAACCTTCTTCTGTATTTAGAGATGTTTTCCTCACTCCTGTGTCAGGGTAAAATCCTTGTGGGGACCAGAAATGCAGAGATCATCGAGGTAGGAGAGAAGAACGCAGCCTGTAACATCTTGGTGAATGGACACATGGACGGGCCGATCTGGGGACTGGCCACCCATCCCTCCAGAGACGTGTTTCTGTCTGCAGCAGAGGACGGCACAGTTCGTCTGTGGGACATCCCAGAAAAGGTCAGATGATTTAAGATCAGATGATTCTTTTTATTCGTGAAATATTGTCACTCACTGGTGTGTTGCTTTTCATGTATGGTGGGGAAACAGAAGATGCTGAATAAAGTAAACCTGGGTCACCCGGCGTGCACCATCGGTTACAGTCCTGAGGGAGACATGGTCGCTATCGGCATGAAGAACGGGGAGTTCATCATCCTGTTGGTTGCCTCCCTCAAAATCTGGGGCAAGAAAAGAGACCGGCGCTCTCCTATCCAGGATATCAGGTAATGAGAGCAGAGCGTGGCAGGTACTCAAATGTAGTTCAGAGGTAATGGCTACCATATTGGACTTACACTGACTGTCGTGTAGGACAGGGGTTCCCAAACCTTTCAGCCTGGGACCCCCAAAACATAGGTGCCAAAGACTTGCGACCCCCACTGTCCCTCAAAGTGATTTAATGTGGCTTCATTTAGCTGGTCTGCAGAAAATTAGTCTACCTATATGAACATGTGGCTGTGTTTCCTGTGCCTTGATGAATTAACCTGCTGCTACTGATGCTTTTGAAAATTAACTGAAAATTAAATTATCTTCATAGCAGAGCACAATCCACATGGAAAAGCTCTAATTACATTACAGCTTCAAAAGTTGCTGTATCAGCCTCCATACTCATAACAGTTACATTTTCCAAGCAAAAAGAGAGCAGGCGTTGTCTTAATAATCCTGTATTAGTTGGGCTCTGCTCTGGAGACTTAACTGGGTCAAATCAGCTCTACATACTCGAGCAGTAGGCAGGTGTTTTCTAACACTTGTCTTATTCACAGGTTCAGTCCAAATTCACGTTACTTGGCTGTAGGCTCCACTGAAAGTGCGGTGGACTTCTACGACCTGACGCTCGGCCCGCAGCTGAACCGCATCAACTGCTGCAGAGACATCCCCAGCTTCGTGATGCAGATGGACTTCTCTGCTGACAGCACTTACGTCCAGGTAAACACCAACAGTGCAGCGAGAGGTCAGTTTGTCTCAGACATGAACTGGCTGTGTGATCTCCTAACCCGTAATGTCTTGAATCAGATCTCCACAGGTGCTTATAAACGACTCGTGTACGAGGTGCCGTCTGGGAAGCAGGTCACAGAGCAGATACATATTGACAGGATAACCTGGGCCACCTGGACAAGGTGAGAGTCCCAGACTGACATGTGTGTCAGAAAGGTAATATGGAACATTTTCAGACACTGAGTCTGAGCTGAGAAGATAACCACTCTCTGTCCCTGTCTCCAGTGTCCTTGGGGACGAGGTTGTAGGGATCTGGTCCCGTAACACAGACAAAGCAGATGTCACATGTGCCTGTGTGTCACACTCAGGCCTTAACATGGTCACAGGCGATGACTTTGGAATGGTAAAGCTGTTTGACTTTCCATGTCCAGAGAAGTTTGTAAGTATGATTTTTAAATATTATCAATATTGTTTGTTACTTTGTCAACTACATTACATCATATGTCTCGTGATAATATTTTCTGTATTTAGAATTTCTCCCTGCACTTTTTCTGAGCACTGCTGAAATCATAAAGCTCTTTCTATTGTATCGAGACTCTCTCTCCACCCAGTTATGAATTCCATATGTTCGAGGGCTGACCCCCACAGGGCAGTTCACGTGTATAATTCTTTAAGACACACTACGATGTGATCCATACGAGGATATTTAAGGCCCAGGTGTGCATGGACTTACTGATTCATTGACTTCTGCCTGGTTTTCTCACTGGTGTCTTATAGGTTCCCCATACACAAAGGATGTGTAACTGGGCAGAGAGATAGTTCCAATATGATTCAATATGATGAATGAGGACACTCTCCAAGTCCAAGTCGTTTAAAAAACTGATCCAATCAATGTTAACTAGTGAAGCCATGCACACCTGGGCCTTAAATACCCATGCATGGGCCCCATAGTGGCCTGTCTTAAAGAAATGTCCACATCAACTGACAGGGGTCAGTCCCTGTACATATGGAATAAATAACTGTGCAGAGATATTCTCTTCACTCAGAGAACAAGAGTTACATCATAACAGAACATTCAAGCTGACAATACAGTCACCATGATGACTATCTGACTGTATATCATGTTTTAAGCTGATATTTTTGTGCACAGTAATACAATGTAAAATTTCCGCACCATCACATGACCAGTTCTATCTGCTGCAGTTTGAAAAATGACCACTTGGATCATGTGCATGTGATCTGTTTTAGGCCAAACACAAACGCTTTATGGGCCATTCTGCTCACTTGACTAACGTACGCTTCTCAAACGGAGATCGCTTTGTTGTGAGTGCCGGTGGAGATGACAGAAGGTAAGCTCCAAATAATGACAGAAATATCAAATCGCTTTGCCTTAAATATTAAAGAGATTCATCCTTTCCTTCATGTGCTTTTGTAGTCTCTTTGTGTGGAGGTGTGTCCATGCCCCTCACTGAGGAGCACACTTGGAACATCCCGCCTCAGAGTCTCCCAGCAAAAGATCCTCAGAGGAAAAAAAAAACTGCTTTAAAAGAAGAAGAGGAGGAGGAAGAGGAGGAGAAGAAGACTGGCAGCTTGTAAATGAGATAATGTGTTGATCTGACTTACTGCCTCAAAACTAGGTGCATGCATGTGTGCAAGGCTCATTGTCATATCAGCATCATCTGATTGTGAACACAAGCAGATAGCATTCAGCTCTGCTTTTACATCACCTAAAAAATCTCTCTCATATCCAGTACGTGCATATCATTTCAGTGTGGGATTTTTTTTATGAGCCTACATGTCCTGAATGGCAGTTTTTTGCCACTTGGCAGGTCTATGAAATTGTGTTACTGACAATGCCATTTTTTAAAAACATGTAGCAAACTGAATTGGCCTTAATCTGAGTGTTCAGTTTATGAGGGGTTTGGATTTTTTTTGTAATCTTTTAGAGTTTATTTTGGGATCATGTGCTCATTTTTTTTTTTTTTCTATTTTTACTGGTAATTCCAAATCCTGTGGCCTTTCTCCTGAATGTAACATCCACTGTTATGTTCTGGATGTCAGCATGCCAAAGCATACTATGCACTGTACACCTGACCTGGTCACTGTGTTACCCCGATGGTTCATTTATGGTTTGTGTACGTGGTTGTGTTGTTGACTGGTTGACCTCAAACCACCCCTCTCGGCAGTGTTTCCCTTCATGACATGTTAAACAAGTGCGTACTTGTGTGAGGATTTGTTTGTGGTTCGTAGGTGTGCATGGCTTACAGGAAGACAATCCGTCCAAACCAAAATTCCTCAGAAAACAAAAAAAGAAGAGCTGTAAATTGATGTTTCAATGCACTGTCGCAAATCTTTGGGTCACTTTTCAGTGTGCTGCTATGACGTATTATTGTTGCATTTTCATGAATATGAACAGTGTGACTTTTCTCAACAGTGGGTTAAATGTTTTGTGTAATCAGATATATTACTTAAATGGAATGTTTTATCAGAGAGAAATTATGAAAAGTGCAAAAACATTTTGCTTCTAACTACAGACTAACTACAAAAAAAGTTGCTGCATATTTTGATTTACATTATACCAGTGTAAATATCATTTGTACATATTCTTTTTGTACATTTTTTGTGAGATGTTTCTTAAATTCCACTTTAATAAAAAAAGCAACCATGGACTTGAGTTGTTTACTTTGATTCATAAAACACAACCTTGACAAGAGCAGGGTTTCCCAAAGTGTGGGTCGGGACCCCCTGTGGGGTCACGTTACACAAATGGTGGGTCGTGAGATGTCTTCCAGATTTCTTTTAAAAAGTCATCTAAAAGTAGTACATTTTACCCATCATAGTAAATGGTAAATGTACTTGTGCTTATGCTTTTCCACTTTCTTGAAATGATCAGAGGACTGTTCCTTTAATTTCAGCATAATCTCAGTGTGAGCTGCACAAATAAGCAAAGGTGATATTTACAGCAAAAGAAGGACAAATATAGTGTTTGCTCAACACAACATTCTGCAGCAGCAGAAGTTTAGGTGGTGATTGGCCTCCATCACCTTAACAGACAAGGATTATCCATAAATTGAGAAATTACAACACCTCTCATCTGCACCATTCATCTGAACTGCATGTAGGCCCTCTCTCCCCGGCCCCCTCTCCCTTACTACCAGGAGCTGCAGATACTGACCACTCAAAGCACTTTCCACTACTTGTCACATTCACCCATTCACTCACCGCTGAACATCAGCGGGAGCCATTTGGGGTTCAGTGTCTTTCTTAAGGACACTTCGGCATGTGACTGCAGGAGCTGGGATCAAACCGCCAACCTTCTGATTGATAGACAACCAACTCTACCCACTGAGCCACAGCTGCCCGATTGAAATAGAAAATGTTATGAGCTTTCTGCCTTTCTTTTTGCCAGATGACTCATAAGTTTAGGGTTAGTGAACAGTTAATTATCAAAAGCATCAGTAGCAGTTGGCTAATTCATAACAGCACAGGAAACACAGACACATGCTCATATAAGTAGGCTAATTTTCTGCAGACCAGCTAAATGAAGCCACATTAAATCACTTGGAGGGACAGTGGGGGTTGCAAGTCTTTGGCACCTGTTTTGGGGGTCACTGGCTGAGAAGTTTGGGACCCCTGGAAAAGAGCACACATTTAAGACCTGAAGTAACATTTGTAATGAAACAATTAGTAGTCAACTTACCTTTTGTCACTTAAAAACAAAGAGACACTTAGTGCTTTCATTCTAAGGTATCAGAATCAGAAAAGTCATCATGTGACATGATGACTTTTTCAACATGCCAATTTGCATACAATTAATGAAAACGAGAGGAAAGATGTTTCTGCAATTCAATCAATTTTAATTGAATTTAGGTCAAGCAAATACAATATAGTCACTCTTTCTATGCATAGATATAGCCTATTTACATTTTTACACACAAAGGCAGTTCCCCGCCTTGAACACTTAAAGTGAGCCTTTGTCTTTCTTTCGTAACACATGACATCACAGATTGATAATGTGGCTGTAAATGAGCAACACTGATTTTTAGCTTGCTAGATGTTGTAAATGATGCGAAGTGAATTAGAAATTAAAAAACACCAGAGTCAGATCAGTCAGATGTGAAATGATACCCCAAGTTACCAGTTTAAATGGTCCACCTTTGCCCTTTAAAGGCATTCCCAGTTGATGACCCTGCAATTAATTCTATCTTTTTGAAAATTGTAAAGTTAACATTTTGTTGACACAGAGGTTTTGTGTCTGTGTAGTAACTGATAAGGCTCGAGTAGATTGGAAAGCACTATAATGAGAGGTGTCTCATATATTCCAATAAACTGGTAAATCAGGGTATCAAGTGAACTTAACACAGAGAAGTAAGGTTATAGTTTGACAGAGAAGGAGCTGCCACAGGAGCAGCCATGATCCGCCTGAGGATTCTTGAGCACCAGGAAGGCAGAGCGGATCAACTCCTTGCTGAAGTCAATGGTGGCACCTTTCACAAACTCCAGGCTGTCCTGATCCACAACAATGCCCACCCCTCCCTGCTCAAATACCCTGAAATGCAGGAAGGTGAAAAATATGATCAGATTGAGGAAACTCATGAAAACAGAAGGGATTGCTTATAACTTTAACTTTTACAACTAGATCAGTGATAGTTTACCGGTCATCTTCACTCCTGTTATTATCCACAGAAAACTTGTACTGGAACCCAGAGCAGCCTCCTCCCTCCACGTGTATTCTCAGGTATTCTCCTGTCACCATGATCTCTCCGAGTCTCTGTGTTAATAAAAGGGGGATATGAACATGATGCATGTGGAGCAAAGCACAACAAGTCATCACAAAATTATTATGGTCATCACATTTCTCTCTCCGAGCAACACAGAGGGACTAATGCATGCTTTTATTACCAGCAGGCTAGACTACCGTACTGCTCTCCGTTCTGGTCTTCCAAAGAACACAATTAACAAACTGCAGTTAATACAAAATACAGCAGAAGAGTTTTAACGAAGACCAGAAGGAGAGCACACATTACGCCTGTTTTAAAGTCTTTACATTGGCTTGGAGGATCTGAGGGGAGCTGATAGAGATATTGAGACTTTTAAACGTAAACTAAAAACGTATTTATTCAGTCTGGCTTTTATGTAGGGTTTAACAATCTTATTACTTACTTTTTCCTGTTATATTGATTTAAATGTTGCTTTATTATTTTACTAATTTTAACTGCTTATCTTGTTTTATTTTTATTTATTTATTCAATCATTGATTTATCTTAATTTATCTACTCAGTTTTATTGATATTTTTAGCCTTAATTTTATTTTCAACTCTTATCCTTACCATTTTTAAATGTATTTATTTTAACTATTTATATTCTGAATATTAATTCGACACTTTAACTTATTTTAATTACACATATTTTATTGTTGTCGGTGTGCATTAGTCTCTATTTTAAAATATTTTTTTTATATGTACAGTTGAAACCAGAAGTTTACATACACTGTATAAAAAACACAATCTTTTTTATCTCACTGTCTGACATTAAATCAGACTTAACGTTTCTTGTTATAGGTCAGTTAAGATTACCAAAATTATTTCTATTTGCTAAATATCAGAATAATGAGAGAAATAATTTATTAGAGATTTTAGTATTACTTTCTTCAAAGTCAAAAGTTTACATACATTTCCCTAGTATTTGGTTGCATTGCCTTTAAACTGTATGACTTAGGTCAAACGTTTTGGGTAACCTTCCACAAGCCTCTCACAACAGTTTTCTGGATCTTTGTCCCGTTCCTCCTGACAGAACTGGTGTAACTGAATCAGGTTTGTAGGCCGTCTTGCTGGTGTTTATACTTGCATATAATTATTTGTACAGATGAATGTGGCACCTTCAGGCATCTGGAAATTGTACCCAAGGATGAACCAGAGTTGTGGAGGTTGACAATTCTCTTCCTGATATCTTGGCTGGTTTCTTTTGATTTTCCCATGATGTCTCACAAGGAAGCAGTGTGTTTGAGTTGTGCCTTTAAAATACATCCACAGGTGTGCCTCCAGTTAACTCAATAGTTGTCAAAAGCTTCCAGAGCCATGAAATCATCTTCTGGGCTTTCCCAAATTGCTTAAAGGCACAGTAATCTTAGTGTATGTAAACTTTTGACTTTTAAGAAAGTAATACTAAAACCTCTAATAAATTATCTCTCTCATTATTCTGAAATTTAGCAAATAGAAATAATTTGGGTAATCTTAACTGACCTATAACAAGAAAAGTTTAGTCTAATTTAATGTCAGACAGTGAAACAAAAACAATGTGTCTTTTTATACAGTGAATGTAAACTTCTGGTTTCAACTGTATATATGTCTTTCCATTATTTTATTTCTGCTTCTTTCTTGTTTTTCAATCGCTGTAAAGCACTTTGAGTTGCATTTGACTTGTATGAAAGGTGCTATATAAATAAAACTTGATTGAATGATTGATTGAATGATTGATTGATTGATAAAGAAACACAGTTGATCCAAAGCTTTCAGTACTTATCTATTTATCTATGGACTTGCTTCTTCATTTATGCACACCATCTTTCAGATTGGATCTTCAGACATGAAAGGGCTTTAATGCTTTGTTATGTATGTCTGCTCACCTTCACACATGACTCAGTGAGATGCACTTTCTCTTCAGATGGATCTGACACTGCTGCCTTCTCCTGGGTGGAGGCGCTGCTGTAAAGCTGAATCCCCGTTGTGTGGGGGGGTAGGGGGGTTGTGGGAAGTCGGAGTAGATGTTGCCCCACATTGCTGTTGTTCAGGAGAGCAGATGACCTGTAAAACATTGACACAGTCACATGACAGCAGGAGGACTTAAAGCGTTATTGGCACTGCTGCTAGCAGGACGTAGCGCTCAGAGCTAGCCTGCTAACAGCCTGGCAATAATCTAACATTCAGCATTCTAACGCTTCTGAACAATGATGTATTATTTTCAGGGGGACTCATAATTATATCAACGTCACACGGATAATCAAACATACCTAGCAAGGCTCAGAACTCTTGACTTTGACGCAGCAATCATAGCTCCTGCGAATGACATCTTCCATAACAACTGTGGATAAGCCCCGCCCCTAACCGTCGTCAAGAGACAAATCTATTGGTTAAAACTCTTGCGTCACCTGGAAACGCCCATACACGAGCATTCGATTCGTCAGTTAACCTGCCAATCAAAGGGTATTTCCGCACTGGGATAAATTCGTTCCTGAGTTTTGTCTCTCAGGCACAGCTCTCCCATACTGTTTTTCACCAAAAGAAGATTAATGAATTGAATATAAAAAATAAATATAGTTTAATGATAATTAGGTTAATATACTACATGATGTATTTTCAGGCTATTCAAGTATTTAGCTTCCTGTCAGACTACACTTCGGGTTAGAATACATTACTCGCCAGACATAAATGGGCGTCACTTGGATCTCGTGATACAGGGAAATAAAACGTGCCAAGCGTTTATTATTCTCACTTCATGAGCTGACGGAAGCACCTCAAAGGTACAGTGTGTTCGTTTTAAATGTCCTGAGCCTCAGTTAACAGTTTGAGTAAGAACTCTTTGTGTTTATGTTGCTTACTAAAGTGCCATGGAGTGGACGAGAAGGTCTTCCGCGTTGTGTTAAACTTTTGAATCACTGCAACTCTCAGGACGTTTTGGGGGAGACAAGAAGTCATATGATTCATAATTTCTGCTGACAACTCAAACTCAGTTTGGTGTGATGGTCTTAACTTCTCTGTTTCCTTGTGTTGTTAGGGTAACACGGTCAGAAAGAAACATGCATGTCCAGACGGGTTTCATCGTTTTGCTTTGTCTAATGGGATTCACCTGTGCGGAGCCGGTGAAATTCAAGGACTGTGGTAAGGACTGTTAGAATAAAAACACTATTTATTATAATGAAAGTTAATATTTACCACTTATTTTCCCTCTTTAGTTCACCAAGGACTAGAAATTGTGTGTTGATAGTGTTATTTAGGTGTGAGTTTACAGGAAACCAAAATGTCACATTAATGGAAAATATATTTCCTACACTAGTCATCAATTTTAAGACAAGGCAAATTTATTTATGAAGCGCTTTTCAGCTATAAGGCAATTCAAAGTGCTTTACATAAAATGATCAATGCAGTTAAAAATCAGCTGAACATTAAAAAACATTTAAATGAAATTAAAAAGTCATTAGAAATCGTAAAATCATATTAAATTGTCAAGAATAAAAAGTTACAGTTAGATAAATAAATAATTGATATTTGATTTAATTAAAAGCAGCGGCAAACAGAAAAGTCTTCAGCTTTGATTTTAAAGTTTTATTTGATGCATAAAAACTAAAGGATGCCTCGCCCTGTTTAGTCCGCACTCTTGGGACAATAAGCAGACCTGTCCCAGATGACCTCAGAGGTCTGGATGGTTCATAGTGTGTCAAGAGGTCACTAATGTATTTTGGCCCAAAACCGTTTAGTGCTTTGTAAACCAACAGTGATATTTTAAAATCAACTCTCTGACAGACCGGTAGCCAGTGTAAAGACTTCAGAACTGGAGTGATGTGGTCTACTTTTTTGGTCCTTGTTAGGACTCGAGCAGCAGCATTCTGAATGAGCTGCAGCTGTCTGATTGATTTCTTAGGGAGTCCTGTAAAGACACCATTACAATAGTCAAGTCTGCTGAAGATAAATGCATGGACAAGTTTTTCCAAATCCTGCTTTTAAAATGCAGTACACACAGTTTTTTCCACTGATTTAAAAGTTGCCATCTAATTTGTAAAGTTTTTATCTGCTGCAGTGTAAAAATGTCTTACTCTCCTCTAAATGTAACTGAACACACAATATTAAATCTCCTTCATGTGCTCAGTCTTTATTTTTCTTTTTTTTTTCCAAAGCTCTTCAAAAAGTTCAGAGACAGTTTTAAGAGTGGTCAGAAACAAAGCACAAAGTCATAAGATATCCTAACTTCTTACTTTTGTAATGTTGGTCAAGTTGGGGAAAAAAAGAGAATCTGGATTCAATATTTCCCATAGTTAAACTGAAGTGTCTTTATAACATCATTTAGTTATTTTTTCTCTCTTTGGAAAGCTTCCTCCAGGCCGTTGAAAAGATTATAAAGCTGACTAGTACACTCGTGACTAGTAGACTAAACTTTCCATGTGTTAACACAAATTTCAAAGCCACTTTTTAAACTTGACATCTGTAGGCATAGCTGAATGAACTCAGGTTGTTAGATGGATTATGTAGAAATAGCTTTTGGAATGTAAAAAATGTGTGGTTAATGAGATAATCCAATGCTTAAATTCATAAATAAATAATCCCTAAAAATTATTTCACATTACATTATATATTTCTGACTGCCCTGCTGTGTTTTTATCTTCAATCTGCTTTCTAAGACTGTAAAACATCTTATTATTGACCTAAGAATTTGGGTACTTGATACTCTAGAGAGAAAATGATTGTTCAGAAAGTATTTCACTTTCCCTCGACAAAAGGCCAAGCAGGCTTCATTTTCTTTTTTCTATATCTGCTTTGCAAGTTACTGCAAAGTAAAAATTTGAAGCTCATTATGAGAAAAGCATTCTTTAAATGTACTTTTTTAGTTTTGAACAAAAGAAATCCAACGTTTAAGTTCAAACAATGTGTGGTAAAGTGTTTAAATTCACCGTTATGTCACCAATGAAAGAATGAAAGTGAGTCAGGGATGTTAAAAATGACATTAAATCTCTATAATTTTATATCACACAGACTTTTTCCTTCTCTACTTTTAATCCTCAGTGAACTGTAATCTGCAGTCACTGAGCCACGTTCATTTGGTTTGCTAAAGTACGAAGCAGTGAGTTGGATTGTAACCATTTCCTTTTGTGATTCATTTGTCACTGTACATTTGTCTTCCATGTTTCTCCTCAGGCTCAGCAACAGGCAAAGTCACCATAGTCGACATCAGCCCTTGTCCCGTGCAGCCGTGCCAGCTCAAAAAAGGAGGATCCTACACTGTTAATGTGACGTTCACAAGTGGTGAGAGCATTTATCTTTAACAGATGATGAGTTCAGTTTCTAAACTTTTGATCTCACTGTCATGTTTGATTTTTGTCTTTATGGTAGATGAGCTGAGCCAGACAAGCACAGCAGTGGTTCATGGCGTTATCGCTGGAGTCCCCGTCCCCTTCCCTATACCCAACCAAGACGGCTGCAAATCTGGAATCCAGTGTCCCATCCAGCCACAGCAGACCTACCACTATATTAACGCTCTGCCTGTGAAGACTGAGTATCCTGCAGTAAGTATTATATGTGACCTCTTCCTGTACTTTTTACATATACTCCTGTCTGCATAGAACAAAACAAAGTTGTGCTGGATTTCAATTGAGATCAGTAAAGGGGCGGTGTGGCTTATTAGTAGAGTAGGTCATCTCTCTCAATCGGAAGATCTGGGATTCAAACAAAGGTCCAGCTGCTAACACGCTGTAGTGTCCTCGAGCGAGACACTGAACCTCAAAACTGCCTCTGGTGGCTGTGGATTAGTTCTGCTATCAATATATGAACGTGGTGTGAATGTGACATGTAATGTAAAAGTGCTTTGAGTGTTCAGAAGAAAAGAGAGAGCGCTTTATAAAAAGTTCCTTTTTGACATTCAAACCTATTCCACTCAGACCGTCTCTGTGATATTGATCTAAGGCCTGGCTGTGAAAACCCTATTTTTCACTTCCTCAAACTTTTTTTTTTTTGTATCGTGTTGTCACACTGTGTTCACTCTCCTCTCTTCTGCATTTCTAGATAAAGCTGGTCGTGGAGTGGGAACTGAGAGACGACAACAAAAAGGACCTTTTCTGCATACGGTTCCCTGTGCAGATTGTGAGCTAAAGAACGTCATTACTTCTGATGCGTGTTGTGCTATTTTTTTTTAAAAGGGATTCAGCTTTGAGTAAAACCAAAAGAAGAATAAGAATGACTCTGAATATCTCATTTTACTCATTCAGCAAATTGATTTTTAAGTTGCCTGTCACTAGTTTGCAAGACTTTGCGACTCACACACTTTAAACCCTGTTAAAAACAAACAGCTGATTATCGCTGCAGTCGAACTCGGCCACTTTTAAGAGCTGTGGATGTGAAACGATGAGGTTAATGTTTCTATGATTGACTCATAACTACATTCCATTACAGTGCAAAAGTCTTGTCTCACTGGCTGCTGTGTAGTCCGTAAAGGTACATAATGTGCTAATAAAACTTTTGTAATATTTCTAACTAACTTTGTACTACTGTGAGACATGTCAAATTTGAAATATGAAAGTGAAAATGAAATAAATTTAATAAAGATAACTGACGTACCCAAGTTGTATTTTTGTATCAATCCTATTCCTCTACTGCTCCACCAAACTCAACTTACTCCTCTCAGAAAACATACATGACGATGCATTCACCAGCTGAGTAGTGAGGAAACTCAAAACTCTTTCCTCCTTTTCAAAGAAAGTTTAACTTGGGTAGTTAAGACCAGACATCCACACCTGGCCCTCACCTTGCACCTAAATGAACTTTACATCCAGATCTTCCCTCACGAGGTCGTAGGGGAGAGTGTCATCGTTCTGAGATTTTACTGGTCTGAGCAAAAGCCAGCAGTGAGGTATAACTGCAAGGGATGGAAAAAGTGTCAAGTTTACTGACTGCAGATTTAACACTGAAGTATGGGGATCATAATTCAGTCACGTGTGCAATAAAGCAGGATTTTAAAGCTGCTGTAAACATAAAACCCTTCGAATGAGTTTAAAATGTTGTTGACTGAGTGATCCGTGGGACCAGCTCAAGAAAGTACCAATAACTGTTAGAAAAAAATACACAAAAGTGCTTCATGGACATGTAAGAGTTAATATCCCAATAGACTTCAGCATTGAATAAGCTTTCCCAAGTTAAACTAAATACAGTGTTCTGGTATATAAGTATAAATAATGAATATTATTGTATTACTATTTGACTCTACAACACTGTCATATTTTAAAAGACATTTTGGGGCTTTTACTCTGTTTCTTCAGAGAGGACAGGACAGTGGATAGAGCAGGAAACCAGGAGAGAGTTGGGGCATGACGTGTGAGAAAGGAGAACTATATGTGCATGCAACTTAACCATAAGTCAAAGTCATACCCTTAAAAGATAATCATGTTTTTGGATCAAATATTTTCGCCATAAATTGTCACGTATCAAAATACTTCAGTCAAATGTAAATTTGCATAAACCGTACATACAGTGGTCTCATTCAACTACCGGAAACCACACAGTAGAGTTAACAAATTCTTTACATTCCCTGATAGCTAATCAACAATGAGTCAAAGGGAAGCAAATATCATGACCTGTGGTGTTTAACTTTCTGCATCAAAAAGGCTGTGTGTGTGTGTGTGTGTGTGTGTGTGTGTGTGTGTGTGTGTGTGTGTGTGTGTGTGTGTGTGTGTGTGTGTGTGTGTGTGTGTGTGTGTGTGTGTGTGTGTGTGTGTGTGTAGTATTTAATCACACACACATTCCTCCAGAGACTGTAACTAAGGTTGGTTGAAACTGTTTTTTCTTTCACTTCCTTAAAAATACTTGTTCAACATTTAACTTCTTGTGCAGATTTTGGGGCTGAAGAAGCACCATTATTATAGGTAAGTGTTGTATTTGTTGAAAGGGATTCAGCTTTGGTACAAAACCAAATCTTAATGTAGCTGGTTGTGAAGATCTCATTTTAATGAACTAATTTCAGGATATCTGTCACCAGTTTGCAGTTGTTTACCCCTTACACTTGTTAAATCCTCTGAAAATAAAAAGGGACTGGCTGCTCCAGCAGGTGTGAAATGATATTTGTTGGTTTGAAACAAGTCATTTGTTTGGATAAAAGGCATCTCATGAGTGCTGATATACAGTACAACAGCACTATGACTTAAATGTATATATCACATCACACTAGGTGTTCTGAATACATTTTATTGTTTTGTTTTTTTAAATATTTTTGGGCATTTTTGCCTTTAATGGACAGGACAGCTGAAGAGAGACTGGAAATGTGGGGAGCAGAGAGTGGGGAAGGACATGTAGTAAATGGACGAGGCTGGAATCGAGCCTACGACCTCTGAGACGAGGGCTATAGGCTCTGTACATGGGGCGCACGCTTAGCCACACAAAGCCCTGTTTCCACCAAGCGGTTCAGTTCGGACTGCTAGGCCAACGGAACCCCCTGAATACATTTTATTAACATCACCGCAAAAAGTGTGCTTGGGTAGTGGTGCCGGTGACCTAGCGGTCTAAGCATGCCCCAGATACATAGGCTATAGTCCTCATTGCAGGGGTTGCTGGTTCAACTCAAGGCTGCAAACATTTGCTGAATGTCTTCTTCAGCTGTCCTATCAATACAGGCAATAAAACCCAAAAATATAACTTAAAAAAGAAGAAGAAAAAGTGTGCCTGGGCCACCAGTTCAGCTCAGAGGTTAGATGGTGCACCCATGTACCAAGGCTGTAATTCTCCAAAGGTGGGCAGCATGAGTTTGATTCCAATCTGCAGCTCTTTGCTACGTCATTCGCCACTCTTTCCTCCTGGTTTCCTGCTCCATCCACTGTAGAGGAAGCATACATGTAGATGTACATGATACAAAATATTTGGGGCTCCCAGTTACAGTCCTCTTCTTCCCAACTTGTTCTGTGGTTAGAGTGAGGTGATTAAATAAATAAACAAGGATAAAATAAGAGACTGATGTGTTTGAGACTTTATTGGTCTATGCAAAGGCCAGCAGCAAGATAGTGTAGGAAAACAAAAGGATAAAGTTTACTCAAATTAACACTGAAGTATCAGAATCATAACCCGGTCACATGTACAGTAAACCAACATCTTCTTTAGGCAGCTATAAAAGTCTGACACATACTGTGCATCCTGGCAACGTGTTCCAAAAATTGAAGACAAGACTACAACACAAGTATCTTTAAATCATAATTTAAACCTCCACAAGGATAGCTTCTCTACTTTTACAGGAGCAGCTAGAAATGAAAGCTTGAGTTCCAATACACTGTGCAGTATGCAGAGAAAAATGATACCATGTGACGTCACAGCCCCACAAAATACATTTTCTTTCTGTTACTAAAAGGTTAGGAAATGAGTTTCTTTTTGTACTTTTGAACCAAAAGTCAGTCATTAAGGCAGTTTATATGAGTTAAGCTGATGGAGGATAGCTTTGGCTCTTTCACACCTGCTAAATAAGAACCAGTTGTTCATATATGAGTTCATAGCTTTAGTGCAGGCAGGGTGGAGGGTGGGAACTGGATGAATACTTCATAAGAATGAGCTGCTGCTTTCTTAGATCATTTTGACAGGTACAAAAGGTGCAGAATTCACAGTCACAGAGGTGTAACGTGTGGAAGCAGGAGGACCTTTCCACAGTGAAGTCAACAACACAATGTTGCAACAGGACCCCACACAGCCATTCCCTAGCAGTCACTAAGCTAACATGGAGTCATTCGATGGTATGAAAGTCAGAAGAAAGCAGAGTGGATCGGGCCGGGTGGCGCCCTCTTTGTAGTGGCAGCTAGGCAGGTAAACGTCACAGAAGAGGCTATGATATTTGAGCAAACTTGGTTATTTAGCCCGTATCCAAATGCACCCACATCCTCAGCTTCTGTTTCATTTGAACAACTAATGCAGTGTCATGGTCCTATTTATTGTCCGTTCTGCTTCAGCCTCTCGAGTCGCTGCAGCAGAGCATTTCCAAAAGCTTCTCTGTACCCGGGACTCAGCGTGTCCAGAAGTGAGTAAACAGTCTCATGATACTGGGTGCTCATATCTTCATCCACTTGATCAAAGGCATAGCCCACCACCTGCAGAGCACAGGGATGTGTAATCAGACTTTCAATATTTTGAAGCAGGCATAAACAAAGTGAAAACATTAGAAAACTCTCTGTATCTTACCCTCAGTCCTGCCTCGGTCAGCTCCAGGCAGTACCGGTTTCCCTCTCTGGTTTCCACGTTAATGTAAGCCACGTCCAACGCACTGCTGAGACTGTGCGACACGTACATTTCAGCGACGGCAAAAAGAACATCACTGACGACGGCTTCTGCTTCCAGTCTCATGTCTTTGACGTCGCAAAGCTCGACACAGTCCTCATCAAATGAAGAGATGATGGACTCTTCAGGCTGGCAGTCTATCTCCATCACCTGGAACCAAACAATAGCTTAATTGACATGATGTCTATGATGAATGAATACACAGCAGTCCCACTAGGACTGTGTTAAACACAAGCAGCTACAGGCGGACTGAACACCCTGGTCAAGTATTATCTTTACTGAAATAGATGAAGTGAGATGATGCTTTTTAAACACCTGGTCCTGTACCTTTAATCAGTATTACAGCTGCAGTGGTCGTATAAGATATTTATAAAAGAGGCCACATGATGAAGGAAAAAGAGAAGCATGACAAACCTGTGAGTTCTGTGGTTTCTATGGTGTTATTTTTAATATTTCACTTCCTGCATGGCTGTGTGAGGAAAGGTTAAACCCCCATCAGGAACTTAATCATCTTGGAGCAGCTTTAGTTTTCAACTTGAGTTGTACAATCACACACATGCTGAACAAAATCCACAAATAATAACAAATATTAAAACAGACTCTATTTCATTTATCAATTTTAATGTATTTATTTTTATTTGATTTATTTATCCCTGAAAAACCTCTCAACAATGATTTACTGCTCTATTGTCCCACCACTTCAATCTGTTTGATTGACGTGTATTCTTTTAACCTCCTGCGTTGCATTTTGTTTCCCATTGTTAAAATTCCTCCTCGTTGTCATTCGAAATCTTTGCCATGTTATTTGAACCATGCTTTGTTTGTCAAAGCACTTTGTAAACATTTGTTTTTAAAGGTGCTGTATAAATAAAGTTATTATTATTATTATTATTATTATCATTATAAGGTCAGATATGTTTCCAGAGATGACGGCTAATGCTGCCATAGCAATGCTGAGTTGGCTAGACATGGTTTCACAACACTTTAACATCGACATGTATTCCAGTTTTTGTTGTATTGCGTTACACCAAACCTAGTCCTGTTTTACAGCATTCTATCCTGAAAGTATGTACCTTCCTGAAAAAAATAACACACTAACAGAAACCAACTCATTCTGACTTGAAGAAACGCCTCTTCTGTTTCTGCACATCCAGCTTTAGTGTTTATTTTAAAGCAGCGGTGCATTTGTTGAGCATGTTCAATCTTGTTCTGTCCAGCTCATGTCAATGAGGGCTCTGTAATGCATACCAGTAAGAGCATTTTTCCTGCATGTCAGCTGTGGCCTGTTTCTTTGTCATGTTTCATTCTGTTTGCTGGATGCCTTTGCAGGGCAATGAACTTAAAGGAACAGTTCAGATTTTTTAAAGGTGGAAGAACACAAATAAGTCACATCTATTGACGAGTAGTTCATTCAACCCCACTTTTAAAAAAAATAGTACAATCTCTTTAATCTCAAGCATGCCGCTACCTGTATTATACCTGAAATGCAGTATGCCAGTTTTATGAAGAAAAAGAAAAATACAGTATATTATTATGGCTTCTATAAGAAAGGCCAGAAGTTGACTAATCAACACAAAAATGTGATAACATTTTTACAATCTGATTACCCAGATTAGAATTTGATATTGAAAACCATAACCATATTTGGCATTTCTCACATTCTTTACACTGGATTTATAGAGCTGAATTGGATTTATCAACAAAGAAGACTTAAAGGAGAAATATTCAGATTATTTGACGAAGTAAAACCAGCAATACCAGTATGAACAATGCAAGAAGACGCACTGCAATATATTTTTTTCTTGCAGAAGTATAATCATGAAGTTGTGCAGCCGTATTTAATGAAATTAAAAGTAGAGGGTTGAAGAAAGATGTCCCCCTGTTCTTAAATCACTTTATATTGGAGGATTATTCTGCTGCATAAATGAGTATGTTGAATCTTAATGTTGGACATGGTCAGAGTGAGGCTGGTTTTATACATTTCCCATGGTGTTGACTAATCTGATGTGTCAGTGTTCATAATCATGTGTTTAGTTTTTTAAATCCAAAGTGACTTAAAATAACTGCTTTCATATATATATGGGGGGTGAGTATATTATATTATATAAGTGGTATATTACTTAGAGATTATACTGCACTCTCTGCCCTCTCTCTCTATATATATACACTGCTAAAAAAAATAAAGGGAACACTTAAAAATTACAGTGTAACTCCAAATCAATCACACTTCTGTAATATCAACCTGTCCAGTTAGGAAGCAACACTGATTGTGAATCAATTTCACCTGCTGTTGTGCAAATGGAACAGACAACAGGTGAAAATGAGAGGCAATTAGCAAGACAACCCCTATAAATGAATGGTTCTGCAGGTGGAGGCCACAGACCATTTCCCTGTCCTCATCCTTTCTGCCGGATGTTTGGTCACTTTTGCATTTTACCAGTGCCGTCACCACTAGAGGTAGCATGCGGCGGTGTCTGCAACGTGACAGAGTCTGGAGACGCCGTGGAGAACGTTGTACTGCCTGCAACATCCTCCAGCATGACTGGTTTGGCGGTGGTTCAGTGATGGTTTGGGGAGGCATATCCTTGGATGGCCGCACAGACCTCCATGTGCTAGCAAGAGGTACCCTGACTGCCATTAAGTACCGGGATGAGATCCTCAGACCCATTGTTAGACCATATGCTGGTGCAGTGGGTCCTGGGTTCCTTCTGATGCATGACAATGCCCAACCTCATGTGGCTGGAGTGTGTCAGCAGTTCCTCCATGATGAAGGCATTGATGTTATGGACTGGCCTGCCCATTCCCCAGACCTGAATCCAATAGAGCACCTCTGGTGCATCATGTACTTCCATCCAACGATGCCACGTCGCACCACAGACTGTCCAGAAGTTGATTGATGCCCTGATCCATGTCTGGGAGGAGATCCCTCTGGAAAACATCCGTCGTCTCATCAGGAGCATGCCCAGATGTTGTAGGGAGTGTATACAGGCACATGGAGGCCACACACACTACTGAGCCTCAATTTGAATTGTCTTGAGGAGTTTCCACAGAAGTTGGATCAGCCTGTGATCTGATTTTCCACTTTGATTTTGAGTATGATTCTGAATCCAGACCTCCATGGGTTAATGATTTTGGTTTCCATTGATCATTTGTATGTTATTTGGTTCTCAACACATTCCACTTTGTAAGGAATAAAGATTTTCAACAGGAATATTTCATTAATCAAGATCTAGGATGGGTTGTTTAAGTGTTCCCTTTAATTTTTTGAGCAGTGTATTTATATCTATATCTAGAAATAAAGTGACATGATTTAGAAGTGAAGAGGTACCTTAACTGTGTACTGAAATGCAGTGTAAATGCACTGTTACTTCTGCTAGCCCCCGTGAACAACCCATACAATAACGTTGATACTACATGTCAAATACAACAGAAAATCAACATTGCAGCGACATCTTGAGGACTCAGTGTACTCTTCTGTAGCCGACTGGGGCAAAAGATGTCTGGTTACTGTGCCTACTGCTTACAGATATCACAGATAGTAAGTATCCAATGTGTGAGTGTCGTGCAAATGTTAGAATTCGCCTATTTTGTGTGAAAGACTGACACAATCTACCTCAGCAAACTTGGATACAAGCATGGCTAGCATAAGGTACCTTAACAGGGTGAACTCTGAGGAACTAAGCCCCTGCATGCTTCACGGTTACGTTAGCATAATAATGAAGCCCCCCCTGGAACATTTCAATTTATCATCATATTTAAAATGAACATAAACATAAAATAACAAAGATGGTCAAAGGTTTGTATTATAATGTTCATATTCTCATTTCTGAATAACTGCGTTCAATTTTCTCACCTCCTCGCTGGTTGTGTTCTTCCGGCTTGTAGAAGCTTCGAGTCCCCTCGGAGCTTTTCGGAGCTCTTCGGAGAAGGTTGTACGGTGGCCCTGAAGTGCAAATACCTAAACACAATTTTGCATTTTGTGTTTGTTTTCTGAATTACCGTAGTGTTTTCTGAATTAAGATAAGATGAGATAAGATATACTTTATTTGTTTCCAATTGGGGGAAATTCTTTTGTGGCAGCAGCTTACAACACAGGACAGGGGAATACAACAATGTACTTACATAGTTGAAAAATATAATAACAATAATAATAGCAATGACAAAGGTAAAATATAATATAATATAATAAAATAAAATAAAATGGAATAAAATAGAATAAAATAAAATAAAATGAAATGAAATAAAGTAAAATGAAATAAAATAAAATATGGCAACTACATCAGATGTATACACACTATGTACACTTCTATCTGATAAATAGATAAGGTAAGTTATTGCACGATAGAAATTGCACCAGGTTATTTTAAAACAAACATACACAGTATGAAGAACAGTGCGATTCAGATGGATACAGTAGTTATTTGTGAATGTGCCAAGTCACATAGTAACTTCCATGTAGTGGAATGAAAGACGAGAACATTTGATTAACGGGACACAGCAGTGCTGGTCCAGTTAATCATCTGTTCTCATCAATTACTGTAGTGTTTTCTGAATTGACGTTGTGTTTTCTGATTTGTAGTTGTGTTTTCTGAATTGCCGTTCTGATTTGCACTTCAGGGCTACGGTGGCCCTGAAGGACAAAACAAAATTACAAAATCAAAAAACACATTTACAAGAGGTGAGACAATTTTACAAACGGCAGAACACTTTTACCATTTCTGAAACAAATTTAGATTTATTTTTAACAGAAAGGGAATGTACCAAATACCGTAAGTGATCCGGGAGTGATCGAGTGAGGGATCATTTAGTTTGTTTGGATCAAGCAGCAACCTCCGGTCTCAAACGATGAAGCCCATTTGGAAGTGTTATAAACTGCAATACATCGAGAATCTTGAGGCTGGCTGCAGAAACCACATAGACATGAATGGGAAAAAGACGATCTTTGCAGCATTAATAAATATGTTTACTGCCGGGTTCAAAAAACGGCTTGTCCCTACGAAGCTAATCTCTCTATCGGCACACACTGTACAGGGTGAATTTTTTTTTTCTAACGTGATGGTTCAGAAGATATTTACCTTCCGAATTTTTGCCCAAATAAGGACATGACTGACTTGACTCCCGGTCGGGAACACATAGCTGTTGGCTAAGAGGCTCACACTATGTCACACTATGGCTGTTTCCGAAATCGCCTACTATACTAGCAGTACGTACTGATATGTCCAACATTCAGTATGTAGTAAGTAGTATGTGAACAAGAGCAAAATCTGCAGTATGCCAAAACTCCCCGGGTGTCTACTGATTCGGGAAAATATCTCAGTGTGCATCGGACCAGTCCGCCTCGCGTACTGTTTCCCATAATGCACAGCGCTCGCTCTGCTTTTTCTTTTTCCTCATTTTTTGACGGGAGGAAATCCGTTTTTGGGTGCTGTGAAAGTTATCAAATTACATATAAACCACTTCCTAACTTTTTAAATCATAAATGGATGCTAAATAAGCTTTTTATTTATCGGCTTCGCCGTTGTTTACTTCCGCTTTCCGAAAGCGGAAATCCAGCGAAGTCTGGCTCAGCATGCTGCATGACAGATCGGACAGAACAGTCATACTACATACTAAATTCAAATGCAGTATGTAGTAGGCAATACCTACTGCCTACTACATTAGTAAGTAGTATGTAGCAGGCCGTTTCGGAAACAGCCTATGTCTGGTTGAGTTCCGCATTTCCAATATGGCTGCCGCCGTCGATTGGCTTCAAAACAGCGCTCAGGAACATATGGGTGACGTCACGGATACTACGTCCATTATTTATACAGTTTATGGTCTGGATGGAGAGAAACCAAACAGAGTGACGTTTGGTACTGGTACTCCGTTTGGTACTGGATCACTTCCAGTGTTTGGTACATTCCCTTTCCGTTAAAAATGAATGTACACTTTTTTCAGGAATGGCAAAAGTGTTCAGACTTTGGAAAATTAGCTCACCGCTTGTAAATGTGTTTTTTTTTTTTTTTTTTTGTAAATTTGTTTTCTTAAATGTAAATTTGTTTTAGCCTTGGTAAAAGTGTTTTGATTATGTAATTTTGTTTTCTTAATGTACATTTGTTTTCGAAAATATTATTTTTTTTTGTCCTTCAGGGCCACCGTAGCGTTCAGTCAAATGAGAAGAATAGAAACCTGTTGAGAGTCAAATGTATGAACAGGCTAAAAACACATTAATGCACGACCTGCCTTGTCCTTCAGTGTGCCTGAAGTATTTCTGACTAACAACTTTAAAAAAAATGAATCCACTAACTGTCCCATGAGCTATACTTCCGCCATATTGCGACGTCATGGACTAATCCCTCCCAGGAGTGTGTGGGCTGAATTGGTGCGGAGTCATGAAAGTGTTTGTAAACAACTCAGTCAGAAGGTAACTTATTGACAGCACTACTATTAGCATCTCTGCCACGTACTCAAGAGTGTCTGCAAATGGTTCGTGCATGAATATGGACTTAGTTGTGCTCGTGTACTTGTCACATGTGAGGGTAGAAGGTTTGAGAAATGTTGTGTTTAGGGGTTACCTAGCAGGCTAACTAGCAAGGCATGTACAGCTGCAAGCCTAGCATGACGTTAGCTGGCTATGCTAATGTTGTTGGAGAGCTTCATGTGCCAGCTAGCGGTACTAGCATCACACTAGCTAGCCGGCTAGTTAGCTAAGTAACATGCCTTTGTCTAGCCAGCATTCAAAGCGAAGCCACCGTCTGTTCACAACATGACAGCTCTGTTTTAGCAAACATGGCTTAGAGTAGCTTTTGAGTAGCAAGGCTTTGGCATGCTGTTGGTTATTTCGCAAGTGCGTTTGGCTGGTTTACACTGGCTCTCAAATATAAACCTAAGCGTAGAATAACACATAGGTTGTCGGGACATTAAGTGCAACTATAACATTATTATGGTGCTAATACGATGATTTATGAATTTCCTGTGTTAAACTGACGCGTGAATGGACCTAGTTGTTTTTGTCTGTGTTGTATGTAAACATATTGTGTAAAGCCTCATGTTGTCTCGTGTCAAATTACAAAGCAGGCACCATATGTTTGTCTTTCAACAGGCGAAGCAAACTGGAGTCGGACCGCTGCTACCACATATCCCTGAGTGTCAACACATCCTCCAAAGTGTCCCTAATCTTGGGATATGAAGGGTGTTTGAGCTCACGCTTCCTCAATGTCTTTAAGCCAACAGGATGACACAGCTGTAACACCAGCGACCAATTCAGAGCTGTTTCATTAGCTACTGCTGAGCATTCTGGTCACAGAGCATCCAAATCCCTTTCATTATCTGTGCGCAGCTCACCTGTTGACTTAAGATGCCTTGGCCATTTTCTGAGTCTATCAAGAAGAGGGCATGCAGGTACCTCTTGCATCGGTACCTCGGGAACTTTCTACAGGAGAAGCTGAGCCTGGATCAGCTCAGTTTAGACCTCTATCAAGGCACTGGGTCACTTGCACAAGTGCCACTGGATAAATGGGTATGTTTAGTGTCACCTTTATGGCAGAACATTTAGCAGACCTTAATACTTGCTTGAATTAAGTGGAACTCATAATTATTTCTTGTTCCTCAGTCACTCAATGAACTCCTTGAAACAGCAGATGCCCCTTTTGAGGTAATCGCAGGGTTTATCCAGACAATTTCTCTAACGGTCCCATGGGCAGCCCTGCTGCAAGAAAACTGTGCCCTCGAGGTCAAGGGTTTGGAGATGGTGCTCAGACCAAGACCAAGAGTTGGTAAGGAGCCACTCCACTATGTGTCACTACAACATCATCTGTGAGAAAAGTAAATAACTGTCTCACTGCTTTCATTTCCTCCAGCATCTGGTACAGAGCCCATGTACTGGTCCAGTTTCATGACGAGTAGCATGCAGCTTGCCAAAGAATGTCTGAGCCAGAAACTCACTGATGATATGGGGGAGAGCTTCCAGCCTTTTGAGGGTTTAGAGAAGTTTGCAGAGACTATAGAGACAGGTATGTTGTGTCCTTACTGTGGAGCAAAATGTAAAAAAGGCATGCTAGTATTCTGTGAAACATTGTCCTTAAACTTTATATCTTTCAGTTCTGAGAAGAGTAAAAGTGACATTTTTGGATACTGTTCTCCGAGTTGAACACATTCCAGAAAATTCAAAAACTGGAATGGCTCTTGAGATCCGAATCAGCAAGTACGTTTTTGTTTAAAATGACAGCAGACACTTTCCAGAATGTAGTAAACATTTTTCAGCACCAGAGCTGTTTTATGCCATTATCATGTTTTATATTTCATAGTGAATCTTCAATCATTCTGAAAGTCATTTGTGTGATAAGTGGAAACTTCTTGTTGAGTTAAGCGTGTGCTGTGTTGCTTTCAGGATTGTTTACTGTGATGAGACAGACGAGGAGACTTCGAGTGTGAACGTGCACCAGCCAACCACATTTGCACATAAAAACTTGCAGATGGAAGGCATCACTTTGTTTTGGGATGAGTTTTCAGATGTGTCTCGTGCGGGTTGTAAATCTTCACCCACTCAAACGGTTGGTTTGTGTAGCGTATGATTAAAATCTGATAAAAGACGTGTATGCATAAGCAGCGTCATAAATATTTTATTTTTGCAGGAAACTGAGCCAAAACTCTCGCCAAGCTGGAATCCCAAAATAATTTGTGAGCCTCACCCCCAGTTCACGGAGCCGGTGTCCTCTACGACACCGTTTGAACCTGTGCAGATTGGGAGCCTCGGTGGTAAAATCGAGTTGTCCCTCACTCTAAAAAACAACTTAGCTATGCCTGGAGCAAAGGTAACCTACTGTGAAAGTTCTTGATAAGTGACTTTGTGATGAGCTCGATGTGATTGCTTTTAACAATGTTTCTCATTCTTTGTTCCTCAGCTGGATGTTGTTGGACATATTGATACTGTTATTGTTCTGCTGTCCCCTCGGCAAGTTCATCTCCTTTTAGACTTGTTTGGAGCTTTCTCTGGTGGAGGTGAGCCCCCTCTGATAGTAGATGATGGTAAATGTCTCAAACATAAGAGGAGTTCAGTTACAGAGTGTATCTATTCTTTGTTATTGTTTCTGTGAAGGTGCACAGGAATGGGCTAAGGACAGAAAGAGCCGACCCATGCAGCAGGAGGACGAGTATCGGCTCCATATGGAGCTGAACCGCTGTCTGAAGAAGGACAGCGCTGTGCCAGGAACAGACCCAGACCTCTTCGACAGCCAGACCACCAGAACTGTGTCGAGTCGAGGTTGGACTAGAACACAATCCTTTAACTGAACCTGCCTCAGACATTAGATGTGATGAAATAATGAAAATCATTCTTGCTTTCTCTTTTTTAATCATATCTGTGGGCGGTGTAGATGATGTGTTCTTCTCCATGGCGGACATGGACATGTCTCACAGCCTGTCATCTCTCCCTCCTCTGGGTGAACCACCCACCGTTGATCTGGATTTGTCCCTTAATAGCAACTACTCTGCCTCTCCTGTAGAATCCCCATCTGGAAACCCAACAGTAAGAAATCAGCTGTTTTACTTCTGGCATGAGGAGACATAGAAATATAATGCAGGTGAATGTAAAGGTTGGTGGTGGTCTCATTACTCTATTAGATCCTGAATTTTGCAGAGAATGCTGTACAATGGAAATGAGTCTTTATATGAAGAAACTTAGAGGTATATAGATTACTATTTTCAACAAGGGTATTTAAATGGTGGCTAAATTAACTCTGTTACCTAGATTGATTGTTATCGTATCTGTGTTTGTAGAATCTGTGGGATGAGTACATGGATGTACCTCGGCAAAGAGAGAAGCAGACAAGCGAAACTCCAGTCCAGTCCAGAGATTCACAGATCCCTCACAAGTTACTGAGACAAACTTGTAAGTATCACATTGTCTCTCTGTGTTCTACCTTATAGTTTCATTCCTGTTCCATTCAGGCCATTTACCTAAAAAAGGAAAAGGAGTTTGCAGCTACGTTCAAAGAAAAGATAACATCAGCATAACTCTCTGATTAGATCTGTATCTGAGCAGACAGCTACAGGGGTGATACAGAGTTGTACTACCACTGATAAAGTTAAGATCTGTATCTGTGGTTGTTGAAATGATTATAAGTAAACATTCGGCTCTATGAAAGCACTCACTCAGTTCTTGGAATATCTCTTCACCTCAGTAAAAGTTGAATATCTGTCTTTGTTGTTTTTCAGCCCATCCATCCAAAACACACGGGGATGAGTCCAGGCCAGAGCTGGTGCTGAAGTTGACTCTCAGTAGCCTGGCTGTCTCAGTCCTCCACATTGACCCACTGCCACCACCAGATGCTAGTCCCAGTCCTCTTGGCCCCATGGCTGCACACTTCTTCAGCATGGTTGGCCCAGGTCAACTCGCCCCGTCTGCTTTCCTCCAGTCCCGCACAGTGTTCAACCAGGCTTGCCCCCATGACCATCTCAGGTACTGTTTCATTTTCAATTCCTATTTTGCAAGGTTAAACTTTATTTCATGTTTGAGCATATGGTCGGACAGATTTGTCATTTTAAGTAGAATATCTGAAGTGATCTTCCGTATGCAGATTTGTAGGCCAGGGCCTGAAGATAAACTACGAGCACTGTCAGGGATCCAGCGTGCGGACGTTCAGCACTGACGTGTCCCTCAACCAGATGGAGTTTCTGGAGTGCCTGTTCCCCTCTGAGGCTGTCATTGGAGGCTCCCAAAGAGGCATTCAATACACAGAGGTCAGAGTTTTAAGCCTGAGCTGGGCACATGTTAACTGCGCTGAGCTTGTTCAGTCTAATGCTGCATACAAGTTCAGTGCTCCTGAATGTTGCAGATGGCATGATATTAAAAGTGTTTCTCATTAGCTTCTCTGTCACACCTCAGCTCCTGACATTTGACACCACAGCCAGTAGTGACGCACCGCTTCCCACCTGCCTTCACCTGCTTTACAAACAGGCTGAGCGCAGAGGCCCTCAGGTAATGGCGCTTCTTAGTTTTATGTGAACACACAGCACTTAATCCACAACATGTGGGCTTCCACTCAGTCAATATTTTGGTTCTCTGTGCAGGGAGGCCAAGTGCGCCTCAGCACCATCCCCAGGAAAGCTGAGATCCAGGTGGAGCTGGGTCCTGTGCGCTGTGAGCTGGATATTAGCATCGTAGACAGGCTAAACTCGTTGCTACAACCTCAGAAGTTGGCAACCACAGAGCTGATGGCGTCCCATTTGTACACATCCTATAATAAACATGTCAGCTTGGTAAGGCAGTCTTGAGATTTATTCATGTCAATGTAGATGCCACTGTCTCAAAAGCTGGAGATTCATTGGCTCTAAACTTTGTCTATTTTCCTGATGTGTCTTTTTAAACTCATTACACAGCATAAAGCCTTCACAGAGGTTTTCCTTGATGACAGCCACACTCCTACCAACTGTCACGTATCGCTGACTGTCAGCGCCCCGCTGCTGGGCCTTGCAGTGCGCTTCCCCATCCCAGACCTGCGCTCAGATCAGGAAAGGGGCCCCTGGTTCAAGAAGTCCCTGCAGAAGGAAGTTCTACACCTGGAGCTGGAGGACCTAGAAATGAAGACAGAGTTCATGGGTGGTAGCTCCCCAGACCAAACCAAAATGGAGCTCACCTTCAGGGAGCTGATTGGTATGATGACTTAAGTGGAAAAAAGCATTCCCAAGAGTTTTTCCAGCTATTGCTTCTAAACTTTTTTTTTTTTTTCGCTTTACAGGGAAGTTTCAGGAGGAGCCGGATCAACCAGCCGCAAGGTTCCTCAGAGTGTCTCACACCATGGACGGAGACATGACATCATCTGAAAGTGTCAAATTTGATTGGCCGAGGTGAGTTAGACTAACCAACCTCAAACTTATCAGTCCACCCAGCTTCACCTCTCAGTGGTATTTTATCTCTCTGAGCAGGGTTGTGCTGAAGATGAACCCCACAGCTGTCCACTCAATCCTGGAGCGGGTGACAGCTGAAGATGACGAAGGGGCTGAAGACCATTCTCTAGAAGAGGAAGAGGAGGAAGGAGCCGCTCATTCACTGAAGGATGTGTGTGACTTTGGGAAACCTGAGCCGTCACCCTTTTCTTCAAGAAGGGTGATGTATGAGAATGAAGAGGTAGGCCTTAAGAAACGCATTCATCCAAACACTACAACAGGAGTATAACAGATATATTATGACTTCTTTAGGTGTTGAAGTGAAGTAGTTTTACTTTAGAACACTGACTAAATGCAGCTGTGTTTAGATGTAAGCCGCATGTAAATGTACCACCTAGTTATTTTTTTACAGAAGCTGTCTTTGTTTTACCTTTCAATCTCAAACTGTACCCAATTTAACCATCATTGCATGGAAATGACTACGCTTCACAAAAAGAGTGAAAAAAAAACTCTCTGTTGTCTCAGTTTTAATGATGTGTCGCACGACAGCAGGTGGACTCTGTGCAGGTGGATAAATTTGCATTCAGAGGCGAGGGTATCCTCAGGTCGACGCATTAGGATGTGCGACAGATGCATCATTATGCAAACAGCAACACATGCTCTGCTTTGCATCTCAAACCTGTTGACAGACCAGCTGGTTATGAACCCCTGTTATGAAAATCTTGTTTCCAATGTTGGTTTTGTTTTAATTCCAGATGGTTATACCTGGTGATGTCGCAGAGATGACTGAGTTCCAGGAGAAAACCATGAACAACTCGCGCTTTATCCTTGAGTTGTGTTTCCCCAATGTGCAATTAGTTCTTCCGAGCAAGGCATTTTATGAAAAACTCCACAACAGGTATGGAATTTGTACGATCAGATTTGCTATAAAAACAGCAAATGATTGAGAAATACTGAAAGCTTTGGAGCAGCTCTGAAGTTTTTTCCCCATTTAATGTCCATGAAACATAAACAAGTTTGCAGATGCTCAATCAAAAGTTTTGTTGACGACCAGCTAAAATAAAGTAATAAATAATAAAAACTGTCAACTTTATACCTCATAAGCCAGTAAAGCACCTTGTTTCTTACATATTTTATATTTTATATATTCAAGAATAAACAATGATCTGCTGCTGTGGGAGCCCACTGCTCCATCCCCAGTGGAGACAGTGGAAAGCATGCCATATGGAGTCGGACTCTCTGTCGCCAGTCAGCTGATCAACACTTACTCTAAAGACAGCTTCAGCCAGTTCCGCTCTACAGGTCCAGAGGGTAAGAGAACAAAGCATCTTTCTCTTGTGTCAAGCTCTTCTTACCCGAATACAAATGAAGTAATTTTAAAGCTTCATAAACATGCTTCATGTTCTGCTTTAAGATGAGACCAGCGGCTCCGAGGAGGAGACCATGCACTATTACTGTCCTGCGTCTGATCTGGGCCACAGATCACGCAAGAAGAAAAAACCCAAAGCCCAGTGCAAGACCTCCCAGAGTTTGTTCTCTGTCATCCTCAGTGTCAATCATGGTCTGGTGTCTCTTCAAACTAATGCAAAGGTTAGCTCACCTCTTTTTTTTTTAATATCACTCAGTATCACACAGACACATTTTAACATGTTTGCTTCATGATTTTGATATCATTTCTTTTTCTCGTTCCAGAAGGAGGATAAAACTGTTCTGAAAAACAAACATGGGGAGTTCTGGTTAGAGGTGAAAAACGCTGTGCTGTTCAGCGTGACGCAGTATGAAGGCTATAAAGACCAACACTACATCTGCTTCCACACCAGTAATGTTTGCATGTATCATCAAGGTAAACCAGCTGCACATTTTTAATCCAACATTACTTTGTGTTACCTTAAAATGTATTGTGCAATACTGTAAGACTATTCTATGTCTACATCAGAGTCCTGCATGGAGTCAGGTACCCAACAGGCTACCTGCAAAACATTCTGTTACACCTCAAAAGATGTAAAATCACAGGTTTGGGCATGGGTAAAAATGCAGGCAGGTAGCAGGTGAGTTAAGTGCAGGCTGTAAGATTGGACCTGTATAGGACTCTGATATACATCCCCTGTTGTAAGGACACCTATGCCCCTATGCCTCTTTGACTCATGAGTCACTGTTCGTCTGTTCAGGACTCATGGATGGAGGCACCTCTGTCTCAGAAACCAAGTTGCCATGCAGGACACATCCCCACTGGTTAGAGCCGACTATCTACCAATCAGAGACGTCCCCTGAGAGATCATCAACTCCTTCAGAGGGCATCGGTCTAGAAGCCCGCAGCATGGTGTCTGTCGCTGTCAAAATCTCATCACAGAGCGCAGAACGCAATGTCAAGGTAGAGTACTCAAATCACTGACGGGCAAATGTGAGATATGTTCAGATTCTCCCCAGAGTAATGTTCAGATTTGATATGCATCATGTGACCCTTTGATGGGATTCAGCCTCTAACCAGACGCTGGAGGTGTTTATAAGATAGAGGTTAAAATTGACTTCTTACATAGCTCCAATTTATCTCATGAGAATCAATTGTTCAAGACAGTCCTGGCATGCTGCTGTTGTAGACTTTTGATCTCAGAAGACCACCATGTGATCTCATTTATCCAGTAGATGGATATATAGTCTGTGCTTTTTGAAGTCGGGACCATTCAGATTCTACACCCGTACTATAGCAGTCAAATTAAAGGCACCTCTGACATCACTGATATGCTGGGAAAAAACAGGCATTAGTTATATTTTGATACTGAATTATCTCAAAAATCCCACCTCAATAGCATCTGTTTCAACCCAGATTTGGTGTATTACCACAATCAGACAAACAGTCCTCTTACTAAGCAGATCTTTGTCTGGATTGAATCGAGCATCTTGACTTGTTCTTTTTCATGCAGGAGTTTCTGGTTGCTGTCGGAGTGAGAGGAGCCACACTCCAGCACAGAGTGGTCCCTCCCAGCTTGGGCTGGTACGACCAGGTAGGAGTAACCACTTAACTATATCTTCTACGAAATGTATTTGTTAGATTGCTTTTCACCTAAGGAGCATATAATAATCCTGTATTTGTAACCTGTGCTCAACAGGTTGTTGACTTTCTGAATGTCTCTGATGAGCCTGTGTTGGGTTACGCCCCGCCAACGTCTGTTGCTACTCTGCATTTACACCTGTGGAGCTGCTCTCTAGACTACAGGTGGAGTATACTTCAGACCTCTGCAGACATAATGAGATATTTTACCCAAATGTGCATTCTCATATGGCTTTTCTTCTTCTCTTGAACAGACCTCTTTACCTGCCACTCAGATCACTGCTGGTTGTAGAGACTTTCAGCATCTCCAGCAGTGTTTCATTAGACCACTCGTCCTCAACACTCAGGTATGAAAGGGCTGTTTGAATCTTAATATCGAGGTGTTAGTCAAGTTGTTTTTCTGCTGATAGTGAAATTTTGTTTGCAGGATCATTTTGGACGAAGCGGCTCTCTTCCTCTCAGACAAGAGCAACGCTGTCTCAGTCAATCTAGCCCATGGTAAGTTGACTGCAGCAATTGTTGCAAAGGGAGCTTCTTGAAATGTTTTCCAGCGGCTTTCACAAATGTTTGATATTTCTTACAGACTATGTCCAAGTGGTTGACATGGGAACACTGGAGTTAAGGATTACAGCAGTCAAACCTGGAGTGGATGGAAAATTGGTGAGATATCTGCTGCTAAATGATGTTATCTTTGTAAACTGAATTTGTTCCTGATCATTTATCTGTCCTTTGCTTTACAGTCAGAGCCCAGATTTGAACTGCGCTGCTCCAGCGATGTTATCCACATCAGAACGTGTTCCGACTCCTGCGCTGCGCTCATGAATCTCATCCAGTATGTAGCCAGCTATGGAGACTTACTGCCACCTTCAGAACCAGAGACCAAGCACAGCAGCACTGCACAAAGATCCAAGGTCAGCACTGATTCACACGAGCAAGAAGTACAAAAATACTCCAGGTTTTAAAACACTGCTTACTTTGAGTGTATGTTTGGACAGGTTGAGTTTCCTAGCAGACCCACATCTCAGACCCCACTGCTTGCTGAGACTGAGCAGCAGATGCTGCAGGATCTGATGAGCGAAGCGATGGAGGAGACTGACGGGCAGCATGCACCAGGGCTGCAGCAGAACGGTGCAGACTTTGCTCGGTTTAGATCAAAGATTTCCGCTCCATGTGGAGTAAAACCTAACAAGCTTTGATTCTGTTTCACACATCTATAGGGGCCAATGAGGAACTAAATCAAGACCACGACCCACCCCGCTCTGACCTGTTCTTGTTCCCTGATGAAAGTGGAAATGTCACACAAGATTCAAGCCCCACCTATCCCATGCTTCACTCTCCTCTCATCACTCCGGTCCCTACGCTAGCTCAAGAGACGGATGACTTTTGCATCCTGGAGACCCCGGGTTCAAGAGGAGAGGTAACTGTACTTTTTCATATATTTATAACTACAGGATGCAGAGAGTAAAAGTTTGTTTTGCTCACAGTCAATGAAATGTGTTGCAGGATCTTGATCAGGAACCAGTGGTTAAGCTGCTTACCTCAGACACTGTTGAAATCAAAGATGATCACTTCAGCCAGCCTCTTTATGGAAGTGACTCCAGCCGTGGCGCCTTGAACTTTCCCATCCCAGAGGTACGGTACCTTATCAAGGAGATCTCTGTCATCTGGCACCTCTACGGAGGCAAAGACTTTGGGAGTACGGCTTTCACAGCGTCACCTGCCAGAAGTCGGGGGTGAGTCTTTCAGCTAGATAACTGTAGAAACAATTTTTTTATGTGCATGTTGAGAAAAGCTTGTTTAATATTTGTCATATTCTCATTTTGCAGGTCTACACCCCACAGCTCGCCCTCTCAAACACCAGTGAGGCAAGCCAAGACTTCAGGACGCACAGGTGGAGGAAAAGGGAGGAACCCAGACGTCCTGATGGAGATACAGCTCAGCAAGGTGAAATGTTTACACTGACACCCTCATGAGGATAACGTAGATACTAGTGATGTCTACAATCAATCGAGTATCGACTTTTCTGACTGTATGTCCGCGGAGATTATGACCTTGCTCCACACGTTGATAGTCAGGGAGTTTACATTTTGTACACCTCAATACGATCCGTAGCTATTCAATACTGTCACTTATATATATTTTGTCGTGAAGGAAAATTTGATTCAGGGGAAAAAACGCATTTGGCATTGTTTTTGACAGACAACGTTAAAATTTTTTGTAATGATTAATCGATAATTGATAGTTAACATTTCCAAAGATCGATCACGGAAAATAGTTGAAATTTACATCCCTAGTAGATGCTTAGGGTACTTCTTTACAATTAATACATTTTTCATGCATCTCTTCTTTAGCTGAGATTTCAGCATGAGGTGTACCCGCAGACCCAGGTTTCTTCTGGGCCGGCGATGGATCAGCCCGTGTCCCGGCAGGTGTTTGTCGTGCAGGACTTGGAGATTCGAGACAGACTGGCTACCTCACAAATGAACAAATTCCTGTATTTGTATTCAAGCAAGGAAATGCCCCGGAAAGCTCATTCCAACATGGTGAGCACACACATACGCATACATTTACTGAGTCAAAACTTGACCTGTTGTAACCTCTTGTGTGCTTTTGGTTTTAGTTGACCGTGAAGGCGCTGCACATGTGTCCTGAGTCAGGCCAGGCGCCACAGGAGTGTTGTCTGCGTGTTTCCCTGATGCCTCTACGGCTCAATATTGATCAAGTAAATAAATCCTACTCATATTTCCACATAAATGTATAAAACAAGCACTCACTGACAGTGTTGTTTTGGTTTTTTTTTTGCAGGATGCCCTCTTCTTCTTGAAGGATTTCTTCACTAGTCTTTCTACTGAAGTGGAGTTCTTCTCTCCTCCTGCCCAAGAAGGTAAAACTCATTTTGTTAAAGCACCTCTACGTTAACCCTCTTTTTCATTCACTGCAGCCTGATCTTTTTATTTTTCCCCTCAGCCGTCTGTGTTTCCACAAAAAAAGTGTCCGTTCCAGAGATCTCCTGCAGCTTCACGAAGCACACAGGCAGCAGCCAGGACCCGGCCCCGATCATCTCAGTTCCGGCTCAGAGACGCCTGAGCCACAATGGATTCTCCACATCAGGCAGGGACGAAGTGAACGACAGTGACGCCTCTGCTGCTCCCTTCACAGACCAGCCGATCTTCTTTAGGTCAGTGTGGAATACTTAGTCATGAAACCTCTTTGAAAATGTAACTAAACTGCTAGTTTGCATTTTTGATGATTTGTTTTTCTTACAGGGAGTTTCGATTTACCTCTGAGGTTCCCATCCGCTTAGATTACCATGGGAAACATGTTTCAATGGAGCAGGTACATACTGAATAGAGCTATGTATTGATGCTACATTATTGTCTGTGCTTTATTCATGATTTTTGTACTGCTTTGTTTCAGGGAACATTTGCAGGAATCATTATCGGGTTGACGCAGCTGAATTGCTCGGAGCTAAAACTGAGGCGCTTGTGCTATCGACAAGGGTATGTTTATCTACATGTACAAAATAAAAACCGTATCACTAGTCATAGTCATGGAGAAATTTTGATTTGTCAACCATAAATCAAATCCCTGTCATATATGCAATACAGAGAAGCAGCCATCATCCCCAGGAAACTAACACATGTCTGGTGTTTCAGATTATTAGGTGTGGATAAACTGTTCTCCTATGCAATAAACGAGTGGCTTAATGACATCAAGAAGAACCAGCTTCCAGGATTATTGGGTGGAGTGGGACCGATCCACTCTCTGGTACAGTTAGGTAAGTGGACACATTTTCTGATCCTAGTTGCAGTCATCAGTCATTGTGGAGGGTTTGTCTCAACCTACATGTTATAGTTATATAAAGCAATGTGCATGTGTAATCAACGAAAAACCTCATGATTCGTTGTCTGTTCAGTTCAGGGATTCAGGGATTTGGTGTGGCTGCCGATTGAGCAGTACAGGAAGGACGGTCGGATAGTCCGAGGATTTCAGCGCGGCACTGCCTCCTTTGGAACTTCCACCGCCATGGCTGCTCTGGAGCTCACCAACAGGATGGTGCGGACCATCCAGGTAAACTTTCCTCTCCATTGTTGTTAAAATTTTGTGCACTTTTTTGGTAAAGCCTTTACAAGGCATCAAGAATATCCGCTCTTTTGTTTTGTCATATTCAGGCAGCAGCTGAGACGGCGTACGACATGGTGTCACCTGTGCCTGACGAGAGAGACATGAAGAGGATAAAACGGTTCTCCCATTATGGACTGGCTCATCAGCCTGTGGACCTGAGAGAAGGTGTAGCTAAAGCCTATACTGTGGTCAAAGAGGTAAGACAAACAGAGAAGCTGTTTTTAATTCATGGACAGTGATGGAAAGAAACTATATTAAATGAGGATGTTTGATCTGCAGGGAATCACAGACACAGCGCTGACCATCTACGATACTGCCACCCGGGAACACGAGCAGCGAGGTATGACTGGCGCAGTGGGTGGAGTCCTCCGCCAGCTGCCACCAGCAGTGGTCAAACCCCTCATTATGGCCACTGAAGCCACCTCTAATGTCCTGGGTGGGATGAGGAACCAGATTCATCCTGATGCACGGCAGGAGGAGTCTCAGAAATGGAGGCAGGGCGAGGAGTGATTCTTGATGCCATTTGTTACCTGAAACCATGACTGTGCAGAAGTAACAGCTGCTGAAAATGATGGCAACTTTCCACAGAGCATTATTGAAGACATCTCAGAGGGGCGTTTGAGCCCCGATGTAAATACAACACGGTTCATCTCGTGGCAATTTGAGCTACTGTGATTCAGCTTGTGTCAGTTCCCTCACAGTGCCTTCATGGTTATCAGCAATTACCCACTGTACGTTTTATCAAAGGGATGTATGACGAGTGAACCATAAGAGCCACATTCTGTCTTAATGTGGTTGATGTTCTGTTGTGGATAGTCAATGGCATTCAAATGTAAAAATCATAGCAATGAAGAAATAGGCTGCTGTCTCATGAGGCGCAAACATTAGCTTTGTTCTCAAACAGCTATGTTTACAAGTTGTGTGTTGTTGCGTTGTTGCCCTAAGCTATTTGGTGTCAACACTAATATTCTAGTTGTAATGACCCATAATTTATATAAACTGCACTGTACGTGGGCCTTGGTATTGACTGTAAATATTCCTAATGTGTAACATTTCATGCAAATATAAGAGTACAAGTGTAGAAACTGAATGTGTGTCCACAGTGTAAAGTTAAGCACTTTTAAGTGACTAGAAGGTTACTTTCTTAAATGAATGACAGATGGGAGAATCGCCCAAAATTGTTATTAAGTTTTGCAAACTTATTTTGAGCTGTGATCAATGTTGTGTGCATTTTGATAAAGCTACTGTGGAGAGTAGCTTGGTAAACCTTTTCAAATGTTTCATTTTGTCAGTCTGCTGCTCACATTTTCACCTTGACAGCACATGAAATTGTGCTGACTCTAAGTCTTGAAGAAAAGTCTTAAAATCCTGCGTACGGTTTTTTTTGTGTATGTTTGAATATTGATATTAAGCTTGAAGTTGTGTTGCAAACATTTGATTTGCTCATTTTGTTGTGTATGTGGCCAGGATAATATTTCTTGTACATAGGTGTACAGTTAAATTGAGGAATTTGTATTAAAGCATGGAAGGGAAATAAAAACAGTTAATTCCATCTGAGTAGAGTGTGGCTTGGTGAGATTTCTACATTTAAATCTCATTAACAAGAATTAAAAATATAAGGAAGAGCCTTCATTAAAAGGTTAGCTATATGCTTCAAAGACGGCTTTTATTCACCAAGCCTCAAGAGGTGTTTACAGCAGAGAGTATCACTGAGAACAGGCATGTCCAAAGTATGGCCCGGGGGCCAATCGCGGCCCAAAATCCATTCATTTATGGCCCCAAGCTTCCATCTTTAAATGCGTTATTTATAGCACAGAAATGAATCGCATTCTAAATCATCTGTACATTTTTAGTTTCTTTCAAGTGCACAAACAAAACTCAAGTCAATCCAGAAACGTCTCAAAAAGCTTCATATGGACTACTTGTATAAAGCCAAAGCACTGGGAATTCTGCAAGACAGCAATATAGAAGAAACACAAGAACTCTTAAAGTTGACAGGTTTTTGAAATTAAAGTTTTTGTCATGATGTGAAAATGTTCTTGATGAACACTAAAAGTTTGGAAGACACTAAAGACACGGTCAAAATTATGAAGTTGTCCAGAAAAGGCAAAATTTGAAGCATAAAAATAGTTCAGAACGCAGGTAAATAATTATTTAGTTCTGACAATGTTGTCTGCTGGTCAGAAAAGTCTTAAAAACAACATGAAAACGAAGTGTGATGAAATCCAGAGAGTGATCCTGCCATAGAAAAATAATGATGCAATATAATTTCCCACATTGCCCGACCCTAATGAAAAACATTTTCCTCCAGAAGAAGATAAAGTTTGCTGATGTTTACATGGCTTGTGGAGAACTAAGGACTACCTAGTTACTGATTTATTGATACATTATTGGAAATAATTGTTATTAAATAGAGATTTCATATATAACTTTTATGATTACTAAGTCTCATTAGGAGCCACTGACCCTGAGGTATTCTGACAACATCAAATGTGGCCCTCTTTCAAAAAAGTTTGGACACCACTGACTTAGAACCACTTGTATTGATTTGTTGTACCTGGTCACTGAGTTGATCCAAACCATACTAGTAAGACGCTCCTCACTGTTATATATTTCTGCCTGTCCTTTACAGTTGAAACTCCATCTGTAGATTTCTGGTTGAACACTTCTTACAGAATTCATAATTTAATTTTGTTTTAATAAGATTTTTTTTTCGCAATAATGTAATTTGTATTCACAGTGTTTGACTGTATTTAACTTTTAAAAAGAAGTTGA
Source organism: Notolabrus celidotus (assembly GCF_009762535.1). Classification (NCBI taxonomy): domain Eukaryota; kingdom Metazoa; phylum Chordata; class Actinopteri; order Labriformes; family Labridae; genus Notolabrus; species Notolabrus celidotus. Next base: position 14,666,808 of record NC_048293.1, read on the forward strand.
ATAATTTTATTTTGAAATATGTGAACCTTCACGTCGGTCGGAAGTTGTCATTTTGCCATGGAAACAGGAGACTTACAGTCCAAAACAGCTTGTCAATTTTAATCTTTCTCCTTAATCATCTCTATTGAACATTTATGACTATGATGGACGTGACAGCTGGTCTGGACAGTTTTTCTTTTGAGGCTGGACTGACTGAAGAAGAGAAAAAGTTCATTTATCTTCGTTCACGCGCCGCTGGACTGACATTTTGCGGGTGCGCGCACGCAGTCTTCCTGTGCAAACTCCTCCAGTCTCTGAGGTACACTACAAGAATTAGAATGTGCAAAAATGAGAAACTGTATGTGCTGATTTTAATCATTTTGACTGATGCACATTTAGAGCTACCATCAAGAGTCACTCTACAACCACCAGAGACTCTCCAACATCAGAAGAAGACAGAGATCTCTGCGTGGGGATAGTGGGGATAGGGCACCTGGGGAAACAGCTGCTCAGGTCCCTTCTTGAAAAGTCTGGCATCAAACCTTCAAACATTAGGATTTCCAGTAGAAGAACAGAATCAACAGGTACAACAGCAAAGTCAATGTTGAGTTTATGGGCCACATACAACACATACAATTACTTTTATATGTATTATTTTGATGATTCATCAATGATGTATGAATAGTAGTCTTTGAGAAAGAATAATATTGTTCCTTGCCCTTATCAGAATCACAATCAGAAATACTTAATTCATCCCGGGGGGAAATTCTACGGTGGCCCTGAGAGCTCACAGCACTGCAACTTAGGAAAACACATGCAAAAAGACAAAACACAAGAAAATTAAGAAAACATCTTCATCAATTTGACAACACATGCACAGCCTTAAAAAAATGCTGCAAAGACCACAACACAACAGAAGTGTTTCCAGAGGACACTTAAAAGTGATGCACACCTCCGGACACGCTTGTTGTTGACGCAGATTTTGAGTCATAGCGCTATGAAGGTTCTCTTATCATCAGTGGTGTTGGAAAATGAGATAAAAAAAGTAAGTTTTTTATTTATTTTAACAATGTTATCGCATGATTCAGCCTATTGCAGTGATCTGCTGTTAAACTACAAGCGTGTACGGACATGTTCATCACTTTTAAGTGTCCTCTGGAAACACTTCTGTTGTGTTATGGTCTTTGCAGCATTTTTTTCTAATGTGTTGTGTTGTGGTCTTTGCAGCGCATTTTCTAAATGCTGCGCATGTGTTGTCAAATTGATGAAGATATTTTCTTAATTTGCTTGTGTTTTGTCTTTTTTCATGTGTTTTTTTAAGTTGCAGTGCTGTGAGCTCTCAGGGCCACCGTAAAATTCAGTTGTTACAGAATGCTCTTATACACAGTATGAAAAAGTAAAATATTAATAGAAAGAAGGAATAAAATAAGATATAAATATGAATGAAATAATATAAATTGGATTAATAATAAGTATATGCAGAAACGCAGAATAGTTACAGTTCCCTATGTACAAAAGCGCAGGGAATGAAGGTATTATATACAGGATGTTGAAGTGGCAGGGATATTGCCCAGTGTATTGCACATTATTGCAAAGAGTACAGAATATAGTTCAGACATCAGAGGGAGGAGTTGTACAATCGGATGGCTACAGGCAGGAGCGACTTCCTGTGGCAGTCTGTGGTGCATTTATGGGGGGATCAGTCTTAAGCTGAATGTGCTCCTGTGTTTCACCAGCATGTTGTAGAGAGGATGTGGATGTTGTCCATGATGCTGTGGAGCTTTGACAGAGTCCTCCTCTCTGTCACAACCGTCAGAGTCAAGCTCCACCCTGACAACATCACTGGCCTTACGGATCAGTTTATTATATTATACATATTATTTTATAACCACCAATATGCTCAGAAACTTGATATTGGGATATGAATGGTTAAAAACATATACTGACTTTAATAGATTGTACTTTTAGTCTACTTCCATGTAAAGTGATAGGGTCATATGTCTTTGTCTATTTTCAGCCGAGTTTATTCAGGCTGGAGTCGGGTGTTTCATCAACATTGGCAGACTGGCAGCGTGGGCAGACATATTGTTCCTCTGCTGTCTGCCTTCACATCTCCCCAAAGTCTGTGCTGATCTCCGCTCTCACCTGTCAAAACACTGCCTCGTGTACAGCTTCGCCTCAGCCATGCCTCTCACCAGGTAGTACCGCAGTTACACAGCATCAGTTTCACTGATGATCAGCAGTCTCTGAATTCCCGTTCTTATGTTATATTTCAGATTGGCACACCTTCTTGGACATGACTTCATTCTCAAACCACAATATGTGACCGGTGATGCTGTGGGTGTATGGCAGTCCTGCACTGATATGAAAACAGCTTTGAAGGATCCTTTGCTGATAGAGGCGTCTTGTCCTCTTACAATGAGCAGTAGTCTTTATTAAGTTTTATCATTATCGACATTAACTTTAGGTAGATTTGATACATTAAGGCATCACCCTTAGTTTGACATGATTTACTTAATGTAAGTGCTATTTCTGTACAGGTGGGATTTCTCTGGGTCTGAACTGGGTGTGTGCAGTGCTGTATAGCCTGCTAAATATCTGCTCGTCTGCCAGTCTTGGATCCAGCGATGCTCTCTGTCTGATCAACAGCATCCTTCAAGAGACAGGAGCACACATGGACGAACTAAAGTCACAGACTTTCATCTGTGCATCGTATGCATCTTCTCTTCTTCCAGAGGAGTAAGTGCAAACTGCATAGCTGAAGAATATACGTTGCCTATGGCTATCTTTACCTCAGACCTATTGAAACATTTAAAGAATATTTAAATTATTTCATGTTTTATTTCCTTTTTTTCCCCAAGGCCCTTTCCCTGGATTTCTCTCACTGATGCCCAGACCAAGGACACCCCTCTGCAGTGCTGTCTATCTAGCAACAAACCTATGCAACAGAGCATCTCTGCAGCATACAAACATATGCTGCAAAATTAGATATTTGCACTCTAGTTAAAAAATGTAACTGTATACTTTCTCAGGATTTCATCCCAGATACTATTTTAACATCTTTTTGTAAAAAATGCAGCAGTATTTGATGGTATACATTTCAATACACTGTAAATAAAACAAAAAATTATGAACATGCCTATGTCAACACAATTTATTGCGGGCATAGCAGATGCAACACATATATCCCGATTCCAGGAAATCCACCACCATCACAACTAGACACAGCTATATGGACACGCAAAAAACTCTCATCTCATGACTAAAGACTGTCATCTTCTGACTTGTTGCTCGGACACTTTCTATTCATAACTGCAAAATTAAATCACTTAAAAGTTCACATGAAGGCATCTTCATAGTCTTCATCTTTATGGGGCGCAGTTTGTAAAGTTGTGCACACTGAAAATAACAGCAACAATTCTCAACATTAAGCTCCAAAACGTCAAAGCAATGTAGAGTGAATTTTTAAAAGTCACTTTTTTTATCACATATAGAGGAATATTTGTGATCTTCTTCACATTTAATTTTGTTGTGAAAAATATATTAAGTTAAAATTTTGTTAAATCCAAATGCTAAATATAAAGCTAAATGTTCAACAATAAATCTAAATGTTAAATATAAAACTAAATGTTAAATATAAATGTTAAATATGAATGTTAAATGTTGCTCTGCGATCCTAAATATTTAGCTGATATGCAAATTCACACTGCCGCATATCAGCTAAATATTTAGGATCAGGAGAAACATTTAACATTTAGATTTATAGTTGAACATTTAGATTTAGATTTAACATCTAAATTTAGATTTAACATTTAGATTTATATTTAACATTTAGATTCATATTTAACATTTAGATTTATCATTGAACATTTAGATTTATCATTGAACATTTAGATTTATATTTAACATTTAGATTTATATTTAACATTTAGATTTATAGTTGAACATTTAGATTTATATTTAACATTTAAATTTATATTTAACATTTAGATTTATATTTAACATTTAGATTTATATTTCACCTTTACATTTAGATTTAACATCTGGAATTTGGATTTGACATTTAGATTTATCGTTGAACATTTACATTTAGATTTAACATTTAGATTTATCGTTGAACATTTACATTTAGATTTAACATTTAGATTTATATTTGAACATTTAGATTTATATTTAACATTTAAATTTATATTTAACATTTAGATTTATATTTAACATTTAGATTTATATTTCACCTTTACATTTAGATTTAACATCTGGAATTTGGATTTGACATTTAGATTTATTGTTGAACATTTATATTTATATTTAACATTTATATTTATCGTTGAACATTTAAAATTTATATTTAGAATTTGGATTTAACAATTATTTTAACTTAATATATTTTTCACAACAAAATAAAAGGTGAAGAAGATCACAAATATTCCTCTAAATGTGATTTTAAAAAAGTGACTTTTAGAAATTCACTCTACATTGTTATCTCGTTTTGGACCTAAATGTGGAGAATTGTTGTTATTTTCAGTGTGCACAACTTTACAAACGTCCCATACATCTTCATTTCAAAGTTTAAGAACTGAACTCTTAGATTTAGTATCTCGAGTGATTCGAAATCTCAGATTTTCGGAAACATTCGGGAAAACACGGAAGTGTCAACAATTCGGGTCTGTTTTTTCTCTGCAAAGCAGCAGCAGAGTGGAGGACTCCGTCACATGATTTTGGTGATATGGAGGCGTATTTCCTGATGGCCTTCGATGGACTAAAGTGAAATCTGTTGAATGATCTATCATCGGTTCATCGTGGTAAGACTAGAGATCAGTCTGCCTCAGCCTCGGCTGCACTTTCTGTTTGCTAGGAAGCGTTAGCTGCTGAGATGCTAACCAGCTAAATGCTAATGTCAGTTCATAGACGAGGCTAGAGCTCACGACATAAAAGTATATTTGGAGTGAAGCCAGTGATTTATCAGTAATGTGATGTTACTGCAGTCTGTCATCACCAAACATCTGTTTTACTTGTTTTTTCTACGTTAGGAGGTTATCTTCATTACTGTCATCTTCTCCTCCCTCCCTGTGGTTGAGAGGGGCGGGGCTTCATCTTTTCCAGCCACGCACACTGAGATGTTTGCCTTGTCTTTACAGCCATGGAGAGATTAGAGGCTACATCAGAGCTTCAGTCACGGCTGTCATCCTTATCCTTCTCTTCTTTTCCCGGAATAACATCCAATCAGTGTGACAACAGCCCGCTGGACAGGTGAGTGAGCCCACTGCTGCATCAAGTCCTGCTTATAACCTTATAACGCAGACCTGTAGTTAGTTACACACCTCACTTCCTCCTGCACTCACTTGGTCTATATTGTTTGCTTTACAGACTCCAGAATACAGACCTTTCACAGTGCTGTGACCAATCAGAAAAACAAGCTGCTATGGAGGAAACTAAGGAGGATTCAGGGCCATATACTGAGGTAGGTGATGTTTAAGTATGCCTTGGAAGCTGTCAGTGGTTGTCAGTAAACAGGACAAGTGCAATATGACCTGACTTTTCCGCAGTAATATTAGTCCTGTGTGTGTGTGCATTTTGAGGGTAATGACGAGGCCCCTGCTGAGCCAGCCCCAGGGGAAGGAGGCGAGGAGAACAACAGCTCAGGGAGCTGTCAGCTCTCTGCTGAGATGAAAGGTGAGGGCCCGCTGAGTGTGCCATCACGATCTCTACTTTGTTATATCTGTGATTAGGATTCAGTGGATTCATAAATCAATGACGAGTATCTTCATACTGTAGGACAGGCTATAAAAACATGAATTGAACGGTTTGTTGAGGCTTAACTAAGCTTGATAAAAGATTATGAAAGTCTTGTTGCCGTTTGTTCCTCCTGATGGTAGCCCAGCTGCCTCCCCTGAAACCCCCATCAACATGGACATCTGCTGCTCTGAAGGAGCTGAAGGCAAAGCTTCGCACGGAGGAGGATAGCGTGGTGACAGTGTACCGAGGTGACATCATGACAGTGCACGTGCCCACTGTGCCCGAGGCCAAAAAAGTGTGCTGGGAGTTTGCTACAGATGGTTACGACATTGGCTTTGGTGTATATTTTGACTGGACCCCGGTCACGAGCCGGTCTATCACTGTGCACATCAGCGAGTCAAGTGACGATGAAGAAGAGGAGGAGGAGCTGGAAGGTCAGTGTTTGCAATCCAGACTGACAACTTACTTTGAACCTTTTTACTGGAGGTCTCAATCATTTTCACTTTTCTATAAAACATACCAGTCTGTCTGTTGCTACCAAACACCATAATCCTGCTTTAATAGCTTTCCCTTCCATCTGGGATCTGAGCCACTGTGTTGACTTTGTGCTTTATGTGCTCTCTCTCGCAGGGCCTGTCGGGAACGGAGACATTGAGAAGGGCTCCAAAAGTCAGTCCAACTCAAACTTGGGGGAAATTTTACCTGTGTATCGCCAGGACAGCCACCTGTCCGTCCACGGGGGGAGCCACGACTTTCCAGGTGAAGGCACGTACCTCCTGAAGTTTGACAACTCCTACTCATTGTGGCGAAACAAAACTCTTTACTACAGAGTTTATTACAGTGCCTGAGATGCCAAATTATTGTTTATGAATGTATACTTTACTTTACAGAAGAATACTACTCTTTAGAATGATGAACTATTTTTGATTCCTCGCTTGGAAAATATGAAATTATAATATAAAAGGTTTAAATATAGGCATATCTATTTTTATCACTATCAGCTTGTGTTGCCACATGTTGAATTTCCATATATGGTCGGATAGTTTTGAACGCAACATTTCTCCAGTGTCTTGCAGACAGCTTTTTGAAAAAGCCTTGCATATGTGCCATGTTTCCATGTCTGCACTGTGCTATTTGGTCAAGTGCCCATCATAAACATAAACTGTCTTCAGGCCTAACATTTCTATGGTAGCAGTGATCAGGGAACACCTGCACAGGATATTTTTTCACCCCGCCAGGTGCTTAATAAGCAGTGCTCTAAAGAAATGAAGATTTCTTGTTATGTGTGTGTTTTCGTGCACTTTCTATGATTATGTTGCTTTATCGTTGTTACCTGTATTTATCCTTCTGCTTTGTTGCGTAACTTATTATCCGTGTGAAGTTTAACTATGTGATAATGAAGAATATCATTATGTATTTCTGTGCACAGACCTGTCTTCTGTCTTGGTGGTGTGCCGCTAAATGGTATAAGTTGAATGTACTGAGGCAAGTGGTAACAGTTTCCAAAGTGTGCTTTTTTATGACACGAATAAAAGTCATCCCTTATCACATGAAGCCCTTATTATGTAATATAGATTCAATATTTACATGTCACTCACTCCACCTCTTATTTGCAGTTTCAGATGAAGGGAGCAGATGCAATATTTCATCTTAATGTATTTGTGCACAGGTCTTTGTAACTTGAGGTCATTGTGTTTGTTTTTGGGTTTCCTTGATGCTTTGGGCATTCAGGTGTTTAAAAGCCTTGTTCCATCCTGTGTCTAAAATCAATACTTCTAAGACATCCATGCGCATGTTCCCAAAGATATCACAGATTTGGCTGCTTGTGCTGTAGGCAGCGTAGAGCAGCTGTTTTTCAGTTCCACTGGTTTGCTGTACTGTATCCTTACTGTAAGTTATGAAGACATTTGTTCCTGAAATTTATATTCCACAATAAAGAGAAGATTGTCTAGTTGCTTGTGGTTGGTTTTGAATGAATGCTGTATAGGGATGCAGCTTGCTGCTATTTTCATTGCCTATAAAGCCACCAAATACTTTCTTGGTTGATTGATGACTTCTTTTTGCTCTATAAAATGTCAGAATATGGTGAGAATAATCTCAAGTGGTTCCAAAAGCCAAGGACGCTGACCTAAAATGTTAGCCTATAACCTAAAGACATTAATTTCACTGTAAGAGAGGACCAAAAAAATATTTATATTATAAAGAAATTATTTTCTAAGAACTTTGAATGAAATAACCATGAACGTTTCTTCTTTTAAATAAAGTGTAAAAACTATTAATTGAATATTAATGATTAACAACTTGTTGACTGATCCTTTTGCTCCAATGCCTTAAGAAGCCATACAGTTACAAGCAAGCGTTGCAACAAGACAAATTAGAGCTGTCATTGAGACTGCTGCTATGTGTTGTCTCTAACAAACTAAATCTGTCCATTCCACCTGAGACGCTGTCATTTCATAACAGCCTCACTGCAGAGCCAGGATTAGAAAGCGCTTCAGGATGGTCCCCTGTGTTTCCATTAAATTGCGGCATTAGGGGTTTGATGTAATTGTTACAGAGGTGTTGATGAAACCTGGTTTTATTTTCAGCTCTCCCATAAAGAACAATCAGAATCCACTAGCCAGTATGACTTACCTTTTTATTCAAATAAATACATATGTAGATGCTCTCTTGATTTACAGTTTGTATTCAATCATAAAGATGATGCAAGTATTGCCTCAGCTAAAATTTCAAGCACTACATTCATGGTACATCCATTCAACTGCAACAGTCGTACATATATTCACTGACTTATGGGAATATTATCTATTCTTAGAAATCATGTTAGATTATACTTTTTAGGTGCAGTTGTATTGAATTTATATTGAAGCCTCAAAACCAGGGCCATATGCTAACATACTGAAGCTGTAAAGGAGGCAGAATGGTCAAAGTCAACAACATCATCTCTAAATACATCAATCATGTTAAATAATATCACCTATAATAAGACATATTTTCTTTTAACCTTCAATTATTTCCTCAGAAGAGTAAAACACTTGAAGTTTATACACATTGGTGAAACTGTTGATATAGCTGACAAAAATGCAGCATACTGTTGCATAAATTTTTCCACAGCTGTTTATTTGAGCGTCTGGGAATGAGGTTAGAGGTTGCTGGAGGGGGGGCAGCTTTTCCCCTTCATCTTCAGCTTTTCATTTCCTTGACCTCAAGTCGAGGGATTTAAAACAAAGGGTTAAAGGATGTTGGTCTTGATCACTGGCTCTTCCTCTTTCCTGCTTCCTCTCCTACCACCCTAAGAAATGTTGAATCAACTCCTGAGGAGGCCTAAAACATATAGCTTACCATCCACTTCAACATTTAATAATAATCTAATGTTAAAAACTCTATTTATATAGCACCTTTAAAAACAAATGTTTACAAAGTGCTTTGACAAACAAAGCGTTGTTCAGATAACAAAGTAAGCATTTAGACAGCGAGGAGATATTTTAACAATGCAAAACAAAATGCAACGCAAGAGGTTAAAAAGAAAACACATAAATTAAACAGAATGAAGTGGTGGGACAATAGACCAGTAAATCATTGCTGAGAGGTTTTTCAAGGGTTAATTGATAATATAAATAAATGAATAAATAAATAAAAATGGATAAGTAAGTAAAAGCATTAAAAGGAAAATAAAAGAGGTTTTCAGAATAATTGGACATCACATCGAGAAAATTAGAAAAAGTGAAAAGTGTATTATCTCAATGGGAGAAAGATCTGGGCATTCCCCTCAATTCTGAGACGTTCAAACTATCATGTTTCAGATATGTGTTTGCATGGCTGTGGGAGGACGGGAACACTAATGCATCAACTTTGGCATTGCCCAGAGATCCAGAGGTTCTGGATTGATGTAAAAGATTTTTTGTGCAAAATATTTGATATCAATATATCATTATGTCCTACAGTGGCCCTATTGGGAAACTAGGGATGGATTAACATCCAGTGAATTTCAACACTGGATCACGTTAGCATTTCTATTTGTGAAACGGACAATTTTAATGAATTGGAAGGTAAGAAAAGCAAAATGTTTTGATATAGACAGCTGGCTTAAAGATTATTTGGAACTGATCTCTATGGAGCAAGCAGCATCAGCATTTGTAGATCCAGGCAGGGGCCACAGAGGCTCTTTGAATTTTATTTTATCAGTGATAGATAAAAGGCCTTGATGGCTCCTATTGATACTTGAGTTTTAAACCCCATCAATTTTTGAATGAACATGTATGTATACATTTTATTTATTTTTTTCTTCAATTTTCTATCTCTTTATCTATACACTAAACAATATTTACGCTCCACCCCTTGCTCCCATGTCTTGTCCTGTTGAAGGTTATCATGTTTATTTGTTTGTATATTTGTTTGTTTGTTTAGACCTTGTCCAATCAGAGTTGTGTTGCTGTATTATTATTTTGTGTAAGAAAAAAAAAAAGAAAAAGTGAAAAAGATAAATTAGGAACATTAAAATAATAAATGAGAAAAAAATAATAATACAAAAATAATAATAATAATAATAATAATAATAATAATAATAATAATAATAATAATAATATATAATCAAATACAATTTAAGTCAATTAATTAGTTGGATAAAAACAAAAAATAATAATAAAATAGAAGTAAAAGCTGTTTTTCACACTGGAAATGAAACATACCAACTATAAACTATAACCAACAGAAATAACAGTTTCAGATACTCTCAAGTGTAATTCATATTCAGCTGTTCTTTGAAACCTTGCTTCATTTAAAGTATTCGACACAACTACTAAAATACATGATGTCATTAATTAACTGAAGACGGTTTCAGGTGTGTGGTTTCACAGCGTCCACGCGCTCAAGTCAGCCAATACGAAGTGACGCCACCGGTCCCGGTTGAGCTGTAGTGTTGCTGGTTGTTTTAAGTATAAACTTCAAGGTGAGAAGAATCCGAAACAACATGGGGAAGCTGAATTTTTATGTCCTCTACTCCCTGCGTGACGCCCCTCGCCCGTTCCACAGGTAGGTCTTTCTGAGAGAAGAGAAAACTGTATAGAGTTATTTTCACACTGAAGCAACATTTCTAACATGTCGACCGGGTCTCACCACCGGGCAGCAAATCCAACCGAAGATGCTTCCAAGTCCACGTGCCCCTGCCTCTACCCAAACAGCTAGTGGTCTTTGGTCTTGGAGAGTGGAAATGCATTGACACAACAATCTCTGTAGAGGTTGTGGTCAGTGCTGAAGTGCCTGCGGAGAAAATAGGGACCCTGACATCTCAAGCAAGGTTTGTAGCCTCAAAGTTCCAGTTACTTTCAGTGGTGGACAAAGTAGATTAAGATTAATTTCTTAATTCAAAGTAGCCTTTAGATCCTCCTGGTCAGATATTACTCCAATACACGTGACAGTTGTTCAGTCAAATTATTAATTGAGTTAAAGCACTGGAGTACTTGCAAAAAGTATTTAAGTATTCAAAGTACATTGTTAAATATATCAAAATGTATATTAACTAAGTTTTATTTTTATTCTTAATAGTTCTATTTATTTATCTATTTATTATCTATTTCAAATTTAGTCACTTTTATTCTACTTTATTTATTTATGTACATATTTATTTATTTTAAGTCTAGCATCTTAATTTATTTTAATGGTTTAATATTTTAGTCTTTTATTATCTTAGAAATGTATTTTATTTTGGTGATTTTAATTTCCTGTTTTGAGTTTTAACATCTTATTTTACCTCCAGTGTTTCCTCATTAAGATATCATGACAGTGTTTCCTCAGTTTGTTCAGCAACTTCTTTATTTATTGTATTTATTAATTAAATTTTTAGTGTTTTTATTACTATTGTTGCATATATTGTGTTCTTAACCTTAGGATTATGGGGTGGGTTTGGGGTTGGGGCTAGGGGTGGGATCTTTTTCTTAATTTATTCTATTTTGAAGTTATGTACAGCACTTTGTTACAATGTCATTGTATGAAAAGCGCTTTATAAATAATGTCTGATTGATTGATGGGTGTTCATTCTGATACGTTATGTTGATCTAGAAAACATTATTTAAAATCTGAAATGTATTATATAAAATAGAAACACAAACTAAGATACTATACAAGCACAGACAAGTTGGTTTAAAATGTTAATCTGGGATAAAAACAAGACCTTCACATGCTTTAAACAGGTTAGATGGTGATGTTTTGTAGGCTGTGATGAAGATTGTGTGGTAAACAGATCAGAGATTTACAACAATACCAATCATTCTTTATTTTAAAAACCTCAAACATGGGCTTAAAATATGGCCATGGTGCTCAGGTAGATTATCATCATCATCATCATCCGCCATAGCCATCATCGCCACAATTAAATGAACGGACTGAACTGAATAAACCTTCTCCTCACCTACAAAGCTCTCCACAACCTGGCCCCCACTTACCTCAGCGACCTCCTTCATGAATACACTCCCTACCGCTCCCTCCGCTCAACCTCTGCTGGACTATAAACAATTCCACCATCACGCCTCAGTACCATGGGTGCCCGAGCCTTCAGCTGCTCAGCACCCAGACTCTGGAACTCCCTCCCCCCACACATAAGACAGTCGGACTCCATTACATCATTCAAATCCCAACTCAAAACTCCCCAGTTCAAACTGGCATATTCACTCTAACTGGACTCTCTGCACCTCACTAGTTTTTAGTTTTTATTTATTACTTTTTGTTTGTTTGTTTGTTTTTATGATGTTTTAATGATGAATGTTTTTATTATCTGTAAGATGACCTTGGGTGATCTGAAAGGCGCACAAAATAAAATGTATTATTATTTTTATTATTATTATTATTATTATTATTATTATAACGTCTGATCTGCTCTACGCTCAACAGAGATATGGCTACACCACTGAGACAAACCAAACACAAGTACACGGGCAATTTGCGGTCTTTGGGATCTGATTTTAGAAAAGAAAATTCAACAGCTGACTAAAAGTAGTGAATAACTAGAGGTCTGATAGAAATGTAGTGGAGTCAAAAGTATGATATTTGTCTTTCAAATGTAGTTGAGTAAAGGTAATAAGTTCCCCCCAAAAATAATACCCAAGTAAAGTACAGATACTTAAAAACTGTACTTAACTAAATTTACTTAGTTACTGTCCACCACTGTTTTCCTTGTACAAGAAACACAAGAATCCAAATGATTAAAAGTGACTCTGAACTCAGGTGCCTGACCTGGGAGGGCGAGTGGAGCTCTGATATCGTCTCAGTAGCAGCAGAGAGAAGCAGAAGAGGAGTTTATGGCAAGATTGTGCTTACAGTGTGTGGAGAGGTAAGATAACTGCTCCCAATTCAGCAGGATAGATAACAACCATTGTATTTCCTAACCTGGCATTCTGTAATGTATAGATTTAAAGTGCACATTCCTCCTGGTGCATATTATACATCCCTCTTGTTTTATTTAATATAATGTCATTGACTTTTGAGCAGGTAGGCATACAGGACAAATCCAGTATCTTCAGCAGCACTCCTCTGGTTCAAAGGAAATGTCTGTTCCCAGACAAGCACAATGCCACTGATCTCTCTTCCACATTACATCAAAGCATTGCAAATGAAACGGTGAGATCAATTTGGCTCAATAGTTTCACAGTTTTTACTTTTTTCCCCCTGCACCATCTAATTGTCCTGCCTTGCAGATAGCTGCTGATGTGTCACACTTGGGTGAAAGTGTTTCTTATGTAGAGATCCAAGTGAACAAAATCGACACCAGTATTTCCACCACAGGAAGTAAAACCTCAGTCTGGCCTCCGGTAAGTTTATTTAAATAGGTTTCTGATTCTGTGATATGCTCACCACACTACTGCTTTTTTTAAATATAGTTTCCACGCCTGTGTAAAGTATGTGAACTGTTGGTTCAATACCTTGTTTTGCCTTTAAGGAGAAGACACCTAGACCTACAGTTATCAATAAGAGACGCCACCTAACATGGAGTTTAGAAGACATGGACAGACTTTCCGAGGACACTGTCCGGCCTTCAACCCCCAAGAAAATGAGGCTGTCCAGTATAAACAGCCAAGAGGACATTTCTGTGCAGATTAAGACTGAGAACAGGGAAGGTCAATAAAAAACTTCAACATCCAATGGGGGTCACATTTATGTTTGTAAAGTAGGTTATAACAGTGATTATGTTTAGTTTCAGCCTGCCCATCACAGCGCTGGAGCCACACGATGTGCCTGAGTGACCCTGACACAGCCATCCTCATCGGAGGGGAGACAGAAGAAGAGAGCTACTGCAAGGACTCCCTGTGGAAGTTTGAGTTAGGTCAGTAAAATATACACAGTGAGCTTTTCTACAACAAACATGATGTGTTAATCTGCATTTAGTTGTCTTTCTGAACCACATCCCAGACAATGACTTCTGGTTCCCCATGAACTCCTCTTCTCCTGGACCTGTACCCCCATGTGCTCGTGGACACTCAGCGACCTATGACCCGGATTCTAAGTCGGTCTTTGTTTATGGTGGCCTGATGGAGGATCAGCACTACAGCGAACTCTACATCCTTGATACTCTCACCTGGAAGTGGAAGCTTGTCACTGTGGGTTTGTTGCAAGTTACTGACCTCTTGTTGTTTTCTTTTTCTCATCAGACTCGACTAGACTTCTTGTAAGTGCTTTCTTTTGTTTGTGCTTGTGGATTTACTCCCTGTAGGCAAAGGGGAATGTTCCAAATCTGGCCTATCACTCTGCAGCTTTTTACAAGAAAGAGCTTTTTGTCTTTGGTGGAGTGAAGCCAAGTCACTCATCTGAGGATAAATCCTGCAGTAATGCTCTGTACATCTTCAACCCAGAGTTTGAACTCTGGTATCAGCCTATTGTGGAGGGAGACAGACCTCTGCCTCGGTTTGGGTCAGTCTCATTTCCAAATCAACCGTAGTGAGTTTACAATCTTCCAAATACTGTTCTTTTTTCTTTAAACATTGATATCATGATTTTTTTTTGTGTTAAACAGACATTCAGCTTCATTAATGTCACATAAGTTGATAATATTTGGAGGGCGGACGACGGCTACCTTCCTTAATGATCTTCACATTCTAGATCTGGGTAAGATGAACATTCATCAGCTGCATTAGGGAACATATTGTGTCCAGCTTTAAACTGATGATTACTTTCTTAATGAGGGAAGGATTCATGGAGTACACAGCTGTGAAGTGTGAAAACATGCCGCCACTGCCTCGAGGGTGAGTACTTAATAACTACTGATCAACCTTGAGGAATGTCATTGATGTGCTCATGTGCTCCATGTATTTATGGCATCTCAAACAGACGGTCACAGAAATAAATGTAATCTCATGTTTTCAAATATTGAAATATAATTCATTGTTAGAAGATTTTACTGTCTTCCTGTGTTATATGTTACTTAATGTGCACTGAGTGGTTTCATTATTTTGTATAATCTGGCATAGTTGATGTGAAAACCTTGTGTGCACATGGACAGGTTTCATGCAGCTGTACCAGTGTCAGACAACAGGATTTTAATCAGTGGAGGCTGCAGTACAATTGGAGCCCTGCAGGATGTTCATATTTTCAACACTAGTGAGTGGCTTGTTTATGTCACTTCAGAAAACTGTATTTGGTGAATTGTATTCTTGTCTCCACATTACATTGTCATGTCTCCTTCTGTAAACCCATGTTTTCGAGAGTGTTAGATTAAGTGTTTTGTTATTTCCTCTCTCCTCAGACACCAACATGTGGAGCTCAGTGGCATCATCTCTGCTCTGCGCCAAGCCTCGTGCAGGACACAGCATGGTGCGTTTGGGCTGCTCCCTCATAACAGATGCTGAGAAACAGCAAGGCAAAAATGTCCTTGTAAAATGCAGCTTGCTGGTGTTTGGTGGATCAGACTGCTCCGGTAACTTCTACAACGACACAGTGAAGTGCACAGTAGAGATTCCCGGTGACAAGTGATTGATTCATGCAGAAGGAATCCAAATAGGACAAATGTTTTTAGAACTTGTTAATATTTTGTTATCTGTCCTGACAGTATGAGACATTGGAGTATCTCAATGTTTATATATCTGTTCCAGTTTTTTTTCTGTGGTTGTTTGTTTTAACACTTTTTGTACGTCTTTTTTTCTCTTTATAACTCATAACTTCTTTTTAGAAGTCTTTTAATAACCATTCATTCTTTATCCACATAATTAACATGCTGTAACCAGGGAAATGAGAGGTTTCAAAATTTGCATAGCAAATCTGATCTGAGTGTTTTACACATTAGGTTATGACCTTTATCTTGTCCCCATATCAGTGTATTTGAGATACGCTGATATGTGTAAAGGCAAATGCTAATAAATCTTTTAAACTCAAAGCTTCCTTTTGTTTCTGAGAGTAATACAACACTGATAGGATTGTTTACAAAGTGTTTTATTTAACAAAGTACAAAGCTGCATGTGTTGTCTGAAGCTGTTGAGCACTATGCACGCAGGTCAGCAGGTGTGTCTGGTTGGTTAGATGGGTGGCTCACTTTGAAGGCATCAATCTCAAGTAAGGTTTGATTCAACCTTTTGATGGTGGGATACTGATCGATGTCAACTTTGAATCTGTAGAGGATGAAGAGAGAGGGAACAGACTACTTTGTAAAGGGTGTTTGAAGTTAAGCAGCGACTTGAGTATAGCTTGCTTGGGGTGACTCTTAGTTTTTTTTTTTAAATAATTCATTACATACCTCTCTGCATTGTAGACTTGTGGGACCAAACAAGTGTCTGCCATGGATATCTTAAAGAAACAAGCAAGATAAAATGTCTGTTGTATATCACACTTCTGTCATGCTTTAATGTAAAAGTCATGCTCTTACCTCATCCCCTACACAATATTTCCCCGCTGTTTGCTTCAGAATGGGCTCAAGAGCTGTACAAGAAAAAAGTGCACATGAATAACGTGAAGAGTGAAGAATAACTTTGGATTTTGAGGTATAGTTAAAGAGCCTCCACAAACCCTGAAAGCCACGATCAATGAAGTGATGAGACCACTGCATCTTTTCTGCTCCTATTTTCTGAATCACGTACAAATTCTAAAACACACAAGTGTATGATTATCATCATTGTGAGGTAATGTGTTGTCTTTGCAATCATTTGGACTGTGCCGTTCTCACCTGTAGGGGCTGTATCCCAGATGCAATGAGGTCACTTATCATGCGAACCTGAGCACGCTTCTTTGGGTCTGCTGGGAGAAGCCGAGCCCCTGGCCTGGTCTCATCGAGATACTGGATCACTGCCAGCTGTGTGAGCAAAAACATTTCTAATTACATTCCAGTTCACTAAAATATGGCCCTGCATGATTTACACTGAGAAGAGTTTGGAGAACTCACTGACTGACAGAGGGTGATGCCATCAATTTCAACTGCAGGCACTTGTTGCATTGGGTTCACAGACTTGAACTCTTGGGTACGCTTGAGCACAAAGAGAGCTTTTGTGAAACAAGTATTTTTCAAGCAGTTGTAAGAGTACATCGATAGTTTAAAGACTATATTAGCAGATCGTTGTGCACAATTCTAGAAAACACCAAATGTGTTGTGCAAATGATCATGCACGGTCGTTTCTGCAGTGACACAGACTCTGTGAATTAAAGGCTACTGTACCTGATGACCTCCATCTTTGATTAGATTGACTGGAGCCTGGTCATACTCAATACCTTTGAGGGCAAAAGCTGGTGCACAAAAAAGTCCATTATCATTTTGCTGAAAACAAATCATTTTGCAGCTTTTACAGAAAGGTAGAAGATTGCTGTGATGTGACTTACCTATGCGAACCCTCCAGGAGCAGGAACTTCTGAAGTATCCATGAAGGACAGGCTATATAGAGAAACAAAACAGAAAACACTGTCCATATGAAAATGAAAATGCATCACATTTTCCCATTGAAGAGTCATGTCTAATAGTTCACCTTGGTTTGAGTTGTCATAGCTTTTTTTGGCTCTACTGTTCTTTCCCAACTAGACTGAACCAACTACTGCAAGCACTTTTTCTACACTCTCCCTTCCTCTTCATCCTCCAACAACCAATAGTATGTGCCCCTAAAATCCCTCCTACCTAATCTTTGGTCCATGACTAAGCAACAACTTGGCTTCATATGGTTCACATTAGCTGCCTGGTGCAGACACACAGAGCACCCAGCAGCACACAGCCAATCATAACAGTACTGTACCTTGGTTAGGGAGACTATGGACAAGTGCATTGTTGTGGCTATGATTTCGACTATATCTGGAGAATGAGTTGAGCCGATGTCCTCCACATTTTACTGGGAAAGTATTTCTTCCTGTCTTGTGTTACTTTTAAACACATGACTCGGCCAGGGCAATGCATTCAGTGTCCATAGAGAAGCTAGCTGTCTGAACTGAAGCAGCTTTTGTGGTCACAGTTTATCTCCGGGTTACGCAAGTCTGCTTTATTTCTTTTAACCAATGGTTAGTCGAGGTATTACACTAAGGCGGGATTAGTTAAAATATCAACTAGTGATTGGATAGAATGTGCTGACAGTTGGCCAATCAGGTCGCGTTACTAATGGGAGTGCGAACACGGAGCCAATAGCAAGCCTCTGATTTCCCTAAAGCCCGCCCACAGGGATACAACTTTGTTTGGAGGAAGGCTGAATGCTGTCTTCTCCTGGCCACCGTCCTACCTGCAGAGTTGGGTCAAGTCAAGTGGACCTGTGCTTAATAACATTTTCAACATGGCAACCACAGCATTAAGATCCGTGCTGAAGGCAAAGGTTGGTGTTATATCCTTTACTGTACTCAGTTGCAAATGGCGCAGTCAGTTTGACAGCTCACATTGTTTACAAAGTGCCAGGTGTCATGTGCTGCAGGATTTAGGTTCTTGCCCAGCACACTGTTAGTTCTCATAGATGGGATTTATTTTTTATTTTTTGTTCTGTGGATGACTTTTGGTCACATGCAATCACACTGAATGTGTTTTGTCACAGTAGCCTACTACCTCCTATAATCTGAGCTATAGTAGAAACTAAAAGGTCTATCCTCAGCAACTATTATTGAAACACTAAATCTCATTAAAAGGTGTCACTCTGGCCTTGTTGGCTGGACTGCTTTCATTCTTCCTGTTCAGTCCAGTCCCCTTGACTTTGTCCCCTTCAGGCCTCTTCATAACTCCAGACTTTGTTAGTTGCTCATTAATCTTGTGGGCCATCAGACTGCAACTGGAAACAGCCAGCATAAGGGTTAAAGTTAGGGTAGTGTCTGTGGAAATACCTAAATACAAGCTACAGTTACAGTGTTATAACGGATGGATAACATTTCTGATGTATGATTTCTTTTGTTCCTTTCTTAGGTTCCGCTTAGAGTTGGCCGCATGTGCTACTCTTCCTCAGTGGTGGGAACATTGTACACCTCCAATCAGTCTGCTGTTCACATATTACATCAAATGTCATGCATGGGTAATTAACCTATATGCATCTCTCCTTGCAGCCCACAACCAAGCTTTTTATTGATGGGAAGTTTGTTGAATCCAAGACTACAGAATGGCTGGATGTTCACAATCCTGTAAGTATTTAATCCGGCCTTGTTAACTAAACATGTTGCTGTGTGGACATTTGGTAGCACTGATGTTGAACATGTTTACACAGTTGTCTTTTTTTGTGATAGGTTTAATATTCGTGCATTTGTGGTTTAAAACATTCACTTATAGAATACCAAACATATATTTTTTGTTGTATAGAGTGATTGACATTATCTAACAGCATAAATTATATACGCATATACAAATTCAATAACTGATGCCATCTAAATACTTCATAGAAATTGCTTCTAGCCTCTGCTGCAAATGGAGAACTCAGTAATATTTTCTTTGGGGGACTTGGAAATCTGCAGAAATCCTCTCAGTCCTATCTGATAAACTCTGACTTGCAGATTTATGAAATGCCAGACATCTCAGTTAAACATTACCCAAGATTCACCAGTTACGTAATGTTACATGAACGAAAACAGCACATGCTGATTAGAACAAATTGATCTTTAGCCTATTATTTAAATTGACTTATCCCAATGGCCTTACTTTTTTTTCCTCTTCAACAGGCAACCAACGAGGTAGTCTACCGTGTACCCAAAGCCACCCAGGAGGAGATGCTGGCTGCTGTGGACTCCTGCTCCAGAGCCTTTCCCTCTTGGTCCGAGACCTCCATCTTGGCTCGGCAACAGGTCTTCCTGCGCTATCAGCAACTTATCAAGGACAACATTGTAAGTCAAGTGCCCCTGAGTATAAGGTGCAACTGTAAAATGAAGCTGAAAACAAAGGAGTGATACAAGGGTCATCTTTTGTTTTAGAAAGAACTTGCAAAGTCAATCACAGTGGAGCAGGGCAAGACCCTTGCAGACGCAGAGGGGGATGTGTTCAGAGGATTGCGTAAGTTTACCTCACTCACATGCACAGACAGAGGGGCTTTATAGAGGGGGACATGAGTGAACCTTTGCATGTCATGTAGACTTTAACTGATGTTAAGGGAAAGTTAATGAGTTATATTTGCTCTGCATGTGTACAAATCTGCAGAGGGCCTTTGAATGGCTGCTACAAATGATCACCTTTGCCCTACATTTTGAAAAGGCATGAGATATTGTTGGTGGCTGATATGAAAATAATATTGAATGAAGCCTTCTTTTACTCCCTTCTTTATTACAGGTTGTTATAAAAGTCCTACATCTCATCTTTAGTTCAAGAAGTATTTTTCTGTGTTCATAACACAATCATCAAGGTTAGAGGAAAATCCTTATTCAGAATTTAAACCCTGCAGACATGACTCCACACAATGTCAACACTGACCAAAAGGGCTAAAGAAAAGAATTCACACACACATGGCCTAGCACATTTGCAAAATAATCAATAGCACATTTTTGTCTTCTCTTCACAGAGGTTGTAGAGCACGCCTGCAGCATCACCTCCCTGATGCTCGGTGAAACTCTTCCCTCCATCACAAAGGACATGGACACCTACACTTACCGCCTCCCCATAGGAGTGTGCGCTGGCATTGCCCCTTTCAACTTCCCTGCCATGATCCCTCTATGGATGTTCCCCATGGGCATGGTGTGCGGTAACACCTACCTGCTGAAGCCTTCGGAGCGGGTGCCAACCTGTACCATGCTTCTGGCCAAGATGCTGCAGGATGCTGGCGCTCCAGACGGGACACTCAACATCATCCACGGCCAACATAATGGTGAGAGATGTTATCTGATGCTTTTCACCTGTGGCATTTAGTGTTCTTAGCCTATCTATAGTGTAGATGTAGATTTCCTCCTTTTCTGTCTTTAAAACAAGTGGAATCAAAAACTAATTAACAGTAATACAAATAACTAAGATTTTCATAATTTTCCATTGTCATCAACTAGTTTATTATGATAAAAGCTGGATTTTCACTATAATTTAGTGCCAAACAGTATTTTAAACATTAGTCCTTATTTTTTACTAATCAGTTGATACCTCTCTGTTTTAAAAATCCTTTCACAGCTGTTAACTTCATCTGTGAACATCCTGCTATCAGAGCCATTAGCTTTGTTGGCTCCAATCAAGCTGGGGAGTATATTTACGAGAAGGGATCTAAAAATGGCAAGAGGGTCCAGTCCAACATGGTGAGTATGAAATGATAATGCTACACAGGTGATGTTTCTGATACTTACTATAAACGTCCAGAAGGTGGCAGTGTTGCCTAACAGATCCTTGTTGCTCCTCCTCACTGCCAGCTGTACAGAAGTGAGAGAGTGCAAAGCAGAGATTGCAGCTGTGCATCACTGTTAAAGAGCCAAGTTGTGCATAATAGATCTTCCCCCAATAAACTTGATGTGTGTCCATCAACCCCATAAGGATGTAATTTGTGAAATTTGGAGGTTGTTTTAATATGTTTCTCTGATATTGAGATCAAACAGCAGAAGGCTAACCACTTCTTCTGCACTACAGGGAGCCAAGAACCATGGTGTGGTGATGCCTGATGCAAACAAGGAGAACACTCTGAACCAGCTTGTGGGTGCAGCATTCGGGGCAGCAGGACAGCGCTGCATGGCTCTGTCCACGGCCATCCTTGTGGGCGAGGCCCGGAGCTGGCTACCGGAGCTGGTGGATCGTGCCAAGGCCCTGCGAGTGAACGCAGGTACCGCACCCCATCACTCCACCCTTCACCCCTTTCTCTCCTGAGCCTCTGTTCACCCGAGGGCCTCTGGTTTAGTCATTTTGGTGGCCACCCACGCCGCCCTAACCACACCTCTCGCCTTCTACGCTGTTGTAACTCTGCGATAGAGTCAGCTGGGAGCGATGGCCTGTTGACTCAGCCATGCTGCAAATTTGTGGCCAGATCCGCGGCTCAGGCATAAATAGCGGTTCAGAGCATCAAAACCTTTTCAGAAAGGAATGATGTGGAGTAGAATTGAGAAGGATTTTCCCTGTTTGCCGTGATATGGACTCTAATTTGTGTCGTACACAGGAAACCCATAAGTATCCATTTTTGAGGGTGTGCCTGAAGGTGCCCCTCGTCCTGGCTTTTGCGTGTTTGTGGCAAAAGACATATTCGAATGTCATGCCCATTATGTGCTCACATCATGTGAATGCCATGCTATGTAACCTTATAGCTGGTTGTTTTTTGGGGCCCTGCTAGGAGACCAGCCTGGAGCAGACGTGGGGCCCCTGATTTCTCCGCAGGCTAAAGAGAGAGTATGCAGTCTGATCCAGAGTGGAGTGGATGAGGGAGCTAAGATGCTCCTGGACGGCAGAAACGTCAACGTCAAAGGTTATGAGAACGGCAACTTTGTGGGTCCAACTATCATTGGCAATGTCACAGTACGTGGGTTTACTATCTTTATTTGCATTTGTATTTAAGTTCTTCTAAGGCCGAACTTTTAAAGTGTTGGTTTTTGTGCTCTGCAGCCTCAGATGAAGTGCTACACCGAGGAGATTTTTGGGCCTGTATTGGTCGTTCTCGAGGCAGACACTCTGGATGATGCCATCAGTATGGTCAACAAGAACGTCTATGGCAACGGAACAGCTATCTTCACCACAAATGGTGCCACTGCACGCAAATACACTCATGAGGTGGACGTGGGCCAGGTGAGTGGCTTCAGCCTCCAAATGTGTTCCTCAGTTTTGAGAGAAAGGAGACATTCACATCAGCCTGTCATGTCTATGCAGCATCTCAAACAGGGAGCTCATCACTTTTCTGTTTGTAAAACCTGCACACACACATAAAAAAACAATTATTTTCCATGTCAAGTATAGCCTTGTTTGCCCCTAACCTAAAATAAACACCTTTAGCAACCCCCTTCCTCCATTACCCCACTGGTACAGAACACAAATAGCAACAGCAAATATGTGTTTTACCTGAAAACAGGGGGACATAGAAACATTTTTCCGGGAAGTACTCGAGGAGGGAAATCTTAAATTAAACTCAACAAGGGATTCCTGGGGTCCTGTTCATCACAAGCAAAAACACAGCCATCCTTTACCCTGTTTGTTTGCCTGTGGAGCCCTAGTTATGCCCTGTGTTTGCTGTTCACATGTCGGGGAATGCTGTGCAGGCCATGTGCTGTACTCCTCTCCAAACCTCGATGCAACAAACATCTACTTTTCCTTTTTTTCCTTCCTCCACCTTCGCCAAAAGGCCTTAGTGTTCCAAATGTATTCCCGCTGTTTTAAACATTCAAAACCAACCATGCAAAGCCTCTGCTGCTTTCATAACAAAATACTTTATTTAGTTTTTTCCTCCCTTCAAAAAGAGCATGTTATGCTTTAACATAAGCCGCAGGTTTAGCTTTAAGAGCGATCATGTAAGCTTGTTGAACACAGATATACCACATTTATCATCTGCTAGATCTCACTCATCTCAGCAGTAATTCTTTTATAAAGCTCACAATTACATGTGAAATGAAATGGACAAACATGTTTCTGCAGATCGGAGTCAATGTTCCCATCCCGGTTCCTCTACCCATGTTCTCCTTCACTGGATCAAGAGGATCCTTCAGAGGGGACATGAACTTCTATGGAAAACAAGTAAGAAATAAACAAAAGCAGCGTATTGTTCCAGGAGTAAGACAAATGCAGCAGTTAAGTTTTCATGGAAACGTTTTATTTTCTTCTCTGCAGGGTATCCAGTTCTACACACAAATAAAAACGGTAACCTCACAGTGGAAAGCCGAAGACGCCACTTTGAAAACTCCTGCAGTCACCATGCCAACTATGGGACGCTAAATACTCCATCCAAGTGCTACTGGTCAGTCCAAATAACCAGATGACCTAGACACCTTCCATCCACAAAATATAACAATGCTCAATGTGAATAATTTAATACATTTTAAGTAACACTTTTACTTTGAAGGACTTTGTTCTAGATTTGATACTTTGAAATAAAACCACTGTGAGCAAGATTTAACTCTGCAAAAGATCTGTTTCGCTGAAGCTATGTTTTGATATCAGTGTCATTATCTCAGATGTGTAGTGTATACAATCCACATAAATGATAGCTGCTTTAGACACAATGCATTGTGTTCCACTGACCCAACATCCACTGTTTGTTTACAGGTTTTGTATTTTCTTCGGTGCATAATTTGGTATCGGTGCTTTGTGGTCGGAAAGTAGTCATTCTTTAGGAAACAGGTCCTTTAAATGAATTCAAACTAGTACCATACACTCACGAGTCATATATTCATGCACGGTAAGATATTTATAACAAACACTTGTGTGTTCTACAGTAAACATGATTGACACTCTGTGGGAAGCGCACAAAGCAAAGGCAAACAATCCGGAGTTTGATGTGCGCTGCAAAGGCCAAACAGAGGTCATGTGGTGTATATATCCGGTAGGCTGGTTGGGTTCGGGGGCAGAGCGGGCTCAGGCGCCTCTGTGATGAAGGTCGCCAGGGACTGCTCCTCTCTAATTCTGTAAGACAGTCATCATTATGCAACACTTAAATGCAACTGTCTAATAAATCAAATGTTGGCACTTATGTTCACACAGCCCATGCTTCTAAGCTAAACATGGAATGTGGGACCAATAAATCTGCACAGGCCTCTTAATTGCAAAGATGAGGTATAACTTTTATTCTCTTGCATTCCTTTAGTTTCTTACACGGCAGCAGCATCCCTCTCAGTGGGGCTCTTCTTGTCAGGGGAGGCAGACAAAACCAGATGTCTGCTCGCTTTCCTATCACAGAAAATGCAGAGTTGCAGTTAAACACAGAACCTCCAAGTGTAAAGTCATGTTTTAGCACACTGGTGTCTATTCACTCAGGCCTGCAGCCTGTCTTGGAAAGGGGGTCACTCTAGGTCAACACGATTCACATGGACTTGGATGTTGCTAACGGACTCAAGAGACGCCAAATGTTCTCTGTTATTCTGGTGGACTAGGTGCCAGACCACTGCTAACATGAATATACATCTTTGCCTGCCATACCCCCATACATCCAGATCCCCTGCACACTCCTTTCTGAAAATCATGTTACCAGCTGCTCTCTGACCACAAGCGTTCAAAGAACAAAATAAACAGCCAGTGCACGTGAAGAGGGGCCAATAGGCAGAAAGCAAATCGACGTGACCAGATGTTTGTTTCCAAGCACACGACTCTGTGGCGGGGCCTATTTTTACTATTGTGCCCAGACTCTTTCTTCATTCTTTTTAAGCAGCTGGAAAAGAAAATTGGTTGAAGCCTAACTGATGTTTTATGGTATCCTCTTCTTCTGAGAAAATGGCTGTTTAAAACATTAAAAAGAGGGAGGAGTCACGTCAAGTTTGGCCTGGACTACTGCTTGGTGTCACTGCAGTGAATTCATCTGAGGTAACTGGTCCAGAAGTTTCTGTGTGATTACAAGTGCATTTAGGATACCAGTGAGTCTTTTACAAAGACACGCATATCTTAACAATGGAGAAGTTCTTTACCTTACAGTCTGTCCATTCATTTTAGCAAAGAGAAGCCTGAGCACTTGTTCCTTCTGCTCCCAGGTGAGATCTGAAATGTCCACTTTGCTGCCTGGCTGATGAGTCCTTTAAAAAGGAGAATGACACATATCAATGTTTCTTCTGCAACTTAGAAATAGTTGCCATATATAGTCTATACACACATGAAGAAGAGAAGGTTAGGGGTTGAGGATGACTGAATGGGTTGAAGGCTACTCATCTTTAGTAAATATTTTAAATATCACAAAGACAAACACAGTTGTAAAAGTCATGGGAATGATGGAAAGTGGACCTACCACTGTGAGGCTGCCTCCATATCTGAAAACACGGAGTTGGTACTGTGGGGGCTTTTATGAAAAGTGCGGATGGGTGGGAACTTTAGCTTTCCTGCTGTGGCTTCTCTCATCCTCCAGCGATAAGCCTGCATTGCCTCCTTTTTGTACTGCATCCTGCTGGTAACAATCTCCTGCTTTACCTGAGCCAGGCCCTCGTGGAAGAACTGCTCCAGCTCCGTGCGCTGCTTGACGATGGAGCTCGCTAGCTGCTTGATGTGTCCCAATTCTCTCTCCCGCATTGTAAGCACTTTCTGCAGCTTCTCCAGCTCTACATGGCTGGCCTGGGTCTTGACCAGGGTCCTCTCCTTTTCCTTCTCTATCTTTTGCTCATACAAACCCGCTTTAAGCTCCAGGGCATTCTCCAGGAAGGCTATCTTGGCCTTAAGTTGAGAAAGCTCCTCTTTTGGGGCCTCCATCTGAGCTGTATTCTTCTTTACAATTGACTCATACGTGCTCTGGGTGAGTTGACAGAGGAGGAAAGAAGGTAAATGGATGACATTGAGCTCACACTGGAAAAACTTTGAATTTCATGCCAATGTGGAAACAGATTATGGTTTGTGTGCTAGCTGCTGTGCTGCTGAGTGAGCCGCCAAAGCTTCTATAAGGTGGATTTACACTCTGTATTCACTGTCATCATCACAGGTAAGATTAATGCACCCTGTATTTATTTGTCTTAAAGAGCTGGTGCCAGAAACCTGTGAAGAAGAAGCCACTAAATTTGAACCCATCCACCAGTGGAAACTCACCACAACCACTGACCACTGAGTGGCTGGATAGTAGTCAGGAGGTGGTGGGGGGTGTTGGACTACAACCACAACCAAATACACAGGGTCCACATAAGTAAACAACACAGGGGGAAAATCCACCTGAAATATATATTCTGCGCAGATCTGACAAGTGCCTCATAACTGAAATGATTGAAAATGCAGATGAATGGTGTCTATCCAAGCACAACTGGTGCCTAATAGTAACACTTCTATTTGCTGTCCAATGATTCAAACACACCTTTTCCAGCGCCAGAGATGCATTTTCCTCTGCCAGTGTGTTTGTCCGTTTCACAAGATCCTCTGCCTCTTTTATGTGATATTTCAGTGCTTCATTGAGGCGAACATTCTCCCTGAACACGGAGCGCAAGGTGTCGTCCAACTGCCTGAATAGTTTACAGGACAAACAAGAAGGTTGTTCAAACTTGCTGTAACTCAAGAAGAACATTATTACACATATTCTAAGCTTATTTAAGAGCCACATTCTCTCAGGCTGAGTCAAAAATTACAGCACTAAATGTTCTGTTTAATACGCAGATATTTTAACTATATGTAGTCATGCCCTTGACTTTGACAAAACAAACTGAGTATGTATAAAATGAAATCAATTCCTGAAACTATAAGGAGGCCAGCAGGACCACACCAGTATCAATGTTAAACTTTTATGAGCCGTAAAAAGGACTAAACACAGCAGAAATGTCCATCATATGGCCTTAAAGGGAATAAACTATGACTTTCCACACATGCATTATCCTCTCCTCAGGGGTGGATAAAGATGTGATCATTGGCTTCACTGATGTACACTATCTGAACATGAGCAACCAGTGCGGTCGAGAAAATAACATTAGCTCTAGCTATATATATATTTATATACATAAACACTCGTGTGAGTAAATTATTTTCTCTTTGCGTTGTGAGCACATCAAAGAGCTGTTCAAAGAATAAAATTAGATTGTAAAGGGAACAGCAGAAACACACTCACACGATGGCTTCATTGTGGGCCTCCTTCACTACCGCGGCTATCCTTCCCTCAGCTTCACTCTCCAGCTGAGCCTGCAGGAAATGTGCAGATCTCACTTAATGTTTCACAGGGACCAATATAAGCCACTCGCTATTTTTACAGAGAATTCTCACAGACTTCAGAATACCTTTTCTTTTAAGAACTTGCACTCCATTTTGTTTAGGTTTTCACTGTGCTCTTTGTTCTCAGCCTCCATGTCTTCTCTGATCTGCAAAATAAAAACATCATTATCGGTAGGATTGAAAATATCAGCCATATCTATTAATTCATTATTTTAAATTGTGTATGGATTTTCTTTTTGTTCCTCACGTCACTCAGTTCCTGCTCCATCAGGAATTTTGTCTTCTGA
The DNA here is from genome assembly GCF_009762535.1 of Notolabrus celidotus. Lineage (NCBI taxonomy): Eukaryota > Metazoa > Chordata > Actinopteri > Labriformes > Labridae > Notolabrus > Notolabrus celidotus. The sequence goes on from NC_048293.1 coordinate 14,694,912, forward strand.
AACTCCTTAATTTTTCGAAATCCATCTTGAATCATGTCAAAATCACTTGACTTCTTTCTGAACAGCTCCTTCATGTCATTGATTTGGAGTGTATAATCTTCTGTCTGTTAAAACCAATCATATAATTAAAAGCACAGAATGAAAAACATTGCACATATTCAATGCATGCCTTAAAAGTAAATCCACCCATCTATATTGATGCTGCAAAATTCCCATAGCATCAGCTTGTAAAAGTTTGGGGATTTTTACACCAAAGTTCACATGGGCAATGCTCTTCTGCAAAACCAACTTAAGCACAGATCAGTCAGACTAAATACCTCAAGATGCTACTGTGGAGAAGCCAGCCAGAGCAAAAATGTGACAAAATGACCAAAGTCATGAGAGACTGGCAAAACAAGCACCCACAAACATGTACATGACGACTAAATGAGAGGTTATCGACCATCTGATTACAACTCTAGGTCTAATCGTTATTCTTCACATAACTCTGTCTACATCAATCGACCAATCAGTCGTATTTTTTTTTATGCGCGTGATCTGTCAGAGGCCAGCTTTTTTTTTTTAAATACCAAAAATAAAGTTTCTGGCTTTCTTTTCTCTCAAGCTGTACAGAAAATGAACTTGGGAAAGCCTTTGTCATTTTCCTGACCGACTTTCTCAACACTCAGTTTCATCATGTCTCTCTTTTGAGAGAAACCAGGTCATTCAGCGCCTTTGATGGAGCAGTTTCCATTAGCTAATTTAATTTTTTAGAATGAACCTTTTAATGAGGCACAAACGTCTTGAAGTCACATCTTCAGACTCAACCACAAAACAGTATTTTTTTTCTCAGTAACTGGACATATGTGACAGTTGTCTAAAATAGAGATGTTTCAAGTTAGTCCAGACCATGCCTCTATTTTCCTCCTCTTATTGGACTTTTTTTTTTTTTTTACCAGCATGAAGTAAGAGCTGGAAAATGGAAAACAGCTGCAAGCAAAAGAAGCAAGAACTTTTATATACCTTTTATTTTGTCCAGTAAAGCCACTTGAATTTTGTCATGTCAGTTTGATAGCTTGATTTTAACAAGGAGGAGCAGAGGTCAGTGAGGATAAAAGGAATCAAAATAAGTCTCTTTGGTGTGTGTAGTGTTATGTAACTTAAACTGGTATTTTAAAGTAAGAATCTGTGTGACATGTGAAGTATGGTTAACACATCAAGACCAGCAGTGTGACTTTTCCCGGCCAAGCACTTTCAATTCAGGCTACGCATTTCTTCTGTGGCCACCGGCATAGATTAAAATAACATTAAACCATGTAACTCGGAATGTAGGGTTTGTTTTTTTGTTTTATGGACGCTTTGTTTGCTTGTTGTTTTCTTACATACTAAACGTCAACATAATTATACACAAGACAGCTGCTAAGACACAGCGCAGCACATTTTTCAGATGCTACAGGTTTGAGTTGTGCACGATAAATCACAGCAGTACTCTACTATGAACCATGTTTTATGGGTCGAGTGGAAGTTGTTTCTTTTCTTGTGGCTGCGTTTTAAAACTAACTCACCAGTTTGTTTTGCTCTTCACGGAAGAGTAACTCTTGTCTTTTGAGGCTTCTCTGCAGCACACTAATCTGTCAAAGAAGTAAAACTTGATTAAAACAGTCCCACCCTACAAGTCAATTTACACTCACACAACCTGCTATTCTCCAACCTTCTCCTCTTTAGCTGCATCCTGTCTCTTCAAGAAGCCAGTCATGTCGATGGAGTCCTTCTCAGCGCGGTACAGCTGATTGGTGAGCACCTCGTTTGTGCATGCTAACTTATGGCAAGCCTCACGGTACTGCATGAGCGACTGGTCGCTGACCTGTAACCTCAGCTCCCACAGGGCAGCGTTGGCCCTTGCCTTCTCCATGTCCGACTCTTTGTCTGCTTTTGACTCTTGTTTGGCTTCTTTTTTTCCTTTCCTGTCACAAAACAACACCACTTACAGTTATATTGAACCTCTGAAGGCTACAAGTGTAAAAGTGTGACCTTGTATGCTTGTATGGGGTGTCAAACTCATTTCAGTTCAGGGCGTACAATGTACAACGTACAATTGTACGTGGCGTACAATGTTACAGTGTTACAATGTCATTTAGCAGACGCTTTTATCCAAAGCAATGTACACTACTGTTCAAAAGTTTGGGGTCACCCAGACAATTTTGTGTTTTTCATGAAAACTCACACTTTTATTTATCAAATGAGTTACAAAATGAAAAGAAAATATAGTCAAGACATTGAGAATGTTAGAAATAATGATTTTTAGTTGAAATAATAATTTTGTCCTTCAAACTTTGCTTTCATCAAAGAATGCTCCCTTTTCAGCAACTACAGCATTGCAGACCTTTGGCATTCTAGCTGTTAATTTGTTGAGGGAATCTGAAGAAATTTCACCCCACGCTTTCTGAAGCACCTCCCACAAGTTGGATTGGCTTGATGGACACTTCTTGCGTACCATACGGTCAAGCTGCTCCCACAACAGCTCAATGGGGTTGAGATCTGGTGACTGCGCTGTCCACTCCATTACAGACAGAATACCAGCTGCCTGCTTCTTCCCTAAATAGTTCTTGCATAATTTGGAAGTGTGCTTTGGGTCATTGTCCTGTTGTAGGAGGAAATTGGCTCCAATCAAGCGCTGTCCACAGGGTATGGCATGGCGTTACAAAATTGAGTGATAGCCTTCATTATTCAAAATCCCTTTCATTTTTTACAAATCTCCCACTTTACCTGCACCAAAGCAGCCCCAGACCATCACATGACCTCCACCATGCTTAACAGATGGCGTCAGGCACTCTTCCAGCATCTTTTCACTTGTTCTGTGTCTCACTAATCTTCTTCTGTGTGATCCAAACACCTCAAATTTCGATTTTTCCGTCCGTACTTTTTTCCAATCTTCCTCTGTCCAATGTGTTTTTTTGCCCATATTAATCTTTTCCTTTTATTGGCCAGTCTCAGATATGGCTTTTTCTTTGCCACTCTGCCTAGAAGGCCAGCATCCCGGAGTCGCCTCTTCACTGTAGACGTTCACACTGGCGTTTTGCAGGTACCATTTAATGAAGCTGCCAGTTCAGGACCTGTGAGGCGTCTATTTCTCGAACTAGAGACTCTACTGTACTTGTCTTCTTGTTCAGTTGTGCACCGGGGCCTCCCACTTCTCTTTCTACTCTGGTTAGAGCCTGTTTGTGCTGTTCTCTGAAGGGAGTAGTACACACTGCTGTAGGAAATCTTCAGTTTCTTGGAAATTTCTCACATGGAATAGCCTTTATTTCTAAGAACAAGAATAGACTGTGGAGTTTCATATGAAAGTTCTCTTTTTCTGTTCATTTTGAGAGTATAATCAAACCCACAAATGTGATGCTCCAGATACTCAACTAGCTCAAAGAAAGGCCAGTTTTATAGCTTCTCTAACCAGCAAAACCGTTTTCAGCTGTGCTAACGTATCTGCACAAGGGTTTTCAAGATGTTTCTAATCATCCATTAGCTTTCTAAAGCGATTAGCAAACACAATGTACCATTAGAACACTGGAGTGATGGTTGCTGGAAATGAGCCTCTAAACACCTATGTAGATATTCCATTAAAAACCAAACGTTTGCAGCTAGAATAGTCATTTACCACATTCACAATGTATAGACTGTATTTCTGATTAAATTAATGTTATCTTTATTGAAAAAAACAGTGCTTTTCTTTCAAAAATAAGGAAATTTCTAAGTGACCCCAAACTTTTGAACGGTAGTGTACATACGAGAACAAGAACAACACAAGCAAAGATCTAGAGAAGAGGAAACAAGATCAGTACGGGTAACAAGATCAGTACGGGTAACAAAGTGCTTCAAGTCCATTTGGGTGCAGGTACTGCCAAGCAGTGTAAAGGCAATGCACAAAAGTAAATAAAAATTTATTTTTTAGGTACAGCTGGAGTTGATCTCAAGTGGGCCGGACCAGTAAAATTATAACATAGTAACCTTTGTTTTAGTGCAAAAAATTGATTCATGAAAAATTGGATCATGAAGTGCTCTAAAAAGTCTATGAATTTCCACCGGATTGTGCAAACTGCAAATTTTCTTTTTCCTCACTTCACGAGTCCCAGAGCGCCGTTCAGGTGCGCTCCATCAGGACTATGATTGGATGCGACCCCCAGAGGACAAATCTGAAATAGCAGTTACTCTTATTGAAAAGTTGCAAAATTTTCACTTTGCAACTAGACATCCCAGGGGCCGGATTGGAACCTCTGGAGGGCCGGTTTTGTCCCGCGGACCGTATGTTTGACACCCTGTATAGACACGGTACTTACCCGGCCTTTGCCCTCTTCACTTTGGTGACTTTCTTCTTCGGCATCGCTGCTTCTTTTACAGGCTACAGGTCTTACCCGACACCTCAACGAGCTACCACAAGGAGAGGAGAACTCACACGGTAAACACTCCAGAGGTTTCAGAACTTCACTGTCTGTAACGATAGCAAGCACCGCTCTGAATGTTTGTGTGGTGAAGTTGCCATGGAGACGCTGTCACGAGAAAGGTCAAATTTCCCTGCAACAGGACCTTTGGTTATAAATAATGAATATTCTTTATATTTAATGCATTCAATGAGATACAAAGTTAACCACGAGGTAATAACATAGTTACATTACAAAGAACATATGAGAAAGCCAAACCATTGAGGCACTGCATTTCCTTATTTGGATGGATGGATTAAAAGATTATTAAAAGTATTTTATTATTACACATTGGAAAAACATACATTTTATTAAAAATAATAATAATAATAAAGCTAAGTCGCATGATCACACCAAGACAGGTACAAAATACAGAATGAAAATCATGAATGATTGAAACCTTAAAGCTGCTGTAGGAATGGTGTAAAAAGCATTGCTTTTTTTCTGCTGGGTTTGGAGAAAAGGTCATAATACCTATCTGTACTCATCAGTAAGTGGAGTAATTTGAGACTGTTGCAAAATCTCTGCGTTTTCCAATGCCTTTGTATCAAGCACAGTTATTATACCCCATGTTCCTGTTATGACGGACCAATCACAGCTAATCTCCAATCCTCCGTCCTGATTGGTTAAGGGGCAGCCCTTACTACGTCCTCCGATTGGTTATGAGTCCGGCACTATCATGATGGCACACGCCGATCTGTGTTGCGGGGCTAAGAGGAAATCTGGTTGGGAGGGATAGTGCTGATATTCAAAGTCCCTCTCTCTGAACAGATGTTTACTCTGTGACTACCAACAGCAGCTTTAACTGACACTATTGTCACAATGGAAGAACAGGAGGACCCATGTGCAGAAAATAAAGATTTAATAATAAAATAACAAAAAAGGTACAAACAAACTTACTTTAATGTCCAATAAACTGAATTCAAACGGAAACACTGAGATAAGAAACACACACAGAACACAGGAAAGACGAACATTGATCCAACACAGGACAGGGGACACAGAGGAACTAATTGACTCAGGTGTGGAACCCAGAACACAGGTGAAACTAATGAGAGTAATCAAAAAGGAGGGAAACACACAAGGACAGGAAGTAAAACTACACAGGGGATCAGAACTACAAAATAAAACAGAGAATGCAAGACAAGACTAAGAAACACAACAAAAGATGGATCACTAAACACACAAGGGAGACAAAGGATAACTAATACAGAATAAACACTGGGAGGAACCAGGGCATGAAACACAAGAAACTAAACCTCAACTCATGACAACTGTGTCCGTCAAGGTTTCAATCATATGTTATGATGGTGTCAGGTAATATTCCAGTTCATAATTTTCTAATATCTGGTTTTAAATTTACTGCCAGCAATACATTTAAAAAAAGTTTGGACAGGGACAACAAAACACTGAAAAAATTGTGAAATGCTTAGTTAAAAAAAGACTATCACCCCAGCAAGGTTAATTTGCAACAGGTTTATAAGATTACTGGGTACAAAAAAGGCATTCCAGAGAGGCAAAGTCTCTCAGAGGTAAGGATGGAAAGAGACTTTCCACTCTCTGACAGACTGCATGAGCAAATAGTTCAACAATTTCAGGATAATGTTCCTCAGCATAAAATTGCAAAGAATTTGAGGATTTCCTCATCTACAGTACATAATACCATTAAAAGATTTAGAGAATCTACTGAAAGGAAAATTCAAAACCAAAACTGGATGGCTGTGGTCTTTGGGTCCTCAGGAGCACGGCTTTAAAAACTGACTGTAGTGGAAATAAGACCACTGTTTGTGAACACAGTTAATCACAAGATCTACAAATGCAGGTAAAAACTGCAAAGAGGAAACCATATATAAACATGGTTGTCACATCAAGGTTTGACATTTGTTTTTGGAAATCATGGATGCTGCATCCTCTGTTCTAAAGAGGGGAGGGTTCACCCATGTTGTAATCAACACACAATTCAAAAGCCAGCATCCATGAAGGTACTGGGATGAGTAGCTTACACATCTCTGAAGTTACCATTGATGCTGAACAATATACAGGTTTTTCCCTGTAGAAGAGACTGGGTGCTAAACTGACCTGCCTGCATTCCCGGCTTATCACCTATTGAGAAATTTTGGCGCATCATGACACAAAAATATACAACAAAGGAGACCCTTGCCTGTTTAGCCCATGAAATCCTTTATCATGCAAGAATGGGATCACATGTCACTGTAAATACTGTAGAAGTGGTCTCCTCAGTACCCAAACACTTACAGAGTTTTGTTAAAGGAAGAAATTTTGCAACAAAGTAAACATGGTAAACATGTTCATGTTCTGACTTTTTGAATAGGTGACTTTTATAGAAATGGTAAACATTTGAAATGTTGTAGTTTATTCCTAAAATATAAAACATTGAGATTGTTAGGAATGTTTTCAGATTTCCTAATGCTCTACTAATTGATATATTTTTAGAATACCAACAAACTGCTTACATGATTTAAAACAAACTTACTTCAAGCAACAAAAACTCTGAAACACAGGAATCTCTGAATCACAGGAATCCACATCAAACACACGTCACAAGCACAATGAACCAACACAGAAGGGAGAGGCCAAATAGACACACTGGGTAACGAGTAAAGACACACAGGTGAGGACAACAGGTAGTAAAACTAAACTTAACACACAAGAATATTCTACAAAATAAAACACTGAAAACCAAATCAAGACCACAGGAAATCAAAGACAAGGAATACACATGAGTATACAAAAAAGGCAAACATAACAAAAGGGAAATGAACACATGAAACAAAAGACCCTGGAAACTTAACACACCACAACAGAGACAAGAACAACCAAAAATCTCCAAGAGAAAACAGACATAAATGTGACAATTTCAGTCTTTGAAAAATAAGCATTTACTCATTATGAACTTTTGCTGCTAAAACTTTTTGCTGCATTTTAGTCTTTTATATCACAAAATAGCAAAATAACAATTGTGATTTTCTCTTATAAGTAAAGTTTTTAATGATGAATTACTCAATCTATCTATCAGTGTTAGGGACAGAAAGCATTAGATGTGTGTTCTGTTCAACAGGCTCTGGACTGACACAGATTGGCTGTATTTGTCACTTGTCTTGTAATTATAGTTTTCTCATGCTGGGCTCTATCAAACAGGACCTGTTTGCACATGATCTCCTCCCACAAGATGACATGAGAAACATTTGGCTCCTGTCCACAGTATTGTCCATGTTGTCCTGAAAAGAACTATGTGTAACTCACTGCCATCTCCACAATCGTTGTTTTCTGGAGTTATGGGAAAACCACTAAGGTCAAAGAAAATGCACGTTGGCTTACATCTTCGAAAGGAGCTCGTCAAAAAGGAACAATGTAGAGTTAGCATAGGTCATAATTCAGACTCAAAACCACTGGATTCTCCTCGTTATCTTGTTTGGTTTTCTGCAGGAGCCTGGGAGCGTCCTGCGCAAATTATCCATTAAACAAAAAAGGAGATATCTCAAAAGTGTTGGGTGTAGCTACCGTTAACTGCAACATATAGGGTCGCTCTCTGCTCTGGCATCATGAACAGAGTTTGAAGACTAAATTTAAAGGTAATTACTATGACAGTGAGAGGAGAAAACTGAAATAACCCTGAGCTTTTCAAAGCTGTCATTATCATTGGAATTGTAATGACAAGGTTTGGGTCTCTTCAATAGACTTTCTGGGGTAGGACACCCACAAACATGGCATTCCTGAGGCCAACATTGCAGCATATTAATGATATATTGCACAGTGTAGATTACAAAGCTGGGGTCCCTTTTCATGCTTTACGGTTTCAGTTAACTTGAAACAAAATACCAAAAGTACCTCTCTTTGAAACATTGTGTTTGCAGTGTGCTGTGTCATGCTGTAAAGAGACATTACTCACTGTGTTTTAGAAGTGCATGTTTTACATGACATGATTTTGCAGCATACAGACTTTCCAATACATTTGTAAGTGATTAAATCTTGAGTGAATATAAACTTGTGTTGTAAAATTTTAGTTTGTGTGACATGCACGATTCAGGGCTGACCCTATTCCTCACATCATAATGTAATATAAAAGTATTACTAGGTGTGTCTTCAAAATGAACACATGCAGTGATTCATGCAGTAAAATTAATCTAATAGTGGATTATAGCTTGATTTATTTCTAAATGAGTTTCTACATCAACCACAAGATGTGTCTTAACATTAAACGTCTGAAAACACCCAAGAATGGTTTCAAAAGAAAATGCAAACGCCAGACGAAACATGTCTTCAAAATGGTATTTCTTTTGGGACATTTCATTAAGGGCTTATCACTCACATTATCACACTGTTAACATGAAACCAAGACATCTCCAGGCACAAGTCAGTGAGAGGTCCTGCACATGTACGCTTTGATAGGGGCGAACGACCATTCTGGTTACCCGCAGGATTTGAAAAAAGTAGCCACAGTATTTAGAAAAAAGGAAGGAGGAAAGAAAGTCCAATATTTTTAGTCCAAATTACAGTGTTGGAACAGTGCTTTGCACAGTCGAGTGTCCTGGGAGTGGAATGGCATGATGGGTGAACACTAGTGCCAAGCCCCACCCTCCCCACATTGTCCTCTCTGTGGACTTCCCGCACTCTCTCGTGCCCATCTGAAGGACCTCTGCCCTCCCCTTACCCTCCTGACTGGGCTGGCTGGCGGACGGCTCGGTTTCTGCCTCAGTCTCCTGCTGCTGCGTGAGGTGAAACAGGCTCATACTTAAAGCACATGTTAAGTTGGGGTCTTGGCTGGGTCAGTCCTCCCGGGATGCCTCCATTGCTAGACTACCAGCGCCCACTGTTTCTGTCCTTTTTTCTGTTGATACGAAGTGGGTGGAAAATATCACAGTGAAGTACAAATCTCAGTTCATGTAAGGTCTCTGAGTTTCTGTGCCCCTCTACTGTGGGATATCCTTCATGCATCTGCATCCTGCCCCAGATCTAGTAACATTACATGATGCAGCATTAGCTGATGCAGGACAGCATGGTTTATGATGCTGTGCCAACCACCCACCTAAAGCAGAGAAACAGCCACTCATGCTTTTCATGCATTCTGTCGTGAAACGTGCCATGCTGCCCAAATATTTTTCCCTTGGAAAGGCTGCGGTTAACACAGTGATGAGTGGGAGTGAGATGATTGCAAACATTCTTTTAACTTTTATGCCAGCTGGGTGCAGGTCACATTTGCATTTTAGAAGGTTGGTGAGAGGCTGCAGTGGATTTTATGTAGGGATTATTGTCTGATCATTAAGAAGAGGTTAAAGGGGATCTTTGTTTATATAATTAATTCCAGGGACTCAACATGATTCAGTGGAGGTAGTGATAAAACAACCACCTACAACCCCAAATGAGTCACATTTTCTGTCTGAAAGAGGAGTGTGAGCCTCAGTTCATTTATTGTCTACCTCATAAACCTGAGATATTTTAAATTAAGCAAGACACACTAGTACCCACATTGTAAAGGTTAATTCCGGTACAAACAGTGGAAAATTGTAATATCTTAGTTCATCTGTAAAACTCTGGATGACATCCAGATGGGAACTTGCATCACCCTTCATTTGCGCTGTTGTGAAAGTCCAAAGAGTTGCAAGATTTTGCGTAAGTCTTAAATACACCCATAAAAGGTATTTTAAGAACATTTCTTGAGTGTTTTAAACTTAAGCCATTCATTTAACCTCTTTAAAAAAAACTTTCTCCTTTCTTAAGGGGATTTTTTTTTGGCTCCAGAACAACTAGTAAAGATGAGGAGGGGAAAAACATAACCAAAAATAATACTGTCCCCTGAAGAAAAAAAAGAAGGGAAAAAAGGAAATGCAATTGCAGGTAGTCAGCCTCCAGCTCCCAGGAGGAGGGGGGACTCCTGATGGAGCTGGGATGGACTGTCACAGGATTGGTGGATGGCTGCTCCCGGCGTGGCCCCATGCCAAGCCCTTATGTCTTTATATACGTAAACAGATGACCGGACAGTCCTGAGTGTGCATCGCATCCACTCTGCCTCTCTCCATCTCCTCTGCACCCTTCCTGTCAATCTTTCACTCCAGCATCCACCGAGGCTTCTTCTTCTTCTCCACCTCAACTCTACTTTTTTTCTTCCCCTTTTTTTAAACTCCAGTTGTCTCTTCTTCACGAGTACAATGGCAGCTCCGAGCCTGCTCCTCACTGTAACCGTGTGGCTCCTCTCTGAGAGCCTCTTAACGGAGGCAACTTACTACCGGCACCACCGATACGTCCCCCACTTCTACCGGTACCGGGAGCACTCTGCCAACGCGGAAAACCTCCTCCCTGAGATCTCCAACCCGGCGCCTGCAGTCACGCAACCCCGCGTCCCGACCTACCCAGAGATCCCCGAGGTGTTCCATCCGGTGCCTGAGGTCATCCATCCCATCCCGGAGGCTTTCAACCCGGTGCCTGAAGTGGTGTACCCAGCACCTGAGCCCTTCCACCGGCCCCTGGTTCACGAGCCGGAGCCTGAAGCCTCATCCCCCGTCAACGTGAGCCGGGTTTTCTTCGGGATCATGTTTGACGCAGGGAGCACAGGCAGCAGGATCCACATCTACAAGTTCATCCAGAAAGATCCGGGTAAGTGCACCGGTTCCCCTCCTTTCTCTTAACCACTAGGATAGTCTATTGCACATGCAGCCGGCTCCCACTCTGTCTGCGTACTGTTGGGTCATTCACTGTGTGGTGTAAGGACAAACATGCACAGGCAGAGCGCACGGGTAATACAGCTTCTAAAAGTAGCTGAGGTGGACTTTAATTTGCCTGTCTGACTCATCTATGTAGGAAGTAGACCTCTTAAACTGGGTCAGGATGCAGTCTAAATATCACCAGTTGTAAAAGAGAAGATATGCAATTACATGTACTTCTGACTCCTTTTAGTCGAGCTGCCAGTTCTGGATAATGAAATGTACCACGCAGTGAAGCCTGGACTCTCCGCTTATAAGGACAACCCTGAGGAGGTATGTGTGAGCTTGTTGTTTGTATCATAACTTGTGAATTATCAAGTGTGTAGAAGAGTTGTTGACTTTCTGCAAAACTTAAAACCACACAGGTTTTCTTTTGGTTGGGTTGATGTGATGTCAAATCTGTGTAATCACAAAAATGTCCCGTGCCGATGCTGCCCACAACTGTTTTATAGAGACTTTGATCACTGTTGCAATTTTGAAGTGTGATTGAGAAATCTCAATCTGATGTCACCTTTTCTGCAGGGCGGCAACACCATCCGACAGCTGCTTAAGATCGCAAAGAAGACAGTGCCAGAGGATTACTGGAAGAGGACCCCAGTGGTCCTGAAGGCCACAGCAGGTCTGCGTATGCTGCCCGAAGACAGAGCCATTGCTATTCTGAAGGAGGTGAGGCACGTTTCTCTCTCTCCCTTTCTCGCTCTCTGCCCTCAGACAGTTTGGCACAAACACTGCCTGTCCCGCCACGGAACGGGATGAGAAACCACTAAGTGCTTACAAGTGTCACAGAAAAAAAGGAAAAGGCAGCAGCTCTGCCCATTTGGTGGCTATCATGTTGCAAAAAAACAGCTGTTGTGGGGTTGTGTGGAGTAACCATATTTGTCATTTAAAGTATTAAATCCAGGCTTCTGTTCCAGCCATGCTTGTGGTTGAGTTATCTGTCAATCTAAAGCTGAGAAGGCACAGTTTGTCTTCTGCAACTGAAACACACCATGTCCTCAGTACATGAGTTTATTTTTGCTGTGTAGTTTTGTGTTAATGTATAGCTTTAACACATGCCTAGTAGATGTTGATATAAAATGATGAATCTGTTCCACAGGTGAGAGACGTGTTTGATGAGTCCCCTTTCTTTGTGCCAAACAACAGTGTTTCCATCATGAATGGAACAAATGAAGGTAAGTTATCTTTGAACATTTATTCTCAAAAGGTTGATGTTTTTTTTTTGTTGACCCAGTTATTGTACAACCAGGTGACTCACTTACTGAGGATGCTTTACACAAAAGTGCTCTCGTAATTGTTTTTACAAGAGGTCTGTCCTAGAGACAAATAAATAAACCAGTGTGAGTTTCTGTTCCACGCCCAATAATTTAGTGCGATCCTCCACATCACTCATTAAGACTCCCTCACTATGCTATGTTTCATCATACAGTATGTACCAGTCATTATCCACACTTTATGAGCGCAATAACTTGACATCTGAGGCAAATGTAATTACCTGGGCTGGTCTTAGACCAACTTTGCTAATTTAATATAACCCTCAAAGGAAACTAAAAGTCATCTTCAACTCTAAATTTAGTCTTTGAGGTTGAAGAGCTTTAACTGTATGGAACAGGGCCAGCTGTAACAGAGACTAATGCAGACATTTTCCTTTCCTGTGCTGTTTTAGGAGTCCTCGCTTGGGTCACAGTGAACTTCCTTACAGGTAAGACATGACTTGTGTTTTGCTATGTTGGTGTTAGTGGTCAGGAGGCTCCATATCTGAGGCTCCAGTGTACACAGAAAGACGGCTGTAAGAGACTCTTGTCTCCTGTCTGAGGTTATGAGATTGAATCACTGGCCCCAAAACAGGTTGCATAAACAAGCAATATTTCCTCAAGTTTTTCACACAATTATGACAACATCAGATTTATTTAAAACATCAGCCTGAGGCAGCAAACCAAAAGGGTATTTTCCCTCTTGGTGGGAAAACATGCATACATATTTCTGACACTAGTGCTTGTAAAAGTTATAAACTGATCTCTTAATAAACCTGCAGAAGTTTCCTTCACTCCGGTTGACCTGTTTGCCTTTGGCCTTATTTTCCACAGGTCACTTGTACTCCAACACAAGGAGGACAGTGGGCATCCTGGATTTGGGTGGAGGGTCTACACAGATCACTTTTCTTCCCAAGTCAAAGGTGAATCAAATATTCTGAGATGATTAAATTTAAAACAGTTTTCACCAAAAACAAACAACCACTAAACAACTGCTTTTCCTCCAACAGAAAACAGTGGATTCTGCTCCCCCGACTTACATTGCCAATTTCAACCTCTTTCAAAATACATATCAGCTCTACACACACAGGTAAAGAACACACAAAGATGCTCTTTTTTCACACATTATATTCTGTTCATCAAGATCTACAAATCGATCTGATTATGAACACTGATTTTGTTTCACGATCACACAGCTACCTTGGAAATGGCCTGTATGCAGCTCGACTTGCAACACTTGGAGCACTGGGATCTGATGGTAAGCTTCTTGTGCTTTTAGTCACCTTTCTCTTTCAGTCATTCCACCAGTGAGCAATTGCAAAACAGTTTTCTTGTTTTGTTTTTTTCCCAAGGTCTTGAATGGAAGATTTTCACAAGTTCCTGCCTCCCGAAGAAGTTCAGACAAGATGTGACTTTTGGAGGAGACACCTACAAAGTTAGCGGGATTCCAGACGGTAAGATAAAAGCAGGCTGAGGTTTTGATTGCCTTCCCAGTGCCTTGGATCCGGCGATCCATGCATTCCTTTCCCTCTCTCTGGAACCCAATAGAGTACAGTATGATACAGTCTTGCATGAGAACATTTATGCGCTGAAGTTTCTGTAACCTTGGCGCCAAACGCATGTTTTGTCATCCTCTCTCTCTCTGTCCTCCCTCTTGAACAATTATACTGCAGTCAACCTTGTATTTAAACGAAAAGAAAACTGTCAGTTAACTTCACAAATAAGGCAGTCACTCCCATACCACAGTCAAGTAGCCAAAAGATGCTGGGCTTGTCCCTGAGTTGTTTTTTTTTGTGTAACGAGTGGCTTGATCTGGACCGCTCACAATTATGTGGTAAAAATAGACAGCCCAACAGGGCCGTGCTAACTGCTGCTCTTGTCAGCACATGGTTTCGCCGGCACAACTGAGCCGACCATACTCATGGGGCTGTGTAAAACTCGTCCTTCTGGGGCTTCCCTTGTATATTATATGGTGAGCCCCCAGCTTCAACCCATGGCTGACCTCAAACCGAGGCTCCAGACTCGTCTCATTGCATTCCAACCATCGCTGGCTCTAAGCACCTTTAACTCATTGTTCACTCCATCATTTCCAATAAAAGTTGCATAAATCTTTGACTAAACCACACTTACATTTTCTCTCCCTCACCTCAGGCTATGCAGGCTATAAGCTGTGCTACTATGAAGTCATGAGGGTGATCAAAGGAATAGTGCACCAGCCGTATGAAGTGAAAGGCAGCAGCGTCTTCTACGCCTTCTCCTACTACTTCGACCGAGCTGTGGATTCTGGCCTCATAGGTGAGTGGGCACAGACCAAACAGTCACAGTCCTTCAGTACCATTATCTCTCAGGGTAATGATCATCTTTTGCACAAAATGAGCTATTCTAATTGAATGTTGCATGTTTTCTCTGCACAGATGAGAGCCGAGGTGGTGCAATTGAAGTCAGGGATTTTAAGAAGAAAGCCAAGGAAGGTAAGAGTTACATGCTCTTCTCTTAACCTACAATTTTCCAAGTTACATTTATGTTTCAGTCTTCCAACCACTGAAACATTATGAAACAGATTTCACGCTGTAAAAACATCACATCGCTGAGCTCTTTCTGGGCACAAACATTTGGCTAAAGTACCCCAAAATTGGTACATTTTATCTTGAGGTTATAGGATAAATGTGGTTTGTAAAATAATATCATAATAAAACATATTAACCGATGCACACCATGCTAATCAACTTATGACACTCCTAATATTCCTGTAGAAGCAGATTTTTAGCAAGTAGGACCGAGGTTGGTGCATTACATAAGACTGTTTGTGTTGTGAGAACACTGTCACATGGTCTCGAGGAACAGCTCTGGCTCAGGCAGGGCTGGCATCTGAGCTGAAGACGTCTGTCTGGCCTCAGCAGGAGGGCACCTGACAGCCACACACCACCTGACACATACTGAAACGCACAAACTGTGAGCTAGGCCACCCACCCACACCCTGCAGCCTTGTGCTGACCCTCGCCGTTCTCCTCGCACCTCCCTGTTTATTCAGCCAAACAAAACAGAAAGGCCATCTTTTAATCATGTAACACTGGGGTTTGAATGGGTGTTTTTTTGTAAAAGCATGGAACAAGACCTCATTGTGATGCAGTAAAGACACTCTGTAAAATAGTTTTTTTTTTTTGCAGTCATGTGAAACCTGTGTTAATGTTTGAAACTTGTGTTTTTTGTGTTCTCAGTGTGCAACAAAATGACCAAATACCGTGCAGTCAGCCCCTTCCTCTGCATGGATATGACATATATCACTTGTCTGCTAAAAGAGGGCTTTGGCTTTAAAGACAGCACTGTGCTGCAGGTGAGCAAATCAAATCGGTTCAAAATATGCAAAGCAACACTAATGCTCTTTTTGTAAAGCGCTTCAAAAGGCTTAAACACTGTACTTTTCAAACCAGATTGACTGAGGGTGTGGGAAAAAGACTTTCTTAATGGTGATCTTTCTGTCACTCTGTTCAACAGCTGGCCAAAAAAGTAAACAATGTGGAGACGAGCTGGGCCCTGGGAGCAACCTTTGACTACTTCAGAAACCTCAACATCCACTAAGGACAGCTCGCTGTCGCTGCAGCCGGCACTGAGAGGGACAGTCTGTCACTGTGGGGGCTACCCGTCCTCCACCCACCCTCAATCAGCCTGTCACCCTCACAGACACACCTGGTCCCCCCTTCCTCTTTCCTCAACCTCAGCACCCTAGAACTGTTGAAAAAAAGAAATCACTATATTTTTATAAGGCCAGCTATTTCTACTGTATGTTGAGCCCATAACTGGTGGGCTGACTTTATTTTTTTCTGTAAAAAAGGGTTTACATTTTTTATTCCTTATGGGTGTCTGATCAGTCGTGAGATCTTTCTCACTTAAAGCGTGTAGAGGGTAGTTTAGAAGCGATACAACCAGTCATGGTATTTTGGTGCTTACTGTGGTCCTGGTGTGCACTGTGCAGAGCAGTGGAATGATTTAGAGACTGGTTGCTGGAAGTGCAACTATAGTTTACTCTGTAAATGCTTACAAATCAATTTCTTTTTATACTCACTGTAAAGGATTTTACAGAACCCTAACTCATATTCCCTAAACCTTAGACACTTTTTGGAAATCGAGCAGATTACAACCGTACAACTTCTTTGACCTTCGCACATTACACTTTAATCGCAGATATTGTAGCTACAACATGATCAGTTGTTTTGATGTCGACCAAAAAGTTGTACATATTTATAAAGAGAAAA
Organism: Notolabrus celidotus; assembly: GCF_009762535.1. NCBI lineage: Eukaryota > Metazoa > Chordata > Actinopteri > Labriformes > Labridae > Notolabrus > Notolabrus celidotus. The sequence continues at coordinate 14,711,585 of NC_048293.1, forward strand.
GTGGAAAGTGAGAACTGTGGAGAGCAGCCTCTCACAGACTGTGTTTTACATGTATGGGAGTAATGCCTGTATTTTACACTTCGGCCATTATTTCTTGTTGTGTCTACAGAAGAAAGGACCTTATCAGGCATGGCTTAATTGCAGGGGACTCAGTCCTGAGCTGTATTTTAGACTAGCAGAAGGGAAACCTCTCATCAAGGGTAGATAAAGCATCCAACAACATAATTCACAGCCATTAAACGCAGCAAAAATGAAAACAGAAATTATGTAAAAAGCTTGAAACCCACAACACTTTTATTCATTGCTAGTTGCTCAAAAACATTAGTTATATTAAATTCTGTGTGATTTGTCTTATGAAATGTACAAATATTTATATAACTGAAAGTTTTTCTAATGTAGAATATTTGAATTATCCTCACTAAAATAACTCTTCATATTTTCCTCTGTAAGCCTTGCCTTTGCTGTTTTTCATTTATTACATGTTCAATAACTACTGCTGTGTATATACATAATGTCAACTTTTATTAGCAAAGTATTTTGGACAAAAACTGCTTTTTGCTTTGCGAAAGCTTTGTGCTGCACATTTGCTCAGAAATGCCTCTATGTGCATCAGGATGACTAACCTGGTGACTGACAATATGTAAATTGTTTTTACTAATTCCAGTGAAATGTGTGTCTACATGTATGTTTTAATAAAATATGAAAAATATACTCTGTATTTATCTATTTTTTTTATCCAGACATGCAAATGGTAATGAAATGCCCTTTGGTGCACTCTTATCCTAAAACCCTATATAAAAGTTGCTTTTCACAATTGAGCTTAAAATGTTTTATAAAATTGCAAACTTTGGCTCTGCCACATTATTTATTCCAGCTTTGCATCGTTTCCTACATGATCAACATGTTTGTGATGAGTTAAAATATACTCCTTGTGCACTTTTGTTATTGTAGATGTATTCTGGAGTAAGGCACATATAAGAACAAACAAGTCACATAAGAGTTAAAATATATATTTTAATATCTAATTTTTACATTCACATTTTTACAGCCATTCAGGTTTACAACCCTTTGCACATTCACAAACAACCACAGCATGACTGATGGGTCACTTGCCTGCAAACGCCATGATCTGCTCCTGCAGAGTAAAAAGAGACATCAACAGAGAAACTTGGTTACCTTTGACTCATGCTTAGTAAAACCCTCTAAAGGGGAACCTGTAAACCAGCACACTCACAACATTTAATATGGAGAAAATGCCACGTTTAACTTTGTGCCTCCAAAGTGAAAGGGCTTTACAACCCGCTACAGTTGTGTTGGTCTGAATCACTTAGTAGAGTATAAAGCCATTTCACATGAGTGGTCGTAATAAAAGGGGTGTGAAAACACAAGCCAACACCGCTGTCCGCTGCCCCAGGGCCAGCACTGCACCCCACCCACACACTTTTGGTAACACTAAATTTGGGGCTAAACTTAGATGCCATAGTAGTAGGTTCAGAACCCTGGAAATTATAGACACCGCTGAAGTAAAGCTCCGTGTAATCAGAAAAGAGGGTGGAGGGATGGGGTCAGGCTGGAGGCGGGGCTTAGGTTTGACAGGTGTTTGATGTTATCTGAGTGATGTGCAGGTTTACAGGAGGATCTGTTTCAAGCTTACTTTTAGAGCTGGAAGCATGTTGGTGGCCTGCAAACCGAAGGTGCGCAGGAGGACGGCAGGAGCAGCGTTGGTGGAGTAAAGTCGTTTCATGAGGTCGATGGCAGCCATCATGGGCAGATTGTGTCGTTGGCGATCAGTTTCATATTCTAACAAGTGTTGTATCGCTCCTGTACAGACAAAGGGTTAAAAGAAAGGACAGAGTTTAAACTTGTCATATGTTTTCTCTATTAAGTCAAAATACTGGTTCTATTTTGGCTTCGGAGCATTTAACAGATGAAAAAATAAACATATTATCCCATAACAGGATTTCATTTTTCGTAAAAAGCAACTTACATGCAGTTCTTGGCAGAATGAACAGCAAAAACAACATCAAACAAATGTTACCGGAAAAGCTGCAGCTTTTTATAATTCAGATCAACAGCATGCGTTTGAGCTGGGGCAATGGAAAAGAGCTTAGAGGAAACCACTGCGCCTTGGTTGCAGCGTTTGTGTCTGTTTAGAGTTCTCACTGACCCAGGTCCTTCCCGTTAAAGGCCGCCTGGCTCAGGAGCTGCGTGAGGCAAGCCACATCCCCGAAGCCCAGGTTGGCTCCTTGACCCGCCAGAGGATGGACACGATGGGCTGCATCCCTGCAAAGACAAACATATCCCCTTTGTTGACTCAGAGTGTCCTCATTTATACATAGAGCAGGATCGCTGTGGGAAGTTCCCCTACATGTAAAGTAAAACATTTGTAACTCAAAAGCTTATTCTAAAAACTGATTTTTAGGACTTGAACAATCGATATCTTTACTTATAATCACAAGGAAGTCTAGATAATTATATCAGATCATCAAATAACTTGTCTAGAATTGTATGGGAGTTTGTTTTCCTTTTACAGCCATATGCCATATCACTATCTTACCCAATGAGAGCAACCCTGTGCCTGATGTACTCTGACGCGTGACCCATGCCCAGAGGAAACATGACCCGTGTCTTTGGGCCGATCCCTGCCACACTTGGGGGAAGCTGTCGAGGTGAACCTGCAGAGGGCATGATGGCTGACAGGGCACTGCGGAACACAGAGCCAGCTGTCTCGATCAGCTCCGACTGGTTCTCATTACTCCACTGTTAGCACACACACAGACAGGCGAGAAGACAAAGACACATCACAGAGAGGAAAAATTGCCAGCAAAAAAGAGAGAAAACAGACGTTATCCCTTTTAGTGGACAAAGAAATTAGCTGACATTGGAGCAAAGCTGAACTCCAGGCCAGCGAAAGTGCTTTTTTCCCTCCTTAACTCACTGGTTTGGCAGGGCTGTGGGAGCTCTGCTAATTAAAAGAAGATGCCGGCCAGGCTATGCAGTTGAATTAGCTCTGTTTGAAAAACATTCCATGCAGTAATGGTCGACACTGGGAGACCACAGGTTTAATTAGCAAACCAGGCCTGAAACCAAACGTGACTCAACCGTGGTGACCCCGTCCATCAACAGGCCCTTTAAAAATAGCCAGCTTGGGAAAAAGGAGTTTCTCCAAACATAAAGAAACGGACAGTGAAGTATTAGTATTGTTTAAAGTCTGGGCACAACAATGACAATATTGTTTGTGTGAGTCAAGGAAAACAGTTGAAAACGCATTCACAGGGTCTGTGGAGAACCCCTGCCACATACCGCACGCTGCACAGAAAGTTATCAACATCCCCCCGACTGATGTGGAATCAGAGTTTAAACACAACATCAGCACTTTGATGGATGAGGGAAGACTCACAAAGGCAGAGTTGATGGCGTCAACAAAGCTCTCCTCATCCAGATCCAGCAGCTCCTCTGCGAGCCGATGGCTGGTCGACCACACCAGAGAGCTCTCTGTGTCTGACAGCTGCAGGGTACAGAGAAAACTGATATTGCATATTTAAGTGACAGATGAATATTTAGCAAGAAAAAAACAAACAAACTGAGAAAATGCTGATGTATTACCGGTAACATTGCAATGGGCCCAGTTGGGAGGAACCTCTGCCATGCAACATTGTTCTCCGTGGGCTGCCAACACATAAATTAAACACTGAAATATTGTGGTATTGTATTGTATTGCATATGTGTTAATTATATATACTGCGCACCAAAACAAGATATAATAAAGTGTACTTCTGGGTGGGTGTGTTGTTCTCTGCTCGATGACAGATGTGACAATAAAATTACTGTCATATTTAAAACAGAATGCAATCACTTAGTACCATACAATAATGTGTGCAGAAAGTATAAACACAATATGCAGCAAAAAAGTTCCTATTGTAGTAAAGCAACAATAATTGTACTGCGTGCATATGGTGAAGGTGAAGCCAACCTCTGATAAGTGCAGCACAGCAACCACAGCAGATTGGTCATAGTTCCACTTGACTGTTGGTATTCCCAGCTCCCGCCTCACCATCGAGTTTGGCCCATCTGCACCAATCTGAAAAACAGACGGAGCAAAACAGAAACTCAAAACAAAACAAAGAGAGGCTGACTCCAGTTTGCATGACAGAGCCAAACTCACCAGCAGCTTGGTCTGAACACTCTCTCCGTTGGCCAGCTTGACCTGCACCCACGGGACGGACTCTGCTGCCTCATGCGGCATGGGCCATGTATACTTCACCACCTTGGACCTGTACTTCACTTGCACGTTATCTGACGGACAACAAAGACATGAAAATGGTCACTTCAAAGGCGGCTTTGCAGAATTAAAAAAAGAGTGGTCCTTAAAATAAAATGGTGTGACTCTCACAACAAAGGGATCAGTCGTGGTCTTTTGTTTGTATCATCACACGAAATCAGTGCTTTGCAACTTTTTTGGTCAAAACGCGAGGATGGTTAGCCTGCAGCCCAAGCAGTGGAAGATCTATAAACCACCTCGTAAAACACCACTGGTTTTCCTGCCTGGCACATGCAAGCTGCTGAAGTTCACATTTGACAGTCTTCTTAATGGTTTTGGCCTGTCACTTTGCACTGACTAATAGTGTTTATCTGCAAGAACACCCTGCCACACTTTGCACATGCTGCCAGCTGGTTGGATTCAGCACTTAAACAGCCCCTCTTCCTAAAATATCAGCAGCTGGTCATCCCAAACATGAAAGGATCTCTGGGTGACGCTGGCTTGGGCTGACTTGGAGCAAGACCCATCCACAGAACTGCAACTGGTTCCTGAATACGACATCAAAAATGGGTTTTCAGTGATTGGAGAGCTGGGTAACATTGAAAGCTGCCCTGGAGCACTTTTCATGTACTGCACTGAGCACAACAGCAGCACAGCTAAAACGAGAGAAGAGAGGGAGAAAGAGTAAGAGAGAAAGAGAGAGAGAGGAGGACAAATGGCAGGCACATGAGGCAGAAACGTGCTGCAACCACACATCTGTTGTTTGGCACAAAAGGTTGAAAACTGTTTATAAATATGCCACTTTAACTGTCAAGCACGTAGCGGAGCTAAGTTTTATTTGCGAACCTCACAAAAGTTGGTCTAATGTCAACAGCAAAGCGGCACTACACAATGTCAGCGCTTTCGTGTCTTAAGAGGTGGCAAAGCTCGGGAGCACATGGCAGCTTTAAATAGGTCACTGGACCACTTCACGTGTCAACAGAGGGTGTCGGGGCTCCACAAGCTCCCAAAATGTGAGGTTTTGATTGAAATTGCAGGAAAAACCTAAACGCCTCCAAGAGCTGTAGTTGTCTTTAAAAATAGCAGGAGGGGGACCAAATAAACACAAATCTGGGGACAGGATGGAATAAATGTGGTGGCATTAAGTGCCAGACTCAGCATCTATTAGGCAGATGGAACAGGAATGAAAAGGTCTCACAGAGTGCTGCTACAGTCAGGAGATTCATGTTTTGATCCCAAATGCTTTGCTTACCGGACAGAGTGCCCAGCTGCTTGGTGAGAGCAGCCACAACGACGTCGTTCTCCACGATGTACGCCATCTCCTCCTCCAGGTTCTCCTTATCGAAAGTGATCAGGGCATCCGAGCAGGCATCCCAAACCTAAATGAGAGACCAATTATGCCTGTGGTCTACAAGTCTTTCCTTAAATGCATCCCCTTTCCTTATATATAGCTGGGCAGAGAAGTGCTGCTTCACTTAGCTGAACACATCAAAGTTTTTAGCTGCTTTTGGAGGTTGGCACAGGGTGCATACATCAAACCGAGCAACATGAGGGTCACCAATACCCCTCGAGCTGGACGACTGACTTTAACTTAATGGACATGACATTTATGTGATGTGGATTTGAGAAACATTTTCTTGGAAAGACAAATAACACATGACATGAATGTGTACACACAGGCTGAATCAATATTTACCCGCCACCAAGAGTGGCAGAAGGAGATTTACGGGTTGGCTTCTTAATTTCAACCCTGGAAGCACCGTTTGACTTCAACATGAGGGGGTAAAAAAAGTGTTTCTACAAGGTTAATCCTCTCTGGGCTTGTAACTATGGTGACAGAACCCATCATTGTGAAGTAATATGCTGATGTACTCCTTTTTTCCAACTCGCCATAAAGTAGGGGGATATACTCTACAGAAAACCACTAATGGCAGTGAGTTTGCAGCTTGTGATAAGTGGTTGGGGAGAAAGATTTACTGAGACCAGCCCAAAATTGTTTTGGGTTTGTTTAATGCGGGGTGAAATGATGCTGCTTTTGGGCTGGTGCATACTTTCTCTGCCATGTTTAAACAATACACATCCTTGCAACTTTACAACAAGAAAAAAAAAGTGGGAAAAATGACGCGTTGATGGCGAAAAAAAACTTTGTTCAACTTCTGTTTCAAATCTAAACCCTCAATGCATACTGGATGTTTAAGGTGGAAGAGCATTTTATAGCATGGAAAGAATGTTATTTCGAGCTGACCTGCAGTACATACTTTCCAGTGCTATGGCTGAGATGGATATGACTGCAATTCAATGGACAAACAAGCCAAAACAGTGGTGGCAGAGTGAAGGTATAATGGGAGAGGTACACTACCATAATCACTGGAAGGCAGTGCATGATGACATCTTAGGCCCAGAGAGAAACCCTGCGGTTGGGTGTTTGGTACACGCCGACCACATCTTACAAGAGGGCCTGAGCCTGCACCCACAGCCGTAAGCCGGTTCACTCGGCAGCAAACAACCACTCTACAAATCTTTCATCTTTTTACCGTTGTTAACGTGCATCTTGATAATCATACGATGTGAGGAAGAGTAGCAATTTAGAAACATCAAAATGATTTACCTAAAATTGAAACATAAGGCTCTTATAGATAAAACTTGGTTGAAAGTGCACATGGACGGCCTTCTCTTATATGTACCTTGTGTGTTTTGGCATTCCTTGTGTATCAGATCCTGAAAAGCTACTGAAAGGGCATAAATGCCACAGAGGAATGAACAAAATGCATGCTGCCACCGTGAAACCACTGTTTGCCATTTTAATGTGAACAATTACACACCATACACATGATTATATGATACTGTATTGTGATGCTTGTTCATTAAGCTGAATGACTGAGTAGAAGCCGAGAGTCACAGATTTCGCCCTCCGCAAATTGTATGCTGCCATGATTGATGGATGACAGAAATACATACGGTATGCCTGGAAATTAGAAAGTCTGGAGGACGTATGAAAGAAACTCAGGATGTATAACGACTTCGGGGGATGCACAGCGCTACAACAGCTGTAGTTTATTCTTTTATGATACTTTTTTTATCTGTTGAGAAACTAGAGCAGTGGTAGTTTCTGTTTGCTTGTTTTATGTTAACTTTTCCAATAATATATATTTTATTTTTGAAAATAAATGTTGTTGTAGACTGGAGCTTTACATACCTGCATCTTTTTGTAAGGCTTGCACCTCATCTTTGTGATGTTTTCCCATACTCCAATACCTGAGAGTGCACAAACACATGGAGACAGTTACAATACTAATTTATTGTAAAGAATAAATAAACATTCAAATCTTTTACAAATAAACACTTTTTAAAAGTCAAAACATAAATTTAAAATAATTAAGCATGATGAACAGTATGTGTGTTCATCCCATCCAGACAGGAGAGGAACCAGACTAACAAGCTACTTTGATCAGGGTCTAGTTTTAGCTGAACTTGGCAGATTAAAGCAGCACTGTGAATAACCACAGACACCTTGAGTTAAGTGGATTTGTTTCCTAAACGGAGAGCCAAAAAAATCATAACTGTATCCCTTTAAAGAGGGAACATATTTTTGGAAATTAACATTCCGTTACGATTTTTCTTTCTTGACCAAGTCTGATACCAAGAACCCCTCTGATACAGGTGCAACAAAAAATACATATTATTCTAACATAATAGGCGGTAGTTTGTCCTACTAGCATTGCATGGAGGTGATAAAATTGATATAATTTTTGTACGGCCTGGCTCATTAGACTGAAGGAATCATAACCTAAAAGCAAGCGCAGCTAACATAGATAGCAATCTGACTTGCAGTGCGTCCTGAATCCTGTGCCCACTAAAAGAAAAGGAGAGCAGAAACGTCGGCTTTTAACATGAGACTGTTCTATTTTGTGGTTATACAGATCTAAGTTATCGTTTTGCCTTTATTTGACAGGACAGCTTGAGAGAGACAGGAAACATGGATGAGAGAAAGGAGAATGGCACGAACAAAATCAGGAATCTTCCCTTCGACCAGTGCAATGAGGACTGAAGCCTCTGAACATGTGGCGCCGACCCTACCTACTAAACCGGCGCACCCTCAGTTATCTTATCTATAATCAAAAGAAAAATAAAGCCTTAAAATCTGTCATTTCAAAACACTGATTGTTAACATTTTGCTTGGCTTGACTTACTCACTCTTTGCTAACAGCCCACTGTTCTTTTTTTGTTGCTTTTTATATAGCTGTGTGGCCTACGTGATTTTCTCCTTCTGTTTTAGAGATGAAGCGATGACTGCTTTTTTGTGAGGGGCTTAGAAATGAAGCACATTTGCACCCTTAGGGTCAGTTCAGGGAGTTCCATATCTACTCATATTCTATAGAACAGTTTAGGTGGACCTTTCAGATTTCAAAGACAGGAAATAACAAATGAAAATCATCTCTAAACTTGTCAGTATGGAACCTCTTTTTCATGGGGATTCAAAATCTTGAGTCAAGTTGAGTAATTTTTTATAAGCACGACAGAGATATATATGAGTGTATGTTTGCCCAGGTAAGAGCTGAAGGCAATGATATCACAGCAAAGCGCCATGTTTCAAAATTACTTCTTTGCACTGGACATCAGAATCCCAGCAACATTTTCTATAAGAGCGGAGTGAGAGAGGTAATTTGGGCCAGTCTTCATCCTCTCTTTCCTACTGCAAACTCCATAAACATTATTGTTCTAAAAATTACATTCCTGGTGCACTGGGTCATGTGAATCACTGTGGGGAGATCTATGTTTTGATGCTAAACATAATGTAAACGTGATGATATTTTAAGACCTAAGGCAGGGTAAATATGGATGAACTTATGAGTCACACTGTCTGAGTGCTTGAGCCTCATAATTGTTGTCTACATCTACTTTGTGAACCTATAATGGAGGAGCTTTATCATTTTTGAGACATTCTAAACTTTGCTTACTGTTCATGTGTTTTTTAGGTCAGCTATTTTTAGTTGTTCCCAGAGTTAGGGTGGTGGATATGGACATAGAACATGTTACAAAGACAAGTCTGTCAAGTTCAGATTAAGTTACACTACCTTAAATCAAAGACTTTCTTTTCCCCAAATCTCTTAAATTGAAAGACTTACTTACTAACTAAAGTCTGGGCTGAGAAAAAAAAAATCTCATTGGCAGCTGTATATGAGCAAAATTAAGAAAAAACTACAGCATCAGGAAAATTCCAGGTTGGCCCATCAGACGAGGAGCAATTAAGGTCAAATATGATCCCTTCAAAGCCCTGGACACCGGACAGTGTCTGATCCCTGGCTTACTGTGTGGGAGTAGTTTAATAGTCTAGAACCACAGGCTCTTCCCAGGAAGGGAGCTAATCACCACAGAAATAACTGCATTTCAAAATAACTTTTGAAACTGGCCCATTGCTTGCATCATCTATTTCAACACAGACAAAACAACAAATACAACAGCAGCAAAAGTTATGGCTTTGTGTGTTAGTTTGTGAAACTGTATACTGTACCACTGAGAAGGGTTGCAGAGCCAGGACTGATGGAGCTGACCCTGGTGCTGTACATGTCAGGGACCTTGTCCATCACTTTCTTGTTACCCGCCTCTAGCAGGAGGATCTTCTTGCCCTCCAAGTTTGGATCCATGCCTGTCATAAACCATGTACTGTGTCAGAGAATAGACTTTAAAATCCTGCTGATGGTTTATAAAGCACTGAATGGTTTAGGCCCAAAACACATTGCTGATCTGCTACCTGATGACCTCTGAGGTCATCAGGTACTGGTCTGCTTTCAGTCCCTAGAATCAGAACGAAACATGGTGAAGCAGCGTTTAGTCATTATGCACCACATATCGGGAACACACTCCCTGAAAGCTGCAGGTCTGCTCCAACTCTCACCTCTTTTAAATCAAAAACTAAGACTTTATTTACCACTGCCTTCCTATCTTAGCTCATTTTAACTCACTTTAAATTAAAATTTTAATGTAATTTCTAATATATTTCTAATTTTCCTTTTCTTTTCTGTTTTATTATATTTGTCATTTTAATTATGTTCTTTTATGCTTGTCTGAATGTCTCCAATGCTTTTAATGTTTTAATGTAAAGCACATTGAGTTGCCCTCGTGTATGAAATGCGCTGCACAAATAAAGCTGCCTTGCCTTGCCTTACTTATTGTAAAAAGTAAATAAGTGACAGCACATCTATGTTGACAAAGTCTACAGAGTTTCACTACAGAATCATAATAAATCAATCATGTGATGTAACTGTGAGTGTCAAGGCAATCTGGTTTGATTACATGATATGCATGGGGACCGTTTCTGATGACTCTATCCTCATTTAAGATTTGGCTGCATTATAAGCTGAGGTTACACACCCACATGTTGTCAGTCCGTGTTGGGAAAACATCACTCACCGAGGGAACATGCCATTGCAGATCCAACCATTCCTCCTCCGGATATAACCACATCATAGACCTCACTCTTGCTTGAGTCACCCCCACGTTCAGCACTCACTAATCCACGGCTGATGATTTTAACAGCAGATAAATGCTTTTCTGCATTATAACACCGGCCAAGACCGTTTAAGGTCAGCGTTGCCTTTGTTAACTTGTGCATGATTCAGTCTGCCTTCAAATTGGACGAGCCCCAAATTAGAGTAAGGAAGCAGGTCCAACCATACAGTCAGGATCTGTTGATATGACAAGCGATCACACGTTTCTCCTTGAATATGTCCTAAAAACGGCAGCTGTGTCCCTTCTGTAATCCAGCCATGTTGTATTCACAAGAAGAGCTCCAGAGGAAATGCTTCCGGTTTCCTGACCAATCAGAGGAGACGTTTGTCACTGCTGCGTGGCTGCGTATATCCAGAGAGAGGTAACGCGACTGAGCTGTGCAGAAGTGTAGGTGAGTTTAAAGACTTGTTTTTTAATCTCTACATGGATGTTCTTCTTTTTAACGAGTAACATAACTTATAGTCTTCCAAATTCATTGCTGTTTTTCGAAGTTTAACGATTTTGAAAACGATTAGAACGAGAAAATACCTACAAAACTCGTCTTTTTGACATGACGACTCTTCTTTATCTTTAGTTCAAATGGTAACCTCTTTCCACATGTTCTCTCTGGTTCTCTTTTATTGCAGAACATAGTGAGTATCAGTGGTATCTGCACGCTGAAACGTCGTTTCGCCGTCAGCTGACGTTTAATGTTGAGTGCCCGAGGTCTGGTTGTTATGGTAACCAGTTCACACAGGTGGAGTTGATAGAATACAATATAATAGAATAGAATAGAATAGAATAGAATAGAGCCGTGGGAAGTGGCTTTAAGTTGGGGGTGCTGTAGTAAGAGGTGCAATTTTTTTTCTTTTTGCATTTAGGTTACTTATGCAACTGATAGGCTATAGTGCACATACATTTTATTTTTATTTATCTGGTTTGAATACAAGCTTTCAAGATAACTTTTCATTATAAATTCACAAATTGCAACTTCCATACCCCGTTGTACAGCAAAGAGCATACAAGACAAACCTGGTAAAACAGGCCCAAAAGGCAGTAAAGCGAATTGAACAGAACTTATCCAAATACATTTCAGCAGGCACACACACAGGGCCCATGAATCAGGTTATTTTAAAATGAATAATGGTTTAAAATTGCTATAATTATTTCTCAAATCTTCCTCAGGCATTACATTTTCGGAAAATAATACAATAAAAAAACTGATTTATTATGTTACTTCATGTAATTGTTTCAACTTATTTATGCATCCAGAAAAAATTGTGTGATGCCTTTTCCAACAGTGGGTGCTGCAGCACCCTCAGCACCCCTACTTCCCACGGCCATGGAATAGAATAATGTACTTTATTAATCCCCAAACGGAAATGTATTAATTTTATTATTAACCTTTATTGCAGGTAAAAAAACAATTGAGATCAGGATCTCTTTCACGAGGGTGACCTCTCCAAGAGGTCAGCAGCACATGTCATAAAAACAGTTACACGAAAATGACAAATTAAAACATACAATTTATAAATGCATAGTGTTTTACAATATGAATAAGAGGTGTGGAGGCTGTAACAAAACAACAAACAATAATTTAAGTTTTAAAACACAGGCACTGTTCAGTGCTCTCACGCTGTCTGTCCCTCAGGATAGAACAGAAAGCTCCAAGTTCAGAGAGTTTCAGTGGAGTCTGTAGAGCATTCCATGCCATGGGGGCAGCAAAGCTGAAAGCTCTTTTTCCAAATTCAGTCCTTACCCGAGGAACAGATAAAACAAGAGTAGTGCAAGAACGCAAGGTATAGGAACTGATTTTTCTCTGCAATAAAGCGGACAAATAGTGAGGAATCAAGCCTAAAAGAGCCTTTTAAATTAGGGTCAGCCAATGTTTGTATCTTCATGCACTCAGAGAAGGAAAATTTGAAATTCAGGTGTCGGGCAGATAAAATTATGAAAGTCACATAAAACAAGTAATTCAGGTGTCTGTCTGCTCATCTCCCATTGGCTAGAGAGTTGTGAAGCCTAATGGCTGCAGGGATGAATGATTTTTTGTATATCTGTAGAGATGAGCCGTCCACTGCCACTGTTTCTCTAGTCCACAAAGAAGTTGTGAAGTGGATGATCTGTGTAATTTAGACCTCTAGCTTCTTCTGTGTGCATCTCTCCACCACAGCCCCCAGTGAGTCCAACCTGGTTCCAATCACAGTGCCTGCTCTTTTCACTAGTTTGTCCAGTCGCCTCGCATCCTTGTGTTTTATACTGCTTCCCCAGCAGACTGCAGCATAGAATGACACACTTGCCACCACAAACTGATAAAACATCTGCAGCATCTTACTGTAGATGTCTAAGGATCTGAGCCTCCTTAAGAAAAATAGGCAGCTCTGCCCCTTCCTGTAGAGTGCATCTGTGTTAAGGGACCAGTCCAACTTGTTGTCCAGGTGTTCACCTAGATATTTGTGGGTTGGCACCACCTAGATGTCCACCCCTCGAATGTTAACTAGCTGATGGCAGAGCCTGGATATAGAATATTGAACTGTTTTTATTTAATACACTATGATATATTTTATTTCAAACACAAGCCAGTCACCATTTTAGACTTGATGATGTCACATAAACACTGTCAATTAGGTAAAACGATGGTGATTGAGGAAATTCAAAGCAGAATGCAGAATGATAAAATGGATATCAGGGAAAGCGCTAACATTTCTTCACAGTAGCCACACTGACAAGGCTGCCTGCAGTGTCTGCAGACATTTCTTCTATGTTTTTTCTATCTGTCTCATGTGTGTAGACATCAGCAGATGCAGAGTATTACAAAATGCCATTAATCTACCTGATTAATAAACCAAACGATGAATCAGCCTATCTCTACTGAGGAGATTAAAGCTGGCTACATTGTAATTTATAAAGCCTCAGAGTATATATCAGATGAGACAAGTCAAAGATCACAGAGGAGGGTGCCTTTTTATTTAATTTTTTTTACATTTTTCACAGCAAATAATCCCAATGAGCGAAACATTTCATTGTTAAATTAATTCAGGATGAGTTTTGTTTTGTCAGAAAACACAACTTGCAAATTTTCAGGACAGAATCAGCATATAAATAAGAGGTAGTATCACTTTGTCCACAAAATCAACACAACTGGATGTCCTCACAGGTGTTGTAACAGCATAGCACTTCATAATCTTGTTTACAGCAAAAAAAAGAGTCATTAAGTACAGTAAACCTGCAATAAAACGAGTTAGATCAAAGCTTGTTGTAAAATCACAGTCCAATACATATACCCTGCAGCAGTATAAAGCTACATCTATAATACAAACCTCTTAGATTTCTTATTATTTTCTCAGTGTCACAGGTCAGTGAAATATGTCACAGCCAGAGACCTTGCTGGAAGATGGACTCAGATCAGAGTTTATGCTCCAGCAGCAGCTAAAGGCTCTCAGAGAAGCCCTCAGAAAGCAGCTGCAGGAGGCACAGAGGAAACAGACAGAGGAGCTGGAGAGGAGGATTCATCAGAATGCTCTGCTGTCAACAGATGTAGTCAAAGGGGCCGGTGATAAGATTGACGTGAACCCTCACATCAAGTAGGTTTCCTTGAGTTTCTTTAATGCCTTTTACAATCACACTTCATCTTCTTTCTTAAAGATCTCTGCTTTTTCCAGAGATGATGGACCAAGGGGATCGACACTTGCACATCAAAAGACTTTGCACCATCAAGGACTCTCAGAGAAGCCTTACTCATCTCCCCCAGCCTTGGTATCTTCAGAAAACTGGAAAACTGTTTCCTCTAGGCCTTCCACACTTACACCTTCACATTTAAGGAAAGAGAGGGAGGCTGAGGCTGAGTGTCAAAAGAAGTTCTGTGCTCTCTCAGTCCCCGGCCACATCACTCAGCCTCTCTATCAGGAGATGATGGAGCTGAGGGAAAAGGAGAGAAAGCAGGAACATGAGCAGAGAAGGGACTTCCTGCTTACTACTCAAAAACCCTTCAGCTTCCAGGAGAAGGAGAAGGAGAAGAAAGAAAAACTGCTAGCTATGTTAAACCTGGTCTCACAGGATCAGAAAAACAAGGTTTCTACTGTGAGGAAACCTCCAAACAAAGACTTGTCACACTCTGAACGGAAAGGTGGGTTTCCTTTAATTGCAATGACACTGAAGTTTACTCTGGTATAAAAGTTCACCTGTTTACTTGCTTACCTGTCATTAAACAGACAAATATTCTGACAACTTGAAAGAGTACATGACCGATTGGTAGCAGTGTCTCTCAGCTTGTGATCATTTAAAGCCAGATAAACAATCAATTAACTTCATCTAGAGCCAAATCACAGCAAATGGCAGTTTATGTTAAGAGCAGATCTAGACAGTAATCTTAGCTACAGTGGCTAGGAAAAACTCTTCTTTTTGTACAGGCAGAACTCTCAAGTGTTTTAATAATTACAGAAGCAGGTCTAGGTCAGCAAGCAGCCCCTAACAACAATCTGTAGGAACTTGGCAGCTAAGAAAGCACAACAACTCCTGGTAAGATTCAAAGTTCGAAGCTCTGCATTTGTGGGACATGGATGTATACAAAATGAGAGAGAAAGGAGGAGGGAGGAGCTCATGTATATATCTATTGCAGCCTATAACAGAATAACTAGAGGCTGATCCTAGCAAGCCTAAGCCAGCCATAAGTATAAGCTTAATCAAAATATATGCCTTTAAAAGCCAACTAAAAGAGTAGAGGGTGTCTTCCTCACTGACATAAGCAATTGGATGATTGAACAGGAAAAGAGCTTGATAAATAAAGGCTCTTACTTACTGGAGACCTAAGTTACCACAAGCAGGTCATCGATACACATACGTGTCTCTTGCTTCTATGTTTCAATGTCATATTCAATGATTCAGAACATTCCTAGCACACAGTGGGGCTACAAACAAACACATTTGCTTATTGTGCTCCTAAGAATCAGAGCAAAGTTGTGAATGTTGTGAATGTCACAGAGGAGTGTCTTTGAGAGTTTCTCAATGTTTCCACTTGTACACTATTGATGGCGAATACATGTGTGTGTTACACTGTATATTGTGAGATTACTCCATCCTTTTCCCACTTCACCGTTTTTCTCTACAGATCAGGATCTCAGAAAACAACTCACTGCTCTAACAACAGTCCGTCAGGAGAATCCTGCTGTGTCTGGCAACCCCAAACTTCGCACTGCTGACCGCACCAGAAAAGAAAAGTTGCGATTCCTGGATGAGAAGCCTAGCTTCCAGCCCAAGATCAACCCTCAGGTCCCTGACTTCAGCAGGCTGCACAGAGCCTTGCAGACAGAGAGGCTGAGAAAAACGCAGAGCAAAGATGGGATAAAATGCCAGCCTTTTCATCTGAGGACATCTGCCAGGGGAAGCAAGATGAGCACTGAGACCTCCCAGGTAAACATTTTGATGTATTCAGACATTTCATTAACAAAAGAATCTTAGGAAATTTGTTTGGTGGTTTGATGGTTAATATAAAAGTGTTGTCTCATAGTATTTACCGCTAACAAAAGAGGAACATTTAGTTTGGTTTCCTTCTTTTTAATTTTATGTTCAATCATTTATCTTCTTTTTTAGAACTGTCATGGTCCTCCTCTTTCTTGAGGTGATCATAATGACAGGCAGTTTTTAATCAAGTAATAATTGACTTTCTTTGAAATGTAACATGAAAAATGTAACATGAAAAATGTATAGACTAAGCCTTTGAAGAGCCATCTCTACAGTATTTAAGTAAGAAGACTTCCAGGGCGCCAGGCACCAGATGGCTTCATGTTATAATTTTACTTTACTGCTCTATGGATGGTTGGAGAGACACATCCACCCACCACTTCATCAAGTCAAGACATTTCTCTTTTTCACAGGGTTAGAAAACCACTATCGGTTGAAGCCTCTAATATTTCACATGACAAACGATGGAGATTATCTAAGTCTGTGCTTGTCTAAAAAGAGTGATGTCACATTGATTGCACCAAATATGTGACAACTGATCTTTTAAAAGCAACTTTAATACTTTTTTTTAAATAGTTTTTGTAGATTACATACTGTACATTACTATGATTGATTCCCTTTTGACTTAGAAGTAATCATAAAAAAATGATGAAGGGCTGATCAAATTTAACTCTGTTTTATGCCTTTTTACATAACTTGTTGGGTAAGAAGATTTACTGAATGGTTAAAGTTTTTCTTCGTCACGTGTTATTTTTGAGGCTGTTTAAATCACCCCCTTCGGTCCTGGAGCTGTAAAGCTATTTAAAAAAACACACCAGTGAGCCCTCTTCAGGGAGGAAATGTTCCCCTCCCTTTACAGTTGTATTTCAAACTTTCTCCACCACATAATTTATCAAGTGTAACCCAGCCTTACAGTAAAACCATGTAGCATTTGATCATTTTTGGTTTTCTATTCCAGTGGGAATATCTGTTCATAAGATTTATCACATCGTTTCATAAGAAACAATTGCCACGTACTGTATATCTAAGTCAAAATATCTGTGTAGACATGATTTATGGATCTATTGACAGGCAGTGAGTCTTCTCTGTTACATCTTTGCAAGACTAGATCTGCTACTGTATATCAGGTGCTTCTCTCCTCACTGAAGGGTTTTATTTCTAAATAAATTCTCATTAGCCTCCTGCACAGATACCAAGAACAAGTAACCTCTGTAGAAGCAAGTCAGTGGGGGCCTTAACATCACTGTCCACAGACACACTCCCCACATTCATCACAGATGCTGCCAGGAAGCGCTGTATGGCTATCAGGTGACTTTTCAGCATGGCTCAGTAACTTCAGATTATATTTTCCTACATAAATGTAAATCTATATCTAAATGCAGACTTTTCTAACTTGTACAGAAAATCAATGGAGCTGAGGGAGAGCAAGACTCAGGAGAGTGTGGACTGGTTGAGGAAGTACCAAATGAGGTCCCAGGCCATAAGTAAGGCAGTCACTCTTCATGCAAAGCTGCTGGACCCACACATCAGCTTAAAAGAAGTGTGTGATGATAAACTACAGCAGCATTGGTGAGTGCTGGTCAAGCGAGGCCTCTCATTTTCGCAACCTTTGCAACTCCCATCACAACAACCACAACAGCTTCGACTGTAATCTTTTCTAACATGAAGGCACGCTGACCAACAAAGGATGAGAGAATACACGAGGGAGTTACGGGACATGAAGGCACGCGTCAGCGAACGCCCTTATCTGTTTGAACGGGTGACTCAGGTAAGCTGCACGGTAAAACGAATTCACATCTTTTCTTTATTGACATGCTTTTACAGTCTAACTTTGGGTTTTTACCGGCAGAAAAATGCAAAAGCTCATGCAGAGCAGACGTACAGGAACAAGCTGAAGAAAGCTGGATTAAAGGAGCAGTTTGTTAAGGAAAAAGGAGAGACAACATCATCCATATCCTGGGAAGAAACAGATGAGAAAGACATTAAGATCAGGTATGCAGGACGGGAATTTTAAGCAAATTTGTTTTGCATCCACCGTGTAATACCACTGTGTCCGGTAAATATATGAATAGCACTAGTGCTTCAGTGCCAAGGACTTCATGTGGTTAAGACGTATTACATTACATAATTTTCTGAGCTTGTCTTGCTAGTCTTCAGCGGAGAAAAGACAAATACTGAAGCCAAGCAAAAGTTCGACATAATTACAATATAGTCATTTTCTAACCCAACATGTCTGATTTAGGGATGAAAATGTAGACGACGGAAAGAAAATTGAAGATGTGGATGAGAAGAGCGTGAAGTCCAAAGAAGAAATGCCATGATCAAAGAGGGTTTAGGCGGCACTGAGTTTTTTGTGGCCTCCCCGCTAGAAAACAACACTGTCCTCAGAAATGATTCATGTCACGGCTGACTGTCCGCAGCAAGCGTTTGGTAGTTTAAGACTTCCAACTATAAATTATGAAATTATAAAACAATCTGGACTTTACAATTACAAATGTTTGGCAGTATGACTTAAGGGAGAAAAGTTTATAGATCTATATGTTTTTATGGGTAGTAAATATTTTATATGTTCTTGAGTTTTATAGATACACGTATATAGACATAAACATATAGACTTATGTAGGATCTGCATGACATTTAAGCTGAATAAATTCAAAATAAAAAAAGCTTCCTTGGGTTTATGGCCACAGTTTTTCTAAAGAATATAAACTCTGTAATTTAGGAAATTATGATACTTGGTTACCAGAATAAACAGTTCAACAACAACGTGACATTACATTGTTGCAACAATTTTTTGTTTTACCCACTCTGCAGCAAGAAGCTTCTGAGATCAAATTAAAGGATTACTGGGGGTATAAGATCTTTTTTACTGCTGGATTCCTTAAGAAATCACTGAAATGTCGCTTTTTTAATTTCACAGGTCCCATAAGGACACCCAGCGTCTGACATGGACATTTTTTAGATGGAATGGTTAAAGTTTCCAGTTGTTTCTTTTGCCGCACTGCCTAAATAAACGTCTCACAGCGACCATTTAAGTGGTCTGCACCAAGCCCATAGACCCACATCAAATACGCTTATACACTGGCCTTCACTGAAAACCTGTGCTTAGACAGCTGACTTCCAGGAATTTTAGAAATCATTTTAACATACAAACCACATGGGAATGTCTGCCTATCTTAACCAATATAATCAAAAAGTCATCATGAAGTGACCAATACAGATCGTATGTTTGCTTTTTGTAGGCCACTGTGTCATGCTTTGAGGCTGAAGGCAGTGTTTGCGCGAGTGTCAATCAAGACATCCCTAAAAAAGCCTTTCACATGAAATTACAATACAGTGAGTCCTTCCAGACTTGTGTGCGTCTCAACAGAGGAGGGCTGCTTGAAGGTGAATTTAACAGTATTCAGGATGAAATCTGCCTGGTAAAAAAAAGTCAAAATGTGCTCCCATACTGCTTATAGATGTAACGAATAAGCATAA
The DNA here is from genome assembly GCF_009762535.1 of Notolabrus celidotus. Lineage (NCBI taxonomy): Eukaryota > Metazoa > Chordata > Actinopteri > Labriformes > Labridae > Notolabrus > Notolabrus celidotus. The sequence continues at coordinate 14,731,275 of NC_048293.1, forward strand.
AGTCCCTTGCAATAAATCTCAAACATCACATGACAATGCTTCAAGGGCTTTATCCTCTCAGGTTGTCATGGGAACCATGTTTCCCTCCCCACTCTGCCTTTTCGCCCCTCAGGAGAACGCTGCGCACCTCTGATTCCCCTGATGCGCAGCTGAAAACAGAACCAATCTCCCACAACCTGCTAGATAACATAGGAGTGAGAAGCTTCCTCCTGTGAAATGTGCGCAGATGCAGACGCCTGTGACCTCTCTGTAAACACGCTGAAGTGCCTGGAATGCACTCGGAAGCTGAGAAAGGGAACAAACACATCTCATTTAGATTAATGAGAGGCTGTGTGCTGGGCAAGCAAATGTTATGATCACGCTGTTTGAGGAGTGGCTCTGCTTGGCAGATCAACAATGTAATTTCACCAAGGTGGTATGTTCAGGTCCCTTATTTTTCCAGCTGCTTTAAGATATAGAAATTCCCACAGGTTTAATTATGTAAATGCATGGGTTGCAAATGTATGCAGCTGAGGAAACAGCCTAAAATAGATGATATAGGCCTCAAACGGATTCCCTGTCTCTGTGAGTTCTGGGTCTCATATTTCTCATGTTCGATTTATTCCTCTGCAGTGTTTAAACTTTGCTGTCAGCACCTGCCCTGCAGTTACCCCTGTGTTCCCTCTGTACCTCAGCACCTCATCTAGCCCGCCCACCTGCACACCTGTTCCCACATCCCCATCAGCAGCTTATATAACGGTCCAATTACCCCTCCTGCCTCCATGTTGGGCTCCTTCTCTCTAGCCATATCTACTGGATCATCCTTTCTTATCTTCCTTCACTGCTTTTCTAAAAAATATGTTAAAACCTGAGTACACCTGTTGTTTACTAGTTTATTTTCAGGCTCCCCCTTTTGGACTAAACACAGTTTTTATTGAGCCTTTAACATCTGCATCTCCTCTGGATGCAATACTTGTCTTTTTCTAATTTTGTTTTTGATATTAATTTCTTGTTAACTTGAATTATGTTGTTAATGAAGGCAGAGTGTTTAAAATGCGCTGCATGTTGTGTGTGCATGTATAGTATCTATGTGTTTAAGTCCTTGGTTCACCTGCAGGAGGAGCTGTGGCTCACTGCAGCCTCTCTGGAGCAGAAGAGATAGATCCCTCTTTTTCTCCTTCAGTGGCATGAATAATATCCCCCGTGTTGGAGAGAGAGCATATCAAGAGGCAAACGGGGAAGGGGACAGAGAGAGATAGCAGCCAGTGTGACAGATAAGAGCGTGGCAGAACTTGTCTCCCTGACTGCACCGCAGGGCCGGGGGAAGATTGAGAGCAAGTGCACCAGAGTGTCAGGCAAGGCTGCTGCTTGCACACACAAAAACACACACACACACACACACACACACACACATACACACACACACACACACACACACACACACACACACACACGCACACACACACACACGCACACACACACACACACACACACACACACATACACACACACACTCAGACAGACCCCTCAGCCTGGCTGCACCAGAAGAAGTTCAGAGAGAGGATTGACCTCAGGAAGGTACTGTATGTTTGTGCGTCTTCTACAGCTGTTTCTCCCTCTTTATTTCTGAAACATTTCTCAAAAAAATCAATCTTTACACTCACTTGATTGTCTTTTTTTTCCAGGTGGCAGAAGTTTCCTCTGTGGATTACCTCGTGTATTATGGCTTTCCTCAAACTGTGCCTTCTCGTCCTGTAGAGGAGTTGTGCGTCTCCCCCTCTTGAAGAACTTGTCTCGTGTTTACAGCCTGAGGTAGGATGGAAGAGCTGTCAGGGAAAGACAAGGAGCTGATACGAGGCAGCTGGGAGAGCCTGGGCAAGAACAAAGTTCCTCATGGGGTCATCATGTTTTCCAGGTAATGTTTTCCTCAACCAGTATCATTCAAATAGAAATAGACAGTAAAGAGGCTTGAGAGAGATGAAATCTTCTATAATGTGTAACAACATGAGCCTAAAAGCTCTACTTCTAACAAAAGTGATAGTATCTTGCTGTTTTTGTGTTGTTACTTAACAGTTGTGATGGTAGAAAATTAAACCTAGGTGTTTAGAGAGATTCAAGCCCGATCTTTCTCTGCACGCTTTCACCATGCAGGGACCGGAAGCTTGACTTGTTGCTTGGCGACGAGCTGCAATAATCCACAATTTACTTTGAGACAGCTGCGGCTAAATCCGAGACAAGCAGGAGAGATTTGTAGATGCATGATTTACAGATTGATTTTGTGGATATGTGTACACCTATAGAACAGTGTGGTATTTATCTGTGGTAGACTGTTTGAGCTGGACCCTGCACTCCTCAGTCTTTTCCACTACAATACAAACTGTGGCTCCACACAAGACTGCCTTTCCAGCCCCCAGTTCCTGGAACATGTCACCAAGGTGAGCTCTGTTCAACACACTCACAAATTTGAGGTCCACTTTGTGCTTGTGCATAGTTTGTAACTCTCTCTGCATGTGTGTTTGCATGTGATCCTAGGTGATGCTTGTGATCGATGCAGCAGTGAGCCACCTGGACGACCTTCACTCCTTGGAGGACTTTCTGCTTAACCTTGGGAGGAAGCATCAGGCAGTGGGAGTCAACACACAGTCATTCGCTGTAGGGGCATCATTTCATCACACAGCTCTAAAAAGCAATTACACGAGTGAATGAGCTGTGACAAAATATTGCATAAAATTACTCTGAGTTTGTGTTTTTGTTATATTTGGCTTTCAGGTGGTGGGTGAGTCCCTCCTCTACATGCTGCAGTGCAGCCTGGGACATGCCTACACGGCGCCGCTGCGTCAAGCCTGGCTCAACATGTACAGCATCGTGGTAGCAGCCATGAGCCGAGGCTGGGCCAAGAACGGTGAAGACAAGGCGGACTGAGGCGCACAGCGGGAGCTGCCGAGCAGTTGCTGTCAAATCACTCAACATGGTTGCCATGGAATAAGGTTGTGTAACTTGCAACGTTGTGGCTTTGGCTGCTGTACATTTGCTCTGTAAGAGGGGTCGCATAGCGTAGCAAATGTTCGGTGTGGTTACACTTTACAATTGGATCGACCAATCACAGGGTTTATTTTCTTTGCTGTGGATGTTTAGCTGCCAGGCATTGGTGCTGTACAGCTGTGAGGATCGGAGCCAGCTTGCTTCAGTTCCTCTGAGTCTGGAGACACTCTGAGAAAAGCAACAAGGATAACTGTGGAGTCTTAATGTATATAATGAGTTTGATATATCTACTCAAATGATAACAGTGACTGTAGTGGTCTTTGTGATGTATCTTAAATGAGTTGCACAGTTGTTAAACACTAGATAATACATTTAGGCATCACACACTACTCAAACTGTGGTGTTACTGTGGCCTGCATTGGCAGCTCTCTTTCTAACTGGAACACAGTGATACTTCAAACGTGTTCAGAGTTTTGGGACTAAGTAATGTGATTTTACAAAAGAAAATACTTTCCCAAATCTTCGTCATTACTGTGCTTTATAATATTATTACACATCAAAACACCTTTTTTTAAAATGTCTGTGACTTTGACTAACATTTAACCTATTGATAAGCAAAGATTTAAAAATCTCTATAATCTGACAAGAACTGTTATACTCTTGATAGCTTTCTTCAGAAACTAATGACTGTTAAGGCGTGCAAGTGCACCTTACTCAACACGGTGTGTGACACTCTCCTCAGTGGAGGCTGTGAGTATGTCCATAGGCGTCAGCTGACTGTTAAACTCTAACAAATAGACTGTTACACTTACAGAGTTCGAAAGAGAAGTTCAGAGCATCTTAGAGGCAGTATAACATCTTTGTTCCTTAGATATCAGTCTCCAGTCATTGTTATTGTGTTGTAGTTCTGTTGTACTGTAGTCGCTTCTCTCAGTAATGCTTTTCAACTGTTATTGTGGCTACATACAAAATATAACTTCAGCTTTAGAGGTGAAGATGAGCAGGTAAGTGTGTTTCTTTGACTCAGAATTTACTCGTCAAAGTAAACCAGGAGCGAGTGTTTGTTTTAGATTTAAAAAAAAGAAGACTTAGTTTATTAAAAATTTAATTAACAAGCAAATAAAACAGAGAATATGTGTGTATTATCATAATTCTGCCATAATGCTGTATGTATCATCCTCAGCTGTTATTTACATCCATGGTCATAATGCCAAGTAACTTAGCAACAGGGCGCCAAGTATTCGATAATAACACCATACAACTGTTAATCCAAGCTGCTGATATGTGGTTATTATCACTTTAGTCTGAGTTTACATTCAAAAGTTTATTTTTATATAATATAAAATGCATCTATGTGTCGTTTTTCTTAAATGTGATGTACTGTAGAGTTCACCCTCCAGATGTTTGAACTGTTCACCCTGCTGCTTCATATCAGGTTTCTTTTGATCATAAAAAAATATATTAACTTATAAATGTGCAATTCTTACAGGAAATTAAAAAAGTCAAAGTTTTATTGAAGTTGTCTACCCCTGCAGAGTATTTTTAGACCGTGCGCTCCAGTGCACAGGTAAAATGTTAATGAACTGACTGTGTAGGTGATGTATTTATAGTGATTTCGTACACAGCCTTATGCAGGTTGATGTTCTCCATGTCTCTGTTCTTTCATTTATCTTACATTGTGTCTTTTTAGCAGGCATGACTGACATCTGGCATGTTATCCTGTTAACATCCAGCTCTGTACATATTGGCTGTGTCACTGTCTACCTCATCATTATCAGCTGCTACTGAACAGCGATGACTTCACCTAGTTATCTTTCAACCAAAAACGCACAATATTATTGTCGTAACTGTTATTATTATTATTATTAATATTATTATTATAAATAGAGTAAATGCAATCACGCACTCTTTGTAAGCTGGATTCTATCCTACACTTTCAAGAACAACATGTTGTGTGCTTACTTGAGACTAAATAAAGTGATCTATGGATATTTTACTGCTAAACGAGGTCAGTGTGTTTTCCTCCGGCTCTCGGATTGTTTTTTCACAGGGCGATGATGGTTACAACACAGTTGTCAGCATTTGAAAATCAATTACATGATGCTTGATTTCCTTCCCACTGACTGCCCATGCCCCAGTGTTACATAAGATCCAAGCTCCGAATGGCTCATCGCTCTTGGCTACAGAGACGAGGGCGACTTGAGGCACATCAGCCCACTTACTCATGCAGCTGCACAATGTCACATCAACATTGTTTACGGAAAATATTACAATACATTTCCCTTCTGGTGTGTGTGATGAGGAGACTTTTGGTTTTGTTCTCCTCAAATAGTGAGTCAAATCCTCCAGAGGTAGCTGCATGTGTTTCTGCTTGGATATCAGTTTGCGTGTGTCTTTTAGCTGCAAAAGAGAAAATGAGTGAAATGAAAAAAAGGGAGCGTTGATGCAATGAGTTATCTGAACACACAGGCACATTTCTCCTGTAGAAACAATTTGTTTGTATCATTGTAAAAGTCACATCCATGAGCTGGCTGTCTGTTCTGCTGATGGAGCAGTGGCTGACATGGCCTTAATCTGTCTCTCTGCACTCTCAACATTATCCTCACTCACTCTGACCCACTGAGAGTCTGCTGACGCTCCACATCTTGCTTCAGCCTCCCCAACAACATTGACCCAGAGGTGTATAGATATTGGCTTCGTGGAGACTCTGACCTGACCTCAGTTCACCAATACAATCCATTTCAATAAGCGACAGTTACATACTCTGGGTGTTTGTTGTCCTTGTGGTGAATCAGTAATTGGTCCCCAGAGTTGTACAGGATTACCTTGTGCACACGGATTTGCTCTGGAGAGAAGACGACATAGTATTTTTAGAAAGTCTGCAATGTGTTTTGGTATTGCGGGGTATTGGATGTTGTCATGGCAACTGTTAGGTGATGGTCCAGAGGCTGATGTGTTTCTGTGTGTGTGTGTGGAGGACATAAACAAAGGTATGATTTGATAACTATTATTATAAATCATACTGGGGAGGGGAATCAGGAGTGGGCAGGTTAATCAAGTTTGGTCTGATAGCTTTCTCAGCTGCAGACAGCGACACCAGCCTGCTGAGCCTTCACCACAATACGCTGTTAGTAAGTTAAAGGATGAGGTACCTGTTAATTGTGCATTTTATGATTTTAAACAGCGGTAAACTTATAGGGTATTTCCAGTCTATTACCCTGTTAGGGACCCAGCAGTAAAGCACAAGACACAGGTGTAAGTTTTAAAGAGAAGTGGGTTTTTATTTTACCCAAAATTATGCAAACTAAATTCACAAACCAGAATTATAAGAACTAGGCCTATAAAAGAGGTCAACTTAACATAACTCAATTTAACACAACAACATGTAAGGTGTGAACTAAACAAACAGACCTCACACAATGAGCTATCAAGGAACTTGTATAGTGGTTGGGCCAAACCAAGTTTAACTCAAGGGGTAAACAAAATGGACACTTAATCAAACTGAATTCAAAGTAGTACTAACTAAGCCCCCCCCCATGACATCAGAGCCCATGGTCTTCTCCACTCAGCTAGCTTCACTACAAAAATCCCTTTCCCCCTTGGTCACACCTTTTTGGAAGTGCCATGCTCCCAAAGCCAGGTAACTCACTGTGTGGCTCCAGCCATCACATGCCCAAATAGAGGTTTTATTTCGTGCATCAGAGTACCAGAGACAGATTGTGAGAAAACTCATCTGCAGGAAGTAGAGACATGATATCAGAGAGGTCAAACACGTGACCTTTGTGATACGAGCAACCTGACAAAGCGGCCCATCACCGAGCAGTCGTCTCCATTCATTTTCTTGTCTAACTGCGTAGGTTGCCATGGTGTAATCAGTCACTCAGACCACACAGCATTTCCAGGTAGGCTAAGTAGCCATCTTGGTGTAAATTGCCTTTGTGTAAATTGTGCATCTGCTCACTGCAGGTATAATCAGGTATATTTCTGTTACTATCATGTGCTGTTTCAGTGGTTTTATATCTTCCTGTCTAGACTTACGTCTGAAGTGAATTTGTTTGCAGTGGAGGGTAATTTTTTCCCTTCCTGGCTGCTCACTTGCTAACAGTAATTACTATAGACTGTCAAGTCAAGTCTGTATAGACTGTATATTAAAATGGATGCCATAAGTGTTAGCTGAATGTAAAGCCAAAAGGATCAGAGCCCCCCCTGCTGACTGGCTGCTGTATAGGTCATAAACCCTGTCTCCTACATGTTAACAGATGGAACACAGATCAAACTGTAAAACTAAAATACATGTCACACAATTTTCTCAAATATGTTTTCAGTCAACATAATTAGTTCTTATCATCCTGATTATATCAAAGTGTTCATTTTTTTTCTGAGAAGTTCAGTTTTAATTAGTTATTTGATTTTAAAATGAAGATGATTGACAGCTGTGTTGACAAATGTAGTCTGCTTCAGCCTTCTGTACAGGATTTGCAGATTAGATAAGAAACAGCTGAGGAAAATGGAACTAATGCTAACACAAGAGTCAGTGAACCTTCTGTAGCCATAAGTGTCTGCCTCAAATCAACACAAGAATCTGTTCTGCTGTGGATTGGACCCAACTGAGGGATCTTAATCATTTTATCAGATGTTGCATGTTTTGGTTAGTAGGTGTGACTTTATTCCCAGGGCTCTGCCAGCCATGCCCCTTCTGCACAGGTCTTGGCTCCACCAGCGCAATATGTCAGCGCCTATCAGTGCATGTTTTTCGCTTCACATTTCTCAGTGGGCGGAAATGAAGACATGTTGTTCATACTAAATACTGTTTATGGTAATAACCCATACTACTCTTAGCAATGCAAGTTCCAGTTATCTGCATCCGGTAGCGGTACGAAAGCTTCACTGGCAACAAAAGGTGTCTCATTTTATCCCTACGTCTCTCGACTGACGACATTAAAAGTTCTTCTATTGGCTTTGTGGTGTAGTGTGCCTCCCTTTACTTCTACATCACTAGCCTCACTATATTGTATTTGCTTGAACTTTGGTTGTATTTCATTCTCTCTTGCATTCATCATAAATTCATAGACCCTTGATTATATTCATGATCTCACCTTTTATCTGAGCATTTCTTGCTCCCACATTTCATCATCCATCTCCTGGCATCAGGGTGCTGATTGACCTTGTGTTTTAAGCTAGGTGTTTTTTAATTCATGACCTCATTGTAAGCCTTGCAATATCTCAAGTGCTGAAAGACAAAATAGGTGGTGTCATCTAAAAGAAAAAAGACTTTCAGACTGGATTGTGGACACCTCATCAAGAACATCCTATAAATCAATGACAAATTAGGACAGAGTGGACACCTTACCAAATCCTTCCTGAGCTGATTTCTTATTGGTATTCTCTTGTTCAGCTCATAGCTTCAAAGTGTGTCAAAGGTCACACACAAACCTTGTGTTTTTAGGAATGTTTTGGTCAAGGATCATGAAGACTTTGTAGAAATAATATAACACACAATAAAGAAAATGAAAAATGTTAAATCACTATTAAGTGTTTCACAATTTTGAACACTTCCACCTTATTAAACCACATTTGCATGCCTTAAACAAACCCATGTGAGAGTAACATGTCCAGCAGGTTGCGGAGACATTTCCTTTTCTAAGTATCTGGGCAGGAGAAAGGCGAGCGGTGGGCCATGCACCCAGAGGAATTCACCTTTCACTGAGAAGCATACTCGCAGTTGCCAGGGGTGACAGGGGAAATGTCAGGAACTTCTTTCTTTTTATAAAACCCTAGCAACAAAGAAGAACTATATATAATGGCATGCATTGAATCTTGTTTTTGTTTTTTCTAACTCAGATGAAGAAAAATGACATATTCAGTGTAAGACATTAAAAAAAAAAAAAAAACACCCAACATTTTGAGCTCCTCTTTGCTGCAGCAGCATTTACCATTGGGCATTGTGGTGCCGCAGCTTTACTATGTGGTTTGGATAAAAGCAGATGCTCATACAATTAATTCCCCCATCCAGCTTTACATGTGGTTTCACTGACCAGTGAGTCCTGTTTAGTATTTTCAAAGGCTTAACTCAAAAGCTAGTTCATGTGTAGGCACACCGCTTCAAAGTCAACATGCACCTGCGTTTACAAGTGAAGGCTCTGTTAAATAATGAAAGATGATCTGTGATTATCTTTGATAAATGCTTTGCTTTTCCTCCACATAGTTTGACATTTATGGAAGTATGTTACTTTTCTGTATTGCAGGGAGATAGTTAAGGCAATTTATAGCAATGTCATGTCTGTACAGTAAGAAGCCACAACCATAAGATGGTTAGCTTATTTATTTAACTCAATTTAAAACAAATGAATTCCTTAGTTCTAGTGAGTCTAGTAGGCTCTTTTATTGCACTTGTGCAGAGACAGGATATGTTTTACTGCCTCCAGTCCTTTAGCAAAAAAAAGAGAAGCTAGCTTGCAGCAGGCTAAGAGTCGCAAGAATCACACATTTGTTTGTCCACCACTGTTTTGAAGTCCCTAATGAGGCTTTTGGCTGTCGTCATCTTAATTTCTGTAGCTAAAAGGACCATAGTTGAAATTGAACGTTCGTACACATAGTTACTACTCTATCCGGTTTGGTAGTTCACATGGAAGTGACATTGGTCTACTTCACGTTGAACTCCAGTGGCAACTTGCGAAGTGGTCAAGTGTTAAAACTGGCAGTGAAGCAAAATTCACCCCTTCATTTACTGTACGTCTGTGAAATGAAAGCAGTCACTTCTTGGCTATCTTCATTACCCAATTAAACACCCATTCATTTGATTCTGGTGAGTCTCGGTTTCACTGTAAATAGTAAGTTACACAGAGGTTTCAGTCTGGCCTTTACGCAAAATTGTAAAGAAGCAAAAACTTAAGCTTTGCAAGGTCTCACGGGGAGAAGCAAACAACTTTTAAAATGTTTGTTGAATGGAGGCTGGAGCAATCATTTCTGATGTATTCCGGGATGTCTGTAAATCTAAATGCTGATCAGCTTTCGCAACAAAGCACCAAGCAGATTGTTTGGTTAGGTTAGAAATTTAATCCAGAAAAGATTGTTAGCTGCTCCTGCATCCAGATACTTCAGATAAATAAACAATATTCAGATGATCAACAACAGGAGCCGGGATGTTATGTTGGATTGTGTTTCCCCTGCTTTTACTCCTCATACACAGTTTTTTCTGCACATAACAAAGCCTGACATTTATTGACTGATTAGTCTACTGGGACTGTGGGTGTAAAGTTTTATGTAGGAAGGTATAGATTGGGCTCCATATAATAAGACATCTTTTTAGCAACCAGTGGACGCAGCACCTGCTGGCCATTACTAAAAAGTGCAGGCTAACTGCACCCTGCATTGGCTTGATGTTTAAAACTGAGACTATGCCAGCTTCTCACAGACACACCACTGTGGTAATAGTTTTCCAAAGTAGTCTTGGCAGTAGAGCATAAGTGTATTTGCAAAAGATTTTTAAATATTTATTTCAATTGTAAATTTTAACATTAGTCATAAACCAGCACCCAGTATGCTTTGCACATTTCCTGGAGGCTTTGTATGCACATTCACTCTTTCACTACTTCATACCACATAAAACCTGACTCACTGGCTCTCAAAAACCCTTCATCATAGACCACAGTAGAGGAGAGCAATAAGGAGGTCATGCCACAAGATGAGAGGATTGGGCTGAATTGGTTTTAATTTCAGATCACAGCACTTCACTTTTGACAGATGAGAACTTGTTAGCCTGACAGAGATTAATCTGAAACACAGTCCATCCCCCAACCTCAGCCTTCTTCTTGGAGATCAAACAACCTACATTTACAGCAGGCTGGCCATACTTGAAATCGAGAGGGCTACTCATGATACACAATTTATGACTGAGAGCATAAAACAGGGGACATGTCTGGAAAGATAATGTGCCAGCAAATAAACCTCAGCGGGTCAAGCCGACTGACTATGAATAGACAAAACAGGATACAATAAAACTAGTTGAGCGTTAAAATGGACAATCCATCTTTGCATGGCCAAAAATATCCTAATAATTATTATTTGGTATGTTTCAAAGGAAAGAGTGTTAAATGATCTTTGAAACAAGCTTTGGCAAGAAAACCACAGGATATGCTGGCACTTCAGAGTCAGAAATTCTGAGTTGCTCTTTGATGTTTTTTTCCAAATATATGTTATTTCTGATTTCTCTGAACTGACCGCTTCATACTCTCTCTGCTGCCAGCTTCCATCTGTTTTACACGGCTCAAGGAAATGGAATTAGGTTCCTTGTAAAAGGGAGCAAGTACATTACATTTAATGGAATAATTCCCCATCAATTTTATAAAAGTACAACTGGGAAAGTTAATAATTCAAACTATAATAAACCCTTTTCAACACACATGAATGTAGTCCTTTCACTAATTATCAAACATGTCATTACAAAAAATCATAGACAAAGGAAAATACCCTAAAACAACCCTCCAAATATTTTTTACAGTGTACAAAGACCTTTGCCATACAACTTTTATGATGTGTATGAGAGAAGAACACAGCAGCTAAGAACTAAAAAAAACATGATTGAAGTGTACAACAAGGCACCAACAAGGCCACAATAAAAAACATTAGAAAAAGCTGCAGAATTTTGGAGACGTAAAGACTCACTCAGATAGCTTAGAGTTAAACTTGAAAGTCCTTGAATAGGCATGCACTGATCCTGGTGTTGTGTATCGGTCAGATACTGACTCAAAAAGCTACATCAGATATCAATGACAAAAGGTCTGATCCATGGGGTGGATTATAATCTGTATATTAAAATGGACGTTATATGTGTTCACTGACTGTGAAGCTAAAAGATTTAGAGCTCCCCCTGCTGACTGTCTGCAGTATAGGTCATAAACCCTGCCTCCAGTGGGATCAGTATATACTTATTCTTGATTGTTAAAAAAATGACTCAAGGTCCACTTGCTTGCTTTTTTGAGCTTTTGGTCACATCAAATGGTCTCCATCAGTGGATGCTGTCAGCCTGCTTGCCTGGTATTGAAATGTCCAAACTAGAGTTTTAGGGACTACGTGGTGTCCATGTTTCTAGAACAAGCAAGTAAGTGATTCTTGAGCTGAAATCTTATTCTCATTGTTTATGTTGCCACGGTCAAGAAAATGATATGAAGAGCACTCATCAACATGCAAATAGTAGTAGACAGTTTGAACATCTACAGATCAATAACAATAACAAAAAAACATCCCCTCATGAAGACTATGTGATATGGTAGAAAGCTCCAGTGCGTGATGACTGTTTGGTAGGAGTGCATTGCTTTACTAAGAGGCTGTCAGAATGGTCTATAAATAAATAAATACTCACTTTAGTTTTTCAGTGTTTGTTATTGTTGTGTTTTCATCTCTTTCCCGCTCTACAGTCCATGCAGCATATGTCAGGCCATGCTGGATTGTCTCACATAAGGGAGTGTTTTGTTCAAGGCACAGCGAGAGACATGAATGATGAACTACAATCAGGTTACATTCAGATTCATGGGAATAAACTTTCATCTTACCACAAGGGAAACAAACAACGACCCAAAATACATAAATCCAAACATACACACTTACTTGAACACAAGATTAGTATGTGTGACCTCAAGGTTAAGGAGATGAATGCATAACTCAGTTATACAACATACAGTCTTCTACATGCAGTGAGTGACACACACAGGTTAATGCAACTGAATTCATGGTACAGAGTTGTAGTGCTTACTGTCTGTATAAATATTTGAAACCTGATAGAAACATAATCTAAGCTCAGAACTGTTTCACCAACAATAATGACACACTATAAAAAAAATTACAAGCCTTTATGGAAATAAATCATACTTTCTGTTTTCTAACAAATGAACAATAAATGAAAAACATCAACTTCTAGTTTCTCATTTTCAAAAATGAAAAATAAGGATTCCCATACTGTTGTCTTGCAAAAAGAGGAAAAAGACCTCAGGTATTTGGGTGTGCTTCAAACATTTTCATTGAACTATATAGAGTGCTAAATTGTGGAAAGGAAATGCATATTTTGTTGCTGAGAGTTAGATTTGAAGACTGATATCATGGTTGCATCGCCTGCTAAATATTAGACACTGTAAAGATGGCTTAACTGTATAACTTCAGTTAGCTCAGCTCTCTCTAAAGTTAACACAAGACATCATAGAGTAACTTGAAAGCTCATTAGATCCAGAATGTAAAACCAAACTGCATTTTCACAAGGGTTAATTACTTAATTCTGTCTCTGGCTTGGAGCTGCGTGTTAAACTTGTTTCAACCTGTTTAAAGCATAGACTGTATGAAAGGATGGACAGAGCTACAGCTATCTAGAGCCAAAACTTTCAGAGCTCATCCTGGTGACTGCCTGCAGAGTAGGACTTAAAGCCAGCCTCCTCCATTACAACATATGGAACATGAGTAAAACTGGAAAATGTAAATACATGTAGAATACATTTTTCTCAAACATGCTTTTCGTTGTGCTAGTTTTTATCATGCTAATTTGTACCGAAGTGTTCATTTTTAAGGGAAGTTTGTTTTAAGTTATTTGATTTTAAAACATTAAGGATTGATAGCTCCTGTAGTGTTTTTTACTAAATTTGCAGAGTAGAGGAGGAACAGCAACAGAAAACTTAATGAACATTAACACAAGAGTCTTTGAACTTTCCATGAATGCGAGTATCCGCTTCAAACCAACACGAGAATCTGTTCTATATTGTACCAACCTGAGGGATCTCTGACGTTATATCTTTAAGTTAAGTGCCTGTTTTGGTAAGCGGAAAAAGGGTGTGATGAAAGTCTAGCCAGATTGCTTCTGGGCATGCCTTTACTCCCCCAGCACAATATGTCAGCGCCCATCAAGGCTGTAATTAAGCTTCACATTTCACAATGCTAGGTGCTGTTTATGTTAATGTAAAGTCAATGGTTCAAAGTGTCTGCTTGCTGTAGCTTCATATTTACTGTAGAGAATGAAATTCATATTATTCTTCTGATCCAGCTCTCAGCAAGAAAACAAACTGCTGCTCGCACATTTTAAACTATTCCTATAAAAGAAATATACATAACGGGTGTTGGATCACATACACAGTCAAAACAGCGAATAAGAGAGCACTCTGATTAAAATGGGATAGCTCTGTAATTTATGACTGCACAATATCAATGACACCAAAAGATACTGTAGCAAAAATAGCGACCTCAAATTGTTAACAATAATGGTTACAACAAGCTGCAGGTCCAGTCAAGCTGCTTGCCTCCTCGGAGAGAGAGAGTACATATATCATAGTACATCTCTGAGTTACATTCGGCCCTCCTCCCGTCTGTCTGCTCTCTCACTGCAGATGGCTTCACAACTAGCTACCCTCACCCTCAGCCTCAAGCTCTGCCGCCGAGGAACCAGATATCACCCGTGTCCAGACCACTGTGTCAGTCTGCCAGGTCGGGCCTGCTCACACCACCCACTCTGATGGGAACTTTCACCTCCACTCATGTCCAAGTGGCACCGCATGGACAGAATATCTGTGATGGCAACCAAAAGGAGCTTCTTCTCCAGTCACTTTGATTAGTTTGAGCCTTTGTAACCAGCAAATTAAGCCTTAGAAGAGGAGGGGTTCCCTGTCATGAGCATCCAGCAGGTAAACTTAAATAATCTGTGCATTTAGGTGGATGAAACCTCTCAAGGTTGAAGTTAGTGTACAGGTTCAGGAGATTTTTTGCAAACCACTGACTATGCTTTTCTGGTTTTGTTTGCCCAGATCCTGCTCTCATATTCCCGAGCATCTGTCCTCTTCATGCTCCTCATCCTTTCTCCTAGTCTCAGGGTTCGAGGCAGCTTATAGTTGGACTCTGAGGTCAGTCGTGAAAATGCAGCAGCGCGGCCTTTAACAATTTGTGTTCCTTAGCGAAGGATAGGTTGAATGAGCTTTGGAGAATTTGGTGTTAGTGATAGCCAACTGGGCTGTCCATGAGCGGGCTGGAGCAGTAGGGTTCTGGAGGGTCTTGGAGTTCAGTTTCATGGGTCTGGGTGTGGTCTTCTTCGCTCTCCTCTCCCTCCGCGGGGCAGTGGCCTGAACTCTGTGAACTGGCCATGGCACCGTAGCTGTGGTGGGCTGGAGAGGGCATGGGGGTCAAAGCCAGCTCTGGCTCCAGCAGCACGGACGCCACAAACAGCTGAAGAACAATGAAGAGCAACATAAAGTAAAATAGTGCCAAACTGTGAATCACTTGATACAAGTGAAACAGCAGGGTTATGGGATAAACATGTGTTTTTAAATCTGGGTTTGTTTCCTCCCAAAAACACAAATACCATCAGTATATTTTGTATTTTAATATATATCTGTGCATCAAAGTTGAGTTCATAATAAAATCAGAATGAAAAGTCTGGACTTAGACCAAGAAATACAGTAAGGAGCAACACTTATTTAAATGACCTTACAGCAAACTGTGCATCTAATTATTTATCTTTGATGTCCCACTTTCCTTCCATCCATCCATCCATCCATCCATCCATACATACATCCATCCATCCATCCATCCATATCCATCCATCCATCCATTTCCATCCAACCCACTCACACTAGAAGTAAATAAACCATCCTGAAAAATTCAATTTAACAACATTACTTTAAAGTAATGCAATAAGCTCTGCGTGTTTATAAGACTCCGAGAAAGAAAATGTGGCACTTTACGTTGGAGGCCGTGGTGGATGTTACTGTACTCCTGTCTGCATCAGTGAACGTCCCCTCTACTGGCTGGTCAGACATCTGAAACAGGGTAAAATACACTCCATTCATTTAGCATTAGTGCATCAACAGCTGAACTTAACTTCAGTGATGTACAGCACGGCTCACCTGGTAGCTTGTTGATTTGTCTGGTTGCTTCCTAAGGCACAAGCGGAAGAGGGAGAAGGCGATGGAGGAGAGCAGGGACACGAAGGTGAAGAGGGTGATGGGATGCACTGGACCTGGGTCGTAAAAGTAAGATTGTAAGAAATTATAAAGTTATGATGTGGATTAAACCATAGAACGACAGGTATGTAAAGTGCAACAGATGAGAGAGGGAAGTGATAGTGTACCTAATCGGAGCACAGAGAAGAAGAGCAGCCAGCACATGCAGAAGATTGGAGCCACGATGACCTGGCTGATGGCTGCTCTGTGGATCCGCTGGTTGAGTTTGGTGGGGACATATGCATAGTAGATGTTGTATCGGTCAACCATGTGCTTTAGGATCACATAGACCAGACCTAGAGGGCACAGAAAAGGCACATTAAGAAGGTTGACTAAATCACTTTTAATAAAGCAAAAGTGGAGGGATGGAGAGAAGCTTAGCATGACGTATGAAAGGGCCTGCTGGACCAAGGATTTGACTGCAGAGGTAAATAGGAGCTTTGGGCAGAGACAGGAGCAGAGTGGGCGTCTGGCTCGCAGCTCGCTGTGTCTGGGTGTCTTGGTGTCTGGGACTACAGCAGCAAATTCACACAGTCTGCATCAGACTGGCAGGCAGTAGAGGAGAGTGAGGTCAGAGTACAAGGAGAGACATCACATACACAAGGCTGAGAGGGGATGTGATGGTATGCAGAGGGAAGACAGATGGCGGGTAACTTTATGTTACTCACCAAAGGGTGTAATGATGGGACACACGATGCTGTAGGTCATACTGACTGCAAATATACACATGGTCCAGGCGTACTCTAGGCCAAACTGGAACTCATAGGCCTGACTCTGCGGAGGAAAGCATAAACAAAATTTAGAGAGCCGCAATTTAAAAAATGAACACAGTGTATATGTAGAGACATGAAAGGCTCAGTTTACCCGTTTGACATGAATGCGCTCAGCCTGGGACTTTGCAAAGCAAAGGCGGAGGGCGTATACTGTCAGCCCTGGGATACGAAGCAGTTCCATAGCTGTGCCGATAAGACTGGATGTGATCACGTAGTTTACAAAGAATGCACCATTGTCGGGGAGAAACACACACCTGTTACACAAAAACAATGGTGGTGAAACATTTTTAAGAAACCACAGTTGTTTTGGTGCATTTTATTCAGAAAACGTGTGATCTTACTGGAATTTGTTTTCCTTGTCATCCAGGAAGTTCACATCGAAGAGCCATGTGAAAAACAGATCCAGACTACATAAAAGAGAAGTGGATTAACCAAAAACAATAGCAAGAAAATTCTAAAATAGAGGAAATGTTGTGTGTGCTCTAATCTAATATTAGTGTACCTGGACAAACCAAGCGAAGGCAGGATGATGACCATGAAGACCAGCAGTAAAAAACACTTGTGCATTGTAACTTGGTTCTCCCCAGACCTGTGACAATTAATGAACAACATGATAGTAAGAAAATCCTCATGCCACGTGTCATCTCTACAGATTTCCCTTTAACATCTAATGCAATTCAGAGTCAGCTGACTCTACATTTACAGGACCGATGGGTTCATTAGGACGAACTACACTTTGCACTCCAGTAAACAGTTGATTTGCATTCGCTCCTTCGCACATCACGCCTGCACATCACGTTTGTGGGGGTGGTTATGTAAAGGAAAAAGGGTGCTCATAGGTGCTGCGTGAGGTTGTCTCCCTATGCACAGTTGTTCCCGCTCCTCCTCCCACTAGTCACCATGTGCCGCTCCTCTGCGCACGGCGACTCTACTGTGCATATCATTATTCTCACATGGAGATCTCTATGACAACCTGCCAGGAATAACAGTGCAGGGAGAGTGACAGGGAGGAAGAGGGAGAGAGTAAAAAAACGCAACAGGGTGGAGGGGAGGAAAAATAACTGAGATTAAATTAAAAAAAGGAAAGCTGAGAGTCGAGGTGGGGAGCTTCATAATGAAGGGTCCATTTGAGGAGACAAAATGAGAGGCATTTCCATTTCAGAGGAGAGTGTTGACAGACGAGTACCTGGTCCAGTGGGACTCAAAGAAGGCTGAGTAGTAGACGATGAAGGGCAGGAGTACTGAAAACGCCCACAGCAGGAGCGTCGGGAAGAACTGGGTAATGACTGGGCTCTGGATTAGAGAACATGATTATATATTAATGAAACTTAAAAGAGATTAAGATGTAGCATTTAGATCACAATTATAGACTGCACATAAAGATGGATATCATAAAAACCCCGCCTCCTCCATGTTAACAGATGGGACATGGGTCAAACTAGAAAATAAAAACACACGTCAAATAAATGAATCTCAAACATAGGCGTTGTCATGCTGATATTTGCACAACCGTTAATTTGTCCTGAGAAGGTCAGCTTTATTTTGTTTTTTGAAGCCATTAAAAGGATTATAGCGCTATAGCTAACAGCCCTGTTGACAGGTGATGCTCCTGCTGGGCTGTCAGTAAAGGATTAACAGAGTAGAGAAGGAATGGTGAGAGAAAATGTAACAAACCCTAGCATCTTTAAGAGAGTCAGGCTGTAGGTTATGTACTTTTGGCTTCACTTTAGCACAGGAGCAGGAGATGGAGACACCTTGTGCATCTTTATATACAACACATGAGTTCAACTTAATCTCAAACTGACCCGTAGACTCTCCACAGGCTTGGTGACGTTGAACTTGTCCATGGTGTTGACGATGATGGCCGGAGTGGTAAGGAAGAAGAGCAGCAGGAAGAGGAGGATGTTGAGGAGGACGCAGCGGAGCCACCAGCGAGAGCCGCACACTGACAGGTTCTCCCTGGTGACATGAGACATAATGTGTCTCAATTCACAGGACAGACAGGACATTAAACACCCTCCTCTCACCTGACACTGCTGCTCTGTATGTATTGACATAAGCCTGAAATAGCTCGTCTGGTTGCCTCTTGAGTGAGAGTTGTTTCCACTTTACTGGACTGGAGAGCAGGTTGAAAACGGCACACTTAAATGCTTCAGTTTTAATGAAGGAACACAAGTACCTGCTCCAGCTGTCTAATGACACATTCACACACAATCACTGCAACCAATCATACGTGAAGCACGAACAGTGAGAATCTCTGTGGTTAATCCCCATACATATGCATCATTCATTTGTTATGTAATCTCACTTTGATTGCTTCATTTGTTTTCCATTATAAAAAATATGCATGAAGGTTAATTTAATCTGGTACAGGGAATGAGCTTTGAATATGTTTGAGATCTGATACAACTTAAATGAAGCTGTCTGGATTTTCTTTCAATGCTAAGATGTATAATTTGCATAATATGAGCCTGTTCACAAAAAAATAAACACTCTTTGAGGTCCATCATGCAAAGCTATGTTCTTCTTAAGTGTTTTAAAGCCCACAGAACTCTGGCTTAAAGTTTAGTCAGAATCAAGAGCTTTCCAAAGATACCAAATATGTCAAAGCTAATTACAGGGAAATGTGTCTAAGTGATGCATGAGACATGTAACATTGGATATTGCGCTCAGATTATTTGTCTGTGTGGGTGTCCTCCTGGTGCTCCAGCTTCCTCCCACAGTCCAAACATGCAGGTTAATAAACTGCTTGTACTGAAGGTGTGAATGTGAGTGTGAATGGTTGTCTGTCTGTGTACCATACTGTTCCTCCAGTGCATGCTGGGATAGGTTAGAGCTCCCTGGTTGGATGGCTTTACCTTTTAAGTGTGACACTAGTGTGGACAATTTTGACGTTGAGGCTAATAAATGAACAGTAAGGTTGGATTAAATTCCAGGACTAACCAGATGATGTCACTGGGAGCAGGTGCGTAGCCGACCCCCCATTTGTGTGACTGCACCACAGTGGTAATGCTGGACTGCTGGGGTTTTTGTCGGCAGTGCACTCGACTGTAATCCTTCACAATGCTGAAAAAAAACAACAAGATGTCGAAAATTGCAGCAAAAATCACCATCAGCACTCCCTTAAAGACTTTCAGCGCTGCTCCCTGTTGTGACATGTTTTGATGAGAGGACATAAAACCTTGATGTCATGCTGTGGTTTACTCACACAGCGGTCATCCTCTCATCACGGAAAGTCACAAAGGCGATGCCCAGCCTCTTCATGGTGATGCGGTTCTTCTCAGCGTTAAACTCATCTGTTCGCTTCTCCTCTAACTCGCTGTAGTACTGTTCTGCATCCACCTGCAAAAAAAGTTGGAGCACACATCACTCACTGCATATTTCCCCCTTAGAAAGATCTCCATATTTACAGAGTAAGTTATGCTGCTGCTGCTGCATGCACCTACATTTGGATTGCAGTGCCATCCAGTGGTAACACTCTCTCTGTGCAGCTACTAATCCAAATGATGCTGATGAAACTTACTTTTTCAAAGCCACAGATGTCGCAGCAGAAAATCTGAGCACATGGATGTGTCTTGATCATGATCTTCCCTTCCTTCTGTGCCTTTGAGGCAAAATACAGCCTTCCTTTCATCGCCTTGCGTCTGCAGAAACATGGCACCCTCAGACAAGAGACTCATATTGATAACAAACTGTGCTGTTAGTGCTCCAGCCTTTAGTTTGTTACTTTACCTCTCTAAGTCCAGCCTCATCAGCTTGTGGACATCAAAGCAGAAACGGATATCAGTGACAGTACAGCTGGGGTAGGCCTCACTAGTGAATGGAGCAAAAGGAGTAAATCATAACGGTGATGATGAGAGTGTCTACATGAGTGCAAAAAAGTGGGTCAGGGCTTACTGTTCAAAAAACAAACATAAGCAGAGGATTCAACTTGATGTAAGAATGAAATAGAGACGAAAACATGTGTACTGGAAGTGCTTTGTGATGAGTCCTGGGTCAGATATCTCTCTTGGTATGGAGGTTAACATCAGTGTCCTGGCTACCTGAAACACAAATACAATCACTGTGAGTGCTTTTGTTGAAAAAAATGAAAAAAGCAACATCTTATCAAGTGAAGTTAGCCAAGCTGGCAACTCTTTGGACGACTGTCCAGACTAATATATCCCAACAAGTACTCCATGGACAAATTTAGCACACATATTCATGGTCTCCAGAGGATGAACCTTAAAGACTTGAGTGATCCTCTGACTGTACCTCTGTTTTCACAGGTAGGTTAAGTTATTGCTAGGAGTGAAATTGCTCTACCATTATGTGGTGGATTTTAGAGAGCTTGACATCATATATTCCTGTTTCCCTGAGGTTAGATTTGAATCACTTGTATCGATTATGTTGCGGCTAATGCATGAACAGGACAAAATATTGTTTTTGATTTAGCACTATGTGGAAGAAGACATAGCCTTTACATGTAAAAGTTCACATCAAAAGTGAAGTGAATCCTAACCCATAATCCAGTGCCTTAATATGCATTCATAACAGCCAGCAGGAGAAGGGACACTGGTAATATATATATTTAACTTGTATTTATTTAACTTAACTTGTATTGCATGACACTGGTTGGGAAAAAAAACAGTTTACCTCAGTAAACACTTTCTTGAGAACTTCAAAGTCAAATACTTGTTTACAGTGTTCTTTAATGCATTATGATGTTAATTCTGTTAATGATGGTGCTATTTATCTAGTATAAAATAGATGATGAACTAGGACATGCATGGGGCAGGGCTAAGTGTGATTGTACTTACACATATAGAGGACAAAATCAGCTAGAATGTAAGAGGTAAAATATATATGACGTGACATGTGTGATGTGAGTGTGTCTGCTGCAACTTTCTATAGTGAAGTGCAGCCTGTGATCCTGGTGTCTAAGATGAATCACAGACTCTTTCTCATGTGAGACTAAAAGGTTGCAATGTGGTGGTCATGAGTAAAATGTTGTGCCATCATCAGATGGATTTGCACTGACTGTGTAAGACATTCATGTTCCCCTGAGGATGAACCCTAGTCCCTTTGATGATGAATAAACTCTTCAATGATGTCTCCACTGGAGCCATGGGAGAAGAAATCTGTCTTTAGTTTTAGGTTATGATGAAATAGCTGGTAATCTGCTGAAATTCTCATTAGCCTTGGTTGTACTCTGTGTTGCGTGATAATTAGTATGCTGCATTAGCATGCAGTGAAGAAATTCACTTGATAGAATGAATGTTTTTGTGGTGGAGTAATATGTTGGTATGTCAGTGCCAGACCTTCTCATCCTCTCTGTACTCCAGCCGTATGGAGTGGTGAGCCATACACAGCACGGTGATGATGAAGTAGACCAGAGCAAAGACGCTGTGGAGCCACAGAAAGCTGTCCCTGTTAGGCACAAAAACACGCTGTGATACAACCGAATATAGATAGTCCCATGTTTTTCACAGTTCTGTACTTTTTCACAAAGTTTGATGTCTTTCATGAAGTGTTTGACTTACTTTGCGTTAACATTAGCCAGTGTTGTTCTTCCAAAGTTTTCAGGACTGTCTTCTGTAGAAATAATGCAACATGACAGACAGTGAGACGTTTTAATTTCTAAATGACTTCAAGGAAACTCCTCCTCTGTTGTCTGGAGGGTGAAGCAATGCAACTATTCAAAGAAACCCCGTAAATGAAATCTCTCATCTCAATGAACCCTACACAAAATTCAAACATCACACCCTCACTGCTATAATTGGGGCACCCTTTGCTTGCTGTTGCCATAGCAGCCTGTCAAATGGTGTCTGTTTGTTTAACAAGCAGGGTGACACACTGGCCCATAAGTTGACAGCCAGCCATAATAAAAGAAGTTTCTGTGGGGAGCTCTGCTCCTTGTAGACCCTATAATGGCTCCTGTACTGCATGCAGTCATGGAATCACTTACTCAACACTTCCGACAAAATAAGCACTGTACTGCTGAAAGGCATGCTGTTTGTGTTTAGCAGCTAGTTTTCTACTTCATCCCACCCCTGACACCTACAAGTGTATGTTAGGAGGAAATGAAGCACGTTCTATTTCCACAATCCTGCTTGATGAATTGCCACTGGCATGCTAGAAACACCAGTTAGATGAAGCGTAGCCTTTGTGTTTGGAAATAGACGCGGTTTTACTTCATTATATTGTTTTATGTGCCATTTTAAGTTAAAATTATCGTTTGACCTTTTGATCTACTTTCACGTATGCAATAAACGTTGCTTTTATTTAAAACTCAGTGTCACCACAGTCTGTTTAACGCTAAAGTTTCTGTGCATTCAGCCGATAAGTCCTTTGGAGTGGAGATGTGTGTGATTGTCTCTGTGTGGCCTGCCTACTCTCTCTGTGAGGTTCCTCAGCGTGTCTCTACTGAGGTTAAGGATATCCCTCTGCTTTTAAAACAGTCAGACCAGCTAGACCATCATGTAGGGACCAAAATACCCAAGAGGTTCCCGGAAAAGTTGACCGGCAGGATTACGGCCAAAGACAGCAGGCAAACCACCGTCATGAGCAGGATGATGTGGCGTTGGAAGGACAGGTATGTTACGGCATCGATACCACATTTGCTACGGATCTCTTCATCCCTGCAGAAACAAAAAAACACACTGGGATTAGAGTCTTCTTCTCATATCGGCGAGATCCTTAACTCCTTTCTGATATGACAAAGACAGAGAAGCAGCAAAGTAAGCTCAAGTGATTCAATCCTAAGTTTGCGTAAATACGTAGCTCTATCTATTGCCAGAACATTGGTACCAATAGCTTGTGCCTCATCATGGTTCAAATTGTGGCACCACTACTCTGGTGCCAGCAACCGTGGTGACCAGGCAGGAAGTTCAAGAAACCCAGTATCATAAAATAGAATTTAAAAAAGCATGAAAAAAAGAAGAAAGAGGTGCAAGCTGGTCTCACGGAAGCCCACACATCGCGAACTCACAGGGTGGGTTCACGCTTTCCCAGGGATCCCTGGGTGAGCCTCTGGCATGACAGCTAAAAACAGCAGCACCCAAACTCCACCATTATACTATGGAAACCATGGACACAGTGGAAATCGACTTTTATGAGCCCAAATTCAACTCCAGCAAGTGCAAATATTCAAGGGGAAACCACGGTACACATGAGCTCAGACTTGTTTGTTTTCTCTGCTAAACGACATATAACACAGGACTTTACATTGGGTGGTGACTTGAGCTCTGAGGACAGAGCCAATAAAAGGATGGAAGCTAAGACGAGAGATGGGCAAAACAATTAGAAGGGCGAGGACTCTGCGTACTCACTTCATATGGTAAAGAGATGAGAGCCATGAGCAGAAGCCCTGCAAGGACAGGAGACGCATAAAACACAAAATGAACGGGTTATTTCAGATAATTAATGACATCTGTATGCAAGTCTGTGCACACCACATCTGGCTATTTGCATGCATCCTCTATTAGCATAGTAATAAGGTCTGCAGAGTGACACAGAGATGCAGATTTAATAGGTCTAGCCTGTCGCAGTAACCACTTTACTGCAGGCTCAGCTTTGTGTAGGCACACAGTGCATGATGATGACTCCAGTCTGAGTCTTTGTCTTACACATACAGGGAGTGACCTCAGTCTGTCACACAGGTGTCACAGAGTCACAGACAGTCCAGCTGAGTCATGATCCAAACTTTCCCCTCACAAATGTTGACGGAGTGTCAGCTTGAACGAGTCAACTTAATTGTAAAAGTGCAGCATGGTGCATTTTTAGACATTGATATAATGAACTAGCCCTGACAACTTTTTACAACTGCAAATAAATGAGAACATGATCAGGAAGAGAGACTGTTATCAGTGGAATTGTTGATGAAAGTGTTTCTGTAGTTCATATAGTTCCTGTTCCTTAACACTGTGCTGTGCAGACAGCTAGAGCTGAACCTAAAATACTATGCTTAAAACATTCTGTTTCATTATTACAGGGAGTTTTTCACCACTAGAGGCCTCGTAGAGGGGTGTGTCCAGAGGTCTGGTTAGGGATGACATAGCCCCCTCGAAATCTTATTGGCTACCTCTGTTGTCAACCTAAATTTTAAACTATGTTTGACTATGTCTGCTTTGTCAGAGGTGAGACTTTTGCTAAAACCAACTGTTCGGGCTGTGTTTTAACAGGCTGCTAGAAGTTTGTTTTTGTTTTCTACAAACAAATAAACAATCAGTAGACTAAAGCAGCTTTCACATTCATAAGTAGTTGTGTTATCTATCTTATTTATCTTATCTGGTATTTCCTACCACCATTAAAAGGTTTATGATGCTAATTGTTTCATTAGCTTGTTGCTAACTTTGTCTGTCTGTCATTTGGTACAAGAGAAAGAGCTAACTGTGAGTTTATTCAAATTTTTTGTAAAGAAATTTGACTTATGTTGTTTACAAGCGGATTTTGAGAGATGTACAACCAAACAATTAGCTTACAGTAACAGAGGGATCAGCTGATCAGTCTTGACTCCACTTCATTTCTACATTTATCTATTTGATTCATTGAGTGGAGCTTTAAAGTATGAAAGCAATACAAGAGTATATACAAATCTAAACTGAGTATAAACAATCTTAACTCATGTGTTTCAGGTTTCAAACATAACATAGACTTTACACACATAATGAGAGAAAAGAATTGAACACTCTTGTTGGACCTGAGAGATACATAATGTGTTTTGTTGAGAGAGGCTGGGTGTAAACACAACAGTGATTATTAAGTTTAAAGTCAGCAGGGTACCTTTAATCCATCTGAAATGCTGTCAGGGGGTTCACCAGCACTTTTAGCAGCTGATGAAAATGTTTCCGCTCATCAAGCTGTAAAAACTCACCATGTCCTTCGTCTCAGAGTCGGAGGGGCTGGTCTCTGAGGGAGACTTCTCTTTCTCACTCGGTTCTCCATAAAACAGCGAGGTGAGACTGATGAGAAGATAAACAAGAAATAACAAGATATTGATTGTTGCCTGACACAACCTTTTTAACACATCCATGTTGATTTAATTTTACTTCAGGGCTGCAGAAGGGAAAACAAACTGAGACATATATCACTGCTGCAGACAACCTCTCAGCACCTGTCTGACATCTCTCCCTGTGTGTGTTTATACACGGAGAGGACATAAAACAATACAGTACATTCAAATCTAATAAAGCCACTGTTATGATTGAGTTTGTGGATATTTCTCTGTGGGCTTCGCCACTGCGCCAGTTCAACAGTGCCTCAAATTAAGCAGTATAATTGAATTAGTCCGAGAGAGGACCACTTGGCGAAACGCACAGATGATGCTCGCCCTCGGGTGCTGTGAAGCCGCTGCCGGTCAGCCAGAACTAATCAAGCCTGAGATACCCAGGAGAGGAGACTTAGGTCAAGCAGACGGTAAAAGAAAATGCTGCAGAGTCATGCTGACTGCTTTGTGCACCTTGAGTTGTTTTTAATCTAATGGGTATCTAAAGAAATGTCTCTATGATCAATTCAACCTATGGATCAACTAAATTATTACATTTAAGACATTCTTTCAGACACTCTTACTGTCAAGAAAATCAACAATAGATTATCCTTGTAAAATTGTCAGCATTATTACTACCTAATGCACAAAATATCCATATTTATTAAATGTGAGACTCCGCTGCTGTAGTTCAACAAAAATGTTCTCACACACACACGCACACGCACACGCACACACACACACACACATTTGGAATATCTACTTGATGCACTTGACAGGATAAAAAAGAATCCAGTGTTGAGATTTGCTGACGATAACAAAATAAAGAATGGAGCTTAAGCCTTGACCTTTGATATTAAAGGAGAAATGTCAAGGATTGGTTATGTCAGGCTTCTAAACTGTGAGTATTTGATGCTTTTGTGCAGGTTATATAGCTGTATATTAAACATGTAATGTTACTGGGGTGGCTGTTCAACAAACAGCCTGTTTAAAGATGGTGCTTCAAAGATGTATGACGGAATTGTGATTGTGATTTTTTCTCTTACTTTTGTTTTATCTTAAAAGAAAATTCAGTTTATTGAGGTCTGTCCAAACCACTCTCTGCATCCATCGGCTGTATATCTGTAAACCTTCATCTGGCCTTTGTTGACACTTATTTCCAAAGTGAACACAAAATGCTTGTGTATAATGTCACTGTCAGCTTCAGTTCAGTATGCTGTAGGTTCAGTTGGTCTCTTTTGCTCCTTGCTCCCTGTGTACTTCCAGCAGAGGGAGCTGCAGGCTTCAGGATCACACCTCATGAGCAGCTCCACTTAATATTCTTTCTCCATCTTAAATTTGAACATGGCTCAAGAACCTGAAAGTGTATCAGACAGCTGTAGATTGATTCACCTGTCGTTGTCCATCAACAGAGCCAGGCGGCCGTAGTCCCACGCAGCTTTCCTCAGACAGGAGAAGATGAGCAACAGGAACTGAAACGCAGAAGACGAACATGAATGTAGAGCTACTGGGACTCTGATTCAAACCATCACACACTATAAAACCTTTTTATTCATCTACATTTGAAGACTGAAGCCCACTTCAGCTTTCACTCATAGAAAAGCCGACGAACAAAAGGTTCAGCAAAAATGAACCATCTTTCTTTAGAGTAGTACGTGGTTGTCTTGGAAACTACCAGAGACAGGTCAGCGTGCACTCACACACACACGCAGACACAAGTTGCGCACTAATGAAGAATGAGCATGGCCAAAAGCAAGAATAACCATGAATAGTCACTATTCTGCCACAGATGGAGAAATGAAATAAAAGAAGTTAAAAAAGTCATTTCAGTGACATAAAAGTGCAAAATGATGAGTTCATGATGAAAAGCGCTGATTAAATGAAGATCCACGAGCCCAACTGGGTGATGATAGATGAATGTTGACAAATGCAAATGGGGTTAAAGTGCTGATGAATGTTTGATTTTAATTACGACATTAAATCATTTACTCATTTGTGGTTAGGAGACATTTGGTAAAGCGGGCAGGAATGTTAATAGGAAGAAAGCTCCGTGAATGTTGAATGGTTCATGTTTTAGTGATTCAGAGCCGTGCATACACAATCAGGGCATCCTTGACTGAAACGAAGATGATTAATGAGTGTGCGTTCACATTCAGTCAGGGCCCCAACTCCTTCCTTAACTAAGCATCCCCCCATTATCTCCTTGCTTTCCCGCTGTCCGTCTCCTTCCTGTTGTTTTATTTCATTCAGTCCCAACGCGTGGGCATGTTCTCCTCAAGTCCCACAGATGATTTATTCTGTATGATGATGGAATTGATGCAGAGGCGTGCTCCCGTCACCTGGGGGGAAGCATGCTTTGACTCATGCCTATCATTAAGAGACAATGCTCAACCCTTGGCGTTGTCTTGGCAACCAGGCAACGATAAAATGAGCCAATTAAGGTGCGGAGGTGGCAGATTGAGAGTGATAGGAGTGCAGAGATTGAGCTTGACAAGGCCTGACAGAGGAACTGAGGTCTCTGACAAGTGAAAGTGGAAGCCTGTTATTAACTGGAGACAGGAGTAAAAACACAGAACTGTGTTTGTAGACAGTGTTTACGTATGCTTATTATGCAAAGGATACAAATTATGTATATGACAGTGTTTGAATTGGTCTTCACAGCAGTTTAAAAAAGATCTGAAAATC
This sequence comes from Notolabrus celidotus, assembly GCF_009762535.1. Taxonomy (NCBI): domain Eukaryota; kingdom Metazoa; phylum Chordata; class Actinopteri; order Labriformes; family Labridae; genus Notolabrus; species Notolabrus celidotus. The sequence continues at coordinate 14,759,627 of NC_048293.1, forward strand.
AGTTATCTTACCAATATGTAACACATGGTCTACCTTCATTATAAACCTTGTCACACGAGTCGGCTGTGGTCCGTGCTGACCTGAGAGATCTCTAATGTCTCATTGGTAAGTTACACGTAGTTAGAGAAGAGGTGGGACATCAACATCATGGTCTATCAGCTGATCCCTGCTTGGAGGACACTGGCTGCTAAAATAATCAGTAGCATGATATGTCAGCATCCATCACAGGGGGGAATTTTGGCTTCATTTTTGTACAGCAGAGGGAGGTGGAGTCAATCAGCCAGCTTTATGTAGACTGATAGTCCTTTGAGAGAGGTTTAGTTGATTTTAGATGTGACTTGTATACATGATTTAACAGACTCCTTCGATGGATGAGTATTTAAGAATGCTGTCCTTCTCAGTATTGTCCTCATCTTTCTTCTTTTATATGTCTTGAATAGTGCGACTATTGATTTAGTATATTCTGCCTGAAGCCCTTGGCAGGTTTTCTAGACACGTTTCCCTGCACTCTCATGTAGTTTTTATACTCTAGTTCTTTTCAAATTTAGATAAGATAAGATATTACTTCATTGATCCCCGGGGGGGGGGGGGGGGGGGGGGATTCAGTTGTTGGAGCAACCCAGACATTCTGTAAGTACAATCAAGAAAGAGTTCCAATTAGTAAAAATAAAATAAGTAAAATTAAAAATAGATAAATAAAGATAGAATAAGATAGAATACAATTTAGATATATTCAATGTTAAAAATGGAATTTAGATAAATACAAATGCTACAAATGCATTAAATAGTAGTAATTACATGCAGTATTAAAACTGTTTCAGTAGTGACAGGTTGACATGGTGTGATTATGGTTGGTAATGACAGATTAAGCAATATAAAAAATAAATAAGGGTATATAATATGGCCGTAAGTTTTAGTAAACAATAATAATGTAATATAACATAATATAATATAGCAAAGATAATTATATAATATAATGTAATATGCATAAGGGGGTTTGGAGCCACTGCAACCGACTGCCGACCTCTCCAGCGCCGGAAATGGAATTATGTATAAATTTATGTAAATGTGTCAATACAGAAAAATACATAAAATGAATATATATTACTCTGCATGGAAAAAAGATGAAGCATGTTGGTTTTGTTTATCTTAAAATTGTGCATAGCATGATTTTAACTTCTGGTCATTATTATCAGATCCAAAGGTCTTAACAAGTAAGAGAAAAATAAAAAGTTCCACTATGTTTCAAATGGTGATGGCTTAATTTAAAGTTTGGGTCAAGTTCTTGGAGACTTTCCCCTGAGAAAATATCAAATTAAAGTAGCTGGCTGAGCAGAGGAATATGAAACAATGCGACACAATATATAAGACCTTGTTTTTGGACTGTTGGGCAAATAATAAACCCAACAAGCCCAGATTCTGAAGCCTGCACGTTACAGGCTCTTGACAAATATGTTGTTTTTTATTATCATCAACCTCAGTGTGCCACGTTTCAGACAGCCTGTCCATTAGATGCTTTATTTTTTAAAGTACAGACCTCTGACAACATATCACCTGCCAGCTTGTATCAGGGTCTTCATTACAACACAACAGGATGCTGGCAGCTCTGTGTACATTCAGGAACAGTGTTGTCAATGCCTACTGAGCTGCAGCTGTACTCAAATAAGAGGTTATTTGGAGGGTTGAAGATCAACAACAGCATGACCATTAGCTGTTAACTTTTGCTAATTTGTGATGGCTATAAATAATTATTTTCTTTTGGGTAATACACTTAATAACTTTGGTCTGTTTTTTTTTTGTGCCTTTCAACATTATTAGACATCACCATGGCCATTGGGGCGTGTAAGCAACATTTTGCTTTTGATATTTCTATAAAAAAAAGGAAATAGTAATAAATTCAGTTTTGGCAGCCACCCAGATTTCTGTCTACTTGAGCACAAAAAAGTCTACCTCAATGGTTATTAAAGAAAGTGGGACTATTTGAACCAAACTAAAAACAATTCTTGTCAAATGTTACAAATGTTAAGTGATTGAGTCTTTCTGTAGTTAATCAGGAAACTGTGTAAATTATAAGCTGTGTGAGTGTGTGTGATTCTTTACCAGCCAGATCACAACATTGATGGCAAGGACGGTTGGTACCCCTCCAAATGGCAGCCCCTGGAGGACGCTGCTGCGGGAGTGTGAGCGGTAGCATCTCTCAGCCGTGCTGTTTGCGTCTTCAAACGAGTCCAAAAAGCTCAGAGCATCCAGCTCCACGGGCCTCCCCTCCACCGGGGCTGCTCTCGCTTCAAACAGCTCAGAGTGCGCCATCAGCTCTCAATCATACCTGAAGGACAAAAGAAATAAGCCCATCAGCAAAGACAAGTCAACTGTTAGAGTTATATCTGCTCTACTTTTTCCTGTTAGCTTTGAGACACACCTGTTGGAGCTCAGCAGTAACCTTGGACCTATTCCACACAATATAATACAATCAGGCTTTCTCATAATTATTACCATATCTATAAAAACTCAAGGACAGTTAAAATAAAAGAGATTATTCCCTGTGAGCCTAGTATAGTTCAGCAGTTAAATCACATTCCCTGTGTACAATGACTACAGTGCTTGGAGCCTAGGTTTGACTCCCACCTTCAGCCCATTGCCATGTGTCATTCATCTCTCTCACTCTTTCATGTCTCTGTCTCTGTCCAGTGTCTTCTCTCAATAAAAGCACAAAAAGCTGGAAGATTACTTAAATAAAAGAGATATGCTGGCTTTACTTTTGCTAAGCAAGGGCCACCACAAGTGCCAATGTCTGTAGCCTCTTGTTTTACATACAGCTGATAATTCAACAAGAGGAATCATGTTTGTCTTGTTCCACATGTTATTCATTTAGACTTTATCAAAAGATCCGGCCTCAGCCATGTAATTTGTTGCAATGACGCCCATGTTATCACTACCTCTTCACCAAATACAGGCCTACATTTACTCAAAATCAGTGTTGCAATATTTGTGCATTAAATGGAATAGTGATGAAAGTAGTGGGTAGATAATAAACCTTGAATTTGACATTTAATGCACAATATATGACTGTATATGGCCCTTTTCTCTCAGATAATAGACTGCCACTCTCTCTCAGAGCAGTTATGATAGTACTTGTAAGGATCAGTATAATGGCGATCACAGTCCATTAGCAGCCATTGATCTGTGTCTGTTTCCTTATCGGACAAATGGAAGTGAGACGTCACATGGAAGTGAACAACTGATCAGATGATAGATATACAGCAGGAACTTTGAAAAGCCTTATTGCCTCACAGAAAGACGCTAATGATCCCATTTAATTGCACAGATGAGTACATATTTAAATGAAAGACTCAGATCAAGAGTAAGAGCTTAAGCTGTGCACTCTCTTGTCTTTGTGAACAGCTTGTAGAGGATTAGCGGTTACTGCCATTTTCTGAAGCATGTACAGAATACAATCACTCACCCTGCCATGACCACAAAACCATCTGCACGCCAGCAGCACACACTCCTCTCACTTTCGATCAATACAGTCCCAACTCACAGCTGCTTGGTTTGTGTACACTCCTCCTCACTGAATAAACAGTTTCAGGGAAATGGAGCAGCAACAGACTGCTGACAAAGCTTTGCTTTAATACAGCGATTATACCTGAGCGAAAGACATCAATCATCACATTTTGCAGCAGAATTGAGCTTCCACAACATAAGCAGAGATGTTATTATTGTTACGTAATGGTATGCTCTGTAGTAAACACACTGTGTGCTCTGCTACCAAATGGCATCATTAGCCAACCCTCACAGGCACTGTGAAGTAACACGAGACTAAAATAAGCAAGAAAAGGGAGAGGAAGCTAAAGGTTTCCAAACTGGCACACATTTCTGAACCCAACATTGGTGTGATTTATCACTGCGCCAGTGATGTCACTTCCTGTGAAGCTCAATCACAGTTTTGTGAAGGATTTACAAAACAGCAGGATGTCTAGTGTGGGAGGCGAGCTGATCAATGGCAGAGCTGCTGGATCGCTGTACATCACACTGTCAGAGCAGTCTGAGGAGGTACAAAAATACAACCCAGTAATAATTCAGCAGCTCTTTCTGCACCACAACAGTCCCTCCTTACTTCTGTTGGCTTCCAATCAATATTCAGATACTGTCAAATGCAAAGCTTCTGATCCTCCCTGCAGTGACAACTGAGGAGGAGATTCCCTGAGGATATAGATCACAATGAAAATCCATAATGTACACACACACAGTCTGCAGAGCGGAGTTACCAAAGAGGCTGGGGTACCATGAATCATGCTGTTTCACACTGCCAATGGTGAATTAAGCCATCGATATGCACGAAGGGATTATTTTACAGCTAAAAATGGATTAATGGATAACCCCACTAGTATAGAGTGCATGAGAGAGCATGAAGAAAAACAAGAGTGAGACAACTGCTCTCATTCAAAGCTTCATCTCACACACATAACTTTCATTCGTATTGCAGATAAATATGGGAAGTTAAGATAGGAGTTACTTTTTATTTTATTGATAATAAATGATACTTTGTCAAGCTAAAATTTGTGCTAATTTGCAAAAATGTTGAAGCAAATTGACAGAAATAAAAAACTGAGCTGAACTCATACTATATACCAGGTCACTGAATGTCAATATAAGTCTTTAAAGAACTGCATACAACATTGCTCTTGATACTGTTTGCAGCACTTTCCTTGGAATTAATTCACGCATCTTTTTCAAAAGCCTAAAAATGGAAAGCTGCAGTAAAAGGAAAACTATTCAGTGTCTATTTATATCTGCCTGAGATGAGCGGATCAATGGCAAACAAATCAAAGCACAAATCTGGGAGCTGTGACAAAGCAACAGGATCTAAATGAAACAGTCATGATGCCTATCCGTAAAAGAAATCAAACAACCCGGCTGTAAACTGGAAGCACACTGTGCTCTGATAGAACAGGACATGCAGACGCTTAAACAGACCTTTAACGGCTCATTGAGCTGCTCTTCTCCCTGCATCAGACGAGTCATTCACTTTAAATGCAGCCGGCTGCTCAAGCTAACAGTTCAACTCTTCCTCTCCACCTCCAGAACAGAGCAGGATGCTGGGGGATACAGGCTGCCTGTGGTGTGGTATCACACAAAATTTTGGACAAACGTCACAGTATGACTCAGCAAGTTTAACCAAGACTCCATGGATCTTCTTTTTGTGTCATTCCCCTGTTAAATAAACACTCAAACATGCTCACTGTTATCCTATAATATCCATTTCTTCTGCAGCTTATTCAACTCTGCTAATCTGACGTCTCTGTAATCCATTCCCTCTGCTCATTTCTCTCCTCCTCATGCCTGAGTCAGGCTGCCAAGCAAACGCAGCAGATTACAAACTGAAGTTTGGCTTGGAAAGTAGCATTGTGCCTCCAGCTAGCAGCATGAGTGAAATATCTGCTCTGAGCAGAGTTATAATGATCACAGATGCTGAATTAAGTACAGAAACGGTGAGCTAGTGAAGACATACACCTGAGTTAGAGTCAGAGAAGCAGAAAAAACAGCAATCTGTTAAAAAAGGAAAAAGCTAGCTCAGGTCAGCTAATCTGCTCATTGCATCAGAAAAAACAGCTGAGGTATCTGTATGTGTGTTTGTGTGTGTGTGTGTGTGTGTGTGTGTGTGTGTGTGTGTGTGTGTGTGTGTGTGTGTGTGTGTGTGTGTGTGTGTGTGTGTTTGTGAGTCTGTGAGGGTGTGTTTGTAAGAGATAAAAAGTGAGGATACAACCCCTGAGGTGATAGAGAAAAACAATCAATGTGTAAATGAGAAGATTGATAGTTTGCAATAAACCCTGATTTAATCCATGTCTGTCCTAACTCCCTAATAATATACTGATCAAATTAGCTTTAGTTTAGAATTTGGCCATAATAAGGTTTGAATAAGAGTACCATTGTCACCATGGTGCCTTTTGGCTTAGGGAGGAACAGAGAGAATCAAGAGTTGGATCTCCAGCAATGCATGCTGTTATGAGACGGTGCCAAATGATAACAACAGCATTTAAACACACATGAAATCATATAAAACAATGAAACAAACCATTTAACAGGAGCACACATGCCTGTAGTAAATTTGTAAAACTTTAATCACTGGTGAAGGCCCAAAATGCTGGTCAGCCACTCGCCACTTGCCGGGGCTGTAGCTCCAGTTAATGGATACAGCCATAGTGTCACAATACTCTACTACCAGGAATTAAACAAGCACAGATGACACATTGCATCTCATAGCGTAGCAGTTTTGTGGTATTTTGGTCTAGAAAACTGAGATAAAGTTGTCTATAGGCGTTGTCAGGTATATAATCACATTACCAGATAAATACCTAACCTGTGGAGGCATGAAGACATTAAGCTGCGAGGAGCATCAAGGCAGGTGGTGCTAGCTCTGCTAACCTTAGCCACACTGTGCAAACTAATTTGACATAGTTGACTCTGTGATTCTGTGTTTAGCAATGCAAAATAAATTGTACTCTATTTTGACTGCTTTACTACCACTAGACTAGTTAATTGGAAATTAAATTCCATTTAGACAAAGAAATAGTTACTTAGGAACGTCACAGCATCTCAAAACTCCATGCATTGTCAGGTATGCCACTCCATGCCCCTTTGTGATATGAACATTTATCAGCCTTGAAAACCATTAATTTGTTTCACCAGGTATTAATTTTTCTTTATGGCTCAAAAACAGTAGCCTACTAAGCTAGTGGCACTATACTGCCACAGCTGATTACAGGGTTCCCACTCTTTTCCAGAGATCATTTTCCAGGACATTTTCATTGATGATCAAGCTGGTATGACAGTCTAAATTTAGTTCCTAATTTAGTTCCTAAATAGTCTAATATGTTCCTCTCAGTGGAAGTCTACATTGAAAGACATGTAGTCTATGGCTATCAATGAAATCATCTCTTACATACTTAAAAATGATGGCAAATTGATAATAGAATAATGCAACCACAGATGTACAGCACTTCACTTTATTAGTGCAACCAAGTAACAATGATGGGCAACATCTCAGCTTTCTCTTTTCTCCAAAAATATAAAATGAGCAAAGAAAAAAACAAAAGAGCCAGCAAAGGAATCAGGAAGCTGCCTTATTGAAATAAACAAATAATAATAATGATCAGAGGATCAGTGCTTTAATGACCTAAATAGAACTGAATGACAAAAATGGCCACAAATGTTTCTCAACTCAAGTCAGACTGAAAATATACCTGCTTAATCCTGATATTCATCCTGCTAAGTGGTCGATATAAAACAAAGCAAATGTTACGTTTTTTTATTTGAGTTAAACTCTGAAAAAATCACACCGGTGTAAAGACGCACTCTGTATTTGAAGATCTCTCAGAGATTTAAAAAAATGTAAACTGTCTTCCTGCATGGCGATGTCTATTATGATCAGCGATGTCTACAACGTGGAGTTTCTGTGCAGCTGTGTCGCTCTTTTTGTTCCGTTTGTTTTCACTATCGGGAGTTTGCACTCCTACTAGCTAGAGCAGGGGTTCTCAAACTTTTGGAGCCAGGGACCCCTTACAGGTGAGAAGATAGTCCAAGGACCCTCTCATAACTGTAACACAGATTAAACACATTAGTGATGTGTCATGATCAAAAGCTGCGGCTCTGAGAGTCGATGCTTTATAGTGAATCAGAAGAGCCGGCTCGCATTGAGAGAGAGCCGGCTCTCAGTTTGTTCCTTTCGCTGCTTAGCTCTCAGTGCTCAGCCCCAGCTCTGCTCACAGCAGAACTTTGTTTTGATTGGTCAGCATGGCGGCCATGCGGCCAATCACATGTGAGGATATAGGATACAGGTGATGGAAAGGAGGCTGTGTATCGTGGCTTCATCTGTTCCTTCAGAGAGAGTCTTCTCAAAGACCGGGCAAATACTGAGAGGAGAAACCGGATCAGACCATCCAAGCTGAGGCATCTGATTTTTCTCAATACCAAACTGAGGACATTAATAATGTTTGCTTGAGTTGGTTCTGGTTCGGTTTGGTTCTGTTCTAGTATGGTTCTGGTTCGGTTTGGTTCTGGTTCAGTTCTAGTTCGGTTCTGGTTCGGTTCTGGTATGGTTCTGGTTCGGTTCCGGTTCTGTTCTTATATGTGATTTTCCAGGACATTTGACTTTTTCTCCCATTTTCCAGGTGTTTTCCAGTACTGGAAAACTGGTCAACTGTTTTCCAGGTTTTCCAGGACGCGTGGGAACCCTGTGATTAGTTATGGCTGCAACTCCAGTTTTAGAGCCCTGTAGAAATAGTGACACCAGGTTGGTACATTGCCTAAAAAAAGATTACAACTATATCAGATTATGCAAATTTCAGCAATATGACAGTATTTCAACCTCCCCATCAGCAAAACAGCAATGTATAAAGACTGCATGGCTCTAGTTTGAGGGTAACCCCCATTCAGGGTTGGTTGTATTGATTGCAATTATATTAGTACCTGTTGTCAGTGAATACATTGGTTCAGTTATCTGTATTAGGAGGACAAAAACACAGTATGACTTCCAATACCTTTATCCTAATACCACAAACCAAATTTTGATGCAACAGGAAAGTCATCCGGATTTATCGTCTCTCAAAATTGATGGCAATACACCCCATAGTTTCAACTAAGAAACAAATAGTAGCGATAGGCTATACTGAAGGAAAAATCACAGGGTTGCCTAAAACAGGAGGGTTCATCCTCTGGGAACACGATGGCCTGTACACAACTCAGATCTGTTAAGATGTGCCAGTCTAGATATAAGTTGTGGACTTTTCGACTTTGCACTGCTAGCTATTTTGAGTAAAAATGATGCGAGATGGAGAGACCAGTGTGCAACAAAGTTTCCCTGCACATATTAAACCTGGCATGTTGGCATCCATTACTCAGCTACACTGTATCATAAATTACGCCTATAGCCTTTTTTAAAAACTTAACCTGATCCATAAACAGGAAACAATTTTCTGTCTAAACATGCTCGATAGCGGTACAGTCATAACTCCCAGCGTCTCCAAAGCCTCATCATCAACATGAATAACATTCGTCTGACAGTGGCGGAACAGCTTTTCCTTCTATCGTCAAACACTCAGTAGGATGAAGACGCATCACCTGCCGGAGGGGAATGAGAGAGAGATGGGTCTGTTTTGCCAGAGAAATGAACCATAAATAACGTGTGAACTTGCGCTGACATGCAGACCTCTGCACCTTATCAAGTGTCAGCTACTGAGAGATCAAAGACTTCCCCCAAGGACAACTTGCAATCACCATAAATAAAAGAATAACATCTTCTGAGTTGTTGTTTCTCTTCCTGTACTGTCTGCAACCTTGTTAAACACACAGTTTTCCCCCTGCTGCTGCTGCTGCTATATTTGTGTTAGCAGAGATGGTTTTCCCTACTCGGGACAGTGATACCTCATGGAAGGGAAATATTTAACGTTTCCTTTGTCACTGGGTTAATCTCTGAGACCTAAAGGTGGTACCACAGGCATCGGTGACATTTACCTGCGCTCTCCATGTGATTTGAAATGCAGGAACTTGATTATGCAAATCCAGCTGTTTAAAGGGTATTCTGTTAGAACAATCCCTCTCTAGTTGTTGGCAAGCCATAAGAGACAATAGTGATGAGATAACATGCTGTAGAAGCTGATCTTTACAGTTACTTACTAGCAGTTTGGAGAGAGCCACCCCTCCACTAGCTGGGGCTGAAGCTCTGGTTAATGGCTACTGACATAACGCTATAATGCTCTACTACCCGGATGTAAACAAGCACAGATGACGGATGGATTCTTGTAGTGTCATGTCATTATTTTATCCAGGAAATGGAGAAAAGGGTGTATTTAGACTGTGTCAGGTTGAACAGGTACAGTATATTACCACTCGACCAGAGCAAAATGTTACCAGCATAGGTAAGAGGATATTAACGTGCAAGGGGTACTGAAGGCTGGTGGTGCTAGCTCTGCTAACCTTAGGCACACTCAGCAAACCAAGTTGACACTGTTTACCTGTAGACTATACATTGTGCTCAATTTTGACTGTTCTCTGAGTGTCTGTTTACATGCCTTCAAAATGTGTTGCTTTGGCCTCCTTGGTGCTTTGCTGACTTTGTGGCAGCATTTGTAACTTGGGCTATGAAGTCTTTTTCTACTGGGAGTTGATGTGGAAAAGACTTTTGGTCTCAAATAATAAACCAAGAGTTATTTTCAAGTGTCCGATGCTCTGCAGGCCGCAGGTCAGTCTTCTAAAAACCAGAGGATGAAAAATGGTTTAATAATGTCTTTTCAAAGCAATGCTCTGATATGAACACAGCCTGGAGCATTTGCAAAACAACATTAGGGCTTCTTCAGTTTGTCTTTGCTACTGTTCAGCTACTTTTACTGCAGGGGAAGAGTTTGGGCACCTGAACTTTGCACCTATATGCAGCAGTTGTTGGTGTGTTAAGTGTCTCTCTTTCTACAACCCAAGCATTAACATGAGACTAAACTGCCACACATTTCATTTTTCGTGAATTTGGAACCTGGCAGGACAGATTTTCCCTCTGCTACAGTAGCTTTGGCATAGTTAGCATGTGAGGTTAAGCCTTTTAACCAGTGGGTCGAAAGGCTCAAATTCAGGAAGCTATTTTTTTTTTCTTCCATTCACTTGACTTATATGTTAATTTTCTAACAATGACAGGGAGTGCATCAGGAAATATACTGAAATATAAAAGGTAAAGCAGACAAAAAAAAAGCTAGACCAAAGGAATATTCCTTTGTGGACCTGCCTCTGTGCACAAGATTAATTCACCATAAATTTGAATTTGAAACAAGCCCCACATTGCTTGTGTAAAGGAGTGTTAAAATAATGTTGCCACATAATCTATCTTCTCTGTTGTACTGTTAGAATATCTTAAAGGGGAAGCCATTTGTGACTGCATCTTATTTTCACTCCACAGGAGCTTCAGGCCTCTGCTGTGATGCTCCTGGTTGGAGGGAGGTGTTTAGGGGTGCGATGGGCAACTCTTGTTAGACTCATCCGGAGTAGAAAAAGAGGGGAGGGCTTTAGCACAATCTGCTCACCACCTGCTCTGTGAAAAAACAGGAGGGTGCTTTCCTCCTTTTATACCTCACTTTCTCTCTTTATCGCACAATGCTCAAACACAGTTCAGTGAGGTGTGTCTGCTCTGAGCACACAGCTAATGCAGCCTCTTTTATTCTGAAAGCTGATCGAGTCTCAACATGAATTTCGCTCTTGCTGCACATGAAGGCCATGCTCAACTAACTAACACCTGCTTCCTGTCTGGCTGCACATGCCCAGTAAGCCCCCAGGGGAGCGCTGTGCCTCTGCTGTGTGGACTGGACCTTTCCTCATTAGACCCCATCTGGCATCAATGATGGCTTCAGTGTAACGTGTGCAGGATGACACCGACAGACACACCTGACTAATCTGGGTTTTCTCTGCACAACTCTGAGTTTCTGTAAGATTCCACCCACAGCCTCTTACACTGAAACAAAAACAGCTGGAGCAGATCTTTACAATGGACCTGTGAGTCAAAATCACCTTCACCCCCATGTCATCTGTAAAAAAGACACTGCCAAACATAACAGATTCCTTTAGAAAACTTTCCACTGTCTGTACACACTTTAACCAAGTGTTACAAAAATCAATCAATATAAAACATATCTCATGATACATCCAGACATTAGTAGCTTTAATCATATCATCAACATCCTATACAAAAAAGTAGGACATGAGAAGCGGATGGATATGTTTCAGCCAAATGATTATGTTAAAAATTCCAGACTGTGATATTAGTGAAACTGTCAAGCCAGATTATGAAAGAAAGCAGTTTTTAAAATAGTTTTAAAACATATTGAAATACATCCACTTTACTTAGGAGAATACATTTATTAAAAAAACACATCAATCAAATTCATACTAAACATCAGTCCAAGCATTCTGACATTTAAAGGCCCTGTGAGGAACTTTCCCTTTGTGTTGACTCTTTAGAACCACTGTTACCACTTTGGAAGAAATCAGTAATGTTTTTCCGGGATGTAGACTGCATTTCCCATGAGCACCATCACCCACTGTTGTAAAAATCTGGCTCCTGCCAAAGTGCACATTTGAGGTGGAAGTAAATTAACTGACTACAAATCTTATTTTACTAGTCCTTTTAGTTGTTCAAGACAACTTTCATCAGGATTCAGAGTGATGAGGAAATGTATTGATTTGTAGCTACTTAAGATTATTCACTATAATGTAGCAACAACAACAGAATCTACTAAACTGTGATTGATTTATGCTCCAGAGTCCTGATAAATGTCTGAATTGTATAAACATGCAAACATATAACTCTTTTTTCCTCAAAGAGCAGTGCAGCATTCACACACCGGCATAAACCTGGTTGCAGAGTTTCTCTGCTGCTCCGCCCCCACCCCTTCCAAGTGAGTACTGAAGATTGACTCAGCTTTATAAGTGGAAAATCTGACCTGAACACAGACTCTAAAATTCACAATGAAGACATAACCCATCTTTTTGCTAATAATCTCATTTTAAAATGTAGGTCATGAAGAAGCATCAGCTCAAGACTGAGGCCATTATACTTCAGTGAAAAATTCATCACTGTGCATTTAATGAAACTGGGCTTAAAGTATGCTTTAAATATGTTTCTTTGTCATCACACTTACACTGTGATTGTGTGGTAGTGACTCAGCATTTTCAAATATTACAGAAAATGTTAAAATCTGTATCATACTTCAATCAACTCGCAATGCAGTACAAAACTTTTTTGAAACTTTAGTAATCATTTGTTCCTTGAACTGCGACATCATGGGGATAATTGTACGTCATAAATTGCCAGCACTCATGTTAACTTGTGAGAATATCTTATTTTGTCCGACCAATCATCCAAAACTAAGAAACGTTTGATTTACTTTCAAATAGGAAAATAAAAAGAACTATAACTGAACATTAGTGATAATGGTGATTCATATCCCCTCATCAGGCTAATAGGCGAAGTGACTGATTGTTTCAGCTCTAATGGGAGACATACTTCATTTGTAGTAAATGGAAAAGATGAAAAACCATCAGTGTGAACATTTAATAATGACCGAGCCACTGGTTTATCAGACAAGTCTAGTAGCCCATGGTGCATAAAGCAGGCAATATTAAATGTGAGAGGATGGAAAAAGTCTGACAGCTGTACATGGTCGCGCATATCAAAATGCTGCTTCCTTGTTTTCTGGTTAACTTAAAGCCACATGCTCTTTGCTGGAAAGGATCTGTTTACAAGACATCAGTGACAATGCTGCCTGCGTCTGCATCATTGTGATGGACCCCTGAGGAATAGCAGGAAAGTTCACAGCAGGAATCTCAAACAGCATGGAGCCCCCCTTCCACCCGAGACATAAAAAGAACAAAGCCAAGCCTCTGGAACATAACTGGTGCGGTTAGAAGGCAGCTGGAATACAAATGGAGGTACTACAGGTATCAATGATATCATCAGCGACTGTTTTGCTCACATATTCTGTTTGCGCTTGATTTTCTGTCAAGGGGGCTTCATAAAAGGGTTTTCTGACATATTCATTCACACCCTGCGGCCCTTGACGTGACATGCAGCTGGAGAGATGAGTCACAAAAATACAACTCACACATGATGCAATCCTGAATGTATTATACACACAAACACACCTGCAACACCACGGCTCAGTGACAACAACACCACCCCCATCTTCATCACTACGAGAGAGGAAGTACACAGGAAGATTTCTGCTGTGGTGGGTTGCAAATGTAGAGCAAAAGACAAAAACTAAAGCTTTTCTTAACATTCATCCACAAAACATTACATGGTCAGATTCAAATTTGAATTGTATAAAGGTAAAATGTGTATCTCTGCAAGTTGTCATGGTTTAAACAGTAGCTGTTTGTCACTTGTTTTCCCTGAATTATTCCAAACAGCAGCAGTGCTGTTTTTGTTACCACAAGGTGTTTGTCTACCACATTTTCTTCTCACTCTTGCGCTAGCTGCCCTCACATTCATCCCCAGATCAACCCTAATTAATCTGGTGCGAGCCGACAGTTAGCTAGGGCTTCATCTGATTGGTCAAATGGTGTGAATGATCGCTCCTGATTCTGAATCAAATGTTAGCATGTTTTTGTAAAATCATGATGCTAGAACAATTCATATTTTAGGTAATTCGTTGCCATTCAGGCAATGGGTTACAAGTTTTGCATGAGGGTGAATTTCCAGGCAGCTCCTCTTAATTCTGCTGACTGAGAGTTGAGGCAAAGGACCGACTGTTGGGTTTCTGCTGTGAGTCTTGAGACCAACAGAATAATTCTCCCATGTTTAGAAATGTATTTAAGTTTAAGAAACTGAATCAAGCTCAAGATTGAAGTCATGCTTTCACCAACTAGTCTTATGTTTTTACTTTCCAACAGCTTATGCCTTAGGATAATGGACATTATATATCTGCAGTGTTTACTCTCAGCTCTGTCACTGTGAAGCAGAGCAGCTTATGTGATTCTTCATGCCTTGCACCATTACAATCAAACATCAAAGGCTGTTTGTGCAAACACTTCAATGCTAACTGTTTGATCATTCAGGAGCTGTCCACCTGCCTGAGGTGCTGAAACAAACACATCCAGTAAAGCAAATCCGTGGACAGAGGCTTTTGTTTACATGTCACACTCTATAGCCCTCATGTTCAGCAGCTGGTCAATGCTGTGTGAGAACACGATATCCATCCCACTACGGCAAGATCTTTTTTCAATCTCAGCTTGGAGTCTCCTAAAATATTTATGTCTGTGTGATTCTTAAAAACGACCAGCCTTAATTTCCTCGCTTTTCTTGGGAGAGAGCGCTTTTGTTTTTGCAGTGTCAGGATGAAAACATTAAAGAGAAGTCCTATAAAATTATGAAGATTATCAAAGACTAATAGGAAATAAAGACCTGCACATTATCATTTGAAGAGCAACATATAAATCACAGACCCTTTCAGGCACTGAATTATAACAAAAACCTACAAAAAGACATCTGAGACTGTTACAGTTCTAATAATCAGTCATGTTTATTCATTTTATTTTGTACAACAGTTCATTGCCATTGCATTTAGTCACTGGTTACTTTCTCAACCACGTATCTATGATAGAATAGATAAGAAGAAGGACGTTCAAATATTAACATTTTTCATTTGATATAAAAAATCTATGTTTATGTTGTATTTCATATTCTGTAGTTCCAGCTAGGGCTGAATATTGTTAAGGACCTCAGGATACAAATCATTATACGTGGGCCAAGCCAATATGTGTTATGATACTTTGTGATACTCATAATTTACTGAACAGTTAAAGGTGGAACTGAGAAATACAGCTCACAGTGTAACTCAGTCAAAACTATTAAATTCAGATTTCCAAGCTGACCAGTTTTAAAAGCTAAAAAACTGAGGAAGGCAGTATTTCAAACCCACACTGTTTGTTTGACTTGAATTTATGAGTTTAAAAACATGAAACTGTATCAGTGACTTAACTAAGATGTTCCTTCCATAATGTTCTTCCTCTTCAGTCATAAAGGGGAGCATGGAAACACGATAGAGCTCCATCCAAGGCCACTAATTTCCATCATTGCTGTCATTTATCCTGCTTTAAGCTGTGTGCTTGGACTTCAGTTTAAACATTGAGACATTAGAAGAGTCTGCGTCCTCATATAAAGCCATTCAAGCACCAAAATATTACCCTCCCCATGAATAATCAGACCTTTCTCCACATGATATTCTCTTTTTCAGGCTCAGAACATATGGCATGATATATTCAAATGCTACACTCTGTGACCAAGTGAAATGCCAAAGCCCCTTTATAAATCTGGCATTTCAAAGGCCAGTCACCTTCATCAGACAGGTGGAGATGGCAGAAAATGTGAGGTAATACACAATATAGCTTGCGTGTTTTATACTAAAGGTTAGAAGACTGCAGAAAAAGCAGACGTGGCTATACAATCTTCTGAATATGCAGCTGAATTAGCATGAATTCAACAGGTCACACCACTAACTCATTACACCCATAAAGCTATGTGACAGTAGGCTAAAGATCCATCAGACAACAACAGGCTTCAACAGCATGTTTGCAGCATTACCTCAAGCCTATAATACCACATTTAGTAGTAGTATTCACGTGAGGAAATTCAAGGCAAGGGTACTCATGACAGATCTAGCACACAGTCATGTCTATGAAGAACAATAGGTGTTGAAGTGAGAAGGGGAATGTCTCTTCTGTTTTGGGTGTAGTTGTGACACGCTGCCAGAAACACCCTCGTGCTCACAATCCAAAAGCAACTCTGTTTTACGCGCAAGGAGCTTCACAATGCGCACATCAGTTTACATTTACATCTAGATTCTGCCTCTGAAGTGAAAGGTAAAGGCGTTTCTTTTTCCAATCACAATTCAAATGATTTTTGGCGACTCCTTGTTCCCCCGCTCACTGCAGCACTCACAACAGTCTGAACACCCACCTTCCTCCGGCTCAGTAACTTGATGAAATAATTGCACCATAAATAGCGCATTAAAGCTCACCTCCATGCAGCTTTTTTAGACCACCGAAAGGCTTTTTTAAAACGCACTTCGCTCACCTCAGGGCGCTTCCTGTTCGCTAGCGTCTGCTGCTGATGAGGATGCTGCTGTTTTTTTTTCTCCTCCAACAGAAAGAAACAAGAGAAACTCCCACCCACTCAGGGGCCGTCTGACAATTCAGCACCTGAAGGCTGCTTAGGGAGCGTCAAGTAATGATTATATTCCCAATCCTGCCCCCCCCTTTACAGTATTTCTGAATTGCTATAACACATTTCTTGACATCCACCACGCTTTTCTCAACACTATAAGCACAAAATCCAAATTTCAAACGACATTCACCAAACCTCTGACTCTTCCTGCAAAACCAGTTCAATCAAAATGAAAACAATACTTAGCAGTCATTACACGCTACATCAAAAAACTAAAAACACAGTGCTCAGGACATGAAGCTGTAGAAGTAATGTTTATTCTTCACAGTAGGCTAAATGAATCCTCTTTGAATGTAGCACCTGTATACAGAATTTGGTTCAGACAATAGGGTTTGGTGTTTTAGCAATTGAGGAATACTGTAAAATAAGCCCTGTCAATTCATTGTTGCATCGAATTGATGGCCTATTACGAATCAGCTTGTCAGGTTGAATGACTTATCTTGCTTTTGCTAATAAATTATCAAGTAATTCTAAAGCTGAAAGAACACTGAGTGATGAGACAGTAAGGTGGAAAAAAGTGTGGATTTGGTCTGTAGTTTGCTATGAAGCTGCAAAATGTAGATGAATCTCACCAGGTTGACAACACTTAGACTTAAACCTAAAATGATCAAGGTTGCATTGCCACCTACTGGAAAACTGCCTTTCCTGCAATGTGAAAACTTCTATGGCCAGACAAAACATCAGTTCTCTATTTGCTGTCTTCCTTGTAAGTGCTAATATGAGTGCTCATTGGAGTACGTTAATGTAACTATAAACTTGACTTGAATGTGTGTGTCTACTACTGTTTCATAGGCCTGTTTCTTTTCTACAGCAAGTAGCCTATGAGAAAAATATTGTCCTTTCTGCTCCACAATATTTATTTGAAAACTGATCAACATGTTATAGGATTTCCAATGAAAAACAATTTAAATGATTCATTTTTAAACTATTTACTAATCAAAAATATGCAAAACATTTAAATGTAGCTCCACATTGACCACCAATGTGAGCAACACTAGCTAAAGCTATTTGTAATTGCATTTAAAATCATAATTATCGAATAAGCTAGCATTATGCGTCGCATAATAACCTGCAAAGAAGTTTTTAGTGAAGTTATTATATCTATTGGAGATATTTTCTTGTACTTTAGTAATTTCTCCGGTGACCCTGAAATGCAAATCATTACGGCAATTGAGAAAACACAACGGCAATTGAGAAAACACAACGGCAATTCAGAATGGTTAATGTCAATTGGTTAATGTTGTTGTGTTTTCTGAATTGCCGTTGTGTTTTCTGAATTGCCGCTGTGTTTTCTAAACTGCTGTTGTGTTTTCTGAATTGCTGTTGTGTTTTCTGAATTGCTGTTGTGTTTTCTGAATTGCCGTAGTGTTTTCTGATTTGCCGTTGTGATTCGCACTTCAGGGCCATCGTAAATTTTACCCTGATAGCCTACTTTTCATAATAATAGCATTGTTCTTTTGCTCAAGTTACACATTTACATTTTTATAGGTGTGTATGTAATTGTATTGTGTGTATTTTAGTTCTAGGTGGTCCTTGCCATTCAGGGTGCCACTGCTTGTTTATGCTTGTTAACTGTGAAAATAACAATAAAAAACTATGAATCATAAAAAAAGTTACCCATTTACACTGTGCAATTGCAATTTATTCAGGTAAAACATCTTATTTACTCTTGTAGAAAATAAGGGCTCTCTGCAATAAGTGGTCAAAATGACTGTGTATCAAAATAAATAATAACATATTTACACTTTGTCAATGTCATGCCTTATTGTCATGAAAAAATACCTTGGGTCTGTTTTTCTGTGCTGTGTAGTTATTACTGCTACGTCAAAAGGTCGATGAAGTGCTGAAAGGAAAACTCGCAACAGGAGACGCATCCGGACCAGCAGGCGGCGGTAGACGGAGCGGCAGACCCCCAACAATGAGCAGGGACGTGGATGTGTCTGTGAAACACTTTGAGAGCGCTTGAATGAACGTGCTGATCCCCGAGCCGAGCCTCCGTGGTGCTGAAGGGACAGCTCCCCATCTCACTGACATCTGCAGGTAAGATAAAACGACGAAGCTTCCTCGACATTTCTTCACCTCTTCGTCATGAAAATGATTGACGCCAATGTTGCAAGCATCACGGAGGAAGCTACCATAGTCCTTGATTGTGCTACTGTCTGTCATTCAGGGCATTTATTGTCCTACAGAAGAGCTTCTTAGGGGTTTCATCTAGGTAGCCCCTCATGTAAAAGCAGTGTGACCCAGTAGTCTCTGTGTTCCAGCATCAGGTTGTGGTGCGTGTCTGTCATTTCACATCTGTGCGTGCTGTAGGTTAGGAGATCACAGAGAAGAGGGTGAGATATTCTCGGTATTCTCAGTGGCCCCTCAAGGTCCCCTGATCCTACTTGGCAGAGAAATTAGTTTTACTCAGCAGCAGACTGACATCCTCTTTATTTAATGGGATCACACGATTTCCATATTATATCAGGAAGACTGTTAGTTTCACCTTCATTCCACATTTTATCAGTGGATACCCCCCCCTCCAATACTCCCATTTTAACTGATCTGTCGGAGCAGTAATAAGATAAGAAAATACAGTTCCTTTTTTAAAAATGATATATTAAGATACAAATGTTTTTTAGCACTTCCATTTAAATCTTATTAGATCTCACCTAAATGAAGTGCACAGGATTTTTTGAGGGGAAGGGCTCATGCAAAGAAAGGCCCCTGACCTCACCCCCAACCAATCTCGGATTAATGATATACAGCTCAGAAAATGAATGAACTTAAAGCTCCTGTGATAAATTTATAGGTGGTTATAAACAAAGAGACTGAAATCAATACTGACCCACCCAAGATCATCAGCAACAAGATTTCTCATTTATATACTGTCATTTTTAATTATTTTAACTGATAACAGGGTAGGTTTCAGATTAAGTGAGTAACAGCATGCTGAAAAAGTATCATTTGTTGTGATAGGTTTGAGCATTAGAAGACAGAAGGATGAGCTGTTATCAGAAAACACAACTTAAAACTGTTCAGGAAAGATCAGCACAGCATTAAAGGAACTGCTTTCACCACCACAATGATACAAACCAAAAGTTACTAACAGGAGCTTTAAAGGGGAGACTAACTCAACTTTTAGAGTCTACTCTAGCATGATCTATAAAGTAAAGTCATCATTTTCTATATGGACTAGTCATGTTGTCTAGATGAATCTCACCTTACATAAGTGTTTTTAGATTTGTTGAGATTTTTGCCATGTCAGACATTGCACCAGATTTAAACTGAGCCATTGATCTGCATTACAAACACACCAAGCCACACCTAGGGTTTCAATGGTGAAAGATTAAAACTGCAGGTAGAACAAGTGTACCATCTTTTTGCTAATTCTTGTGAGATATATATTTAGCTTGAAGTAGTTTTTCAAAATTATATAAATGACCTAATCCATGTAACACAAGCCAACAGGCTGCTCTTGTGTCTGAGAGCAAAGGGCAGGTGCTCGAGGAGTCTATGTTGCACTGATTTGGCACACGTTATGGGAACTTTTGTGTTGATGCACTGAGTGTGATTTTTTAAGTGTCTGACACTTTACTTATTTAGCATCATAACATGTCTCAGCGGTGTTGTATTCAAGTGTCCAGGTTCAGTTTCATGTAATAAGAAAACGGCAGTAACTACAAAAATCAAAATAGATGTATAAAAAAAGAATGCAAGTATAAAACTGGCAGTGTGTTGAAACAGCAGCATAAGGAAGAAGGAATCAGTCACAGGTGTAAATTGTCCATTGACTCTCTGTGTCCTATGTCTCCCCTCTCTCACAGATATGTTCACCCGGATGTTAAAGCTGAGACTTCTCAATGCTGTCGCCCCTACATACTTCTTCATGGCCACAGCAGTCACCTTCATTTTACACTTTGGCTTCTTCATCCCAGCAATCTTCCCAAACCCAGACACATCTCTGAAGAGCTCCACGACTCTTCACACTGTTCTTTTTCTGTTCTTGATGTTCAACGCTCTGGGGAACTACATAATGACTATTAAATATCCTGCTGAAAGTGCCAACGAGACTGTGGTGCCGGTGTGTTCGCCACACTGTTCGGACAAAGTGGACGCTCACTACCTCCTCAACGGTCGCCACTTCTGCAAACTGTGTAAGAAAGTGATTCTGAAGAGGGATCATCACTGCTTTTTCACGGGGAACTGCATTGGAAACAAAAATATGCGCTACTTCATCATGTTCTGCATCTACACTTCATGTACGTGTTTGTACTCGTTGGTTCTCGGTGTGGCCTTCCTCACAGTGGAGTACTCCATCTCTTTCGAGAACCCACTCACCTTCCTCACTCTCCTCCCCCTCTCCACTGGTTACTTCTTCATGGGTGAGTTATGTGATTAAATTTGAAGTTCAGAATTTTCCTTCTGAAGGAATGTCATGTATTATTTTAACCTGAGTCCAGTTTTCATATATTTATGTGTGAAAATGACCAATTGCTTCAAACTGTTTTGAACTTCTTCAGTGGATTGTTTCAGCCGCTTGCTGAGACACGGCTATAACGGCTACACTATAACCATTAAGGGCAATTACAGGCCAGCAGTCCAATAGAAGTGCTTGTTTTTGCTAAATACAGCTCATATTTCTAATTTAAGTGTCTGGCAACATTCAGAAAGGGTCTTTCACAAGACGAAAACTCTTACTCAAGTGGAATCCTTGCTTTTAACTTTCACCATAAGTTTTCTTGTCACAGGAGGATGACAATAAAAAGGTGAGATAAAGCAGGAGTCTTCCCTCCTTAAACTAAAGGTTAAAACATGCTGACTTAAATCAGGGTAATATTGCTGTGTTTGTGTTTTGAAATGGTCATTTATGCTAACTACTACAAGACAGACATGTACTGTAAATGCTCATATGTGCATGTTATATCATGTACATACTATGAGATGTCAGAAGACAATAAATGGAAAAAATGACTGATGATCATACCCTGTTGACATCTAAATCTTATTTACTTTGCCTGACTTAAATAGAAATGACCATCAAATGCAATGCCTTATCCACATCGTCAGTCATCTAAATATTGAGCCATGGCTGTTTTTTCAGTAAATTCTTGCTCACAGTTTCTGGATCTAATCTGTAAAAACTCAGCTGTACAGCTCTCTGACTTGTATTTTAACCATCATCTTCTCCAATAAGGTCCAGTTCAGCGCGTTTACTTCCTGTTAAAATACTCTTAGGATCCTTTTTGGGATGTTGTCAGGACTTAAGGTTAACAACACAAACCACTAAACAGCAATTAAAAGCACTAATAATGGATTTAGCCTGCTGGCCTGTGATTGCAGCAAATAATTGCATTGGAGCCACTAAGGCCAATGTGCCACTTGCTGGCTGATACATCTACTGGAGCAATTCCAAAACTCCTGACACTATTATAGTCATTAATATACCTTCACAAATTGAAAAAGGGACTCAGGTTGAAAAATAAGGGAATTCCCATTCAATGAAACACACTGACCTTGTGTCATCCCCACAGGAACTATCTCAGGCCTGCAGCTGTTCCTGGTGCTGATGCTCTATGTGTGGCTTGGCATTGGCCTGGTTTGCGCAGGTTTCTGTTGCCAGCAAGTGCTCCTAGTGGCCCGTGGACAGACCTGGTGCCAGATGCAGAGGGGGCAGCTGGTGGAGAACCGCAGTCCCTGGAGAACCAATCTTAAAGATGTTTTTGGTACCCGCTGGTTCCTTGGCCTAGTGCTGCCTCTGCAGACGGTGGAGACATGCTCTGAAGATATGGACGCACAGAAACAAGACTGAGGGATAACAATGTGTCTTATTAATATGTCACGTGAAAAGCACTAGTTGTAAAAAGTGCTCTCTTGGGAGTCAAGTGGTGATTGATTTCAAATACTGAATGGATGCTTTATGACCTTTAAAGTAGACCATGAAATAGTTAGCAGTTAGCACACATTCCTTTAAGGACAGGAGCCATATATTAGTGTGAAACTTTTGAATAGAGTAAGATTAAGTGTATGCTTTAAGTAAGTCTCTGATGACAAGGCAATATTAGGACAAATAAGTTGGTGATTAACATCCAGCAGGTATTCAATGCTCTGCTCCTCTCTTGAATCAGAAAATAGAACAATGCCTTCTTGCGTAAGTGCATGCATTCACAGCTTTACATTTCAATATCGCATCATGCAGTTGCTCTGAGATTACCATTCAAGTGTGTTGTTGTGCTGCTCTTTTTTGTAGGATGCTTTGATGTGACTTTCAGGAAACTTCTAGTAGTTTCTGCAACAATAACTGACTTCTTTGTTAAGGGCTAGCAGATACGGAAACTACAGGGTCTAAAGCATAAACTGCCAGGCTTGACAACAATAAGCTGTTACATGTTTAGCCTGAAGTTTTCTACTCAGATGAATGTGACTCAGACAGTGTGATGCAGATACAGTAATGTGCTCCTTTATAAGAGTGGGTGGGAAAATGTGATAGTGATTACCGTATTATTATCCAGGGTATTATTCACAATGTGCCATACACTCATGTCTTATACGCTTACAGAATACCCCAAAATTTGAGGTATTCACTGCATTGCTAATGAAAGGGCGTCTTTTTAATAACAGTAAGGACTTTCACTGTAATACTGAAATACTCATCATGTGAAAGATGTTTTGGATTTCAATACATATACTTTTAAGAGCTATTTTGTCTATTCCTGTAATACTAATAAAAGCATTTTAATCACAGCACCAATAAGTTCTTTGTTTTAAAAGTGATAATTCAGTGAAATAACAGACAACAGAAATGACGTTTAAAGTTTTTATGACTGTTCATCATGTCAAAGTGGCTGTTGCTAAAGAAACAATACAAAGAAAGCACATTTCACAAAAACAGAAAAAAGCAATCTCTGAAAAAATCTCTTCATAAAGTGTCATTGCCCTTTGAAATCAAGACCGATTGGACTACCTTTTAGTTAGCAGTAACTAAAGATTAAGGAAACGATGCAACAGTTGTGTACTGTCGCAATAATAAATACTAGAACAGTAAACCTAGACTCAACATTTAAAACTAACTCATTGATGGCTTAACTTGTACTCATGTTATTCTCTACACAGCAGCTCCAAGCCAGGACGTGATTCTTTTCAAATCGGACAAGAATATTACTTCTTTGGATAAATTTCAGGACATTCAACTTCCCTCCACATGAAGCTCACAATCTAAGCTGCTCAGTATTAATATGAAGTACAAACACTGACATGTTCAAAAAGGCACAGGCATCCAGAAAAGCATTTCAATTAACATTTTTTTTCCAAAACAGAACGCTCACACATGAACACAAGTCGTAACATTCGTCTAAAATAATGTCAGTCATTATATAACTTAAGTGCAAGAGTCTAACGCAAAAATAAACCATTTAGCTGTCATTTCAAAATCTAGACATTTTAATCAATAACACGTAATACTGAGCTCAAGCAGGAATGAACATGGCAGCTACAAAGTAAGAGTAAAGGAGATCTGTTAGTTCATGGCTACAGCACTTCACCTGCTACAGTTGAAACTTGTACAAACTCCACTCGGTTCTTAGCGGCATTATTTGACAAAAGGAGCTTGCTTTGCAAAGACTTCATTATGTGCTCAGTCTGTTTACATTAATCACATGGCTTTAGTCTGGGTCAGAAACATAAAACAAATAAATAACACTTAGACCAAGTGACTAAATCATATCAACATTTCACTGTTTAGCCCTCCTATTGTGAGCTACCCAGATGTTATTTTTGAAATATAGAACACAAGCTGCCAGTAAACATACTTTCACTTACATGAAACATCAGCTAACGCAGGTTCATTGGCTGACAGATTTCAAAATCAAAGTAAACAATAAAAAGTTATCAAGACAGCGCCCAGTTGATTAATGATGCTTCAAAGGGCAGACATAACCATTCAGGTTTTCGGTTTGATTGAAAGAGTTTGTATTCTTCTTGTCATCTCTATCAGCAATTATATTCAAGGCATGTATAAGGTATTAACCCCATGTTTCCTCACATGTGCTGTAAGGCATGCATTTTATGCAATCAGGGGTCCAATATATAGAAGCCATAGCCCTATAGCAAGTTAAACTTGCCACTTTGAAGCAAGAGAGACAATAAAATGTATTATAGGCAAGGGTTTTAAGTGTTAGCATGCTTCCAAACCGCCACTCGGTAATAATAGGTGTGCTTCAGTCTTAATTCAAACCAGCAGTTCTACATGTTCGCTCCATAACTCTTACATTTCAGAGGATTTCTCCTGACAGAAGTGTGAAAGTGTAGAGTTAAGATTAGTTACAGCTTGTTTAGTTATAAAGCTGTGTGCTGTAAGTTTTACTTCAAGCGAGGAAAGCTTATGTTGTTATTATTTGAGATATGTTTTTGCCTTCAGCAATCCATCCTGTGACCCCTTTAATAGAGAACTGCTGTTCATGCCTATCTTAATATTATGCCAGGACTCTCGGAGCTTTAGCTGCCCACTGCTCCTTGTCTGTGTGCTGCAGAGAGAGCTGCAGTTTAGTCCAGAGCTGCGGGTCTCCGCTGCTCAGAGCCTCCAGCAGCAGAGCCGTTTGCTCCTGAAGCTGCTGGAGCTGACCTTGGGTGCGCTTATTTTCCTTGATCAGCTGCTTTGTGCGCATGGTGATGCCGAGCAGGCCAGATTTGTTGAGGATGTTGTAGGTATTGCTGAAACGTTTGAGTTTGTTGTTGTCCACAGAGAAGGGGTCCTGATCATCATCATCCTGCATCTCGTTGGAATCAGTCTCAGTCCTGAAATCATCTGTGTATGGGAGCAGACAGCTGGTCCCTGCCAGCACTGAGAAGGACGTGTCAGTGAGTTGCTTGTGACTCTGAGCTGCCTGTGGTTGGTTGTCTGCTGCTTCAAAGCTGGAGATGGGTTTGATTGTGCTCTGCAGTGCTGGCTGCGGGCTGGGAGAGCTGTACAGCCTGTGGCTGTGGTGATGCCTCCTCTGTCGCCGCTCATATCCTGATGTTGAACTCACCCTCACCCTGGAGGATCCCACCCTCTTAGTTGGTGTGTCTGCAGGTTGTGGGGCAATTCTGGGATATGACTTAAGGATGGGCATGTAGCTTTTAGATTGTTTTTTATTTTCAGGAGCAGACTTTTGAGAGCTGCTGCTGCTGCTGCTGCTGCTGCTATTTGATACCACTGGCTGCAGAAGAACAACCTGTGACTGAGGCATTACTTCCATGGGAGACGGAAAGCCCCACTGTTTCTCTGTGGCGGTCATTGCAGATGGCTAGAGAAAAAAATATTGAATACTTTATTATTGTGATATATTTAAGATACAGTGCTTAAACAAAAGGGACGGAACAAAACTGAACAATTAAAACAGGACACCAAAGCAATCAGATGAATAGGTGAGAAGAAAATGAGTCTCGTTACCCCGTTTTAAAGAGCAGGGGGCGCCTACGGACTTTTGACCTTCTCTGATTAATGTCATCAAGTTTGTTAGATCTGTAGCTCAGTAGAGGCTTACAGACATGGAAGTGATGTTTTGCAGTTGAGGCAGTTGCATTGCCAGTGTCCCCCACACAGAGACGGTAAACATGCATGCAAAATAATATTTGCTGATCATTTCAAGATTTCATTTTTGTCCATTTACGATAATAATCCACGATCAATGACTTAGTGAACAATATCTCTCTCTCTTTCTCACTCTACTCTTTCTGGTATATGTTGCGTTGGTCTCCACACCTGCTCTTCTGGTAACATAGAGGAAAAGAGAGACTAAATGGACAACGAAATGTTGGCTTCCCCCATATGAGCTTATGGCTCTTCAAAATATTGAAGTGCACATTAGTGATCAAAACTAATAAAGAAAACTAGGCATAAGAGGGCAAAACTTGAATGTAAATTTGGCTACCTACACTCTTAAAAAATATGAAAGTAGTCACAGCATGAACCAAGCATTGTGAATCAAATTGTGGGTTGAGTGTATTGTTGCATCCCTGATAACAATCTGATACATACACCTTTTACCATATTTCAGCACCCTTTTCAGTCATTTTGTCTCACTGATTCTGGCACTGCACTCTCACAGCAACATGTATTTTTACCCTGAACTGATTAAGAACTCTAGTTGAGTGAACATAAAATAAAGTAAAAAGTAGAAAGGTTGGACCTTTGCTACAAAATCCAGACATACATCTCTAAAATGAGACAGCAAAAATGTGTAAATCCCCCTCAGTTACAAGAAAGAAGAACAGAGTACATTTGAGGAAGTACAGTATGATTCGGTGGTACTAAATATGTGCTGTGTTCCAGCTGTTTGGCTGAGGGTTGACTTCCCTGTTTCCATAATTTTGGAAAAACATAGGCCACAAATGCAGGCAAAAAAGCTCAAATGTAACAAGGCTACTTACAACCCCCCAAAAGTAATAATCAAACAGTGCTAGGTAGAGACAGGCACACAGGGTTGTTGTTGGGTTTTTACCTGCTTTAAGACAAAGTTATTCATGATGATCATCGGAGATAGTCCAGCGTATGAGCCTCCCATCAAAGCCACCTGAGGTCCAGTCTGGTCCTGGCTGATAACTGACCCGCTCCTGCCCACATCCTCAGAGTCAGTCAGATCAACTGCACTGAGGTACTCTGAGCTCGCATCTAAGGAGGGGAGGACAAAAGAATGAGGATCTCATCGTATTTGAAAACAACTTGTTTACCTTTCTGTTGTGTCTGTGAGAGAAGCTCAGTGCTATGGAAACAGTGAAGGATACATTTACGCTTCACCAGAGGGCCTTGAAAAATGATATCAACAACCTGATAAGGAGGGCTAAACAACATTCAGGTCAGTGCTCAAAGTGTAAATAAAAGTCATCTGAAAAAATGACCCAATTGATGACAGCTTAAACAAAATAACATGACCTAGATCCCTACATTTGATATGGGTTGACCTTGTTAATCCCTTTATAGCAGCTTTTTTTTAATAATATAAATTAGTGGTAAGGTGTAAATAAGGTGTAAAATAAAAACATTGGGGAGAACACAGAACTGAAAGGCATGTGACTATAAAGCAACTTTATAGACTCAAACCTGAGAAGCCTGAATCCCTCTCCAGGTCAGGCTTGGATGCTCCATGGTGTGTTGTCCTGGTGAATGGATACGTCTTGTGCCGATAAGGCCTGTTGAAACGGTTCATGTTTGCCTGCTTTGAAAAAGAAAAAGAAAGTTTTTTAGTTTAACAATGTACCATAATGTACCAGAGCCTGATATGCTAATTAGGGATGTAAGGATATATCGCAAATTGGTAAAAAATCGATACAAATAAGGGTGAATTAAAATCAACAAAATTTGTATAGGGATACTATTTTTAAACAGTAGAAGGCCCTATCTGCATTAAACTCTGCTTGTTCATCATCATTAAGTCTCTGTGGCTGAGTGACAGGTCTCCACGAGCGCTTTTTTTCTCCGCTACTGGACTGATTCTGACCCGGTTGCGCTCCCGGCTGACACTTGACCGCGTTGACATGCTTTTTTTTCTCAGTAAGAACGAGTAGACAGAAAACTTTGAGTCTAAAATATGATTCTGTTCAGTTGTCCTGTTGCAGTAAATCCACATGTTGTAGTCTGAGTCTTCACAGATGACCATGCGTCCACGGAGATTATTTATAAGCCTGCTCCTCATGTTGATATTCAGCGTGTTTAACATTTTGAACACCTCAATATGATAAGTAGCTGTTTAATACCATCAGTGATATACACTGTGGCAATGTGGCATTACTTTTTGACATGGAAAACTTTTACGTTTTTTTTTATAATTAAACGATAATTGATCGTTAACATTTCAAAAGATTGATCAAGTAGAATACTTGAAATTTACATCCCTAATTTAAAGAGATTTACCTTAACCTTTTTTAAAATCCAATACTTTCATTTGGGAATCATTAAATTTCCTTTTCTTTATAATTGTTCTGAAATTTTCCAGCAAGGTATTTTTATGCAGTAGTTTAGTTTTTTTGCAAGGTGCTGAAAAAGGTGTGCAGTGGTTTTGTTTAGACAGATAGACAGACAGTTGGATAGACAGACAGACAGACAGACAGACAGACAGACAGACAGATAGATAGATAGATAGATAGATAGATAGATAGATCTTTATTAGGAGATTTGTTGCTCACCAGACAAAGCTTCTGCCAAACCGGGCTCGCCTACAGTATGGGGATCTGTATTTGATTCTGAGTTTGAGTTACAACACACACTAAAAATGAAAAAGGATTATTTTGTTTACAAAGAAGTATAAGAGAAAAAATATATATTGCAAGTGACCAAATCTGAGAGTTGAAATAAAATAATAGTTATTTAAATTTTGAGTTCAATCCAGTTTTCTTGAAAATCGTTAGATAATCGTGAGTGAATCGTATCGTGAACCAAAAATCGGGATTTGAATCGAATCGTGGGTTGAGTGTTTCCTTACATCCCTAATATTAACCCATGGTGTTTGATTTTGGGTGGGGGTTTTGTGAGTGTGCCGCATCGGGTGAGGACATTGAGATATGCTGTATGGGTAATCATTCATTAATCCGTATAGAATATGTAATATATGTAATATATGGTTGATATGTATGTGATGAATATAATACTTAATGAATATGGTGTGTGATTAATGTATATATGGTGAGTGTAGTGTGTTGTGAATATATATCATTTATTGTATGAATTGATGTGCTTTGGCAATAACAAGTCTTTGTTCATGCCAATAAAGCAAATTTGAATTGAAATTGAAAAAATTGAAATTGACTAAGCCTTACTGTAAGTGTAAAGCCTGTTGTTGTGTTAAGCACTTTAACATCCTCCATTGCACACACTTTGATGACCTCATTTACAGAAAACTCACGTGGCTCAAACAATGTGACATTATGTTTTGAGACTTTACAGAAGTAATACACCTTCAAAGAAACACGAGATGATATTATCACAGCTATGCTAATGTATTTAAATTTAGCATGACGTCTAATGGGCCTGTCACCCGAGAATCCATGAGTATAGAGTTACCTGGAGAAGGGCTTTCTAACATTTATAACAGAACAACAGACAAATATCACTGACTGAAGGTCTGAAAACTCACACTGCCACAGATAGGCTTAGCATGTTTTTCATGCTGTAGCTGCTTTGGGTACAGTCTATGTGTACAAAAGCAACTGTCAACACTCATGTTTCTTGACAGTTAACTCACTGGCAATGGCATACACTGTTAAGACAACCGGGCTGCAGCTTGTATCAATGTTTTTATAGTAAAAAAGGGGAAATTATCTCCTGTCGTGACCTGGTTTGATCTACGAGCTTATTTACTGTTTACTGCCCTCGCGCCGTTAGCTCAGCTAGCTAGACGCTCATTCTAACGTTAGCTTTCGGGGCAATTTCCCATCCATACGCTATTAGGCTTAAGTATTATTCTTCCAAACCTTTCCAAAACGACGTTTGCTTGAAAACAAATATCCGTTTATGGTGACATCCGAAGTTTGGTGCAGTTTTCTTGTTCTCGCACTGGAGTCTCCCTCTGGTCTGGTCGCTTCTTTTATTTCTTCTTCTTTGATGCTCAACGGAAGCCTTCGTGTTTCATTCTTCTTCGTTTGTTTGGTGTTTTATTTACTGCCCTCTGGTGGAAATACTTGACGCCTACATTTATCTCGTAGCCCCAAGCTTACATCTTGTCCTTTTTTATTGGACAGTGTTTACTGCAACTTACAAAGGCACTATGTAAGTATAGCAATGATTATGTGGATCTCTAGATTTTCTTTTTCATCTACTGTATTTTTCAAACCTTATTTAAATGTCTACCTTTCTTATAGCCAGGGGTGCCTCCAGGGATTTTGGGCCCCATGAAAAAACATCACATTAGGCCCAAGGGAGAAGTTCCCTCGGCTGGTGGTGAAGCTTTCAGCAGTGTGTCTGCCCCCTGGTGGCTGGCTGCAGTATAGGTCAAAAACTCTGTCCCCCCCTTCAAATGAATGGGGGAGCAGTCAAACTTTAAAAAATAAATACGCATCATACGAATGTTTCTCACATCCGTACGCTGTGGTGATATGTAGTTAGTATTTGACTGTTTTGTGTCCAAGGCCTCTTTTTCCTGAAAAGTTTATTTTTCGTTAGTTATTAGAGTTTAAAAAACGGGGTTTTACTTCCGGGTTTACTTTGATTGACAGCCAACGTAGAGGGAAACTTTAAAGGACACACAGCATCTTATGACGCTACGCTGTAGGGCGGAGCTTGTTACAGTGGCATCACAGGCTCTGGCTGCACATTGGCTGCGCCCAGGAGCGGGATTTTTTGGCTTCAGAACCGTACAACAGGAAGAGGAGGAGCAACGCTGTCCATTTTTATTTACAGTCTATGTTTGGGCCCCATCACCAAAGGCCACAAGAACCCTGTGCAACTGCTGTAACCACATCTCCAGGATCCAATCGACCTAGACGTGACATTAAAACAGACTAAATCACTCAATGCTTCAACCTGCCCAGCGTCCAAAACAGACTACAGGCTGTAGCTTGTGTAGCTTAGCTATAGCTTTGTTTTTATAGGCTTTTGTAATAGTACAGATAGTAGTAGAGAGAGAAAATTGAGATTCCCACAGACCCCCTTCAATAATGCTAATTGACATGCTACGTTGCTCACCTTCTTGTTCACTGGGGGGAGTTGTGGGGAGACAGTGCACCTGCTGACATATCAGCTGCTGAGTCTAGTATAGTATAGTATAATTAGCTATATCAGTTCATCTCATTGTGGACATCAAACTAGCAAACAGGTTGATTTTAACCACTCAAAGACTATACTGTCATATTGTCGCTCTTTCTTCTCTCTCTCCTCTCTCTCCTTTCTTTCTCTCATTTTCTGGGACCCAGACTTTGTCTTTCCAGACATTTTAGCTGTCTTTAGCGCACTCTGTCGACTGTGAAACTTCTGTATTATTTTCGGGCCCCCTGTCAGTCATGGGCCCTTAGAATCATCCTAACTTTTCCCCCCTATACGGCGCCACTGATTATAGCTGCTATATCACAGAAGCCTAATAAGCTCCCGTTTCATTTCAAAGTGATAACAGCATTCCTCCAAAATGATGTAAAAAAAATTCATTACTTGGTTTATCTATATTTAATAAACTAAATCACACAATTCAAGCTGTCAACCATGACAATTTAATAACAAAATAAATACTGAAATGAAATAAAAATACTAACACAATAGAAAAGTTACTTTTTACATTTTCATAGATTTTCTTTGTGTAGTACACAAAAAACAAACAAACATCAAACCCATCATTTTACTTAACTACTTCAATTGATCCCTTCCTTAGCCTACTGCAGTGTTTCCAAAAACAGACAGAGGAAGACACCTGTGGTGTGGGCCAGGGACTCTGGAGTGACTGGACACAAATTATAGCTGTTTAAACATAGAAAGCCAAAAATAATTCATATATTTGTGAGAACTTTGCACTGGCATTAGAACAACAAAATAATGATTTAACTGATACTCTTTAGTTGGGATTAATACCAAAAGAGCACTGCATAAGTATATTGATTAGGCTACTGTTGTATTGATCATTAATTCCCTGCTGGGCATACACACTTCCTGATGTGCTTTAAACAGATATGTTTTGTGTAATTGAAAAGCTCCTTCTTTCAGTCCTGGTTGTCCTGAAGTTGAAGCCACTGGCACAGAAACTGCATTTTTAAATCCAGAATGGATTCAGCATTGGTTAGACCCTATATCAATAGATACCAGGTATAATTGACAGTGTATCAAACCCTCTGAAACAATAGAGAGAGAAAGGGATGGATTCCAAAGAACAATTGAGATTCTTGACAAGCATTCATCACAGTTATTTATCTGTACAACATTTTCTTTGGTCATGCCTTAAGTTGAAAAAAAAAAAAGTATTGTTGTAAATATTGTTTGTAATTTTGTCTGAGTTGTCATCAGGCTATGTCTCACAACATTATGCAATGTAAAGAGAACTGATTCCCCATGACTGGTAGTTCCTAAAGGTAAAAAGGTCCTGGGGTGACAGCAAACACTGTACTTGTCTAATGTGTTTTAGAAAAATACTCTCATGGAGTGTAAAGTGGTTCGAACACTAGATGGCGACATTTCATCACTCCTTGTACAAAACAGCTGCAACATACTGCACACTGTTGTAATGAGTCAAGGCTTCTTAAAGTGTTTGAACAAACTATCACAAAATGCTGGTCCATTTTTTGACTGTCTTAATAAATATAAGTTTAAAAATGTGTAACAACCTTTAAATACCAAAGAATTGACCACATTGCAATAACTGACACAGTAATCATATACAAAAAGAAGGCATTGGTCTGTTTGGTTCTACATTGCACTGGCTCCCAGGCGTGTCCATTGCATCAGGTGTGTAACTGCAGTGTTTCCACCAATCAAAACACACTTCCTGTTGAAGCTTGTCTTAAAAAAAATCTCAGCCAATCAGCAGGAGGGCCTGTCGGCAACACAACCCAGTAGTTTGAGTCTCTGGCTGCAGACATGTTGGTGGTGGATGAGTGGAGGAGACTCTGGATTCTCTCACTGGGTTGGGAATAAATTATAAGCCACACTGCAACACAGGGTTTGGTCACCACCACAGTTACCTACGAGGGACCTGGCACCTAAAATAAAGGGAAAATAACACAAGTCTTAGTTAAAGTTCTACTTTATTATTAAGAATGTTAATGTGTTCTCCAATAATTATGTAATCACCTGTCACATTCTTTTGTTTTTTGTCTCTCTTTTCTCTTCTTTCCTTTTCCTCTTATTCTTCTTCTGCAAAATGAACAAAACGTGAATCCAACCGCCCTTCTCTGACATCGACAATCATTGTTCTCTCAAACAAGCAACGAATCGATCAATATTCTTACCTTTCAACTTTCACGACAGCTTTCCTGACTCTGAAAACAAATGTTCAAATACATGTGAGAAAGAGCATCAAGGGGCAACAGTATAAAATAGTCAGAAGCCAACCCTGTCTCCTTGAGTTTCTGTTATTCTGCCACTGACTTAATTTAGTAAATATGAAAGTAATTCCTGATAATATTCACCTGAAACATTTATGTACCACACATACATCACATAGATGAGGGGGAATACAGACTGGGGTTTGCATCTGTCGTGTGTTTAGGTTTCAAAAAGGCAAAAAAGCAGAACTTTCTACGGTGGACGAGTATACAGCGACACTAAAGAGGAAAAAAGTCACCACACTGAGCGTTCTTTTCAACTTTTAATCTGGGCAAATAGCACAGACCAGTAACAAGCAACAGACTTGTGTCTGGTGCTCGTTGAAAAGGACATTCAGTGTGCCAACTTTTTCCTCTTTAGCCTGTTTAGGTTCAGACATCCAAGCACAAAAAGTTTGTTGTTTTTGGTAGGTGACAATAAAGTTTTCCCAACCTGACATTTTAATCATGGGAGTCCAGTTAAGTATTACAATAATTTACAGTAGAAACCATACATATTCAAAGTTGTAACTGGCCTAGCAGTGTCACGCGTTCTGTGTTCATTGCTCTGATTGGTTGGGCTGTTCAACCTTTGGAAATAAAATCAAAGATAAAAAAAAACTGAATTGTCTTTATTTAGGAGACAGGGTTGGTTTTTACATACTTTTATGTTGTAAATTATTCCCTGTTTTCTTACCTACATTCACATGTCTGATGCTCCACAAACGTCATCTCAACATATTCTTGGTCCGGCTCCGATGGCCTGATTTTCAACAGCTAAAGGACAGAGCCATGACAGCACAGTAAGTAAAAGATCGCACAAATGTAACAAGGCTCATTACATCGCACAATGTGCTTGTCTTACCTGCATGGTGACATTTGTGGTGTGGGTGGGATGGCACTCCAGGTTTTCATCCCCACAGCACCCTGCACACCTCACCAGCGGCACACAGGAGGGGCTGTATATGTGCTCCACCTCTGATGGGTACTCCTGCACCACCTCCACCAGCTTCTCTATGGTCCGGCAGAAGCTGCGGCCCCACACTTCCTGGAACATTAACACTATGGGTGAGAGAAGGGAGCTGAGTTAGTTTGCAGTTACTCTGAGAAGACAAGTATGTGCTGTAATGAGTGCGCAGTTAGATCAATTAATATTTGTTTCCTGCCCGCATGTATATTTCTAGCTTACTTCACAAAGAAAATGACAGTTAAGAGTAATGTATTGAACTTTTGAATGTGAAGCTTAATTAGAACTACCAAATAGAAAAAAACCTACTTCAGTCAAACAACACTGTTGATAATGACGCACAAAAACAGAATCACCCATTTATCAACTCTAATACATCAACAATGGCAACCTTAGACCATAAACACAGAAACATAAAACCAATTGCGATGCGCCACTGTGTATCCTGTTTTCATTTTGAAGTAAAAATGTTTGTTTAATGTACAGTATGCTTTCCTGTGGGAGTATATGTGTAAAAGTGTCCCAGTTGCACGGCCTGTGGGGGAGGAACAGGGGCGACTATGGCAGAACAAACACAGAGGGAAGAGAAAACAAACATTTGAAACATGGCCATGAACAGAACTCTGCTGGAGCTGGAGCTGGGCTGCCCCGCGGGCACCTTTGGGACTGTTGTGACCCCCGAGGTCACCGAATGGAGCCTGACAGCACAACAGCTGTTTATAAAAGCAGACAGGCTGGGAGGAGACGGCTGGGGAAGTAGCTACAGCAGGGAGATGAGGCCGTGAACTATAATGTTGTACAGCACAGAGGGCCAGTTCACTGACCAGTTCCTCCTTCAGCTGACTGTAAATCTACTCCTATTCTGATTTTTATTAGGTTATACATCCTCCAATAATAAGTAAGTAAATGACTAATACCTGCAAGTCCAGACACATCAAGCCATTATGAAAGTACAGAGGAATTGAACTGAACTTGCATAATTCAGGATTATATTTCTCAACAGTGCATGACACATACAATATGAATGCACAGAGTTCAATGGTACTGAAAATGGGCTTGAATGAAACACACATATATACATTATATACACATGTAAACACATATCCATGTGCACACATATGGCTTTACAAGTTTACAAGTTTCTTGCGAGTTACTTTTCTCAACTCACATGCTGTTAAATTATGCTGTAAATTAAAAAATGACTGACATTTGAAAATGGTTCCAGCTGCAGATGTTCTTACCTTCAGTTGTAATGTTTATGCTTGACAAGGGTAGACTCTGTAAAACAGAAAAAAATGTCATTCAGGAGGGTAACTTCAAGAGTCTAAAACCATCATCCTTCGATTTGAGTATCTCCATTAGAGATTTATTTTAACACAGATAATAACAAACTTCCCCCTCAAAATATTATGCCCATAAAGACAACATGAGCAAGCAAACAATAAAGCTACTACATTGGAGAGTTGTGTCTTTGTCCCCTAGTGGTGATGAGTGGAACTGCAGCAAACGAAGCAAACGCCTTCTTTTCCAGCCTGTAGTGGAAAAGTCTTTCTGAGAAGCAGCAGATCCAGTCTCTCATATACTAGTATATCACGTTCCTCCCTGCGACCAACTGTTTAGGTTCAAAATCTGTTTCCTGTGGTGTAAGATTCATCTCTATATTTATTTTCCTATTCATGGCCTCCCCCTACTCCTACTTGATTTTTTCCCATCATCCCATGATAAACAGAGTGCATTTCTCATTGGCCTGGGAAAACACAAAACCTCTAGTTGACTCCATCTCAGGAAGGGAAATGTAGCTTTGATAAAATATCCTCAAGCAAAAGAGCTGGAGTGAAGGCAGACAACCTGTGAGGGGGGAATTCTTCTCTGCTTCGTATTCTGAAGTCAGATGGACTGCTTTCAGTATGCGCCTGCCTAACATTGGTATATCTTCATATATGAAAGCGTTCTGGGTAAAATTCCACCCTAACTTTCCTCCCTTTTCATCTTAAAGGATAGAAGTCATAAAGTTTGATTGTTGGATGATGTGTAATTTGTAAAAACTGTCTTTGTGCAAATGATTTAACTGAACACAGTTTTTTTTGCAACTGTATGTTGCTCATAGACTTGATATAGTCTGTGTGGTATCACTCATCGGTCGCTGAAGAGGTGTTAGGAAGCCCAACAATGGCAGTTGCCATTTTGGGAATGCTAACTCCAACTAACCTTGTTCATTCTGGATATAGGCAAAGACGTCAAACTGAGACACACTTCAGGTGTGCTGGCAAAAAGCTACAACGCGCCCTCCTGTAAGTCAACACAGCCATGTAGAATTCCAAGCCTATCTATTATCTTAATGGTTGCATGTACACTTGTAAGGTATGTATAAAGGTGGGCACAATGGAGCTGTATGCCAGGATGCTAATGACCCACCTAGATCTGTCTTGTTGCCAGGTTTACTAAAAATTATGTTGAGTCAGCATTTCCAATATGGCAACTGTCTATGTAGGCTTCATAACGACTCTTCAAAACCAATGGGTGACCCTTGAATAAATGGATGAGATATAGCAAAAGTTTTCCAATAAACTTTGCTTTTTATCATAGCAAACTGGACTTTCTTAAATAATGGCAAAATTACTTTTTTAAACAGTTTTCTATTTCTAAAATGCATCAATGTCTTGTAATGAACCATTATCACTTGGAGTGTGAAGATAGCATCTGTCAGCGCAGTGCTACACTCTGCCATTTCTTCCAAACAATGTGATTAAAGAGGAATGTCCTGCTTTGATGATGATGATGCATTCACTGCCTAACAGACATGTCAGAGGTTTCTGCTGAACTGTCACAGAGATAAGAGTACTCAGGACGGATGTGTCTTTTCTGCAACACAATGTTCTCTACAATAGGCTTTACATGAAGAGCTTCCAGTCAAACACTTAGAATCAGTCCTCCCTGCGTTAGGGGATCTGTTCAGACATCTCCCTTTTCTCCAAAAGCGGTTGGTCATCGAGCCAACATAGACAGCTGCTCCTCTGACAGAAGAGTTGTCTTATAGAGACGCCTTTATTTAAGCTTTACAGAGGCTGAATCTGCTTTGTGCACATGGGAAAGTCACAGTACAGTTTCAGCGATTGTTAAAAAGTCACTTCCAATCTCTGGCCCATCAAGCCTTTTTTTTCTCCTCTCTAGTGATGCCAGGTGGATAAAACAAAGCCTTTCCCAGTGTTAATTGCCTTATGATCTGCCCTCTCTCCTCTTGTCTGTGGGTGTTCATGAGGCAGCTCCACATCACATGGCCCTTTTGGCTGAGCACTCTGTTGCATGTAAAAAAAATGTGGTGAGGTGAGAGGGATTTTGTGACCTCAGCGATGGGTTAAGCTTTGACATGGTGAGGAAGCATCGTTGGCACCTCCTGTGGTTAACAACAAAGGAGGGAGCTGCCCACAAGGAGCTGCCAGATTACGAGAAGCGCTGCATGAAGATCCTCACGTAGCCATTTTTTTCCTTTCTTCCTGGTGTGCTTACAGTATTTCTGGGTGATTTATGGTGGTTGGAAGGTAACTCATTTCTGCTGGGAAGGAGGGACCACTTACATCGATACAAGTGCATAAACTTGTCTCATAAATCCCTGAAGCACAACTGAGTTCTAAGTACTCCTCACTGGGTTTCTTTCACTACTCGTCCTGAAGACCTTTTCTGGGAGATTTCACTCCTTAGTACTGTGTGTCATTTCCATTTATTGTTTTTGTTATGTGGGTGTAAAGACCTTTGAGACTAACTGTGATTAAGTGCTACACAAAGAAACTTGACTTGACGTGACCTGACATAAATTCCTCTGCTCATTGCTAATAATGGGCATGCTGTGTGCGCTTTGCATTGTGTCTAACATTTGGGTTTCGGAAAATCTGCTGTGAAATTATGACCACAGCAACAACTTATACCATTGAAAAAAGGGCAAAATATCTACAATGTGCATAGTTTTGCACCCTTAATTTTCTAGACAATCTTGCACAAAAGAAACTGCTGTTATCAGATTAAAAACCAAGGGCTTGGCTCAGCATTATACAAAAAACAGCCTTGAGAGGGTAAAAAAGCAGCACCAGATGGGTGGTGCTAAAAAGGGTAAATAAAGTCACATG
Organism: Notolabrus celidotus; assembly: GCF_009762535.1. Classification (NCBI taxonomy): domain Eukaryota; kingdom Metazoa; phylum Chordata; class Actinopteri; order Labriformes; family Labridae; genus Notolabrus; species Notolabrus celidotus. The sequence continues at coordinate 14,798,433 of NC_048293.1, forward strand.
TCACTGATTTGTCTATGCTTGATTTGAGTCTTGTTATAACTTGTTTCATGGCATCCAACATTATTGATGCGACAGGAAAAATATGTATGAGTACTTAAGTGTTCTTGATCCATAGCAAAAGTGCTGCAAAATGATCTGCTTGAGGCTAACTTTTGAATTCCTAATCAAATAATTTGTGGAGCAATTTTTCAAATAAACAGTCCAATGTTTTATTCTAAAATGTCATTGAAATGAAAAATCCCGAGGCATTGCCCATTACTCTTAGCGACAGCATACTAAAATAATCATGGATTTTTAATATATTATGTGAAATGCTGAATGGCAAGGAAATATTGAATTCCATCTTTATTATGACTGGCCTTTCAGCTCTTTAACTAGTTTAATGACTTCAAGCCTTTCATTTTTGCAGAGTCATATTTTTCCAGTGCTAGCCTTGTTACAAAAAACTTCTGTGGAGAAGTCATTACAGTTAGACCACTAACACGGTGGATATGTAATCAGGGTCATGCTCCTTCAGCCCACTCTACTAACTGTCCCACAGATGTACTAGCTGTTTCAGCTCCTGAAATCTGGTTCTTAGAGAACTTGTGCAAAGCAGCACAGTATTTGCTGTGCATCTGACCAGAATGATATGCAGAGTGAGGAGCACTTTGTTTTAAGATGGGTTAGATTGAAACATCAACAGTACTTTCAGCAGTAATACCAGTCTCTTCTGTTTCTAAGGTCTCTGTTGAAAGTTTTCCTTCTCTGCTGCTGCTGTTGAGAGTTTCATCCGTCCTCTTGGTCACATCGGAGAACCTGTTGTGTCTCTGGGCTCCTGCTGTCAGGCCGCAGAGGCTCCGGGCCTCATTACTCTCCACTCCCACACAGCTGAACTGCGTCATCTTTAACCTCTTAGCTTAACTCCGTCTGTCAGAGGAAGGGCAGCATGTGTAGGGAGCAAAAACAAAACTTGATGGAGACCCAGCATAATGGCCATAAAGGATTTTTAGCTCTGAGGGTCATGCTGAGGAAGGGGCCCGTGGGCAATTCAACAGCAGGTACAATGGCTACAAGCCAAAAAGATCTGGACAGCAGCCAGGAGACACCACTGTGTTTCATACAGGGAGATGTAGACTCACGCATGAAGCAAGGAAATGAAACAAATGTTTGAAGGTTTATTTAGCTGTTCAGCCTAAATAGACTGAACAGCTTCACCCTGGTGAATGATCAGGAAGATGATGCATAACTGGATTAAGTCATTATGGTTTCTCATCTCCTTTGGTTTAAGAACCATGACAGTAAGCATCAGCCGTGTTTGGTTCTGTTTCCTCATACACTATTTCAAAAAATAAAATCTGGTGATATTACTTTCTATCATCAGATGCTTGTTGACATTGCAGATGTTATGTCAGAGTTTTTGTGTACGAGTGACTCATCAGGTCACACCCCTGTGGTGCCAAATTGTTTAAAACATTTTGGAAAACCTTTTGAAAATGAGTTTGTATGTCCTCTCTTCAAAATCAGCAGCAGCAGTAGCACAGCTGTTCCTCGGCAGCTGGAATATTTGGCTGAGTGGCAGCTTTCATCAGTGTTACACAAGAGCTTCCCCACATTCTGTGAAGTTTACATCCGTATTGGTAGAAATCAGAAAATAAAAACATGATTATCTGCCTTACCAGTTGGCACACTTATATTTTCATGGAAGGAAGTGAAAACTGATCCCAATACAACTGTAGTTTCCTTGTTTTAGTAAGGTGCTGTCTTTGGCTATCTGAGCCAACTGGCTGAGGATTGTATCAAAATCCAAATGGGGACACAAAGTCAAATATGGAAACATTTTAGAGTTTACAGGTTTTTAGAAGTGCTTTGTACACGTTATAATAAAGCCTGGATGAGGCTTTGGAAAAATGTTCTCATTCTCTCTGTACTCCTGAAAATAATTTAACTAGATTGGGCATCAAGCAGTTGTTTACATAGCTTTTCGACAGGGTCTACTTTCAAACTCTATTTGGTGAGAGTGATATTGTGAATCCACCAAGCATCAACCTCCAGTGTTGAAAATGAAGCCAATGCAAAAGTGCAAAAGACTGCACTCTGAAAGCCAAAGAAACCTTTTAAGAGTCCATTTAGCAGGATAACTAAGCATGTCCACAGCCTGCTACAAAGAACTGTTTTGATTTCAATGGCTTATTTCTTTATCGGTACTGAACGGGGGGGGGGGGGGGGGGGGGGGGGGGGCTATTAAGGGTATGGGTCCTGCTTAATAAGGCATAATTAGGGTTATGGCTGTTTTGATTGACAGGTGAGCATGTGGTAGCCATTGACTGACTATAGCATGGACGTAGTCAACCATAGGTTTCTATGTGGATGTTTTGAGGCCCAACAATGGTGAGCAGAGCACCATATTGGAAATGCCGACTCAACCTAATTTTTGATCAACCTTGAAACTGGTAAAGAGGTGGAGCTGAGGTGGGCTTTAAGCATCTTGGAAAACAGCTATAACCCACCCACCCATGCTTTATCCTAACTCAGCTCTGCCCATAGTCATGCAAATGTATGTATAAATCCTTGACTTGTGAATGAAGCCTTGACAAAATCAAAACTGGTATTTGAAAAAAATTCACCCAAAATGTATGAATAAATGAATTAGCTAGTGGGCTGTAAACATTCTTAATTTTGCCGTAAAAATGTGTTTTTCAACATGGGACCTAATGGGGATTCCTTGGCTTTTGGAGCCAGCCTCAAGTGGACGCTTGAGGAAATGCAGTTTTTCACTTCTGCATTGGCTTCACTTTTCAACACAAGAGGTTTTCCACTTGGCTGTAGCCAGCAACAAAGTTTATTCGGCCTCCGCTTCACCTCTTTGCAGGTTTCTAGAGTAGTTGAAGGTTAGTTTTGGTCAGCATTTCCATAATAGCAACTTCCACTACAGCTTTGTAACACTGCTCCAGAAACCAATGTGTGAAGTCACTGAGACTACGTTTATGTTTTATAAAATCTGTAGAACAAACAGATTATGAATGAGTGGTAGGCTTATGGTTTGGTTACCACTATCAGCCACATCTACTCTTAAACAGTTTCATGATTAGAGTTATGCATACAGAGGAGGAAAGTAGCGAAACAAATGTTTATAAAGCAAAGCTGGCAGAGATCCAGGCCATAATCCGAACAAGCTAAACACCCGCGTCCTAACTTACCGAAAATATATAGGCCAGAAGGGACTGTGTCATGGCTTTGGTCTGACTGAAGCTTCACGTTCTGTGAACACGGGACCACACAGGACAGAGAGCACTAAAGCAGAACAAGTGAATACAAACACAGAGACAGCTAGACGAGTGAGAAAACAGAGCTACCTCCCTGCCTCGCTGATCCTCCTCATTCATCCTTTATCGAGAGCCAGATTCCACATCATCAACACCATGACGGTGACATTAATTCTCAGGCTCTCACGGAGGCCTGCAGGTCACTGTATCTTTTCCCGACCACTACAAAAGAAAGTGCAGATCTGTTTTGTATACACGCGCTGGGTGGACCTACAACGACAGCGGTGCTATTACAGCTCTGACAGTATCCAGCTGGGTCTCCGGGGGTGGTCAGGTCAGGCCTTGTGATCACAGAGCACTGCCAAAACACCAACAGACTTCAACAGAGCGTGTGGTAAATGTGCCACAACAATCTGTCAAGTAATCTGGGGTGAATGGAGCCTTTGAAATCCAGAGTTAGTCCACAGATTAGAGGACTGACACACTTTTGGTTTGTGTGTCATACAGGCTCAAAGCCACAAAGTAGCATTAAGAAACAAATGAGTGAAGGTACAAGTTTGAAACTTGGCTAACAATACATTTTAAGAATGACAAAACAAAACAAATAATAACCCATTTTGACAAAAATGCTCAATAGTTTTCCTGACGAGAGTGAAACGAGAAGATTAATTCCACCTGAAAATTGTGCGAGCACTTAATGCTAGCTGGCTTATCATAAAGATTTGAAAAGTGTGGGAACAGCTTGCCTGGCTGTGCCGAAAAGCAAGAAAAAATCCACTGTAATAAAAAGTAGAATTCACCAGATTCTCTCAGCTACAATTTGAGCAGCTCAGGTGTAACTATAATGAGTCAGAGTGCTGTGTCATTCTGCATTACATTGTATAAACATAAAGTTGACAAAAGTTTATCATGTAATTATTTTATTATTTCCCGACTGGTAAGAACTTGAAAAGTCAACAGATAGTAAACTTTGGAGGGAAATTTGAACACATTTCAAATTACATCTACACATTTGAAAACAGCTAATGTTAGCATTATAGCCATATCCTCTCTTTTATTAGCCATAGCTTAGAAGTGACTTAATGCTTACATTATCTTTGATTATATTATATTATATTATATTATATTATATTATATTATATTATATTATATTATATAACAGGAAGCCCATACTTTGGTAATGGTATTGTTAAGAAAAGAGTGGCTGAATACTAACTTAAGCTGTTGTCTGAGAGTAGCTAATTGACTAGGTCTGTGTTTTTCATGAAATATGGCCGGCTAACCTACCAGATTACACCGTTTCTTTCTCCTTAAAATGTTGAACAAATGGGAAGCAGTGAAACTCTAATGTGTCAGTTTTTATTCATCATCTGACATCTCAAGTTACAGTTTCTTTTCTTAGATTCTCTGCTCATTGTTTTAAGTCTATCTTATTGTTGCATGCTAACCTGTGCGTGCTGCTTTGTGGCTCTGTCCTTCTTATTCACAAAAACTGGCTAATATTTGATTGTATCTACTTTTCAACAAGATAATGAAGAAGGATTCCTTTCAGATTTAAAACTGTTCCTCCCAGCCAGCTTTTAAACTAATTTCAAGTTATAGTCAATAATAATATTTATAACATTTTTCCGTCTCTTGTACTAAGTCGAGAAACATTACAGGATCTCTTATTTTCTTTGAGCGGTAGAACTACTCCAATATCTGAAACAACACAACAAAACCTCTGGGATTCTTTAAACAAACTTTATATGGTCTAATGACTGGGGAGAGGTAAAAGTCTGTATAAATGTTGATATAGATAAACACTATTTCCTCAGTGTTAGTCCATTAATGCATGCACAAATGTCCCCCTAAAGACACACAAACACACATACACAACCACTGTAGCCTACAAACCATGCACTCTGTCTACAACACACACACATTCATGACACAGGTCTTGAGATAAGGCTGACCGGTGGTAATTGTGGTCTCTATTACAGTAAACGCTGTTCTCCCTGTGTAAACCACAGTAAATTACATCCAGATGGGAGATTAAAGCTTGCTGAGTAGACGGCTGCCCCAAGCGCCACCGCTCCTCCTCCTCCGCAAGAGGAAGGAGAAATCCATATTTCCTGATTGCGATTGCGACCATCCCTTGGGTCTGGACATTACAACTAGAGAGAAATACCACAACAACACACAAAAAGGGGCTTTATCAGTCAGCAGGTCACTACAATTGCAGCTTTTGGCCCAGCGTGCAGATATAAGAAGTCTAAATATACAGAGCAAAGCTTTTTAATGTCTCATTGCCCATAACTGAGCTGCATCTTGAAAAAAACTGCTGCTCTTAGATTCTGAGAAAGCTACACTTGATGTTTTCCCAACTCTGTTGTTACTGGTAATGTATATTTGGCTTTATAAACAAGATTTAGAAAAACACTTGCTTAGCACAAACATTGACACGTGTAACAGGAATGGTCACACTCAAGTGTTGTTTTGCTGCTAGTGATGATGTAAAGGAAACACCTGTGTAACGTCATTCCTCCCCCACTCCGACACACACACACACACACACACACACACACACACACACACACACACACACACACACACACACACACTCTGACACAAACATGCATACACAGATAAAAGTGCGTTAGGCGAGAAGTTTTTCCCGTATCTGATTTCTACTTATTTTCCCTGGGAAAATGTTCTATTTGATACAGACAAAATGAATTTCATAATCTTTAACCTATGAAGCTCTTGATTCTAATCCTTCACTGAACACTTTTGGGAAGCTGAGGTATGTGCAGCAGTACACGTCCACAGGACTCAGGTGTTCCGTCTCGGAAACACTGAGTAATCTCAGTAAGGCTTGGTTGTGTTGGTGCTAGATTTCACATGCATTTTTTACGTAATCTTTCACTTTGGGCAGGAGGCAACAAGTACTGCACATTTTGGCAAACCATGGTTGCAGTTTGCTGTACATGCAGAGTGTGTGTCTTCTAGGCAAATTAAGCAACAGGCCCACAGAGTGTCGAGGAATGTGAGGAAAATAATCCTGTGTGGCTGTTATATCATATTCTCCATGAGACAGTGTTTCAGACAGGGTGACAAAGAGTTTACCATTGTTTTAAAGGGAAGCCCAGGTGCTTCCACCCTCTATTAACAGCAATATATGCATGGGGGACCAAGACAGTGATAGGAGAACAAATCACAGCAGAGGGGGGAAAACAAGGCTGAATGATTTAGATTACGTGAATTAGGACATTATGACTACGAAGTGATTTAGATGCTTTACGGGAACAGCGGCTCCAAACAAAAGCTAACTGATGCCCACTGAATGGTAATTTATGCCTTCATCAGGTCTGTTCTGGATGAATCATTTGCATACCCATATGTTGCCATCTCCTCAAATTTCAACATGTACTTGCTTGTTCTTAACCTGGTCACCTACAGTAACATAATTCATACCTAGTTATCTCAGCACAGTTTTCAAACAGATGAAAAAAGACAACAAGCTAGATATTTATGCTAAAGGTTTTTTCATTTCACTTGCATTAAATGTGGTTACTTTCCATTGTTTGAATACCATTACTTTAATGTTTTTTAGTGTTTTTCTCTAATTATTTTGGAGCTTTCAACATTTATTTTTTTATTTTTTTTATTTATTTATTCATTATTGATAGGACAGCCTGAGAGGGACAGGAAATGTGGTAAGAGAGTTGGTGATGATATGCACCAAATACTGCTGGGACCAAGAATCTATCCCACAACCAGTGTGTGATGAGAACTGTAGCCTCTGTAGCCAACCCGTGCCCAAAACTCAACCCTTTTTTTATTACTGTTGCAGGTCTTTAAAAACCTGGTTAAAGTTAACCTGGTAATAAACTACTAAAATATGCACCCAATTGATAATGGGGCATCAGCATTGCTTTGTTTAAGCAGACCCAGCCAAAAAGCTTGAGTACTGCTACAATAAACTATCATATCAATACTTCTAAATCATAAATATGAGAGAGAAGAAGACAATATGAAGGGGCCACAATACAAATTGGCCTTGAATAAACTCTGCAGGACATTCCTTGTAGTAAAGCTGGATTATTAAACATATGAAACCAACCCCACCCTCTCTTGTCCACTCTTTCAATAGCGGATCTGATGACTTCATGAGTCACAAGGCTGCTGACAGCAACTCCAGCTGCAAAACTGGGGAACATCATCATTATCAATTAGTGGCACATGGGTCAAATAATTGCAAAGACAGACATTTATGATGAGCATTCCCAACCACAGGGCTTTAGTTTGATTTTTCCACTTTCATATGCCTGTCTCACAGTTTACTGAGGGAGCTGGCACGACACACACCTACCAGAAACATTCAGTTTCTCAACATGACTTAAAAAGAGCTGCTGTAGTGAGTGTTGCTTGACAGATTATTTCATGGTTGGATTTTTATTTGAAACTTTTCACGGAGGCATGAAGTATTTCCTTTTAAAGCATCAATGTAACAAAATTAAATAAACTTCTGAGTAAGAGATGGGCTTAACACAGTTAGGCTAATGAATCGAGTCGAACAGGTCATATTTGCTGTCAGTTTTTCAGGCAGCAGCAGGTCATTTAACCTGCTGCACATGAAGGGCTCTGGATTTTGTCACTCTTATTTTGACTGGGCAGGCCATGAGCTGATTATCAGGATTAGTAGAGATGTGGTGCCTCTCCCACTCACTCTCAACTCTGCAACAGCTGAAAAGTCTCCGGCTACAGAATCTGTATGGACTTGGAACTTTTTCCAACTTCCACAGTGTAATACTTCCATATGTGGACCTCAGTCTGGCACAAAGAAAACTGCTGCAGAGAACCTTCAGCAGCTACTGAGTATGAAGTGTGACAGTTGCAGTGAATGGCCTGGTTTTGCATTAAACATGAGAGCCATCAGAGATCTCTGCCAGCTTTCAGCCACCTCCCGAGGAATTCAGAGACTGAATGGGTGCAGGAGAATGAGCATTACTTGGCACATGTCCGGCTGTCCAATGGCTCATACTCTAACAAGTGTGGCACAGGTCTCTGAATGAGTTCTCAGCTTTGTCCTGCTCTGGCACTTTTTCATTAGAAGAGCACAAGTCAGTGCCAGCCAAAAGAGAACAGTACAGCTTTGTGTTAATGCACTGCCAGCCTGACAGTGATATGGTTGGCCTGAAATTCAATTCATTAGATTTTTGCACCCATTCACACAAACTGGTCTGTGTTATCACTGTCTTCTTGTTATGATTTGTGTTAATGTACCCAGATTTACTGTGCTAAAACATGGCATGAGAAGAATCAAGGGTGGCAAATTCTCCTGCCAGTTTTACTTGATGCAAACACTTTGTCAGAGTAAGCAGCATGTTTACCTCTCAACTACAAAGTCTACAAACTATAACCACTAGTTGTTTTTTTTAGAGTGGATTCATCGTGAAAGGAATTTCACCAACAAGTGAAATCAGAGTTTTTTCTTTGATGGAAATATTCTCTGTAAACAAGGAAAGGGAGAACCACATCATCATTCAGGAGAGGGAACAATCCCTGTCAGTGAAACAGGCTTGTAAAGTATAATGCGTCTGTAATTACAAGCTTAGCACGCTTTGCCAAATATAACAGTGAGTCACTTTGCATCAAGTGTTCCAGGCGGAGGGATGCAGTTTGTCACGTTCCATCTTATGAATGAAAGAAGCCGGATGTAGCTCATTCAAAGTGTTATAATGGATACCGAAGGAACTACCACCACTGTAAAATCATTACTAAATATAACTTAATGACCCTTGACAGTTTTTTTTGTTATGTAGATATGTGTCTGATGTATAAATTAGTTCATGGTCAAGCCCCATCACCACTTAAACAATGTGTGTTACTCTGCAGGAACAATCTTAGGGAGACCAGGGCATCAGCAAGAGGAGACTGTTCAGCTAAAGTCTGCATTTTCAGTCAGAGCAGCAGGAAAATGGAACTCAATTCCTACCCACATTAGAGACTGTATACAAGCCTCTGTGTTTTTAAAAGTAAACTGAAATTATGGCTCAAGGAAAAACAATTATGTGATCATCTGAATGCATCAAACTAGAGACAATGAAATGCAATTTTAAATGTGTCGTTATTAGTGATGGACTGTGTTGAATAGCCTAAATGTTTTGTATTGTACATTTGTTTACATCTTCCTGCCCAGGGACCACAGATGAAAATTAGCTTATAGGTAACTCTGGCTTCACAGTTTTTGTTTTGCATGGCCCCTATCAAATAAACTAATAAATAAATGTGTCAAAGAACCAGTTACCATTATCACTTAAACAACAGACCTCTGCTGAGTCAGCTATTTGAAAACACGAAAAAAAATGAAATTGTAAATACAATATTTCTTATTCTGACAAAGCTGTCTCCTTTCACTACTATAATATTTTCTAAGTAGACATAAATAATCGAGCCAGAGCGTTTAAATCTTCACGTGTGTCTATTTGTTTAAACCATAACGAAAGACAACCTCTTCTTGCTAAGTATAAAGTTTCTCTTCATGTAACTTCCTACCTGTGCAGGTGAGAGCAGCAGATAAAGCGCCACCGCTGTCTGGATGACAAACCCGACTTTCATTTCGTGATGTCTGCGAGTGGAGGACGGTGCTGGTGGCTCCCGGTGCGCACAAGAAAACAATCCAACCAAAGTCCCAAACTACTCAGACAAGTGAAAAAAGATGCTGACTGGGAATTTCCGAGTCATCCGTTCCCAGCTGAGAATGAGTGCAGTCACGTAGCTCCTATGCGCCCGCGTGTAACCTGATGAAGAGGAGTGAGCTTTCTAATGAATAAGGCCCCAGAGGGGAACTGGATGAAGCTGGGGCTGGTGAAAAAATACCGTCTAAAATAAACTGTTTTAAGCCTCACATTGAAAAAGAAAGAGCTAAAGCACATAAGTGGCTCTGGATTCTCCAATATAAAACAGTTGACGCCAGTATTGTCCAAGCATTTTCACTTCAAAAGTAAAAAATGAGACTCTTTTAATCCAAATTTGCATCAAAGTTGCACCATCACTTTCAGTCCTGCTGCTCTGAGCTCCGATTTGCAGAACAACACACTTGCCTCTAATTGCCCCACACTACCTTTTCACAAGCTGACCATTTCAATCTCCTCCCCCTGTTCTGTGTCCTCCTCTTTGCTCTGCTTCATCTGCCTGCACACATCTCAGCCTTCCCTTTCTTCTTTTTTTTATGGCCACTTTAAGCTGTAACATAGAACAGTAATTTATGAGATGCTTTAAACTGTTATCACAGAGATAGTGACACTGCTGCTGATGCTGTATTTCTGAGTTCTAGACTATACAGCGCAGGTGATTTATGCTGCAGAGTATACACAGACTAGCTGAGAAACTCCTTTTGAGTACTTTGTGTGAGGGCTATTCAGGCAAGGTAAACATTTGGAGATCTTTTTTCTTTGGTGACATGCATGGTGTACTCATTGCTTGGCTCCGGGATGCACAGAGATTTTCTTCCGAGGCTTTAGTCAAGTTTGCAGAGACAGAAAAGGGAGATTCCATTACTGTTGACACATAGAGATAATCCTCAGTGTGGAACTTGTGTGTTTGGAGAAAGCCTGGAACGAAAGGATTCCTTGTGGGCTTCCACACATTCCTTTAACACTGCTGAATAGCTCCTTTGCCTCCTTCTATTGTACAGACCACACTCAGGAGTGTGCAGTTTCTAAACATCTCAGACACTCAAAGCAGAGTGAGACATCCCCCATCGCCATCATGCTGGATAGAGCATCAGAAAGTGCAAACAATCAGGGCTTTTGAGAGACATTTCCTCTAATTATGCTGGGCAGTATCACAGTGCTCGTTGCCTAAATTGTATCTCTGCATGGCAATGATGGATGCTCTTGGAAATTCAGGGGGACGACAGAGTGGAAGCAAAGCAAACTGTGTGTTCTTCGAGGAGCAGGACTCTGCAATTACTTCTGTTTTAGCCCTGTCTCTCAAGCTGTGCTATCATTGTCTGGGTGGTGAAAGTTTTAGTTTACAACAGTATCAATCTTCTCTTCATTCGCTGTCTAGTTATCCACCTTACTGCTGCAGTTCGGCAAGTCTATGGACCCAGGACTGAAAAGAGCCTATTTGCAGCCCTCTATGGGTATGGGGACACATCAACCTTGAGTAAAAGAAACACTATTGATATAGTGGAAGTGTCATTCATGGTTTATTTTAAAGAGAGAGCTGAATATGGTGGCCGAAAAGAGCAAACCAAGGAGCAACCTCTGTTGTTGAAAAATAAAACCAATGTGGAAGCTATAAACTGCAGTTTCTTATGTTTCCACATGAGGGTGGCTTCTTAAGCAAAAGAAATCTTTCAATTTAGTCATTGAACTTAACTCATCAGCTGATGTTGGATGAATAGTATGGCTTCCTGTGCTACTAATTACTGCTCCTCTAAGAAGTCTGTGCATAAGCTTTTCAGTGATTGAAATTTTGATACTGTTGTATTGATAGTTTTTTGCACTACTTACTATTATAATTATTATTATATTATTTGCACTGATTATTTTACACTTAGTTTTTAGTTGTGCAGTGCATCGGAGTCAGGATTCATGTGTACTTTCCTCTGAGAGGTTATAGTGGACCACAATGTTGAGAAGAACAGTTATTTAAAGATACCTTGTACATGTTGTTCACCTGTTGCTCACTCACTGGGAAATCGAGCAAGCAAGCAAGTAGCCACTAGCTCATAAATAAACAACTCTGGTCAGCCACCACCACAGCTGGCATTTCATTCTGTGGGAAACATGAGGGAAAACTAGCCACATCACCATTGATTAAATAAGACATGGGTGCAAAGTGTTAGCTTTGATAACTCAAAGTTTACCAACCCCATGTTCCACTCCAGCTTGTCCCTCTGCTCCAAATAGTCATATTTGCAGTCATGATACATGAATCTTTTACATCACAGTGGCTGGGTTCTTTTGTGGGGCACATGCACTGTAAGGGTAAAACAATCTAAAGAAGGAGAAATGCAACATTTTCAAACCAGGATCATCCAAGATGCATCAGTAAAAGGGTGCTGCAAAGGAAAAAAAACATGCTGAAAATAAACATAATAACATGCACCAGAAAAGTGCTGCATATCCAGCCATCACAAATTAATTTCTTTTAATAATTTGCTGTGTTTTTTGGATTTGCAGCTTGTTTCTCCCGTGACATTTTTGGAGCATTAAAGCATGTTTGCCCTTGTTGGCAAAGCTTGCTACAGAATTTGTTTGCAGAGAACAAAGCCAGACTCTTACTTCCATCCTGTAATTTGCTCAGTGATCTATCCGTGTTTTATGATGTACTATGGCTGAAAGGGTCAAATAAGATCACATAAAATGTTTCACTATAAATACTCACGGACAGGACAAGAAGGCCTGCCCTGAGTGATAGTGATATTCCGCGGGAGATCGATCGTTTTTGCCAGACTCTTTAAAACTCAGAGGTCTCTCAGTGACTTTGTAAAACCTCATGGATGTATAGCAGTAGCCACGGGCCATTCAGAGAACAGAAACTGCTTGTAATCTTTCCAAAGGTTTATTCAAATAAAGCTCCATCCATTTATTATAATGAATAGTGTTCTAAAACAGCAGTAAGGTTAGGGCTAGGGTTCTGTTTCCCATCTACTGTGCAGAAATATCGTCTTCTTTTGATCAGCAATGAAAAAATATTATTTTAGAATGTTTGAAAGCTTAGACGGATCCAAAAAGATAATATAAAGATCAAAATGTCACCAAACCTCCTCTCTAATTGGGTTTTTTTTCATAAAGCTTTACAATTAAGTGAGGGTCAGCTGGTTGAATAATTGAGCCTGTCACAGTCCGCTGTGTCTTGATGTTGTGAAGACCAAACGGTTCCTCTCAGGAACTGGAGTGCAAAAGTACGCACATTTCCCCGTTTTGCTGTTGACCCCTAATTTTCCCAGATTGCAGAGGAAAAGGTAAACAGATGAACAACATTAATGATGTCCATTCATCATTGTTGGGGCAGCTTTGGTTTCTTCCACAGTGGGGCCTTTAAGGGGAAGGTGGAGAGCTCCTTGCTGTGAGGGATCTCATTAACGATAGCTGGAGCTGTACAGGGAGGCCAAAAATTACTATGGAAGTGAGAACTTCCTTACTGTAATTCTTCAAGGGTTGTGCATCATCTACATATCAGATTTTACAAAATGAAACAATAGAAAGAACGAAGAAAGGAGAGGGTAACCTGCACAGGAGGGAGATGATGTAATATGATTTGACTCATGATGGACCACCTGGACAGTGGACCCAAACAGGATACGACAATATTTAACCCACAGACCCTTTCTTCCTGCCATTAATTAGACGGGACAAGCCATGACTCTCTTCCTCTGCACTGACTGTATCATTGTAAAGAAAACTATATTTGAAATAAGAAGTAAATAGGAAGTGCTCCAGCAATGAGTAACAAGCTGCTTACTGTTGCCTAAGGTGATTAGCATTATATCACAACAAGTTCTTTCATTTAAAACATGTCAAATCCTGTTTACACTTCCACACTACATCAGCGTGGGCTATTTTTGTTGCAGACATGTTTTTTGTTTCAAGGTTGTCAGGTGTCATCCTGTTTTCATGCCCACTGTGCTCATGTGTGAGCATTGTTTCATTCTGTAGGAAGCCTGTTAACAGACAGTCAGAGTTATTTTTTGCTTGAAAATATCATGAATCAGTCATTGCAGAAACCTCCAGATACTCTTTAGCTTTACGCAGCTGCGTCTTGGACATCACAATGCCAGTCAGCTGTGCCAACAGCACGCTAAATAAGGATTGTAGTTTATTCTGTTTATTTTTCAGAGCATTTTTAGCAAACCATATGTCATTCAACGCTAGACAAAAGCCTCCAAAGAGAGGAATGCTTGCAGAAGGAGTTTTTAGACTTTTACATAAGAGGACAGATACAGCTCATTTGAGTGAAGCATGGAAATAGAGCCAAGAGGTTGTTAGCCTAGCTTAGCCAAGCCTAGCAAAAACTGGAAAAGAAGAGGGGGGGACTGCTAGAGGGTTGTGTCAGAAGTTCAAAAATATTCCTACCAGCACAAGTACAGCTCTGTAAGTATTTATTTCCAAGTTTAAACTGGAAAGTAAAACTGACAGTTTGTGGTGTTTAGGCTAACTTTGTGCTGAAGCTATTTACATGAAAAAGCACTCATGACCCTCTTCACCGAGACATTCTGACAACACATAGACCTACAATTTCCCTCCTTAAAACCACAGATTGTCAGTTACATTTCTATTCACTGGTGGATTTAGCAGCAAGAGTTCATTAGTAGGCTTTGGAGGTGTTGGTATGCTGATTTTCCCAGGCTTCTAGTATTAAAGCTAAGCCAAACTAATCGCCTGCTGACTAAAGCCCCTTAGCATACAGATGTCAGACGGGTATCAGTTTTCTCATCTCACCTCTAAAGGAAATTAATAAGTATGCAGACATGTTTTACTTAAAATGTTTTGGCGTTAAATGTCATTAGTCAGCCTAACACCTTTAAAAATTGCTCCTTTTCACTAATAATAACATACCAGCAAGCTAACTTTTGCTAACATCTACAGACAGACGGATATAGTCTTTGGATCATTAAGGGCTGTGAACCAGCCGAGTAACTGTGTTTGGGACCTGGAGCTCAGCAGCAGCATCTCTCTGAGAGGAAACTGAGTGTTTGTCTAAGATAAAATTTCATCACCTCACGCGTCTGCGGTTGGTAATATAGAGAAGGAAAACAGCATTGAGGGTGAGTTATCACTCACTCTGCACATTGCTGGTTGTAAAAGCCGTTAGCTTTATAAATGAAGAGCGAGTAGTGTGAACTGTGCGGAAGTGGTCCCGCAGTCAGAGAGCAGGTTATAACTCAGGCCTGTGGTGATACTCTAAACTCCATTAAGAGGTCCCACATGTGGAGTGCATTCACAAGTTCAGGAGTTGACGCTGTTGGTGGTGGTCAGCCTGAGCCATTAAACAGATAAATGAGATGTTTTTAACATCTCTCTCATGTTCAAACATTTTTGTTAAGTTATAGCAACAAAATGATGTTGAATGTAAATATAATGTACTTTTTTTTCAAGCTCCAGCAGGTGTACTGCAGCAAACCTCGGATTACTCTGTAAACACGCGTGTGTGTACACTTAGAGGACTAATTTTCAGCCCTCTGACATGTTAGTAAAAGATAAAAAGGAGGCAGAGACTAATGGAGTATACCTTTAATAGTAAATGTTGCTTTCAGATCGATTAGCAGCAGATTAGATTTATTCCTTTAAGCAAGAGACGCTTAAGTAAACACCAACTCGAATAGGCAGCAAGATTTACTGGACTGCAATCGCCCTTGAGTGCTGCTGTTTATTTTTTCAGTGTAGAGAGTGTTTTTTTAAAACCTCAAATTAGTTTATCCTCCCTCAGGGGCCATGTGCAAGACTTTTAAAAGGTTTCCTCAGAAAACATATACATGAGCCCCTTTTTTAAGTAAATCTGGTTAAACTAACAGTACTACTTGCACAATAAGTGTGAAGATAGCATTACACTTAGTTTTATAACTAAGCTCAAATAAATGTTTTTAGAGCTGCACATGAGCCGAAATGATTGACACGTTTTAATGCTTGACTGTGCCACACTGTCTCCCACAATTACTATAAAACACATATTATACTATACACTATACAAACACTGAACATTAAGGGCTTTCTTATAAGATCCATCAATATTATGATCTGGTTATATGCGCTTAGCCTAGTTTAGTTTAGCATAGCATGATTAATGGAAAACAGCTGTGAACTGTAAAAGGTTATTAAATACATCTTTCAGTGTCTTTAAAGCTCACACAAAAATTAATTACGTATTACTATCATTGTAGGACTGTCAGAATAATAACAAAACATGTCTGGATCCTGCTGAAAAGGACTATTGGGAAAGATAATCAATTGCACAAGGCACAATAATAAAGCAAACCAGCTATGTAAAAAATCTGTTAGATCTCTTTCTTCCAAATCGTTTAAACCCACAGAGACAAGTTTTTAAATTGTCTCTGTGGTGAAATAATGCATCTACTGTCAGAAGACAAACCCTGTGAGGAAGAGTGCAGAAGTAGGCCGTGGCCTGAGCAAGTGTTAGGTGAAGTTCATCTGTGCACAAGTGTTTACACAAACTGCAGCCAAGCAAAATTGTGCGTGCAGATTTATTTATGTGTAGGGAAATACATTTACTCAAATAACTATAGCTTGTAGAACAAGGAACAAGGAAAATGGGAGCAGGGCAGGGAGCGGGTGGGCGGAGGTCAAAGAGCAAGGGAAAGTTAATAACTTGGAATAATAAATAATACGTCCAACTGATGGGAATTTGGCAGCAGTGCCATTTGTTACCATCAGTTAGCTAACGTCAGTTCAAATAGGCTCCTCATTGCGGATGGTTACTGTGCACTTGCTGGGACAGGAGAGTTCATTACTCAACACAATGGGTATGTTTGTTGTTGGACTCTGGCGATTAAGTGTTGGATTTAAAGTGCTGCTGCCAGGGAGATGGTGGAGACAACCAATACCAGATGTAGCTGTGCCCAGAGGGGACGGATAAATGAGGACCACCAGGGTGGATAAAACAGCAGGACAGTGGTACCCAGTCTGCAGGACGAACACCATTATATTATTTTAAGGCAAATTCAAAGGGTAAAGAGAGGTTTGACCAGTGATATTTTACTTTGCTTATGAGCTGAGCCCAGGTTCTGTGTTACAAATCAGTCTGACTCTCTATTTGCAAAGGAAACATATTTAGCGACATTGGCTGAAGCTTCATTTTCCGTTACCCTAAAAGAGAAAATAATCAAATACATACACAATTTCCAGGATGATTCTGCAAAGACTGTGAGAAACAGAGTCAGAGGAGATTATTTTCTTGCTCTGCAGTTTCTGATGTCACTGCAAAAAACAAACCCATGACTAATTGACCTATATCCTGAATATGCTTAGTTCTTTCTGATTCAGCGATTTAATTACATGGATTTCTTTTGGCTGGGTTCTAAATCAAATAAAAGCTGATCACTAATGTTGATCTACAAGTGTTTCACAGCTCTAACTTAACACCATAAGACCTCTCAATTCCCTTGTTACATTTGCAGAGATTTCACTACTGTAGCATGTTTGGATAAAGGATCAGCAGCAGAGCCAAGACTCAAACTGTGAGTTCTTTCCAATATATCTCTCTGATGAAGAACAGGACATCTATCTGTCTGTAAGACTGATACATCCAAGAAACGTCAAGTGTGATTAGAGGCATGATTGCCTTTTGACTTCATAAAACTGTCTTACCAATGCCTGGTGAATGCCTTTTATCTTCACAGTAATCAACTCTTGAAATGAAATGTTGGCTGCTGTTTGACAATTCCTGCAGTAACATCAACAAAGGTGGAACGTGTGTCTTGCCGGGGTGTTCAGGAGCAGATCAGGCATCAGGGGAGTTAAAAAGTGTTGAGATAAGCTTTGAACCATTGTGGAACGAGCTGGTGTTGAATGAACACAGAGCACTAACAGGCTCCCAACATCCAGAGCCGCGAACGAGTGAAAATGTGCAGCTCTAATCAGTAGAAAATGATCAGAGCAGCACCCCCGGGCGTCGTGCTAACAAGAGGATTGACTGCAGGACGGTCAGGTTGAGACACCATGAGACAGAATCAGCCCAGTTTTATTTTCTGTATCATAAGATTTTCTCAATTTCCAAACAAAATGAGAGCAGCTGTATGGAAGCAGCAACCTCTTATTTGATTTTGTATTACCCCTTGCTTGTTGGGGTGTGTCAATGGTTCACCCATTCAAATGAGTCTTTCTGGATCAAAGCCAACAAGGCCTGAGGGAGCCTGCCTACAAATGGTGAGCCTTGGAGGAGCCAGTGTGCTCTGTCTGGGGGACTCCATCCTAATCTCCGGGATCGAGGGAATTTTCCCATCAAGATGAGAAGCAGATGTCCCTCTGTTTCCGTCTCGCCCTCGCGCTGTCGCACCGACTCTGTTTCTGTCTCCCTCAGTCAAACCTGGCTCTCTGACCCCCAAGGGACAGGGGGAGGAACATGAGCACCATGGGAAGGGTGGCTGTCCCTGAGCTTGATCACATGACGCAGTAGGAACTGCATTAGGTACAGAGCTGCAAGCACATGGATTCAGTCCAAGTGCTCCCAACTTTCTCATGGAAAAACACAAACAAGACTTGATAAAAATGTCATGTTTGGGAGATTCCCACTTTGAAAGGACAAGCATTTGCTTACTAGTTTTTCTAGGTGGACTGGAGTTGCTTTGGCTTTACTATTTTGTCTCTAGTGTTTATGTGGTTTGTGACCCCTGACCCCTGGTAGAACAGAGAGTCTGTTACTCTCTTCTTATCATGCCCCTGAATTTGGTAGTTTCCCAGTAAATCCTCGGACTCTTAAGCTCCGCCTCCTGCACCTGCAGCTTGCTGAAGGTCCCGGCTTCATGTTCCCTTGAGCCCAACCCCTTGACTCCTGCGGCTCAGCTCTGACGTGCATACTTTGGCTAACAGCGTAAACAGACAGAGACGAACTGTGGGCCAGTCCCCGGGTGTTTGGTCCTGGTCTGTAAACAGATCAGCAGGAGGAGGAACAGGAGCTCCCAGAGGAGATGAGACTAGCTGGCTATCCTGAGGCGGGAGAGAAAAGGCATGTGATATAAGGCTTATGTGGATGCCTGTTTAATGTCCCAAGCTGCTGTGCCATCAGCCAAGATAAGGGGCTAAGTGTGAGATTGTTTAGGCAACTTGAATGTAGGATGGTTTGGTGGTATGTAAGATCATTCCTCAACCCAATCAAGGTTAATACCCAAATTTAACCTGAAATGTACGTCTCGAGGTGTCTTTGAGGGAGACACTGAATTTAACTAAGCCTGTCATCTCTGCCAAAACACAAAGGTATTAAATTTGATGTTTTAACAAAGTAGATAAATAATGAATCCACAGATGACATTTGATTCTGCAGCATCGATTTTAGGCACTACAAAGAGACTGGAGACCAAAAAATGTATTGAGCACAAGGCTAAAAATTGAATTTTTGAAGACCCTTAAACCCAAATTTATAACAGCACAAACTCTCTATTTAGTGGTTGATGTATATAATGGTAAGCACCTTAAAAGTACATTAGACATTATCAAATAGAGGTGTTCTGATGGATTTATTGGTCTTTAATTGACTACAAAACCACGCCTGATAGGCTCACAGTTTACTGTACTGTCCTGGCCAGGATTAAAGAATCACTTCTTAATGATCAATCGAGTATTTTAACACTAATAACATTTGATATGATTTCCAGTCTGCTTTTAACAAACAGTGCAGCAGCTCTTCAAGGAGACCTATTATGCTGATCTGTATTTGAATATAAGGCTATAATGTTACAATGTTTGATTCCCACAATAAATCTCAGCAAAGTTTCATGACGTGAGCTTCACAGATGTTGCCGCGTTTTCTAGCTTCTCTGAACATATCATTTATGAGGGTCTGTCATACATTCTAACCTACATCAGACAGAAGAATACAGGAAATTATAATCCTCGGTCCCAGGACCTTTTCTTATTGTCTGTTCCAAAGGTCAGAACTGAACTGGGGAAAAAGCCTTTTTAGTCTGCTGCTCCCTCCTCTTGGAACAAACTACAAACAGAGCTGAAACTGAATGAACTTCTCTCATTGGGGATTTTAAGGTGAAGCTAATTTGTTTGGAAGTGGACACATCTGGCCTTAGATGTTTTGCTTCATGTACTTGCTTGTAAAAACATTTGCTGGTTCAGTCTGTTGTGTCATGTATTTTAATCTATTATATACATTTACTTTGTATACTATTTGTCTGTAGGGCTGCTCCTTGTCTGTCATTAACTTTGTAAACTGTGCCTGTCTTAGCCAAGACCACTCCAGAAAAAAGACTTCTCATTGTGTTTTTCTTCTGGTTATATTAAGGTTAGAAAAAGACTAGTCTACATGTAAGAAAACACTCAGGGGGGAATTCACTAAGAATGGATTGCAGTAGCTAAAAGCACCAAGAATTGTGCATCATGTCCCCCCTTTATCTGCTTTATCACAAGGTCTAATTCACAAAGCAAATTCCTCTAATGATATCCAAGTGCAATAACCTCCACAAAGTTTTGCAGCTCTGTGCAGTTTGCTCCAGTTTTGCACCTGATTGTGACTGAGGTGAGCTACCACATCTCCACTCTGTGCAGCGCAGAGCTGTGCTGTAAGGTCTGATCCTGACAGCGCTGAATTCTATCCACATATATTATTAGCTGAATAATATATGGTCCTTACTTGATTCACTTCAAGATGCCATCTCTCATCTGTGCTTGTTTACGTCCAGGCAGCAGAGTATTATAGCAATTTGACAGTAACTGCTAACTAGAGCAACCAGTCAGGGTGGAGCTTTGACACATCACATGACTGGCATGGACCTACAGTAATATTGGTTATAGAATTAGAATGTAATAATATAATTTTTAAATCATATATTATTTATGATTTGATTAACTGACCAGTAATTCTGGTGCAAAGGTGATGACATTTAGTAAACTGACATGGATGTAGTCTCTTTGACATCCCTCATTTGTTTCTGAGGAGAATGTTCAAAGCCCAATGATGGCAGGCACGGTATTGGAAATGCTGATTCAACCCAAAAGTATGTTTTAACGAAACTGTCAGCACCACCATGCACCATTGTTGTTTGCAGAAAAAGAATGTCTTTCAAAATGTGATGAGCGACTCCCACATAGTCTTGTGAAATGGCCTAACTAGATTTTTAATGATTATGAATATTTTCAGAACTTCAATTTTGTGGATATTTAATGTGGTTCTCAGCTGTGATGCCATATACACTTTATTCTAACATGCCCTTTCAATGCCTTCAACTTATAGGAGCTGGACTGTTCTGTATTATGTACAGTTGAGTATTATTATCTGACAGAAATCAGCACTCACTCCGGCCAGATTTTTTGGAACATTTTAGGAGGCTTTCGTGGGAAAACGTTTATTATTTTCCTCATAACATCAGGAACATCTGGACTTTATGAAAAACAGTGTTTGGAGTTATAATCTGGAGACCCTATTTGCAGCTCTTATCATCCTCTGGGTAACATTCCACCAAACAGCATGTAAACACCTCACGTATCTCCTCCCTTAACATGAGTCATTTAAAACTCTTTGGAAAAACACATATTTAAAATACTTTCTCGACATTTTAATCTCAATGCAGTGTGAAGTGCAGTGAGTTAGAAGCAAACCAATCACATCCAGAAAATGTGGATGATAAACTTTGCGTTATAATGAGCGGAATGCACGTCTGAGGGTGAAGCCTGAGTCATGGTTAAAGGTTACTGAGGAAGATTACTGAGTCTGGCAGTGTTAATAAGGCTATGTTTACATTCTGTGGCTCCTTGTTTAAGCAGACCTGAATGACCTGGGATTAAACAGGAGGCTAGTGGTGGCTTGGTAGTAGACACACACACACACACATGCACGGAAATGAAAAAGGTGTTCCAATGAGGGTTTGACGGCTGTGTTCAGTAAATTCTGAGCGCTTTCATATCAGCAGGACTGCTTGTATGGTATGCATGTTCACATCAGAGACAGAAAGGCTGCCTAATTAACTAGACTGGAAAAGTAAACTTTATGAACTTAATAAACTTTTCCAATGATAACTCGTAAAAAGAAGATATCACTTTGACTGGAAACCAAGCGGCGAACTCCGGTCTCAAACGATGAAGCCAATGCGGAAGTGATATAAACTGCAATACATCGAAAATCCGCTTGAGGCTGGCTGCAGAAACACCGGAAACCACATAGATATGAATGGGAAAAAGACGATCTTTGCAGCATTAATAAACATGTTTACAGCCTGGTTCAAAAAACGGCTTGGCCCTACAACGCTAATCTCTCTAATGGCACACACTGTACGGGGGGTGAATTTTTTTCTAACGTGACGGTTAAGAAGATATTAAGATTATGAGTTTTGCCCAAATAAGGACATGACTGATGTGACTCCTGGTCGGGAACACAAAGCCATTGGCTAAGAGACTCACACTACGTCACACTCTGCCTGGTTGAGTTCCGCATTACCAATATGGCTGCTGCCGTCGATTGGCTTCAAAACAGCTCTCAGGAACAGATGGGTGACGTCACGGATACTACGTCCATATTTTATACAGTCTATGCTGGAAACTCAACAAACCAAATCTGTGTGTAGACGATTCATGTCTTGCAGAGTAAAACATTGACTCAAAACTACAAAGACAAAGAAGGCTACTTTTTAAAACTTAATGGTGACCAGTTAAGCTAAGGCATAAGTGGATTCTGGCAGACAGGATTTTGGACCCTTCAGCCCCAAAAATCTAAAGTTTTATCCTGTGCTGTACAAAAACAGTTGTAAGGCATCCCACATCTGGGATGCCTTACAACTTCCATGAAGTCTAGCATGTTTGCTTTTCTGTCTGTCTATTTTGGAGCAGCTACTGGTGTGCAGAGCCATCTACTTTTTACATTTGCTGTCTCCTTCCAACACCCAGTTCTTAAGGTTCTGGATGTGCGTTTCACCTCTGTCCTTGTTTATTTTATGTTTCTGTCTGCCTTCTGTGTGATGTGTTTCCTCATGCTAGTGATGTTGACCAAAGAGAGCACAGACTGCTCTGCATGCATCTAAGTCTTGAGTGTAAACAAACGACATGGCGAAGCAAATGGATGACGAAGTGGAACTACGAGACAGAAGAAAAGGTTTGTTGGCGACAACATCCCTGCCTTAAGGATGTGTTATCCAAGGTCTACAACGACAAACTGAAGGACTGTCAGCAAGACACAGTAGATGCACTTTAAAATGCCATTAATGTTAGAATAAACCTTGTGTAACATCAGAATAATGTTTGGATAGACAAAAAAATACAGTATAAACACTCACTTGGCAGCTCATTAGGTACACTTAGCTAAACAAATATTTTTTAATACATCAGTTCAGAGTGTTTTAACTAAGTGTTGTCTAAATCAGCCTTTCTTCCTTTCAACAACATCAAGTCTGTTGATATGATTTGTTTGGTTCCATCGTGTAGTCTGTCATGTCTGTCCAAGTCACAGCACAAAGTTATGACACTGTGATTGAATATGACACAGTGACCATCGCAGCTGACAAAATATTGTGCAGTCTGACTTTGGCATTAGAAATAAGGACAGACACTTAACAGTGCAGAGGGCTAATCTAAAGAGATTTCCATGTCAACAATCTGCCAGTAGCTTGCCAATCAAAGTGTGGTGGGTATTAGGATCAACTTGAAGGATGCCAGGGATAGTTTGGGATATTTTGGGGCTTTTTTGCCAATAGTTAGAGAACAGGGCAATGGAAAGAGCAGGAAACAGGGAAGCAATAGTGGGGAACAACATGGAGCAAAAGACCACGGGTCAAACCTGAACCCAGGCCATGTGCTAAAAGACCAAGCCTATGCACATGGGGCATGGAAGCCAGGGATAGTTTTGATTACTGAGTGCGTTTTAGGGCTTGGTTATAGCAAACATTGGAAATAGACCATACTGTGCATTTCTGTGGATTTGACTCTTTGTCTCAAGCTGGTGCTACTTCAGAAGAAAAAGCTTTTAAAGAGCTGTACAGATAAGAAAACCACCAAACAAATGATATTATAAACACGGTAGAGGTTTTGATAATCTATTAAAGATTAATCAAGAGTCTGACACTCATTATGTGTCTTTGTGCCTGTGATCAGAGTCAAACTCTTTTGTTTACACCTGATCCTTTATTCTCCCAACACATAAAAGCCAGCACTCAGCACTGACCTCATCCATCATTCTGACATATTTTGGAACCGAACAATCGCCACTCAGCTCTATAGTTCCTCTGTCTAACCTCAGGGATGCCTCCACTCGCACTCCACTACACCTGTGTGTGTAAGGAAACACCAGCCCACAGGCACCTGCGCAGCCAGCACGCCGCAGATGGAGAGATTAATCACATGACAGATGAATGCTGGTGATTTATGGGAAACCGTGACAGTGTGGTCAAAACAGGGAGAAATGTATATGCGGGAGCAGCCTGGAGACTAAATGCTACGACAAGAGACTTAATGGGCCATTATTTGGGAGTCAGCAGGACTCAAAGTTAAAGGGGTTTCCCCTGTTTTTAAAGGAGCAGTCCTACATGTACGTCCTTTGATGGTGCAGTTAAACTAATTCTGCCTTCCCTCTGTCCTCCTCCTTGTTGTTTTCCTCCTCTTCTTATTCTTCCTGTCCGGAGAAATTCCCACACTGTGAGTATAATGAATCTGTGTCCTTTCTGTCGTGACTGTGTCCACTTTCTCCACAGACGCACTCAGCAGCTTTACAGCTCTGCTGAGGGGGATATGGGTGGGGGGATGTGGTTAGAGGGGTGAGGGGCTCGCCATCCTAAGGGACCCCTCCCAATTCCCTAAAGTCCTCTACATAACAGATAAACTCAGACGACTAGTGTTTTTTTTTACACTCACGTGATATCAGCAGTTACACTGGTGCTCCCCCCTCCTTGCTCCCCGTCTCCTGGGGCGCTCTTATCAATGTGAAGAAGCCACTGAAGGAAATGCCAACTTAACTTGTGGAGTCTGCACACTGCTGTTCATCTTCAGTCTGCAGTGACAGGGGATTTGGGGGCCAGCACGTCTCGTAACCATTAGGCAGGGAGCCCGGTGGCACTCTGGATGCTGTGCGACATGATCTGGTCCAGGATCAGATTACAGGCCTCGTACTCAGGGCACAGATCTCAGGGAAGCAGCGGGAACCAGCCCAGCATGCAAGCATGGGAAATGGGCTCATGAATCGACAGACGGGTTTAACTCTGGGCAGGAAACACAAGTTTGCAGATGTTAAACAGCTGGGAGACATCAGAAAGGAGTGCATGGGAAACAAGTGCACATGAAATAAAGCATACATACGCACTCTGCTGAGATTTACATCCTATAGCTTGTGAGAAAAGAGCTACTGAATGAAATGTTAAACTGAAACAGACTTATTGGATGTCTGAACGGAGAAGCACGTCTTCATTAAACCTGCTTCTGGGAAATTGTGTTTTTGGTGCTTATTCTGAATCTGACAGTTGAAGCATGTCTCTTATCTTCTGCTGTGCAAATGAGCTGGAAGCTGAAAAAAGTGGAGCAGAGGAAGCGATGAGATCAACTTTGTAATTTGTAAGATGCAGGCTGATAGGAGCTAAAATACTACACTCATTGTCTTGTCCAGAGCAGATGGTATCTGGGATGACTTGATGCATGCGAGCTGGAAGCAGGTCTCCTGAGAAACGAGCGAAAAACCTCAAATTAACAAGAAATGGTCATTCCCATGAACAGACTGGTGGAGGATTAATTATTATGCAATTTGGCACTTTTTCTCATCACCTGTCTGATTTACCTTTAAAAAGCAAGAAGACGCAGGGACACAGTGTGTGCTGAGGGATACAGTTTGGGGTTTCATTATAAGAAACATCTGTTTCTCTGAACTTTCCAAACAAAGTCTCTGCAGATACTTCAAAGAAATACTTCTGATTTTAATATCACAAGAAAGCAACAGCTATGTGACCTAAATAGTGCATTTACTAGCTTCAAAGCCTTAGAAAGCGAGCAGCTGTAGGGTCAGGCTTATCAGATTGTTGAAACATTATCTTTAACACATTGTAGAAAAAAAACCTAAATTAAGAGAGCAAACATACATGTATATCATCTCTGTGTTCATTTTTAATAGAGGTAAGAATGAGCCATAGGGGAGAGAAGACATCTCTAAGTTCAACAGATGATGTTCTTCATCAGGAGTATAAAAAATAGAAAGTAAAATCTTCTTATGACACATATTTGAATTTAGAAGATTAATTTATTTATGAGTTGATGATTAATTCCTGTGTTTCACCATGAACTTATGATCCTGTCACTATGGATTCGTTAATGGCGACATGTTTAACCCTCCTGTTATGTTGCGGGTCAAATTGACCCTTGTAAAAGTCTATTATAGGTAATATATGCCCTCAAAACCTGCTAAATGCAGCATAAAAATCTGGGCATTATGTGACAGAAGAGCTGCATGTTAATTTATCAACATCACTTCATAAAAAAAAAAAATCAAAATGTAAAATAAAAGAAACAAAAATCTATGTCATGTAAAACTATTGTATTTATATTTAGGGCTTTCCAATGTACATTAATAGTTTTAACATTAGTTTTAATGTAAAACGAGTTAGTTATCCTCATTGAACCATGATCTGTGAGAATTAAAGAACACCAATGGACTAAATCTTGATTTAAATGGTTAGTAATGGAGTTAAAAATTAGATAAAAAAATGTGTATTGGGATTTTTAGGAGTTCTGAAACTTTTGGATAATTGAATATGCCCCGGGTCAAATTGACCCAGGGCCAATATTGCTGTTCCAGAGAAACAAACATAACAGGAGGGTTAATACATCACTAGTTAAGGTATGTTAATGAGCAGCTCCTACATCAATTCATGTATGACCAAATTTAGCTGAACATACAAGTTTTTTTAAGGACTTTACATTTAAAGAGCACCTCAGATGATATTTTAAAGCTTCATATTTTTTAGAACAAACTCTTGAGTTTGTATAAAACAAGTTGTAATTAAATTAAGTCATAGTGACACGATCATTAGCTCATGGTGAACACCAGGAATTAATAATGCACCCCTTATTAATTAATTCAGAAAGTCATGCATTTCTTCAACATAAATCAGGCATTGATTCACTTTTAAAAATGGTACCGTCATTGTAAAGTGTTACCAATTCTTTGTTAAAAACTGACCATTGACTGTAAATTAACACACCTCCATGTTTCTCCCACTGTGAGATGTGAAGCCTAATTGCTGCCTTTACATATTGTGCTACTGTAGCCAAGGTATTTGCAGAAGCATTCTGATGAAACCGCAAGAGTGACATCACTTTAAATAAATGAGTTCCACCATCATTACACCTTTGTACTTACACAATACACCACAAAGCAGCGTATATAAATTAATATACACACATATATATTTAAATATAAACACACACTCAGACTTGCATGAAACACACAGCGCTGTTCCTCCCTGCCCTGCTGGCCCTGAAACTATACATTGCGACTGTCCTCCCCCCAATTCAGCCTCTGTTACTCAGAGGATCAGAGGCAGACAACTTTACACCTCTGTGTGTTACACATCGCAAATGAGGGCGTAAATAACCCGCCTATATGGTAGTATATAAGAGCCTTATGACAAACATTGAACTTACCAATAAAGAATCACAGATTCCTAAGGTTGGTACAGTCCACAGCTGTCATGACAGAAAAACATGTTTGAGAAAAATCTATGTGACGTGTATTTTGATTTTATAGTTGGCTCTTGGAGGCAGGCTTTTTTCTACACTGCAGCCAGCCACCAGAGGGAGCTCTTAACATTATGGCTTCAGTTGGGACAGCTGTTGTGTTGTCTTGGCTGTCCATGAGTTCCATATGAGGAAAATCAAAGACAGACCAGCAGTATAGTGAGAAGGGGTTGAGAAAGTCTCTGTATATTGATGTTCAAGTGCTCTAAAGCCAGAACAAAAGTCAGGTCGTCATGAGGCCAATATGTTTTATAATCCAAATGCAACTTGTGTAAACAATCAAAGAAGATTAGAAAATTGTTCTATCCTGGATAATTGCAGCTATTATTTGGAGAGATTTCACTTTATTCAAAATATCTCAAATGACCATTTGTTAAACATTAGAATTTCAGATCAATTGAAAAAGTGCATAGAAAATGTAACTGTTCAACTCTGCCAACGTGATATTGATCATGTGGAACTGATCAGTGTGTTCCATATGTGGCATGCATTATAGACAGATTTTATCTGACTGTACAGACTGAGGTTTGGACTGCGATAGACTTGGCTATCCCTGCAACATCTGAAATTACCCCTAATCTCAGTTCCCAGAAAGTTATTGAGAAATGCAGTCTTTCCCTGCAGTTGGAGCTCCCTGACTCTCTCAGCCAGCAAATTGTGTTTCTCATAAGGTGCCAGTGCGATAACTCCCGGCATGTGTAAGAAAATCTAGTGAATTCACAGAAAGCACTGACTCTGCAGGCTGAGGAGAAGCAGACTGCTTCGTGAGACTTCGGCTTGATAACTTCATCTGCACTCAATTATAAGGTCATAAAGTACATGGGTATTTGAGTTTAATTGAACAGGCAGCTCGTCAATATTTGCACATCTCTGAGAAAGAAAAGGAACACTGCTTGAGCAATAAGATTTAACTTCAAATCTTTAATATCATGTCTGATGCATCATTCGTGCTCCATCTTTATAGAAGTTATTACAGCTCTCATACCAGCTCACAAAATGGAAAACAAAAGCTTTAAACCAGACCTCACAAGGGAGGTGTAAATAGAGAACCACTTCAGCCAGACACTGTCTCTCTGTCTAACAGAGTGTAACTGCTATTCTGTGTGAAGTTGTTCTAAGACAATGATGACCCCCTTCGCTGGGACTTAGCTGTCATGTTTTATTCATAGTGCTGCGTGATTAAAGTTGCATAAAATGAAATAATACTGGCTGTAACAGATGTGATAAAGAAGACTTCTTTGTGCACTAACACTTAAACTAAGAGGACTAAACGTGGGCACTGCAGAGTGAATCATTTCTCTGTACTGGGATTTTCTATAGGACCCTAAACCTCCCTGCTCGCACACCACTGCGCCTTACTCGTAAATATCAGCATAAATTATAACTAGATTTCAGAAACAGATGGTGTCTGTCGTGCAGCAAAGCCCCCTCCTCACACACTCAAGCCATACACACCTGCTGTGGATGCTTTTACTTTGTAAAGCAGGACAAATTCAAGTTTGACAACTTTTCATAGGGTGTGCGGTATGTGAGTCAAAAATTAAGTAAAGTCTTAATAACTGTGCAGAATGGAGACTTTTCCTGTGCTATCTGAGCATGCTAAATCATCATACAAAGAAAGGTTCATTCTTGGATCAGTCTATAAGACGCTGATATTTTAGAACTTCAGGAAACAAGATCCATGCAACCTCCGGCAGTTTCCAGGCAAATTAAAAATCAACAAGTTAGTATGACAGTTTTGTTAAGTCATATTGTTATACACTAAGTTGGTCTACAGTTCATCACTTTTTTATATTTGCAGTGCTGTTTATGGTCAGAAATGGACAAATCTTGTCACAAATTCGGTCTCCAAATAGAACAGAATAAAAAGTACCTTCTGTTAGAAATTTAGGTTATTTCAAACAATGTTCTGAACAAAACATTGTCCTGATTGATAGTCACACTTCACATAGAAAGACAAGAGAGTTTATGATGCCGTAGTGCTTCTGAAGTGATCAAATCGGTAAGTTTGAAGACTATCGCATCTTCATAAAGACAGTTGATGTAAGCCCTGATAGGCACTGTTTGGATCTGTCATTCAGGGACCTCCAGTTTTAATTAGTGGCAGTGGACTGACCCTCTGGAAGCAGATTTCTGTATTTCCCAACATCAAAAAAGGAAAAAACATGAGAAAAATGCTACCCTCCAAAAATACATCAAATCTCAAACATGATAACATGTCTTTTTTCTGTAAATATACTGTCATATTTATCTACATAACTTGACATTTAGTTCAAATTATTCCTGAATATGTCATAAATCAAATGAATGCATTTAAAAACAACATCAGACAAACTGGCAGAGATACTGTATCTTTTGATGCTCCATCTGCAATATGCAACTCCCAGTTGAGAGGATCTGCATCATTAAGAACATTTTCTTTCCAAAATTGACTCAAATCAGACGAAACCCTTCAGAAATATGACTCACTCTGCTTTCTTTCATGTTTTTGTGCATACTCTGTTAACTCAGTGCCTGTGAGAATGGTCCTGGATGTGTGATCAGCAGGTTGGCCAGAAGGTGGCACTCTGGTAGCAGCTGTGGAATAGAGAAAAAAAGCATAATATCTTGTAATATGCTGAGGATAAATATAGCAGCATCTTTATAACCATACTAAGAAACCAGGATGTTGATGAGAAACTGGGCTCCAGAGGACTCAATGAACACCTGCCCAATCTGCAGGATAAACAGAAAAACAGGACAGTTAATGATATTTTTAAAAAGCTTTAGAAATTAAAGATTTAAAATCACGTTGATATACTAATCCTACATTTATCTATAGTCCATTTTTAATGACTTTACTTAGTCAAACATGAAAATAACATCAGCTGTTCTGCTGAAACACAGGTCGTTGCATCATTTTACATTTACAAGACTGTATGAATATAACATGAGTTTAAGCGCCGGCTCCTTTGCAGTGATTACAATGTGTTGTGACACTTGTGACGCAGTATAGGACAGCATTCAGTTCCATATATTTCAAACATATATGGATTATTATCTGTGGGATTTAACAACATATAAGAAAGGGTACCTGATAAACTCAATCTATAACAATCCAAACACTGTGTTTAAAAAATGTTTTAACATATCCATTTTCTGTGGATGAGAATCAATAGTGTGTGAGAGGGAAAAAAATCCAACTATTATTTATTCAAGTTAATGGGTGGACATGTAGTGTGATGTTAGTGGCTGCATTTACTCAGCTTTAATTTTTAATGTTGAATTGATGTGTTAAAGAAAACAGAGAGCAGCTGAAATGCAAGATTCAGCAGCATTATGACTCATTATGATTTGCAAAACATTAATTTCTCTATTTAGTGTTTGAATTGAAGGTGTAAAATGTATGCAGGGTGTAATAAATGTATAGTTAGTTCAGTTATTGTTCATAATGTTGTAAAGGTTTGATAATGACCTTTACTTATAGAATGTCAGCATTTTCTTGCAGCCATAAATCTCGCTATAAAACCTCTGTGGAAAAAAAAGTGAACTAAACTCTGTATCTTTGCTTTATTATATATGGGTTTGTAAGATCTACTTAGAGGTAGAACTGCAGTTTAGATCACCCATTGACTCCCTAAAGGTGCACTAAAGTAAATGTTGATTAGACCTCTCACAAAGCCAAAGCAACTGATCTATCAATAGTCCCTCTGCAGGCGGTGTCACTGGTCAGTTGCTCACTGCAGAGCAGCTACTTGTGACAATTTACTGCGGCAGAAAATTCTGTTGGGACAAAGCAATCAGTGAGCATTGATCCTCTGTGAACTCCTCACTGCAGAGACAGTTACCATGAGCGGAGGAATGAGACCCTGCAGCATTTCCACTCTGAAGAATAAAGTGGTGCAATCAAGTTAGACCTGATTGAAACGTACCAATACTGGTGATCTTTGAGGGTGATCAGGGTCAGAAGGAATCAATACTTTTGAGAGTGGTAGCTAAGAGCCCTCAAAGTTATCATAAATATGCACGCAGATTTGCAACTTGGCTTACCCCCCCCCCCACCCTTTAAATAAGTTTGATCATAAAGAGTTTGACGAGCATGTATATACAATTAAAGGAAGAGAAATAAACATGAGGAATAGACATTTCCAAGATTTAGATTAGTCCAGCCTTTGTACTGCATTCTGGACCTATAAGCTTCTGTGAAGAGTTTGTAGCTAGCTTTGAAACAGACTGAAATTTATATGGATGCCTCTTAATGACGTGCATAAGCAAACAAGGTCAACAGAAAGAAAAATGATTCTGCGTATAGAGCTATGTTTAAATGCTCTGGATGGGTATAAGATATGTTGATTGAGAGCACATCACCAAAACTTAAAAAAAAAAAAAACTTTTGAGGGCAAATATTGATAGTGACTATATGTTGACTGTTAACAGACCACAGGATGATATTTTTGTTTGTCATAAACACATTTCACCTATGTTCAGGACAAGATCATCAAAGAAACAAAAACAAGGTACCCCTTTGTCCACTGGGGGTGTGAAATATGACACAAACTCAAAATTCTTTACAGGAGCTTTAATATTTGACCTATTGAAATAAGCTGTATAGATCTTCCTTTCAAACTATTAGTGAAAAAGCTGAAAATCGTGTTTTTTAAATGGTAAAATTATTCCTTTTACCTTATTAAAGCATGAAGCATTGCATGTTTTTATGATATAGACTGGCTGAATTAGCTGCTGCCAAGACAGAGTGCAAACAGTCTGTGAAGTTGCACAAAGGAATGGAAATGTTTTAAACCAAAGCTTAGTTTGTTCTCTAAAAAAAGACAAACTGCAGAAAAAATAACCACAACAGCCTTTTAATCACCTTTTTATTCTCTGACTGTATGATCTTGAAAAACTGATTGGGAGTATTGTTTGACAGGCACAACATGACAACTGTTGTTCTTCTAGTGGGCGGCTCTGTGTGCACGAAGAACCATAAAGAACCAGGGATTAACAGCGGACACAGATTAATGGCTACAGAGGATCTAGAGCAACACTACTTCAAACCCACAAAGCTGCGCATCTCCCACACCACACCCCGCACACCAGCCCCTGGAGACAAATCCACCAGAACAAAGACAGCCTCTAGCACCATTACTCATTAAAGGACAAATAACAACGACTAGGGCCAAGAGCTCTGAGGAGGATTTCCAAATCCTTTGATAGATCCCACAGTCGATACCCATCTTGACCTTGAATTCCCAGTGTTAGCATGCCTGTCCTGGATCAGAGTTTCCTGAGAGCTCACCCTGAAGGCTGATAACTCTCTATATTAGATCATACTTAATGAGCTGAGGGAGGAGTAGCTGTAGACAGATAGTTCAATGAGACCATTAACCTGCCTCTGGAGGAGAACAGGGACATCTGTCTCTTTGAGAGCTGAGGTAATGTCACAGATTGAAGATACTGTGGTGTTAGCCTCACAAAGTGAAAAAAAAGGCTGAGCTTCACAGTAAGGTTAACTGGTTTAACTGCTGCAGTGCGTTAGTCCTGACTAAGGCTTCTTCCACACTGCAGGTCTTAATGCTCAATTCCAAGAGTCATTATCATGCCTCTGTAGTGTCAGCTCCTCCTCACCTGCATCAGCAGAACTATCAGGCAGCTCCAACAGATGACAGCTGGGTTTATCACCCAAAATATGGTCACACTTATTGTAACATGGACAGGTGAGTACTACTTCAGAGTCTTTAACTTCTTTACACCTGGCTTTCAGGCTCTTTTTCGTTGTCACTGCAGCCTTGTTCTCCTGCGGCCACGTTTTGCCATTTCTTCTAAAATGGTTTTAAACACAGGTTGGTTACAATTTGACTCCTCCAGTTTTGCTTGTGCAGATATATCATACCAAATACTTAAAAGGCTGGGGGCGCCAGTGGCCTAGTAGTCTAAGCTTGCCCCATTGGAGAGCGTAATGTACTTGTCGCAGGGGATGCTGGTTGGATTCAGATTTAAGAAGATCACACTCTATTCACTTGGCCACTGTGAGTTGACTTTCCACCACAGCATTTATACAACTGCACAGTGTATGATCGACCTTAGAGGTGAGGCTAGTCAGACACATTCAAACAAGTTGAAGAGGGAAGGACATGACAGGTTTGCTGTTGCTAGCTTACTTGTGATCATGCAGCAGTGATACATTTCCATGTGATAGTTTCTAAACTTAACTCTACAGGGTGTCTTATTGAGGAGCAATACTAGATTTTCTAATTAAAACCAAAACAGCAAGCACATGCATGCTCATTTATGCACGCTCATTTAGGTCTACTATCAGGGGTGGTCTGTTTTCTGTCAATTCGAAAGTGCTTCAACTGAAATACAATATCTGCAGATGCAATCTGTTTAACAGCATCTGTTATAATAAATATCCTGAAATCATTTAAATTCAGGGCATGTGAGAGAGAGAGGCAGAACCTCTGCTAATATCGACAACACCATTCCCACCAATCCCGCCTGGTCAATCAGACTAAATGTCTTGTCCTTGCTGTTGCCGTCCAGCCTGTGTTCCTCAGCCCTCTCACACTAGCAGCCTAATCCATCATCCTGACTGCAGTGAGGAGGGACGAGGCATGCAGAAAAGCTACGCCGAGGGATTTAATTTTGTTATCTCTAGGGGCCATAAATCTCCAGCAGGCGCCTCCCAGATTCTGCAGGTAAGATCAAGTTAAATATCGCCCAGAGGAACACAGCCTTTGCCCACGTTTATGAAATGAGAACAGAAACATTGTGCAGCATGATTAAATACTCGGCTAGCTCAAGGCATTTATGGATATCACAGAAAATATTAAGTAGTTTTAAGGATTTGTAGCAACCCTATTTTTCTCAACCAGAGTTAGACATAGTTGTATTTTGTAGTTCTTATGATATCTCTAAGATGAATAGTACGATCAATGAATAAATCTACTATCCTGTCAACTTCTTCTTGACAAACAGTGTGCCCTAATGGAGAAAAAAGCTCTCACACACTCCTTAATGGACTCATTTATCCAACACCTAACCCCTCGCCCAATAAATTGCTTTGCTTTCTGTTTCTTAACATTTTAGCTCATGATGCTGTGTGTGCAGAGTGTACCAGGCAGATTTTCCATTCTGTAAAGGCAAGTTTTTATCTGTGTATTCGGGTCAGATTCAGGCAGGAGGAGTGCAAAGGTGTCACCATCATCTACACAACACAAAGACTACTCATGGGAGCCTTTAAATATGGGTTTAAAGCTGGACCAACATC
This sequence comes from Notolabrus celidotus, assembly GCF_009762535.1. NCBI lineage: Eukaryota > Metazoa > Chordata > Actinopteri > Labriformes > Labridae > Notolabrus > Notolabrus celidotus. The sequence goes on from NC_048293.1 coordinate 14,833,304, forward strand.
TGCCTTACAAAAGTGTGATGTGGTCACTTTAGACCTACAAAACATGCACTGAAAAAAATACTTTCTTGGGGCGTGAAATATTTATAGAGTAGCAGTCATTTTTCCACATTTTTCGTGAAAATCAATCATAGAAAACACAACTCTCATAACTCCCTGCTTCACTCGCTGTTTGTTATCTGTATAAATAATGGACAACACTTTTAATATCTCCAGATGTAACATAATCCACCCACATTTACAAGTCCAAGACACAAACTGCTACAGTATATAGAAAAAGACTGTTAAATCCTCCTCTATTTAACAATCTGCTAATGTGATGGAGAGCTTCACTGGGAAAGTCACAGTCATTTTGGATTAGTATATTGATTCCCCTTTAACCGTTCTATATGAGGTCAAAGGCTAAGTGTCTTCCCATGCACCAGCCACATGTTAAAGACATACTGTGATTTACATTTTGCTGACAGGCTCAGTGACGTGTTTCCAGCGTCTCCTGTCAGGCGAACAATAAACCATCTTTGCATGCTTGGCAACATGCAGAGATGCTGACCTTCAGAAAAATGAATACCTAGACTGTTGCTTATGAAAATTGCATGTGCACAAACACTTCATAGCAGGTATGTGATATTCAGGTTAATTGCCTGCTGGGTCGGATGTACGATCCATGTGACTGTGCTAACTTGGGGCACTTCAGTGAACAACAGTTTTTAGTGTTTACTGAACATACAGTATTTAACCGTCCTTCTCTCAAATCATGTTCAAACAGGCATGAAACATGGCAGGGAGTGAATTGGCATGACAGAGAGGCTAAGCTCTGTGGGTCGTCTATTTTTAAAAACGCAGTCTGGCCATGCTATGTTTTATTTATACGAGGCCTGGCATCCTGAAAAGAGAGCAAGCAGGCTTATATGCCAATTTCCTCCTCCGGGCAAATCAACTTTTGTTACTCTAGAGAGAGGAAGAGGAAATCCTATAGGCTGCCTGGTGCTGGGTGCAACTGTTTTTCTCTTTACATGGAGACAACAAGGAAAGGTTATATGAGGCTCTGAAGGACGTTATGATATAATCTCACGCAGTCACAGTGGATAAGCCTGACAATGACATCAACACATGACATTGTTGTGCACTAGAAGAGTACAGATTTACTAAAACAATTGGGGATGAGCACACATTATTTTCTTCAAAATTAGATTTATTATCCTATACATCTGTTTTATCTGTTCTTTATTGAAGTCACATCCCTGTCCTTGATTAAAACCAGACATAACCACAGACACCTGGTGATCGTAGTTATCAAATATTTACCATCCTTTCAAACGTGACCTTTGCAGGCCAACATGCTATGCAGCCACAGTCAAGCGCGCTATATTCAAATGACAAACCCGATCTTCCACCAAACAGTGCTCTCTCTCTCTCTCTCTCTCTCTCTCTCTCTCTCTCTCTCTCTCTCTCTCTCTCTCTCTCTCTCCCGGCTGCACGAGCCAGGTTATCTTTAGTACACATTGAATATTTATACAGCAGGTGGCTTGGGAGTCGGTCACTGATCTCTAAGGTGACTTGCTGAGCCTCTGTGGGGGGTGCTGGTGCGCTGATGGGGTCGGACTGCGATGAAGTCACATGGGACATATTGTCTCCTCGGTGTGTCCTTTTATTCAACTTAGGCAAAGGATTATGTTTTCTTGTTGGATGCCTATGCTATAACACAAGCTCGGAGGAGGAAAGTCAATGAGCTATTACAGCGAGGCCATTACTGTCAAAGTATCTTTTGATGGATCTCCAAAAAACTCTCAACTATCAGCACTAAAATCAGAGGCATGGTCCTAAAATAGAAGACTCACTGGTTGAACACACTAAACACAGCTCCAGAGAGATTTCTTGTTACCAGGTGGCACATCACCCAGTGTTGAAAATGAAGCCAATGTAGAAGTGCAAAAAACCCCAAAATATAGTAAAAACTGCAGTTCAATGAGCACCAGCTTGAGTCTGATTCCAAAAGCCAAGGCAGCTCAATTAGAGTCCATAATAAAGATGCCCACTTTTTACAGCAGAATTAGGGCCTGTGTCCCCCAACAGCATTCTCTCAGCATCCTACGTGCAAAAACGTCCGTGCCTTCAGCTGTTTTTTGTTGAATAAGTTGAATGTAGTACAACTTTTGGAACCACACTGCAATCATCAATTTGACTTCTCCCTCACTAACCAATCATAATCAAGAAGGTGTGGGATTTGTGATATCATTTTTATTAACAACATAGTCTAAAACATGGACGTAGTCTCTGTGAGGCCACTCATTAGTTTCTGAAGAGGCGTTATGAGGCCCAACAATGGTGGGCGCTGTACTAGAAATTCTGACACAACTTAACTTTAGATCAACCAAGTCACAGGAAAAGAGGCGGAGCTGATGTAGGCTTTTAGCTTCCAGACAGTTACAGTGTGCCAATCGAGAGTCAAATGTATGCACAGTTTGAGTTGAGTTTTTGCAAATCCTTCTATTTTCAACACAGTAGGTCGCAGCTTGGTCCATAACAATGGCAGAGGTCATTACGTAAGAGAAACTAACCAGTTGTTTTTGAAGGGTATTGTTTCAGTCTAGAGCTGCTGCTAATGCTACAACATGAACGCAACTCAACTGCATAGAAGCAAGTATGAAGCATAAAGAGCATTAAATGGTCACAACAAAGGAAACAGTAGTGCGGTGGGACAAGTGCTCTAAAATATAGGTTGTGCTGCCAGAGCAAAAAATGCTTTCAGTGGACACATGCCCTTAAACATGTTTACAGCCTAGTATAAATAACAGTGTTGGCTAGGTTGACTGATAGGCATGTGTGTTGTATCTTTTCCCTGGGCAGAAAGGATATGGCCCCAACTCCACTTCTTGACCTGTTTCTATGTAGGAAGAAGCCAGTTGGAGTTGGCTTTTTTCTAATTTGCTGCACGCAATCTTTTCATTGTGCCTCCACAGAAATGAATAGTTGATGTGACAGAGACTATGTCCACGTTTTACGCAGCCTTTATTTAAAACATGAGTTAAAACATTTTTTCATGGATTCAAAGAACATTCTTCAGAAGAGTTTATGCTAATCTGCCTGGTTATTGTATAGCATGAGATTGAATTTGGCCACATAGTGTTGGTCAGTTACATTTTCTAAAGAAGCTACAATAATCTCCCTTTCATGGCACCTTTACAGAAATTGTTCCAGGAGTTTAAAGCTTTTAATGGAAGTACCGTGATGAAGATGACATTTTGAGGCCTTACAATGAAATTTGAATTTCAAATTTAAAAGCCAGGCATTGCATTGTCACACCTCACATATTAACTGTTTGCATAATGTGAGTTATGCTGCAAAGATTTTTAATGAGCCTGCTGCTGTTGGAGACCAAATTTCCTTAAGAGGTGGTTCATTCTTAAGTGCATTAGGCGCTGATGGAAAATAACAACTCAGACGTGTACCTGAAAGAAAGCAGCCAACGCATACTCTTCTGATGTTGCTGTTAATGTTCTGTGTTGCATAAACCGTACAGAATTGTACCACAGCAGAAGTAGGCAACTGAAGAAAACTTTTTTGGACCGTAGCTGCACAGACTTGTAAGAAAGTGTCCAATAATAAATTAGCGTTTCTCAAGAGGCGTGGAGAAACTTTCTGGGCACTGGCATTTCATTGTTGTAGCCACAAAGCTGTCCCCGAACTGAATGTGTGAGATAAGTGCTTTGGAGCACAAACAAACTGAAACAAAAGAACATGAGGTGGAGATTGGTTCAGTAAGTAAGAGAGGGGGAGGAAGCACTTCTGGCGTCCAAGGGCATCATAAACCCCGGCATGTGTCTGCACAACAATGCCAACAGGGGCGCAAATTCTCCACACACAGGAAATCGATTTCACACACAGGGTGGAGGACTTGGAGAGAGGCGTATCGGAGAGACACTGAAATACTGCTTCTTGTGTTATTGGATTTAGAGCCCAGTTTTTCAGATTTTTTCTTTTTCCTCAGCACAGCATCTGCAGGCTGGGGGATCCAGTCAAGTGAGGCTTCCAAGAGGCAGACTGAGAACCTGTGGCAGAGGAAAAGAGAGGAGAGAGGAAAAGAGATTGTTCTGGGGGTTTACTTTAGAATCAAATTCATAAGTGCTTGAAAATGATAACACAAAACTTTATTTGGTATGGCCTAAAATAATGTTCACAAACTTCATAATCTTTAAGCTTTTATATTACACTTACAGGGAATGCCAAAATTAAAAATAGAACTTGTGGCCATACACTGAAGTGAGGAGAGGATTCAAAAGCTGTGAACTAGTGAGATGAGCCACATTTGTTCGCATACAGAACATATATAATTTACTGTGAAAACAAATAGAGGGCGAGAAAGTGCAGCATTTAAAAAGCAGCGCAATGAGCCTGAAGATATAGATTCTTGTGATATATTTTCTGAATGAGAATTTAAGATTTATGTAAACAGTCTCCTGTGGCTTTTTAATACTGTAGCCACAAATTCTCATTTTTGACTGACACGATTTTAATTGTTGATTTTGAGGTGCAAAATTACCTAAAATAAGCTTTTATTCAGATCAATAAAGGTCTTTCCAAAATATGACAGCAATATCAGTGATACCTAAGGCAACTTATAAGTCAATAGATTACTACTCTGTATAGACTGTAGCAATTTCAATGCAATGGGGGCACAGCTGTTGACAAGATTAAAAATACCATAAAAACAATGAGCAACATAATGAACGCTGACAACAATCTTGATGTTTGTTATAAGGTGAAATATGCTCGACATTTTACAATGGGAAAAATGTCTGCTGAAGATGACATTTACCGGCAATGCTGCAAGAAGTACAAAATGCAAGCAACATATCTTTTCATGCTGGTTTAATCTGTTTATGCAGAGATGAAGTGAAGATGCATCTATTTAGAACTTAATATGCACCTCTTGTGGCCAACCATAAAAAAGCAAGCTTCGAGAGACTTTGAGTAGCTGATAATGATGCTATGAGAATACTTCTTCAGAGACCTCGATGGTTAAGTGCAAATGTAATGTTTGTGACTGACTGCAAGAGTCAATACTTACCAAGCTGTCTTAAGAAATCCTGTATGATTACATTTATTTGCCAACTTGATGCCTCTGAAAATACAATCCTCTTGGTATATCTGACATCGGATACAGAAGCACTTGCCATATAGCTTTTAAGACATTGGCACAGTGACCTCTTTTTGATTTTCAAATGTAATTTCCACTTTAAACTATGAACCCTTATCGTGCTTTTGCAGACTATTAATTCTGTGCATCATTGTTCTTTTCATCTTGAGTCTGTAATATAGTTTGAATTAAGTTGAATAGGGTATTAAAGAGGTAAGCTATAAGAGAATGAAATCACCATCATTAAAATATTAGACTGCTGGAAATATAACAGACATAACTGTACTGATAATTACTGATGCCTGAGATGATTTCTTTCCCATTGGTATTTTTGTCTTAGGAACTTGTTGTCATGCAGACTGTAATGAATGCTGGCTCCTCTGCTCCACACATGCTGACTGCAGCCAAGTTCTCTCCTTGATCTAATTGCATTCAAAGCATGTGATAGTAGTGACACGCCCCCTAGTGTTTGATGCGTGTCAGCCTCCTGGAGTTTGATAACCTTGCTCTGCGTCCGGGAGCATCACTGAAGGAATGTGGATGTAGATTCGGATGTCCTCCTCTCCATCCTCCTCTTCTTTCTCTTGTTGCTAATTGTTGCTGCAGCCCCAGGGGGTCTCTCGCATGTTGATCAGGGCTCACCTCCGCTCTCTTCTTAACTCTGTCCACTCGGACCCGCAATGACAAGCACGGAGAGCGTAAAGGATAGTGAAGACCAGCCCTGCGTCAAGCTGGATCCCGAGAAGAGCACGCACTTGCCGGGAAAAGCGACGCCGAAAGGTGACAGCTGTGCGGTCCTCATGGAGAACAACCCTAAAGTGACGGCCAATGGGTTGCACGACATCGAGGACCGGATCCTGAGGATCACTGGCTACTACGGCTACAACCCGGGGTACTCCAGTCACCGAAGTGAGTCAAAACTAAAAGTGATTGGATCTTGAGCAGATGCGACAATTGCAAACCTTTTTTTTAGCAGGTGTGACGCGTCAGTTAAAGAGACAATAAAATAATGAGAATAAAATGTAGTAGTAAAAAAAGTGTAGGACTTAACTCTGATTGGCTACACATACACACACATAAACATGCAGTGTCAGTAGGGTGAGGAAGAAGAGACAATACATGCATCTTCTGTCATGCAAATGAGTTTTCATATTAATTAGGCTGTTGCAAAACTCAATTAAATGGCTTTTAATGCAGGCTATTATGAGGAAGCATGATGTCAATAAATGCTAATATCAGCTGGAGGCAGGGTGATGTGCTGGCCCTTACATATCTCTGGTACACAACATGTGAGAGAGACAGAGAGAGAGAGAGTGAGGAGAGAGGGAGAGAGTGAGGAGAGAGAGTGAGGAGAGAGAGAGGAGAGAGGAGAGAGAGAGTGAGGAGAGAGAGAGAGCAGAGAGAGGAGAGAGAGAGAGAGGAGAGAGAGAGAGAGGAGAGAGAGGGAGGAGAGAGAGAGAGAGAGGGAGAGAGAGAGAGAGAGGGGGAGAGAGAGGGAGAGAGAGAGAGAGAGAGAGAGAGAGAGAGAGAGAGAGAGAGAGAGAGAGAGAGAGAGAGAGAGAGCTAATCTAACACTATCAGGCTATGTAATTACAAAGCAAAGTGTCATGCTGCAAATGATGCTGCCATTTTCCAACATTTCACTTCCAAAGTAAACTGTTTACAATGTCGCCTAATGTCGCCCATGTTGGTGAACTCCGCAAACAATCACTCACGTCGGCCTCATATTGAATTCCAAATGTTTAATTACAACAATCAATCCCCCACAAATGGCAAACACAGCAGCTCTTCCTGAGATGCATGTGAATATTGCCTGCTATCTGCAGAATATAGCAGCGCATCTTCAACAGCTCCTCCATAATTTTCAATTGTCACTGTGGTTTTGATTGGTAGAGCAATATAGAGTTTTGCTGACACAGAGACAATGACTGGGATTGGAAAAGAGAGCTGATAATGCACTTTGCTCTTGGGGTTGATCTTTAAAATCTGGCCCTCCAGTTCTGTTTAAGTATTGTCAGTGGGATTATAATGGTGGAAAAAGAACAACCATTGTTATGATCTGCACGCTGCCAATTAGTGTGTTTTTTACAAACTGCTGTATGGTAATGAAGTAAGGTGTGCAGAGCAGGTCACACAAGGTCTGTAGTCAAAGGTTCTTATAAAATGTAGGGAGGAGCTGCTGCATTTCTTGAATAAATCCTTAGAAAAGTGATTCATCATCTACATGAGAGAGTTTAGATGCTGAAGCTCTTCAGCTAAAATGAATCAGACTTGTCACGTAAGCTCCCTCGCATTTCCCTCTGGCTCTTACGTAAAAGCAAACTACAAATTCATGACGTGTGGAGGAAAGATGCTCTCCAAATGTTGTGACGTTCCTCTAAAAAAAATCTACTACTTCTTCCTTGTACTTGGACGTGATGCATTACTGTGACAAACTTGTTTCAAGTCTCAGAGGAAATGTGTGTATGCTGCCAGATTCATACACAAGCACACACTCTCAGATTGGAAGAACTGAGAGCATCTCCATTGGTTTTTTAGATGGAGGCAGAGGAAAAGGAAATGAGCCTCTCTCATTAAGTGCCTCATGTTTATCAGAGGTGTCAGTTGCAGAAGATTAACCATGAATGCAATCACACAATTTTCACTTGAGAATAGACCTACATGTCTAGATTAATCAACTGTTAGAAGAAAACCTTATTAACCACAGAAACCAATTTTAAATTGAACCAACACTGAATAACTAAACAGCTGAAGGGCCTCTGAAAAAAGCAGGGAATCTGTGCAATAAATACAAGATTCTTGAATGAAGTGAAGTAAGTGTGTGGTGGTATACAGGGGTAAAGTACCTCAAATGTAGATGTATAGGGTGCACCAGGATATTGGCTGTATCGACCAATACTCCCCCTGTTGATGGCTATTAGCCTGTCTGCGAATAACTCGAGAAACTTGGGTATTTCCCACGATATGACACATATCACGACACAGAGGTTATGATATGATACGTATCACGATTCTCATTGATTTTGGATAATTACAATGTACACATAATTTACAAAAACAGCTGTTCTTTATTATTATTAGCAAAGGCATGGTTTTTAAGGATCTTAGAAATCAGGCACTAAGAGATTCTCGATGTAAATCAAAATATTCTGTTCATAATCAAGTAGCTGTTATTAAATGCCAATAAAATACTCTGTATGTTTATTTCATTTTCATCATAATGAAATGTAGATGGGGGTTCATTGTCTTGATGCAGTAACATTGCATGACTTAAGTGTAACTCCAACTTCCTGGTATTTTCAACAATCTGAAATGCTCCTATATGTTTGCCTTCAGTTTTGGTGGTGGTGCTTAGTTTCTTATCCATGCTTTATTGTTTTTATTTAAGATGTGCGCGGCATAATGTGGTTTGGCTTCTGCTGCCACCTGTTGGCTTTATTTTGCACTGCGCCATAGGTGATGTGTACTTTAAACTGCCATTTCAGCATTTGCAGCTGCAATTCTGTAACATGTGCATCAATGCACACATTATCAAGGAGTACATGACGATTGATCGCCATTTTGATATTTTGACCACAGCTGTAGTTGTCAATCTATTGCATTTAATCAATTTTATGATGGCAAGCTAGTAAACCCTGTGTTTTTGCATACTGCATGTTTTTTACTTTTGTGAAAGATTAATTCACACACAAAAAATATGTATGACAAAAACACAAAAGCTAAATGTTTGTTATTCATTATTTATCACTACTTTCTTATTTTATTTTATTTCTTTTCTAACAATTTCTGTGTTTGATTTAAAGCTCCTCTGAGAAGTTTTCAGCCTGTGCTGAAGCTGGAAGTAAGTGATGCTTCTTTGTGACCTACAAGAGCAAAATTGACATTTAGTGTAAAGACTGACCTTTGAAATGGGGTCATTTTTTTATGTCACCTAACCCTAACTCTAACCCAAGCAAAGGGTAGGTATCAGACAAAGGGATTTAGAGCACACTGCAGAAACAGCCTTTTTTTCATTATTCCCAGCAAAGATTCTCAATTAGTGTTACATTTGATTGTAAAAACAAGAAGTACCACTTGGATCCAAAATCAACACATGCTGAAAGTTCCTCATGAGAGCTTTTAAATAGTGTTTTGAAACTGAAGGTTTTTGTTGGGCTTTTTAAGTTCTAGTATTATTTTGATACTAAGTTTGTGATTGTAAAGAAGCTCACGAGGCTTTGTTACTAAACAATATATATATATCAATGGGAAAGATGTTTAAATGAAAGGCTGTTTTAAAAATGTGTATGATTGAATTTCTGCTCATTCAAAGATTTGTAAAGAAGGCCAATCAATATAAATACAAAGAGCAAAATCTATTAAATAAATAACACAACATCCAGATCAGCCATTGGCTAAATTGTTATTTCAACATTTGAATGAGAAGTAAGCCTGATTTTGTCCATAGCTGCAGTTATTAACAGCCACATACTATTAATTACATCCTGACGCAACAATTATTTATGTTCATTGAATATTCTTACAAGTTCAAATGGAAGTTGCAAGATCTTCTCTGATAAAGGCAAAAAACTTTTTGTCACTCATACATGATTGATCTCTTTTGATGACATTGTTCCTCATAAGGTTTCAGCAATTAGTGGAATAACCAATAAGATGATCACCTAAAAGAAGTCTCCTTCTCTTTTGATGAATCATTTAAGCCCTCTTCCAAGCAAAGATGGCAAAAATCCATTGGGTCTGCTTTCTCAGATGAAAGATTTGCTGTTTTTTTCTTGTTACATCTGATAGTAAACAACATTTTTTGTTTTGTTTTGCACAAACTTCAAAAGCAATGATAAAAAATATTGCTATTTGCAGCTCACAGTTCTCAGCAAACAGGCCTCTGTCTGTCCCGTCTCATTGCTTACTGTGTACTGTATGAGCAGAAAATGAAAGATGGGGTGTCATCTGTGATGCAATTTCAGGTAGAAGGAGCAGGTGTGGACTGTAATAACATCCTTAACAAGCCTGTATACCAGAGAATCAGAGACTGGAGAGGTTATTTGATTCAAGAGCCATTTCCCATTTCTCTGATGAAATATGCCATCTGTAGCCCTGCGTTTCTCCTTCCATCCATCAACTGATTATTGTGCATGCCAGAGTCAACAGAAGGTATTCCTCAGGGCAGCATACTTGTCACCATATTTCTTGCTTGCACAGCTATTAAACATGCTGGAGCTGGTGCTGTCACTGTGAGGGAGTCTGACTGAGCTGCTCGTGTGTACACCAAATCCTCTTTGTTACGTGTTAGAAATATGAAAGAGAAAAGTCACTACTTATTAAGCCCAGATTCATTCATCCTGTTTGTGTCCTGTGCTTTGTTTACACTTTTGTTAACTTTGAGTCACGTGTCCCTCAATCTGTTGATTTTCCATAAAGGGTAAACAAAGCAGCACATTAATAGAACAGTGGGCTTATCATGCCAAGCCTATGGGGTAATGATATATTTAGTAAGATTGTGATGCCAGCTTATTATTGCCACTTGCCATCTGTGTTGTATTGGAAGATGCCTCAGAGGGGGATTTTGGACTACATTTGGTGACAGGGTCTTGGCTGTAAAGCAATCAGTGGTTATGATATGATATAATGGGCCATAATGATAAATGAAAGACAGAAGATGAATGCCATTCTTACACGGAATGTTTCTTATCACAACACCTCTCACATTTCAGTCATACATTTATATCCATACATACACCTGCATTACTCAAAAGTTAAGTAAACTGTGATTGATGCAAACCAAAATAAACAGGAAGAGATTTCAAAGTTCAGGTCTGTTTGTACAACTCCTGTACACAATTCAATTTTTCATACAGTCATACTTTGGTTATTGTCTCAAAATAAAGTGTATCAGTAGACATCTAAAGAGGCTCACCAAAGTGCTTAATAATTAAAAATAAGTAAAAGTTTAAAAAACACTTGACTGAAACTGAAGCACAGAGCTGTGCCTACTGAGGATGCCGAAGTTTGCAGTGAATCTGATCTGTATTTCACTGTAGAATTATTATTTTCCATGGCTCGTAGATTTCAGCGAGGAGGATTCTGGTGATATTATACAACTAAAAGATGCAAAGGGACCATTAAGACATTAACTCTTCAGTCAACTGGACCAAAGTGTGAACTGCTGTGTGCGTTTGTGAGCTGCTGGTTTCGTAGAAAAGTTTTACATAACATCAAAGCTCAGGTGAAATGCTGAGTCTGACTTAAATCACAAAAAGAAAAGTCTATATTTTCTTACAGCAGCCACTTGGCTCCTGCATGAACACCTAACAATGGTAAGTGCAATAAATGTCTCTTCAGCATCTCCCAGAAAACTATCACAATCATTTTCTGTGTACCTTGTATAATTTAGAAAAGGGCAGGTCTGTAGTGCTGGCACACTCCCCGCCGGGTAAAAAGGTACACTGAAGGAGAAGTGACAGACAGGTACTTGTAGAGGCAGTCCTACTCAGCCATGTTCCTGTGTGTTCTTTTCCCCACTGGCATTAAAGCAAAACAACAGCACACACACACTGGCATTCAGAGAAAGATGATGAAGGAAGGGCGTGTAAAAGCAACCATTTCTGACAATGGGATTTGTTTTATGTGCACTTCAGTCTAAAGAAAAAGTCTGGATGGATATACAAAGAAAATAGACATGCCTCTGAGTCCATTCATGCTTGTAATGATTGGTTATTCACTTTGCATTCTTGAACCATCCGTGCTGTGTTAACAGCAGGTTAAATTCACTTTCTCCCCTCAAACATTCTGTATGTGCATGCACTTATTTTGGACTGTCCCGTTCCCATGCCTGCACACTCAGTGCTATTTATAACCCACCTCGCATCGAATGGGATAGGAGCTTTGCCTGAATGACTACTGGAGTGCTGCTTGGCTCACATGCTCCTGGGAATGAGCAAAAGCAGCCCGTAAGTAATGGGTGCAATATTACTTCAAAGCAGGGAAAGAACTGCTGACCTGTACTCATGCCACAGTGCTGTTGTTCAAATGTTAAAACACTGAGTGTCAGAGGGGGAAATATTTTGGCTGGCTCCAGCAGTCCACTTCACGGCTGAGGTGTTTTTTTGTGATCCAAAAAAGTATTACATCCCTGAAAACCTCAACATGAGGGTTTGGTAATAGCCTTTCCATTATGCTGAGTCTATCAGATGTCTCGTCAGCAGCCTACCACTGCCCTCTTGTGGCCTCAAAACCCAACAACAATAATACAGTGACCCACATCCCTTTTAAAGCACCATAAATGTAATGATAAAAGTCTTAATTCTACCATAAGGTGAGATTCAGCTTTAAAAGACAGGTCATTTTTTCTGCACCTAGCATGATAAAAGAGTAGCATTGCTCTTCATCACATGTAATTCTACAACTGTATTTTTTTAGGACCATGATTTGAATGAGTTCACCTAAAACTGACACTGCTCATTCTCTTCACCTGCAGTGGTATGATGCTGTTCATATTGCATGTTCTTATTTGCAGTAGCTTTGATTTGTGTGTCCCTGAGGTTTCTGCTGCTGCTGCTGCTGCTTGAATCTACGGAGGTGTCAGGAGTTATATTTATAGTGCACAAAGCATTAAATGAAAAATACAGCTGTAATAACTCAAAAAATGTGTCTTGGCTGGAATTCCAGATTGCATAAAAGTGAAATACACTTCAGTCCCAAGTCATGAATCTCAACCTATTTGGTAGCCTATTTTTGAAGAAGAGCCCTGTTTCAACATCTAGTTCAAAGGCTTCTGTTACTTTAGTTTATATTGTATTAGTCATCTGAAAAGTTACCTGTTATCACTGCCACAAAAAGGGCTAAGGTAGGGTTTTTCGGTGCAGAAGAACTGGCTCACATGATGCTGACATGATGCTGACATAACAGTATGGTCCTTTGTGCTGTGCTTATACAGTCCATGCACATATAAGGCTCATATTGAAAGTGTTTGGGCAAGCGCGAGAATTTAATCACAGTACTACATCATATAAACAATAGAGCATCAGCATGAGTTCATCTAGGTCAGCAGCTCTGTGCATCCGTAATATGGAAATATTTTGCATCGTTACTTGGAAAGCGTTTCTGCCCTGAGGCCCTAACAGACTGATCCAGCCTGGTTCTCTCCAATAAAGTCTCTGACACTGAAGTAATCCACACACCTCACTGTGTGGAGTTTTTATCAAGGATATTTTTTGCAGAAGAAGAAGACCCTGATTAAAACTATCTGCAGTGTTGCATGTGAATAATTCAGTATTGTTCCCTGAAAGAACATTGGTGTCGAGATTAACAAAAAACACCTTTATGGTCCCCAGTAGAAATTACTTTAATTGGACTAGTGGTTATAAAACGTAGCAGCAGATGCATCTAAAGCCAATCAAACTTAAAATATAAGCCTGAAAAGGTTTTACCAAATAGCACCCTTGCCTCCTCATGCACTGTACAAGTACCTGCAATTCACTCCATCATCACTAGGTGTCCTCATCCTCAAATGTTCTGACTACATTGAGTAAAGTTGATGATTTGTGATCACATTTGATGTTCAGAGGTGGATTCATGAGCAGTCTTATCTCTACTAGACCTAAATTAACCTGCAGATCCCCCCCCCCCCCCCACCTTGGTCTGTCATCTCTCCTCCTCCATCGTTCCTCCTCATCCTCTCTGAGATGTGATGAGTAATAGAGAGGGGCCAAAGACAAAGGCGCTTGTACCAGAAAACTGAGGAGCATTGGTTTATCTAAATGACAAAGGAGCCTGAATCAGCTGAGTGCGTCAGTGTACCAGAGACCCTCTGTTGCTATGGAGGTGAGGAGAGAGGATGTTGCACTATTTGGGGCTTTGATGTCGTGTGTAATAATATTATTGTGTTATAGATACTCAGTTTCCTGTTTATTATAGAATGTCCTGGTTTGTTTGGGATGACACATTCTTACAGAGAAACATGTTTTATTTAAAGGTCAGACTCTGATAAGATCAGATGAAACCTTAAAGGCACTGTGAGAAGTTTTAAACTGATTTTAAAATGGTCTCACTTTTATACTGATGCGTCTTTATGACCTATGAATTAAAATGAGATTGTCAGCTACAAGATAGGTGATTTCTTTGTACTGAATTTAAGGGCTTGTGTTCTGGACTGATTTTCCTTTAATAATCTTAATGGAAGTTCTGGCCTCAGGTCCAAAATTACTGTCCCAAAATAAAAGGAACCCAACAATGTACCAAATAAAAACTTTAAGGTTTTGAGGGGTAAGGTTAAACATTTCCTGATTGAATTACAAAGAAGAACAATCACTCAAAGCTCCTGAGAGGAAGTTTTGTTAAGTCACTTCTGGCGCCCCCTGTGGACAAAGCGTGTTGCCATTCGTCTTTATTGATTTTATTGTTTACATGTGTACGCAGTGTTTTCTGTCAAAATAGCTCTCTTTTAGATGTCAGAACTATAACTCCTTAAGATCCTTTATCGTAAAAATGTGAACTATGGATTGTTAAAGCAGAATGCTGTCAACCACTTGACACCTACCCAAGCGGCAACCTGCGGTCTTAAAGTACGAAGCCAATGCGGAAGTGCTGGAAACTGCAGTTAGTCGAGCGTCCTCTTGAGGCTGGTTGCAGAAACACCAAAAACGTACACATGCATTGCAGCATTAATAAACATGTCTACAGCCTGGTACAAAAACGGTTAAGGTCTAAAAAAAAAAAAAAAAACAAACAAAAAAAAAAAACGGTTAAGGTCTGAATAGCCAATTTATCCATTTGGGATTTTTTTTTATATAGCTGGTTATTTTTGAAGATATTAAACTTACAAGTTACAAGTTTGCACCCTGTAGCTGTGAAAAGGCTAAGGCCTGACTCCCACACACTAGCTTGACAGAAGTTAGGTTGAGTACAGCATTTCAATATGGCACCGCCAACAGTAGCCTCCAAAACTGCGTTTCAAAAATAGATGGATGATGTCACATACTTTGTCCATTTATTATACAGTCTATGAACCTATCCCACAGCACTGGTTTCAGACATTCAAATTTACTTTATAGAAAAACCTACTTTTTGATCATGATCTGCTTTTATAGGTGATTTGGAGGGGATCAGTATCACATTCAGTCTGTTTCATTACCTGCTAAAAACCTCTGACTGGAGCTTTATGTCCAGAATTACACTAACTAGCCATGTTGAAATATAAATTAGATTGACTGTTATATTTACAGTAATAATGACAGGTAATATAAAATTCATGCTGCTCCAGATGATTCATTTAATGATCGTTTTGAAGCCACAGTGTGGGGTGCTGTTTGATTTTGGTGTTACACAGAGAATGGTACATGAAAAAAGCCTGAAAACATACAAAATAAAAAGGGTCAATAGTTTTAATCCTTGGACTACTATTTGAAATTGAACCATGGCCTCCAGCAGCGCCCCAGCTCCAGGTTTTTCTCTTAATCAGATAGCGATTAGCATCCTGGGCTCTGCTGACTGGACTGTTTCTCTCTCCCCTCCCTGTCTAGCTGTTGGCTCCACTCATCAGCAGTGCTATTTTTAAGTTTAACCCTCCTTGCCTCAGGGGGATCCATACCCCCCCTCCCTCCACCCTGAGGCTCATCCCCTACTTACACCTGACCACACATTTGTCTCAGCTGTGCCTGCATCACACACTTAATGCACAAACATTTTAATCAAGCCTCAATCTCCCAACGCCACTTAATGCATTTGCATTAGTGTTGCACTTATTGTGTCCCACTGGGAGATCATGGACGTGTGCTCAGACAGAGGCACTATCCTGAGAAAAATCGTAACCGAGTGTTGCCTTTTCAAAGCGTCCCCTCAAAACTGAATCCTGCATTCAAACAAACATATTACCGTGGTGTTACTGGAACGTGGCCCTCCATTTCTTCATTGCAACAATCAGCCAAACAATCACTGTGCTGACTCTCTCAGCCTGAAGAATGCACAGAGAAGAGCTCTGATCTGCTATGCTGTCTGTAGGCATGCCAGAACCTTGGCTGATGAGCGATGGAGAGTAGAGACAGACAGTAGGGAGGGGGTGGGGGGTTCAGAGTGATACTGAAATAATGACGGAGATTCTGGAGAAAACAGGATTGCAAAATAGCTCAAATTCAGAATGATCTAGAAGTATAATGTAAAAATGTAGAACTGCACTGTGTGTTTACTTCCAGTGCGTTCTCTTTCTAAGTTTATCGTGCGTGTTGTGTTCCTGGCTTGGCTTGTATTGATCTTACAGTGGGAGGATAAGCATAGCAAAGCACAGGTTATATTAAGATTATATTACAGGCTGCAGGGCCTCATGTGTCTGACTGCATACACTCAACACTGCTCTGTTGTTTATGTAAAGGCCCATGCAATATTTTATTCCATTAATTCCTCACATTGATAAACCACAGCTGGGGATAGGATGTGCCAGAGATGGAAACTCCTGACTCACATGGCCCAGGCTGACCCTCCTCCTCAGGGCCACTCTGGCTGCTGATGAGAGGGTTTCCCTTGACCGTGGAACAGTGACGGAAAAAGTAATACAATCTTATTAAAGCAGTATCATCATGATGTAAATATTTAATATAAAAACACTCCTTTAACTGTAAAAGGCCCTGCTCAGAAATGTGTACTTTAATAAAAGTGATGCAGCACCTGCGAAAAGTACTTACAGTAAGAGTGAGGGGTTAAGAGGTGGAGCTGGGCATTTGTCTGGGCAAAGCCCTGCGAGCATGTCTGCATTAGCTGATGAGCATTCGCTTTTTTCATTCATGTTTACAGCAGTGTGTCCAGAGCGACTGGCAACGTCTCAACATGTTCATGTGGGTGAAAGTGCCACCGACATGATGTAACTGTTCTTATTTGCCTGTACTGATATGCTCACATGTACTCTGTTTACTGTGGCAGTTTGCTCGATCACTATGAAAAACTTAGGAGCTTTTTTGGGTGTTTTTTGCCAGAATTAATATTTGTTTGTGTGCTTGTTAAAAGGGGATTTGTTCCCTCAGCAGAATCCTCTGTGCTGCTCAGATTCTTCACATGATCCCTCCCAGCAGAGCTTTTTCTTCTAAATCTTACCATTTATTATTTGTCACATGGTGAAGACAGACTTTTTATGAGACTTAATCAGTGCTAAACCTCATGGCTTTTCTAGCTACTAATGAAGGCCTATCTTGAAGTTCATTTAACTCGAGGTGGGCCTTAGGAACCACACATTTTCGACTCTAATATTAACACCTTAGTATACATAGTGAGGTTTTACAGTACCCATATTGCAAAGACTATACCTACTTGGTGGCGTAACTACAGAACTGACTTATGCATGGGTTGCACAAGGTATGTGTGCACAAAAACACATAAACAAATAAATACAGTGTCATAGCAATAGTATCATATGAACACATGTTAGCTAGAATCAGGGATGAAGGCGAGATCTTAAAGAGGTCATGGGACTGCTTTCTTTCTCATAGCATTGAGGAGACACTCTGAGGATCTGGTTGAACTACTTTAAGTGCCAAATAACTGCTTTCTGTTTTTTTATGAATGGGCAAATCTATCTGAGGCTTTTAGATGATTTTTAACTGAAAGTAATGAAACTGATCGTTGGTATCTTCAAATACATCACAGAATGTTCATCCAAATGCTTCTCGCGTTTAGAATTTTAAGAATATTGTGAGATAGTTTAAAGTCAAAGCTTAATAGAGCTTTTGCATTTCCTTATACTATCTCAGTAATACTCTAACACATCTGATGGAGGTGGTGAGATGAATAGAAGCACTGTATGGTGAAGTCAGGGTCCAGTTTATTATTTTTTTTCTAAATTAAATTAAAACATGATCAGACAAGAAACAATGATTTAAACAAATTGCATTCATTGGACACTTGTTAAAAGTTGTTTGCGTGTGTGTGTGTGTGTGTGTGTGTGTGTGTGTGTGTGTGTGTGTGTGTGTATGGGATAACTGGGCCTTGGGCTTTTAAAGTTTTAAACTTTTGATAGATCCTTAGTCTAAAGATAATTTAAACACAGTATTCCTTTAAAGATATTTTGAGCTGGTTTGTATTGCTTTCTTCTTCCGCCATCTTTTAAAGATGGACACATTTATAAGACTGTTGTGTCGATGTGATCGGTGTGCCTTTCTCATAGCTCAATTGATAAATGTTGCAGTGGTGAAAGCAATAGGAGAGAGCTCCACAAATGATTCGACCCTCAAGGAGTAGTGAAGAGCAGGAGATGTGCCAAGAAGAGAGGGAGAGAGTCATTGGAAGCCAGAGGACGAGAGTAGATAGAGAGACAGGGATGGATGGAGTGAGAGGAGCCTGGTCAGGTAGACAGGAGAGGGGAGAGGAGGACGAGGAAGAGGAGGGGGGAGAAGCTAACACAGCATAATTAGCCCGGGCTGCTTGGTTACCTTCCAAACAAAGCTGCTGATTTGTGGAGCAAAAGAGAGGAGGGGAGAAGCGAGAGAGACAGAGGGAGGAGAGGAGGAGGAGGGAGGAGGATAGAGAGAGAGATGAGGGGAGTGATTGCACCATGCCACACACACTTGAAGCTCAGTCTCCCTTGGAGACAGTGGCAGCTCCGGATCACGGCATGACAGTGCAACAGTAGGGACTCCACTTCAGCGCACTTTTACTGAGATATCTCCACTGAGCTGTGTCACCATCCAGACAGACA
This sequence comes from Notolabrus celidotus, assembly GCF_009762535.1. Taxonomy (NCBI): domain Eukaryota; kingdom Metazoa; phylum Chordata; class Actinopteri; order Labriformes; family Labridae; genus Notolabrus; species Notolabrus celidotus. Next base: position 14,852,113 of record NC_048293.1, read on the forward strand.
GAGGGAGCACCAGCAAGAGCAGCGCGTGGGGCAGGAGAGAGACCGAGCTAGAGTGCTGGGACGAGGACTGAAGAGTTGAAAGAGAGCTGGTGGAAGAGGGAGGAGGAGGAGGAGCGGGGCGATCAAGAGTGTGAAGAAGAAAGCGGAGGAGTCAGGAGTCTGAGGATGGACCGAGCGAGCAGGAGGAGCTGCTGAGCGTGCAGCCCGGGCGCTCTTACACACTCACACTCACACTCACACACACACACACACACACACACACACACACACATACTAACATACACACACATCCCAGGGAAGGACAGTGTGTTGTAGCCCCCAGTGGAGGATGAAGAAGCACTCAGCCCGAGTAGCTCCTCTCAGCTCCTACAGCACTCAGGTCCTAACCTGCCCCATCTCTGAAGGTAAACTGAAGGAACCAGAGGGGCCCATTCATGCCGAAAGATGTGTGTGTCTGTGTGTGTCTTTTATGTGTTAGCATGAGCTCAGTTATTGGCAGCATTAGCTCAGATTGGCTGCTTACATCTAGGCAATACTTTCATCTATTTATGGGACAGCTTTAATAGGGGGTGATATGTTATTTCCCATGCTCCCACTCAAGTTTCAAAAGGAGAAAAATCTAACGTAGCTCAGAAAATCAGCACAGAGCAGCTACTGAAATGAGCCGACTTCACCAGGACTAGTTTGACAATCGTCCCTGCTTTTTGTTGAAATAAAAGGTTTCTGTAATTTCAGTCTCTGGCTTGCAGAGTTCAAGTAATTGTGTGCTGACAGAAAGTGTAGCTGGAGTAGAATACTGTGTGGCAGCACTTAGTGACAGAAGTGTAAAAAGTTCTGTTCTTCATCTCCTCAGCACTCTAACAACCTTCACCTAACTTCACCTGAACTCCTCTCCTTGTTAACTGATGCTAATTATCAGTATCAACATAACAGTACATTAACAAAACCTTTATTGTCATTGTGACTTACACTTACTTTGATGTGTCAAAAGCCTTCCTGACATTGCAGACATGGCTGTGTGCTTCATATTGAATTCCGCAGGCGTCCATCCATCAATGTCACCGGCATGCAACGTCATTGCTGGGGATAAAACACAGGATAGATTGAAATGAGGGGGTTTGGGCGGCATAGTGCGTCACGCAGAGTGGATAAGCAAGGGACTCATCCTATACATCACTGTAATTTCTCTAATGAATTGGCCTGATACCAACACCTTTAATTTTTCCCCATGTTATTTCAGTAGAACCATGTAGAGCAGAGGTGGAAGAAGAGCTTGTTTCAACTTTAAAGGTAGTCACAGACTTGAAGCAGATAGTGTAAATCTTATCTTAGTGTTTTCATTTAGCAATGGAGAGTATATTTAGCAAGATGTAAACTATGCTTAGGCTAGTTATTGATTTCTGATAGCTGGATTTTAATGAGTAATTTGAAGTTATTTAAGGGACCCTTTGAGCACATTTACAAAATGTCTATAATGACTGAAATAAACCATCTTTTTTTTATGTGACCAAAGTATTTCACTGCAATCCTGTGCTGACAGTCTGAGCTTTTTAAAGGGTTATTGTTTCCTGTGCAACTTTTTAGCAGCAATATTAGTCAGCAATAATACTGTCTGTTATGAGAATACAATCCTGGCCACGAGAGCTGCTTTTATGAGACAAGGGAATAGTAGAGTTATAATATTACTGCATCTTGGCACCAGATCAGCCTGTAGTGGCTTTTACCCGAGGACAGAAAAGCCCATATCCAACACTAAAAGCTTCAGGTTTTTGTCGGTGCTATGAAACACGAACCGTCCTGCTCTGAGGATGCGGAGAGGCTGCTCCTCTCCTGCAGAAATTTCAGATCTCAGTTTTCCAGTCAGCTTCCACCAGGCTCATTAGGTTGATTAAGAATCCTTGCTGTGACAGAATGTAATTAGACTGAATCCCTGGATGATTCTGTGGGAAAAGAAAGAGTATCGATGTTAAGCAATTTGCTTTCAGTGCATACTGTAGTTCTGCTCCCAGCTGGGATATACTGTAAGTAGAAACATTTTAGTTGAAGGTTTTTAGAGAGAGTTTCTTGAAGTGATAGTCACAGCCTGAGCTAAAAAAAGAACTGAATTTGATCAAATTAATGAAGGAATATCATCTGTTTTTAAACTCTTTGGCTGCATAAGTTTTATCCTTATAGAATAGGGTGGTTATTGCTGTGAGAGGGAATCTACTGTACCGCAGCATGGTCAGACTAAAGGCCAGTGCTGCACTGGCACAATGTTGGAGAGTTACTTACATTTATGCAAATACTGGAAATACATATATGTTTTATATAGTGGGTTATCTCCTTTTATTTCAAACTTCTATAAGAGTTGATTTTTGACTTTAACTTCAACTTTAACTTTATTGTCCTCAAGGGGAAATTTGCTGTGCAGCCAGGAAAAAATAGAAAAATTTGTAGAAAACACTGGCACAAAAACTTGGATAAAAAACAAACGTTAAATAAACGTTAAATGAAATTCATAAAAAAACAGAGTACACGAAGCCCCATCTTTAAAACCCCCATCAAACCAAAATTAAGACCCTCAACAGGCGTCAGGAGTGAATAGGTAAAGTCTGATCTACTGGGTTATCATTAGAATTAAGTAGCTTGATGGCAATGAGTTTTACATTTCTTTTTTGTCTTTTTGGATGTTGCCTTAGGTAATCTGTATCGCTCAAATTCACCAAATAGAAAACGTTGATGGCACAGTAAGGTGTCTGGAGCCTATGCTGTAGCTCTCTTCCTCGAGGTGAGAGACAGATCAGGTCAAACCCAAGATAAAAACTTGAAATTATCAGTTAGCTCCTTTTCTAATTTAAAACTATCCAGTTTATTATTCATACTAGACTAGATGGTTCTAATGTTCTGAGAAAAAACGCAGCACTTCTTTCTTCTGTATGATAAAGTAACTGGTAGAGTCAAAAACAGAGAATTTACTTAGAAAAATACAACGTGTTTTTTTCAATACACATTTTCCCTCTAAACTTCTCAAGGGGTTTGAATTAAATAACCGTCTGAGACCCACAGAAGTAGAACATTTCCAGTATTTTCTTGAGAAATCAGAATAACTTTGGCTACACGGATGTGTTAACTTGTGTAGGCACAGTGAAGTCTCCCTTCTCCACCTCCTTTAAACCTCTAGCGACCCTTAAAGATTTTTCCTGTATGAAACCACACGTTTGAACCACCAAGCTGTGTATAAAATAGTCAAACAAGCCTCCACATGAAGAGCTAAAACAAACTAAATACTACTCATAAAGTGACACATCAGAATTTAACATCTAATAATAACGAAGGATAAGAAAATACAACAGTCAGAGGGGCCTGCTTTCTGCATGGGATTTTACTTTAATGTACATTAACATATTAAGCTGATAATACTTCAATGTACTTTTACTTTGTTAGGATGATAAATGCAGGGCTTTTACTGCAGTGGGTAATATTTTACATTGTGATGTTGATGCTTTCACTTGACCTGAATACTGATGTGACTCTAATCTGTGACTTTATATTCACTGTTCCTTCTCCTACAGACACCACTTAGCTTTAATACTCTTACCGGCTGCCAATAATGATCTCATGCATTCATTAGGCTTATAAAGTAAGTTTGGCAGACTGTTGAGTTCTTTTCTTGATGAAAGAAGTGGCCTCTCAAAAAAAAGACACTCATTATGTCACTTTGTTTGAGAAGTTTGGTGGCAGGGAGACAGACATCTTTAGATCTTACAAAGTAGTATTTCAACACGCTTAATGCTTAACACAACCTCCAGTGTTCTTAGAATATATTAGTTTCTTTATCAAGTAGTCTGTGCTGCAAAAATGTACTGAATCTTTTGGTGAAATGTGAATACTTGTAGGTACAATCTGCCCTCCTATGAACAGAATCTACTTTTACTCCCATTCTGTGACTTCAAGACAAACAAAAGACTTTCAGATGCAATAATGAGAACCCCTGAGATACCCTGCTAAAGAGGAAGGAAGATGCTGTGGGTTCAAGTGCTTTAAAGGCTCTGGTGTCTGTAGCCATGGTGGAAACGGCAGGGCTTCACATGCTGAGGTAGCAAACATCCAGCACATGTCATCTTTTATTCCTGCCCTGGTGTAAATTGATCACACTGTTGAAAGTAAAAGAACGGATCTGAGCTCTCTCCGGAAACACTCGCCCACACAGCACTTCACATATTACACAGCGCAGTACAGATCCAGGAGCCTTTTACTACTGCAGTCCATTAAGGCACAGGGCCAGATCAACAATGCACCACTGGCCTAAGATTAAAAACAAGTCTGTCCTCCTGCCTGTCTGTCTGTCTGTCTGTTCATCTTATATTCCAGAGCATTATTGTCTGTTCATTATATTTCCCAGATAGCCCATAAAGGTCTCATTTTCATGCTCCAGTGTATCCCAGTGGTCGTATTTTCCAAGCAGTAATGTACCAACTGTGAAAACGGCTGCTGCCAAGGTTGACATGACTTTCTAGTGGAATGTCATGTGGTTAGGTTTACTCTTTCTTTCTGGGCGTCAGGTTTCTAAGCACACCTGACTACAACGAGTGCTCAGTACATGCTGCATCAAGAGGCGACAAAGCTATTTATGACATGCACCACCACAATGCTAACCCGACACCTTTTTGTTGAAATCTTGCCATGTGCATTATTGCCGTAACAGCAGGAAATGCAAACTGTGGCAGTGAGGTGGTACTGAGGGCAACTGATCAGGGTGCTGAAACCCAGCCATAGAGACACAAGCTACACCTGCTACACCCTATGAAGCTTTGTAATACCACATCTATGGAGTTTGGCCCATAATTTAGAACCACTCTAACACGGTGGGACCATGCTAACAATGACTATGCTTATAAGCTAATGTTATTTAGATTTTATGCTTGCCATACTCATTAGGTCTGATTGGCATAGTTTATTGCTAACATAGTGTGACCATACTAGTAGTGACTTTGCTACCAAGTTAATATTAATCACATCAAGTGTTATCATGCTCATTAGTACAAGGCAAGTTTGGACAAACTGGAGTTTTGAGACAATAGTGGGTTCCTGGCTGATAACAGTTATTTAAATGTATGAGATCTTGTGTGATGTAAGTGGGAACATCACAATGGTGTGGCAGGAGAAGGCAGCATTAGTCATTGGGCTTCATCTTCTATACAACATGGGAATCAATTTCCCTGGTATTACATGATCGATTTCCATTTTATAGTAAACAGTAAAAGGACTTGTACTTATATAGCACTTTTCTAGTCTTTCTGACCACTCAAAGCGCTTTTACATGACTCATCACATTCACCCATTCACACAGCAATCACTCACTGATGGTAGAGGCTGCTATATAGTAAGGGACCATCAGTATTAGCTAAACTAATTCATACACATCCACACACCGCTGAACATCAGCAAAAGTAATGTGGGTTCAGTGTCTTGCCCAAGGGCACTACGACATGTGACTGCGGGAGCTGGGATCACACCGCCAACCTTCTAATTGATAGACGATGGACTGTACCCACTGAGCCACAGCTGTGTCAACTGTCGTCATCTTGTTTTCTAGTGTTGTTCTCAAGAAGTCTTACCACAATGCCTCTAAAAAAAGCTGTATCCATTTGGAGATATTAAACGTGTGATAAAGCAGGAGGCTGGTGGACAAGGTTGCTCGTTCTAGTATGCAATTCATTTTGCGGATTCAACATACAACAAAGACAGACATAGAGGTCAGCTCTTAGCGTTTACATGGTATGGAACTGCCATCTAACTGTCCCGTATCAGTGGAAGCTATGTTTGTTGTGTCCTGTAGACAGAGTATGTTAAGTCCTGTTTGGAGACTGATAATCATGTTTTGGTGGACAAATCCAGTTTTATTTGAAAAAACACGATAAAGACACAAAAGTTTACCTGATCTTGGATATGAAATCTGGATTATTCATATCTAGATTTAACTTTAGAAATACCAGGCCCTCGGCTGGAATAAACTAAATTGAAGCTTGCAGATTAGTCTGATGCCTTTGCTCTACGTTAACATTTTGTAACTGTCCAATTGGCACAAGATTGTCACCACAAAGTTAAACCAAGAGTCCTAAGTGTGTCCATAAATAATAGTACATAATTTAAGGCTTCTGTTTTCATGGGCCTTTGGAGAGGAAGTACCTCTGTCTCAAAGAGACCCTGCAATTAACTTTTTAGTCCTTATTAATGTTGTCATCTCTTTGTCTCTTTGTCTCCTATCAGGAGAGGAAGGCTCCGACTCTCATGCAGAGACTCCAGGCAGTGAGACCAGCGAAGAGAGCCCATCCTATCAGACATGTACCAACACAGCTCTGAAGGTGCTGGGTGGTCTGCTGATGGTGCTTTGCATCTCCTCCTCCTGGGTGGGCTGCACTCAGGTGGTTAAACTGACCTTCCAGTCGTTCTCCTGTCCCTTCTTCATCTCATGGTTCAGCAGCAACTGGAACATGCTTTTCTTTCCTATCTACTACTCTGGACATGCAGTCATCACACGGGAGAAGCAGACCCCCATACAGAAATTCAGGTAAATAGCTGACAAAACTACTCCAAATATAGAAAGTTTCCAAATGATTTACATAAGAAAATCACAACCTAAATCACTGCAACATTTCTTGGAATATTTTAAAACTTGTTGTCATCTAGTTGTGTTTGTATTGAGCAAAATAAGTCATATCTTATTTAAAGTAAACGGAGTAATAATTTGAAACAACACCAATAGTGGCCCCTAGAGGTCTTGCTGCTTATTACTCTAAACTCTAATAGGTTTAAATCACTTGCTTTCTGTAAGAAATAAGGCAACAAAGAAACTTCTGTTTTATTTCCCATGTTTTTATGATCCTCTTGATATCAGTGATAAGAGCCTTTGAACACAGCCTTTGCTCCATGATATGACTTCCTTCACACGTCTGCTGTTTGTTCCTGCTGACAGGGAGTGCAGCAAGCTTTTTGGGGAGGATGGGATGACTCTCAAGCTTTTTGTAAAAAGAACAGCCCCCTTCTCAATCCTGTGGACTCTGACCAACTACCTATACCTCCTGGCCTTGAAGAAGCTGACCGCCACTGATGTCTCTGCCCTCTACTGCTGCCACAAGGCCTTCGTCTTTCTCTTGTCCTGGATCGTTCTCAAGGACCGGTTCATGGGTGTTCGGGTCTGTATAAAAATACTAATGATGATAACTGTAATGCATGGACTGTTGTTTCTACTTCTTAAAGGAGCTGATGATGTTGATGGCTCTGGATTTCTGATTGCAGATTGTGGCAGCCATAATGGCCATCACAGGTATTGTCATGATGGCATATGCAGATGGTTTCCATGGGGATTCCTTTGTGGGCGTGGCTTTGGCTGTGGGCTCAGCCTCCACATCAGCTCTCTACAAGGTAATACTTCTGAGGATGTAGCCACCAAAGTGCATAATCTAAACTTAAAGCTATTCTGTGATTATCTTTGCACCGACTACGATACTATTTATTCACTGACAGACTTGGTGATGTACTCCCTAACTTCCAGGTGCTGTTTAAGATGTTCCTTGGGAGTGCCAACCTTGGAGAAGTGGCTCACTTCCTCTCCACCATGGGCTTCTTTAACCTTATCTTCATCTCCTGTGTGCCCCTCATCCTCTACTTCACCAAGGTGGAGCACTGGGGCTCACTGTCCTCACTGCCCTGGGGATACATGTGTGGACTGGCAGGACTGTGGCTGGGTGAGCGAGCAAAAAAAAACGCCTGAATAAAATAAGGATTAGACATTTCCATGAACAAAGTGTTTAAACTCAGAGGTTAAACTTTACATAGACAAAGTGCATGCTGGGCATCAGCTAAAAATTACTCTCTCTACTGATTTATCTGATTATTTAGTAAATTAAAGGATGAAGCCATTTCTTTAGAAAACACAAGCAAACAGTAAAAAAAATGTATAACTTAGATCACTTTTTCTTTGTCGAACCAACCGTCTCAAACCTCAAAATACCCAATTTAATATGCTGTCCATGACAGGTTTCATGGCAATCCATCCAGTGCAGCCAATACTTTTCTTTGAAATACTAAAAATGTCAACCTCATCATCACCTGAAAAGATCAGGGGATCACCAAAGTCAATAGGTGTCATCCTCTGGATGAGATGAATGTCAATACAATATTTCATGGCAGTCTATTTAAAACTTGTAGAGATATAAAGGAGATGTATTTTCAGGGTTGAAATTATTCCAACAGGTTGCGAAGTGGCTTCAATAGTTGCAACTCACTGCTAACTGTGCCCATCAGAGCATGATCACTAATAGTGTTTGTGCTGGTGAGTGTCAGACATTATAATTAAATGTTATCACAACACAAAAACTATAGTTAAGCTGAAAAGTATTTTTCTTAAACCGTGTGAAATTAGAGCTAGTGCAAGAATGCAAGGATGGAAAAAGAAGCTTGCTTTAATGCAGTAGAGAAGCGGAGTGTGGCTTGGCAGACACTTAAAATAACACTGTGAGCCTGTCAGTTGGAGAAAATAAAAAGAACACTTTTTATGGTCTGACTCTGTAAAAGAGACAGGTTATCCCTTCAGGACTACACCTGTTGTTGTGAGTCCTTTGACCTCCTGTGGGCTGTTTTTGAATGCTTCATCTTTTGTTGGCACTGCTGCCATGAACACTCATAAACCTGCTTCTCCACATCCTGTGAAATTCTGTTGTATAAAGCCTGGTTGCAGTACAAGTCGTCCAGTTTGTGCTGGACTGACTCTTTGGCCCAAATGGAGATTAGACGGTTAATTTCCTTTGCACTTCATCCAGTCAGCCTGTGTATTCTGTTGCAGATTGGCTGTTGGTAGATTTTCTTGTTGATCCGACAAGGCATTGTTGGCATGCAATTAGTACATGCTTCCACCAATTGAGGAGATGTCCTCTCCTTCTTTGATTACTGGCAGACTACCACAGGGTACGTCAGTTGAGGGGACTGTCCTTCAACATAGATCAGGACATACTGCCAAGGAAATGTGGACAAATGTGTCCTAGACAGACTTCATTAGTGGTCCAAGTGTTAGTATCTCAGTGCATTCTCAATGCATCCTGAGTGTGTTAATACCTCAGCTTAAGGATGTGCACTTGTGCTCTGATCACTCAGGATGCATGTTAATACCAAAGGTAAACTTGGTTTTGATGGCTCTACTTTGATAAGGTGCAGTTACATGTTTGCATTAAGTTCCAGAAAGAGGATCTAGATGAATTTGAAAGCTTTTAATGTGAGCCATTGAGACATGTAAATGTTGGTCTATAGCTATGCTGCTGGCATGGCTGCATACCATTGATTTCTTTGAAAAGCTTGCCTACTTTTTAAAATTTGGAAATATACATTTTGGGAAATTACTAATTGATTCATCAAATAGTTAATGAACTCTAACTCATTCATTTCAATGTCTTCATGTATTTTACAGTGTTCAACATCTTGGTCCATGTTGGTGTGGTGCTGACATACCCCATACTCATCTCCATAGGGACACTGCTCAGTGTGCCGGGCAATGCAGGTAGGGTTTCTACAGGATTTAATTATGACCTACGATTTTGGTTTTATTATTGTTGTTGTTATTGTTATTGTTATTATTATAGTAATAATAATACGAATAATAATAATAATTTTTAATCATTACTATTATTATTATTATTATTATTGTTGTGACAAATATTTGTATTATTTGAATTATTGATATTGAAATCATGTTATTATTATCATCATTATTGAAAACAAGACTGATTGTGAAAAAGAGAGTAAAAAAGCCACACACACACTGCGGTTTTGTATCAAGAGGTCAGCACTTCAGGCCACTGTGGCAAACAGATTACACAGCAAGTCTGCCTCTCTCGTCCTGGAAACCCAATCATCAGTGTGCCCAAACTATTCTCTCGCTGTGGGAGGATCAGGTTGCCAAGGCGACACTAAATGCCTGCAGTCGAGTTATTTTCTTTAACCACGATGGACTATATGAAGGTCAGTGGGTTACCGCAACTTGTCCCTGGGCCGGAGACCGCAAAGACACAGGGGATAAAGTGGATCCCTTGTGCTGATTATAAGCCGTATTTGAGTCACTCATCCCCTTCAGCTGCAGTGTCCTGTGGTTTATCTTACTTTATGTAATTAATCTCAATTTGTTTTCGTTTCTCCCTTACCTTCTCTCTCCGTCCTGCTCTCCGGCCCCCTCTTTTGTTCCTGTCTTTCTCTTACCTGTTGTAGCCGTAGATGTTTTGAAACATGAGGTGATCTTCAGCGTAGTGCGCCTGGCAGCCACATGCATCATCTGCCTGGGCTTCCTGCTCCTGCTGCTGCCAGAGGAGTGGGACTCGGTCACGCTGCGTTTCCTGGCCACAATCGGAGACAAGAAGTCAGAGGACCACGGTGAGGAGCTCACAGAGTCCAGTGTCCAAACTCGAAGCCGCAGTCGAGCCAATGGAGCGGTCTCCATCCCCTTGGCATGACAGCTCAGCTAGCCTTAGTTAACTTCTTGGGGACCTTTCAACTCATGCTCCTCATATGCCCACCTGGGAGGTGTGGCAGGGTCTCCTGTCCACACGGACTCTATCAGGCCGGCTGGAAGTAATGTCTGAACTCATTACACTTCACTCTGGAGATGCATCTCTGTCTCTGCCACTTCACTGCAGGAGGGATAAACAAGAACTTTTATGGACTTAGCAAACTGAAAGGGTGGAAAGTGTTATTTACTTTCTTAAAATACATGCCACGCGCAGTCCTGTTCCTCGCACGCACCTGAACCAAGAGCTGACTGACCTCTCCCAACCTGCTCTGCAGACTGTATTCTGTGAATATAAACATTGGCAGGGCCACTTTGGCTCAAGTTTATGAGTATTTATGATATTTATTTAGAGCTGTATTAATAAGAGTATTAATTTTAAGTCTTATTGAATAATATTATATACAAGAATGGCGATTATACTATGCGTTATGTACAGGACCTTTTGGTTTTTTAATAAAGACTTAAAACCCACATTTCTAGCTGTGTTTTACTAGTTCATCAAAAGTCCACAAGTATGTGATTTACTTTTTGGAAGTTTTTGCATCTTTTTTTGGGGTGATGCCAAAATCAGCATGGAGAATGATGCATATATATTACTGGAACAGCTGGCAAGACTTCACAGGATCCTCACATTAAGGCTGGAGATTTGCATTAAGTCAGAGCACTAGCCCTGATTTGGGAACCCACAATCATGAGTATGGTACTTAAAGAAATATAAGGCAATTTTTAAAGGTAGCACCACAAAAAAACAATACCATAAAGAAAGGCAACTTTGAAAGAAAGGAAAATTTAATGAACCCTCAAGTGAAAGAAACAGAAAAGGAATACCGATAGAAATAGCTTTACTAACATCAATTAAGGAAACAGAAGACATTGTTAAAATTAACTTGTGTTGTAAAAACACAATTTTAATTCAGTTGAATTGTTTAGAATCACTATTTTTTTATTTATTACAGGAGTATCTATCATGACTTTATTTTTAATTAGGTATTTCAAGCTAATCAATGAATATCATGTAAAGAACACCAGGGACTTACTGCTAACAGATAGTAAAATATTGCTTTACAGTTATAGATATCATTTATGTGCTTCCAGACTTCATATACTGGGTTATGAACTACTTGTATTTACCTCCAATTGAATCTGCCAGCTCTACTTTGACATACAACATTTGCCAAATAAATGTAAGGTCTAATAAAGTCAAAGATAAATATGTTTTCTTGTTTGGATTCAGGATGCAATCATCATTGATGTCAAATGGAAAATTTGAGAACAGATTTATAAAAATGTAGAAGAGCCAAACTGATTTTTGTTTCAACCCTCTATATAAGAACACTTTTATCATGGCCAAGAACTAAACAGTGTTATTCACACTATATTGGTAATCAGTAGAGTGCACTGCATTGATTTAGCAGCAATGCCTTTTCACATTCCCTTCACTTTAAGATATTATGCAACTCATGTCGGTGCTGCATTCAGCTGTCATGTACTGGCACACATACAAACATGCACATGCAAATTGAAGATGATTGAGAATGACTGATTCTTCTTTCCTCTCTCACAGATTAACACAATCTGTGGTTTTACTGTGAGTTTATGACAACAAATATAAACAGCCCAGTTTCTCAAAATGACTCTCTAGTGCCTCATAACATGGCGGCAAGATTAAATTTTTGCCCAGATGATGCAACTAAGGTGATAAGGATATCTGCTTAGTTGCAATGTCTTTCTGAATCAGTCTCAATAACATTCATACACATACCACACGCACTCCCAAGAGTCCAACAACACAGTGCCGCTCCAGTGCAGAGTGCAGTCAGTGAGAGAGTTGAGAAACCTCTAATGAAGCATTTGCTGAGATGATGGTTTCAGCTGAATGACTGCAGTGGCATTTAAACATAATAAAATGAAAGAGCAAGAATTTGCAGAGGTAAAGTGTAATGTTGAGTCCATGACTTATAAACTGAGTTATGCTGCTGCCTCCAGATGATAAGAGCCCATTAACAGACTGAAGCCTACATTGTTGGATTTAAGATACAGACTTAGCCACAATAAGACGTTTGCTTACTTTCATATTGATTAATTCTTTGGGGAGACAGAACAGGGGCAAAAAAAATGAAAGGAAAATTAAAAACATGGTTACAGTATCGGTTCGTATTACAGGCTTATTGCCTATGTGCATAATTTTCTTAAAATTGGCAAGCAATAAGCATTTTGGGAGTAACATGAAACGTATAATGCTGCAAAGAGGCCAAGACACTGTCTAAACAGTGGGTGCAGTTATTCAAAAAAATGCTAAGTCATATATAATAACAAAGCAGCCATGTAAGCTGTTTTGCAAGACTGCACTAAATGCTTATTGGAAATGCTAGCATGCTAAAAGGCTTGTACTGCTGGAATGTTGATGTTAAGCTATCACAGTGTTTATCCTCTATCATTAATAGTGGAAATAGTTTTTATTTTAATACCCACTACAATTTGCCAGAATTTGAGCTGAAACTTCAAAGTTAAATTTTTCATGAAACTAAAGTTATTCATATAACTGTCTCTACTATCTTATTATGCCTTTACTAAACAAGGACCATATGCTAACAGCCTGGTGAGCCTGTGGGCTAGTATAATGAGGGTTATGAGCTAAATGCTCAAATTTACTCACATTAAGGTTACAGCTGAACATTGTCCTTATGATAGTACTAAATTAAGTATGAGGGTATGCAACTTTTTCCCTAACTATTTATCTAGATCAAATTTCCCTGAAAAACAAAAAACATTGAACATTTCTGAAATCTACTTTAAACTCTTTGAGCACTCTAGTAAAAAGCGGCTAAATACCGAAATCAATTTCATCTAGCATGAACCATGCATGTCTGCACTCACTTTCAGACTACTTTGTCTTTAGGTATGACTGTTGCCCACATGCTGTTAGCATGGCTAATAACCAAATTATATGATATATACAAAGAGAACCAGACTTTATTAAAACCAAAATTTTATCTGGAAAAAAACACAACCAAAAGGTTCCAATAGAACAGAACAGAAGTTAAAGAGAAATTAAAGGGTTCTGATGAACAGTAGAAATTAGGCTACTACCTGACATGCTCCATGTCTGACCCACCTTTGTAACAATGTTTGTTTTCCCTGGCGGTTTTCTGAGCACTTCCTATTTCCAACTGAGTTAACTATTTCCCCGAGTGCCTGTCTGTCTCCTCACCCCTCTGGGCTTTCAGATATGGATGGGGCACAGGAAAAAAAAAAGACTCTTTCAAGCATTAACTTATGCGTTACAAAGTAACCTGTAGGGAGAGTTTCCATAGAAACCTAGCTCATTATAATGAGACAAGTATGAAGGCAGGAATGGAGTACACACCTACTGTTTAAACTGCCTACAAAAGTGTTTGTTCCATTCACGCTTAAACACCTGGAAGAGATGCTTCAGGACAAACATTAAGTTTATCAGCAGGGAAGATTTAAAGAGCCGGATTTGTTTAGGAGCAGCTACTACAAATGGAACCAGTGGAGTCGATATAAAAGGTGATGTTATCCTGTAACTAACCACGGTTTTTTTATGGGAGAAGTCAAAGGAATCCACACATGAAGGGATAGAGTAAAACTAGTGGACCTACAACAGAGAAAACATTTAAAAGGTCAGATTAGTATATTCAATCAATAGTAAATTTGAAGAAAGAAAACTTGCTTGAAAATGTTCACATCTTTAAGTATTTCAACAAATCAGCATAAGGACAGGGATCGGGACAATGGGCTCCACAAGCTCCCGACCCAGGCTGCATAAAGTAGCTCCATGTAACAGCCAGCAAGAAGAAGGGGACCAGCTGAGACCCCAATGGACCCTCCCTGCCCTGCCAGTCAGTGCTGAGCAGTCGTCTGGATCTCTGGGACAGAAGAAGACAACCTTACCTCCACTTAAACAAGAAATAACTCTTTCCACACTCTCAGGTGAGTAAGCTGCCTGTCTCTTTAATTCTCCCCCTGGCTCATTATTTCTGTGTTGTGATTCAGTGTGCATGTGTGTGCTGTTAGAACCATGCTTTACAGGAAACATCCCTCCAAAGCAAAGCAACCATTCAAGCATCATTCACTCCCATCCACCCAGAAGACCCCAGGTTAGCACGGCAAAATTGGCTGCCCGATGTAATTTTATTAGTTATACCAGGGGGTTCTTGCTGCCTGATTTAAATGAGAAGTTCCTCATCTGTTCAATCCTGTGCTGAGACTCTGACAGACATAATTCTAAATCAGTGTTTCTGACTGGTTGTGATTTTTTATAACCCAGACATCACATCATTATCTCCTCTCAGGCACTGCAACCGCTGGCTGTTCAAATTGGCACACCAAGCACTGCCAATCAATTTTCAATGGTAAAAACAAAAAAAAAAACTGGGAAAAATATTGAAACCGAGTGTTCCAGTGAAGCCAACCGTATGCCTTCACAAAACCCAATAAAGAAATATCATGGTTTTGATTTCAGGGGAGGGGCTGCAGAGATGGGGGTGTCCAGCAGTTTTCTACAACCGGCCCGGCAGGAATCAGCGGCACCAGCCGAATGACTCAGGTAAAACATCTTGACAAAGTACCTAAGAGCGGAAGTGCATCTATAACATCAATAATTCATTTTTTTATTGAGGGAAAATTAAAGTGTGCAGCGGAGCTTGAGAGGAATGGAGGGATAGAGGAAGACCAGGTGGAAAGAGGGAGAGAGAGAAAGAGGAGGGACAGATGTAAGCTGTGATTGTAGGCTTTTTCAGTCCCTGTGGATCTGATTAAAGTGTAGCTGGATTGGAAAGTAGGGTGGTATAAAGCTATGACTAGCCCTCAGTGGGATCTGGTTTGCAGGGGACAGTACACTCATAGTTACAAAGGAAAGGGTAGTCTTGATAGTCACATGATTCTTTGTTTAGTTTTAATTCCTGGAGCTATTTTGCCAAAACTTTAAATCACATGAAAGATTTCTACTTATCTTCATGTATGTGTAAGACAGAGTAAAGGAGTAGATGCATACTTGCACTCATGTATAAGTAAAATGAATAGCAGTTAATTGGTATAAATTATCATAGGTCATAATTGTGATCGATACAATCTTACACATAAATTACATTAGTGTTTTGTAATACTGATGTTAATCTTAACTGAAGGATTGGAGTGTCTCGAAAGGTCACATGATAAATGTAGAGGTTTGTGAGATGATAAATGGGTCGGGAAAGAAGAAAAGAAAAGTGTCCCAAGCTGCTTCTTTGTAAGCAGACACATCCAAAGGCCTTGGGAACACATTTATTGATTTGTACCAAGGGACTGTCATGTTTTAATCTAGGAGTCATTTTTTATCTAGCTAACCAGTTCCTGCTTCCACCACCTAAGACATTAATAAACTAAGAACTTCACAGTCTACTACAGAAAAGAAGATGTTCATACTCGGTCTTATCTCATCCCGCATTGATTATTGTAACGCTCCTTTCACCTCTCTCAGCATGTCTGCCCTAACCGCCTACAGTCGATACAGAACGCCGCTGCATGAATACTCACCAGGTCAAACAAATGGTCACACATCACTCCGGTGCTGAAATCTCTTCACTGGCTCTCCATGGCTGATAGGATTATATCTAAAATTCTCACCTTTACTTCTTGAGCCCTTCGTGCTCAGGCCTTCAGACTCGAAGGGATTCAGTTTTTGAAGCCGTAGCACCAAAACTTTGGAAGTCTCTGTTTACATCTTTAACCGACTCTGACTCTGAGTTCTACTGAGTCTTTAAAAATGATGATTAAATATGAATCTTCTTGGACAGGCATACTGGTAATCATACACCCTCAGTCTGCTGCTGTGAATGATCTGTTTTTATTGCACCATTTATGGTGCATGGTTATTGCATTGTTGGTCTCACAGGATCTTTATTATGTGGCTCAGAGAGCTTGCCTTATGTTTATGTTTTTATTTATGTATACTGTATTTTATTGATGTGACTATTGTCTGTGAAAATCACACAGTATAAATATGGTTAACTTACTTTTATGTACCACATTGAATCTGAAAAAGCTGCATCTACTATTTCCAAATGCAGCTGAGGATGAAGAACCTCATATCCCTTTGAACATAAAATAAAAATACTCACCACTGCTGTCTCTCTTATGTCTCTGTGGCCCTTCCAGGCTGGGTTTCTGGAGGCCCAGATGGCGCTCACTCAACAGGATCACCGACTTCGACGAGGTCACCTCCGACAAGCCAGAGAGCTGAGAAGACATAAGGTTGTCTACACAGCTAATGGTATGAATACAAGTTAATATTCATACTAGAAAATATGATGCGCTGTGTTGTCTGAATACGATTATTAGTTGATACTAATACTTTAGTTCTGTCATGTGGCTCTTAAGTTGGAAATCCAGATGAGATCCAGAGGCTAAAACTTGTAAGAAGAACCACAGAGAGGGACATCTTCTATGATGAGGCCACAGGAGAACGTTTAGACCCCAGTTGCCTTCTGGACCCAGAATATCTGCCACAACTCAGAGAAGAACAGCAAAGCCAGACAAACAAACAACTCCTGTGCAGAGGAGACAGGATCCACAAGAATCAAGCTAAGGGTCCAAGAAACAGAGAGGAAGGAACTCTACAGACTGAATTCACGGGGCTGTCTTTGGACAAAAACCTTTCATGGACATCTGAAAAGGAAAGAAAAGGAGTAGATGAGAGCGAGGAAAGACAGAGTGCAAGCTGGATGCAGCCTGAGTTTATGAGTAACTGTGATGCCAGGAAAAGGTGGTTCTTCTAACTGGACTAAAAACACATTTGTTTGGATGTATCAAACAACAGAGAACAGAGAGGAAATTAAAAACATACAGTCTGGTTACACAAATGTATCACATAAATACACAATGCAGCATCTCAGTCAGAGACACTTTCCGAAAAAAAAGATGTTCATATCGAATATAATGTAGTTATGGTCTTTGCAGTAGGATCAGATACACGTGCAATATGAACAAACTCTCTAGGTTTGGGACAGTTCTTAGGTGAAGTTGTGGTGCCCTCTAGGGGTGAAAGTAATGCACTAAAGTGTCAAAAACTACTGTTGAGAACGTGAGTCTGAAGCTCTTTTTGCCATCTCATCATAATAATAGTAAACAAGCAAAACACGTGTTATATTGATTTAAAATAATTGGGATTCAAATCATCCGTCCTCAAAGCTCCTGATCTGTCACCGGGTAATTGTTGTAGAAATTAGTTGAAGAGAATCCTTCAGTATCCAAAGATATCCTCTTGTTAGAGAAGATGTGCAGCTCTTGAGGAATAATTAGATTGAAAACAGGATGCTGCTAATTGCACTGTCACTATTCAAGTGGTCTCCCTTAGGCCGGCTCTTAGCGGGTATAGAGAGTCTGAGAGAGGAACTGGAATCAAACCAAACACCTGAGGCCACAGTGGCCGACTAAAGCCTGATCTTCAGGCATGGTGCATTAGAAGAACATTGCTGGGATCACATCGCGCAGCAGGGGCCCAGACAGGAATTCAATGACAAAAGATTATCCAGCAGTGGTTAAGTAGAGGTATTTCAATAGAAGAAATAAGCATTAAACTGCATTAAAGAAATCAAAGCAGTCCAACATTGACTTTGTTGTGCTCTACCACTGGGTGTCATTATTGGGCTGAGGGACACAGTGAAGTTACAATCTTGCAGTAATGTAGAGAACAGCTGTAGTAATATAGTAGTGCAGTAAATGTGCATTTGGAGCTTGTTTTGAATATTTAAAGATACACTACATCACAGTTTGGCCACATGATTTAACACAATCAACACAGATGATCACTTTCACAATTTATTTTTGCCCATGTGAGTCATATTTTTTCATGATTGTACAAAAATGTCCGTTCATTTCCTGTATGTGTGTAAAAAAGTGGAAACAGTGATTAAATAAATAAAAACAAATGATTCAGACAAACACTGATACTAAAGATCCAAAGGTATGATCTGAAGGCACTGGAGCATAGCATCACATTAAAACGAGTCCTTGTACTTAACCATCCATTCAATCAACAAAGCAAAGTCTGCCAGTGAGAGGCCACTGACTGCAGACTTCAGGAGCCAGACTGACCACATATTGGGATACTGAGGAGATTTAGAGTGGCCCAAGTCCTCAAAAAAAAATTCTACTTTTCCAGTTCGCTAGCCACACACACTGGGCCTTAAAGCCAAATCACGGTGGAGGGGGAGAGCCGAGAGGTCTCGGTGTCTGCCACTCCGTCCTGCTACATAAAAAGAAGGTGAAGGATGCCGTGTGAGCAATTGGTTCCAATTGACAGAGGATTGGTCATGGTCAGCCTTCTGAGTGGAAATCCACGTGAGAATGTAGCGTTTGGACCAGCAAGGGGCACAAGAGGCCAACAGCAGACAATGAGGGCACTCAGAGGAGTCTGGCTGCTGGGGAATCGTGGGCCACAATCTCCTCCGATTTAACCCTTCATCTACTGGTTATTCTTTTAACTTTAACTCTGAGGTGAGGCTTTCACAGTGGAACAGGGTGTAACAGAGATAGTATAAAACTTGACATAGTCCATGTAAAGTGATTGCAAGAACAAAGGTATTGACCACAAAGAGAGGTCTTTCCTGAACCTTGTGACACATTTAAAATAATTCAATAATTAACTGAGTTGAAGCACCTTTGCAACCTCAAGAGGCAACCATCTTTGTGACTTCCGTCCTTGTGACTTTTTCACCAATTAGGCAGGTACTGCTCTCTGAATGGGACAGACTGCTTTCAAGTCTCAGAGGGCCAGAGGGTCAGTGCTCAATCACAGTCTGCTTAGAGAGGTTGTGTGTTTGAACCAGCCACTAGTTGACAGGGCGGGGATGAGGTCAAAAGGGAGGGGAGGATTGGGGGGGACTCCTGCCAGTTTTAAAAGAGGAGCCTTTTGTAGCCAAGACACTGGCCAGAGCTGCCTGGTCTTTCACAGCCTAGCCGCCCCTCTCGTCCAGGCCCACAACAGCTGATGACAAGGCCCCAGCTGCTAATTATCCGGCTGATGGAGAGTCACTGAAGTGGGACTGTCAGAGCGAGGGGTGGCCCTTGTGTCTGCAATGGGATAAATCAGAGGGAGGGTGAGGGTCGGGGGATAAAAGAAGTTGGACTACAGGGGAAGGTATCTGAGAGAGGAAAGTATCTATCCATCAGCAGAATCAAAACTTCTATCTGTCAAAACTTGCTCGATGAAAGCTAAGTTATGCAGGCATTTACAAGTTAGTGCTAAAAATGTAAAATTGTCTTCTTTTTTTTTCTTTTTTTTTTACAATGCTCCAATTTTTTAACCTACTTGGTAACAAAATGATTGTAACAAATGAGTTTTATTGGGTCACATTTCCAGTTTGAGCTGTTGTCATCAATCACACAGTAATGATCTCTCCAGATATTAAAGCATCATCTGCCCTGAGGATACCGGAGCAGTTCCTGTTGAATTCCATAGAAAGTACTCTTTGGAAAGAAGTTCCCGTGCTGAAAATAAAACAGAGAGATTATGATTTTGATTTCGGAAAAGTTTCACACAACACATATTCAGATTTACACGAAGCTTACATGTTAAAATCCGCGGTTTTGCAGAGGAATAAACCTGCACTGAATGCTGGTCCACACAGCACCCAGAGAGCGTCATGTCAGGCACTTTGAAATACAACTGTGAAGATAAAACAAATTGGCTGCATCAAGGTGTAGCTTTGATTAAACAAAATGAATCATGAACCTTAAGTCTGCACAATTATTTTCTTTTTGATTATTTAATCAACATAGATTTGAACTCACTTTGACATAGGCTGTGAGTCCTATGCAGAGGGGATCAGTGGGTCCTGGTGTTGGCCCAGAAAAGCTGATCTTGCCTTCCATCGTGACCTCACGAGATTTAGGGAACTTTTGTCCTATACATTAGTGAAGGGAAAAGTACTCATAAGCTTTTTTTTCAAATACACATATGCATCAAAGGATGTTTAAGAGCACAGTGCCTACCCAGACCCCAGACCAGCAGGTTCTTCTCCTTTGAAACATCCAGTTGTCCAGAGCTCACCTTTACATCCACAACACCCATTTGATCCCTGCACAACATGCAGAATCCACATGTGTTAGCACAGTGGTTGCTAATCAAAGTCAACCACTTTAAACAGTTTTTTTAAACAGATATTTTAAAATGCAGGTAGCTAATAAAAAGAGGTTTGACCTTGAAATATCATGATTCTATTCTCTCTGCTCCATAAAAAAACATGCAGGAAAAGACTACTGTAGCTACATTTCTGGAAAGAACTTGACAACTAAATAGTCACAACATGTGACTGACTTTTGTGTAAGGCAAACAGATTAGGTGATTGTGCTTATTTATTTTATTGGGTTTATTACTTTGGTGTTCAAAGGGCTCATTTATTCAGCGTAGGTGAGACACAGTACTGAACGACATACAGTTGAAGATTTCATAGATAGGGATGCAGCCCTAATGCTCAATAAACATGAGGATACATGACACTATTAATAATCAAGTAAAAAAATTTTCTCAGAAAATATATCACTGAAAATGTGCCACCAATGTCATAACTGTTGTGTATTTTACCTTAGTGTGCAAGTATATGTGTGCATCACTAGTGACAAAACTTTTCAAACCTGCTTGAAAACTCTATTTGTGATTTTACTGCTATATCTTTTTTTTTTTTTTAAAAGATGTTTACAAAGACATATTGATGTCTTAAAGATGCATTCAGTTCTTCATAAGAAGACATATTTATCAATCTTGTGACCTTAACCCTACAATGAACGGTGATCTTGAAAAAAGGATGAGGATGAAAATCTCAAGACTGCACAGGTTGTGAGGACTTAAAACTTTTTGTTGTACAGGAAAGAAAACACTGGCAAACTATTTAAATGCAACTTACAGGTTGGAGACCCCAGTGAATGTGTAAGTGTAGGAAAATGATTTTAAAGTTTTTATTCAATGAAATTCATGAATTAACACACTACACTACCTTCTGGAGTCATTTTTGCCAGTTTTATTTTACTCCCATGTTAAAATCACAACTTGATGTGATGTAGCATAAGAGAGTCACGCTGGTTAAGCTATTGTTTAAAATTAATAAATATGGGTCTAAAAGCTAGTTTCGTCAATAAAGAGGAAGAAAATGTTTATTCTATTTGCATACGACAGACCTCAAGCTTTTAACTACCTGTTAGAAGTCAAAGAGAGTAGAAACAGGACAGGATTAGGAGACATAGTGGCCACAGGAGAGACATGAAGTTGAGGAGCAATGAGACCCAGCGGAGAAGTGTGGTGAGTGATCAGAGTTAGCTAACAATATCTAAAAGTGTGTTCACATTATAGGTTGTTAGTTTATAATAATGCAGTGAAGATACAGATGATTTAAAAAAGTGACAAGCAGATATAACATGCACTAGGGATGTACATTTTAAGTATTTTCCGTGATCGATTTTTGGAAATGTTAACGATCAATTATCGATTCATTGATAAAAAAAAACATTATTATTCTTACGTCAAAAACTATGCCAAATACGTTGTTTTCCCCCTAAATTTTATTTTCTACAGCAACAAAATGCAAATAACTGACGGGATTGAATACGGGCACACGTTTGACACGCAGAATATCAACGATCAGGCTCATTAAAATATTCTCCGCGGACATAATCTTATAAAGTGAAGGCTCATAATACTAATAGAAAAGTACTTCAGACTCACAGAGTCCAGTTTTCTGTCTACTCGTTCTTATTGAGAAAAATAAACATGTGTATTCGGTCAGGTGTCAGCCAGGAGAGCAACCGGGTCATAATCAGCCCCGCTGGAGAAAAGCTCAGACGGCTCTGATGTTGCTGATCTGTAAACGTAGCGTACCAGAATTTCCCACCTGTCTGTTGCCTTCGTATCCAAAGTTGGGAAATATCCTGTTTAAAGCTGTCAACCTTTGTGTCAGTGTTGTTGTTGGCAGCAGTTTTGTATTGATCCTCTTTTTAAAAAGCGCACGTGGAGACCTGACGCACAGCCGCAGCCTCCAGCTGCGCGTCTCCGCTGTGCGCAACACCTTTAACAGCTGATTCACATCTAAACATACTTTAAACTTAAAACACCTCCCTGATAGATGAGTGTAATATGAGACCACATGTTGTTTGTTCCACGTGACGGAAAATTGATAACAAAAATGTGTGTTTCGAGTAATTTCTTAACAATCAATTAATCGATAATCGATTAATTGTGGTCATCCCTAACATGCACCTGTTTGTGTAATTGTCTTTGTCAAGATGTCTTACTTGGTAATGGCCCAATCTTCCCTGTATCTCCATCCAGTCCACTAAATGTTTTAATATGTGATCTGTGTCCACATGCTTTATTTTAAACCATTGGAGATGAAATCTGTGAGCAGTTCGCTGGAGTCCATGATAAATCATTGTGGTGAAGACACAGACATTTTGTAACATGGATCGGTGTGTTTATCACGCAGATTATGTTGTCTATTTTTTCCACTATAATCAAAGAAGCCAGTCTGCAATTTAGACCTTATTTTTAACAGATAAAAAGTAGAATTGAAAAGGAATCATCATGCTTATTAACAATGTTTTATTTAACTTTGTCACTTTGTCTTTTTAAAGGTTTTGAAGGCTCATGAAAGTGCAGTAAGAGAGACAGACGGACAGAGGAAGATACAGTGAAGGAGATACAGTGATGACTGTGTCCTAATACTTTCTTTTATTGGTGTTTGTTTCATAATTGTCCCTAGTCTTTTTTCTCTAAATCTGCACCCTTATGTCTTGTAAAAGATACAGAAAATATCGATAACTTTCTCGGGAGCTATTTTCAGACAAAGTTAGGTATTAATGTTGTAAAAACTTAAGCCTGCAAGTTGCAAAGACAACATCCTCTTGTGCTGCTTACCTGTTAAAGAATGGCAGGTGTGCTTCACAGTAGTCAAAATTGTTCTTCACACTCTCGTGCAGCTTGAGTGTGACCGACACACGCAGCTGGTTCTCTTCTTCCTTCAGTTGATACAAACCGAGGATAGGGGGAACAGGGACCTGATGGAAGAATAACAGGAATCCCTTACTTGAGACATAAGCATCATGGTATGGGATTTAAGGTATGACAGTAGAGGTATGTGTTTCTAGACCTGAGATGTATAGCTGCATAGTCTGAAAGGCTCCAGAGGAGGGGAGAAGGGGAACTTATATGGCCCTGAGAACGCTGAGCCATCATAGTTGTCCACACTGCTGGCAGTGAGGATACTGGAGTCCAGTGAGGTGACACAGGGATGAACCAGGATGTCCTGTAGTGGAGAACCATTTGGTGGTAGTGTGAGGGTCACTGTCACGTTTGGGAGTATCCCCTCCACTTCGCACTGTTGACAAAAGGACAATAAAGATAATTAAAGCATAATAATAATAAAAACAATAACCTCATTTGCTTTCTTTTCCACAATGCTCTTACTTTGCATGTCACAGTGCCAAAAACATCCCACAGGTCCTGTCTGCTTCTGTTACCATACTGCATGGAGCGCACTGTCTCCATCAGTGCTACGTTCACCACAGCTCTGCCCCGATGGAGCCCGGTCTTCCATGCTGGCTGTTTCTGGTTTCCTGTAGGAGCAGGCACTGAGGGAGTAGCAGGTGACCCCAGTAGTGGCACATCCAGGGGTGTGCCTAAAGGACAAATCTGCAGGAGTACAGATGGCAGCATGGCCAGGCGAGAGGCCAGACCCTCACTGTCAGTTTTACCCCCAGAGGAGAGGAGAAAAGTCTGCAAACCTGCGAGGAGTGAGAGCCCCTGAGAGACAGACAGCAGGTTGGAAAGGGGAGGGCGTGAATCAGGAGGGGCATCCACTAAAGGCAGGCAAGCCAGAATGAGAGGACCCTGTAATATGGCCAACATTGGCCATAGTACCCCCTTTTCAGGACTGTCCACACGCAGTTCCAGGGCTGGTGATCGTTGACGATTCAGGCAATCATCTCTGACAGCTACATAGGGCTTGTCTAAGTCTGAAAGGCCCAGCTCAGTGAGCAGGAGCTGCAGCACAGTGTTTTCCTCTGGGACAGCTACATATGAGGACCCAGCCAGGCACTTTGCACGGTGCTCCACAGTCGCAAACCTCCTATGAGGGGAGACACAGAGCAACAATATTCTGCAGGCTGCAAGCAAGATCAAAGCAGACTATGTGTGACATTACTGTGCGATTTTAAATAATACAAATACATACCTTGAAAAGCGTACTGATACATTTTCTCCCTTCTCGTGAGAAATAATCCACAAAGCTCGCACACTCATCTGTCCGGCTTCACTAAAACTCTCAATTTACAAATGATTCTGTTATAATAGTACTTGCATGTTATCATTAACCCAAGCAGTCCTCCAGAATTTGGCTAACGCTGCCACCCACTTCCTGCTGTTGTCTCATGTGACAGCAGACACCAATCAGCTGACTTACACGCATGCGCACTTTCACGCAGCTATCCCCACCCTTCGCCTCCCATACAGGAAGCTGAACTGCTAAACCAGCTAGCTGTCAACAAAGGGCAGAACTGCACGAAATCAGTAAATCCATGTAGAAGTGGGCAGTATTTCCGACTCTGAGCTCCTTCCTCTACAAGATTGACTTCTCCACTCTGCCGGTTGAATCTCCTGAACATGGCAACGACCGCTCAGCTGTTCGAGGTAAAAATGACTGCTGCACGGGAGAGCTGTGTTAAGCTAGCTGTCAGGCTAAAGGCTGCTAACTATCATTAATGGAAGATTAACTGTCCTCATTCATCTTCAAGGTGCTGTGGAGCATCAGCAATGATTAATTCACTTGGGCACATGTGTGTTTTCATCGTTATCGAAAATGTGTACGGTAGTTTGATCTATTCAGGGAAACGTACGTGTTCATGTTAATGATTGTTAGTGTGCAGTCAAATTAAATCAGCTGCATTAAAACCTTATAGTAGAGGTTAATCTTGCAGCTTGTGTATACGTGTAGTATTCCGGATCATTAACTGTTGTCTTCCTATCATCACTTTAAAAATATATCAAGGATTAAAGGACTTATGTCTCAGCAGGATGCAGAAAAACTCGTCCATGCATTTATCTTTAGCAGACTAGACCAGAAGAATCAGAATCAGAAGAATCAGAATCAGCTTTATTGGCCAGGTATGCTTGAATACACAAGGAATTTGACTTGGTAAACTGTGCTCTCTTTGTACAAGGCATAAGAATAAGACATACAAATGAAAATAAAAATATAATAACAATAACATCAGCTATAAATACAAAAGAACAACAGATAGGCATGACTAATATGTACAGGCTAGAATAATATGATAATAGTGCAGTGGTGAGTAGTAGAGGTAGTTTTTACTTTAAATAAAAATGGCAGTTAAATAAGAAAAATAAATAGAAAAATGGAATTCTGCTTGGAGAATTGTTGCATTGTATATTTACAGAGAGTACTGATCCACTGTAACGGGGTCTTTACAGGACTCCCTAAAAAGTCCATCAGACGGCTGCAGCTCATACAGAATGCTGCTGCTCGAGTCCTAACAAGGACCAAGAAAGTAGACCACATCACTCCAGTTCTTAGATCTCTACACTGGCTTCCTGTCTGTCAGAGAATAGACTTTAAAATCCTGCTGATGGTTTATAAAGCACTGAATGGTTTAGGCCCAAAATGCATTGCTGATCTGCTGCTACTTTATGAACCACCTCGACCTCTGAGGTCATCAGGTACTGGTCTGCTTTCAGTCCCTAGAGTCAGAACGAAACATGTTGAAGCAGCGTTTAGTCATTATGCACCACATATCTGGAACACACTCCCTGAAAGCTGTAGGTCCGCTCCAACTCTCACCTCTTTTAAATCAAAGATTAAGACTTTTTTATTTGCCACTGCCTTCCTATCTTAGCTTATTTTAACTCACTTTAAATGCAAATTTAAAATATACTTTTGATATATTTCTAATTATCCTTTTCTTTTCTGTTTTATTATATTTGTCATTTTAATTTTTTATATGCTTGTCTGAATGTTTCCAATGCTTTCAATGTTTTAATGTAAAGCACATTGAGTTGCCCTCGTGTATGAAATGCGCTATACAAATAAAGTTGCCTTGCCTTGCCAATGATTTGGTTTGAGAAAACAATCATCTCAATCACGACTTCCTCTCTCTCAGGAGCCCTTCGATGCAGATGAGTACATTGAAAGGTTGGCATGGAGGACACCTGGAGGAGGATCTAAAGGAGGAGCAGAGGCTTTCGACCCTAAGAGGTACTGTCGGAGCCTTGCTGCACACATTATGCTTCCCTTGAACACGAGTATAAAACATGGCACAGATAACTCTCTGGCTTTGACCTTGACTTGTCTTGTGTGTCACTTGATTCCTAAATTAATTTAAAATCTGAAAAATAACACACCCTTATTGCCCTTTTCAGAGTATATTTTCTAGAATTCAAATAAAAGAAAACAGAAAACCATTCTCTTTCAAGTGTGTTGTTTACATTGTTGAGCTATGATTTCTTGCATGCACATAAAGCTTGATTTATAGTATACCATCGATCTCCCATTTCTTGAAAATATAGTTTCTCCCTTCTGTTCCTGGTGATATAAAGATCTTGAATAAAACATGCAAGTTCCCATGAATGACTGCTGACAGGGTGAAACATCCTACCTAGAGCTATAAAAATGCATTTTTTATGACTTCTCACAGTCCCTCTGGCCTCTTGCACTTTATAAGTCACATCTTAACCTTCAAATGTATGCTAAAGCCGATCAGATAATGAGATCAAAATGTTCTTGTTCCATCAGGTCAAATCAAATGTATCAACTTGTAAAAACTCTTGCTTTCAAGGGGTTAAGAGCAGAACTTTCATATTCCAAAGATATTACTTAAGTGTGATGCATTTTACCCAGAGTGCATCAGGAAACGATTTGTTTATTTAGTGCTGTCAGTACCCACTTATTTAATACTCCGAGTGAATCTGTGTTGCCCCCTGCACTCTCTAAAGCTCATCTCGGCGTCTCCTGTGCTAATTAAGTGTGTTTGATGGTAAACTAAAATAAATAAATAACAGGAAATATCTGTGCTTAAGATGTTTCCCTGGTATTTCCACTGCTTGCTGTTGTGTTTACACTTGGGAACCGAGTTATTTCTTGTAAGCAAAAATGCCATAACAGTTTAACTATAGCGTGGATCCACCCCGCCTTATCTACTTCCTCTGCAAAACTGTTGCTGCCGCCGCCGCCACCTCCTCGGAAGCTCTTAGCAAGGAGTCAGAGACAACATATCTGTGGAGGCCACCATACTGTGAGTCACCAGCCAAGGAATGAGTGTCTATTGGAAAAAGGGATGGGAGATGTCTTTAAGCTGTAGCCAGTACCGAGGGAATTAGTCAAGAGATTATACACTCATCATTTTGGGATGTTTCCTGCTCTGTGAAATGTGGTGCTGACTTAGAACATTTGCTCTGCAGTCCTGATGGCACTTAAAAATGCAGCTGACGAAGTTGCTAGTTTTCAGAGCTCCTTAAGTCTGGGGACCCAGGAATTAATCATCAGGGACTATTCTGTAACTAACTATATCTATAGCTGAGAGGTCAGTGGGACAGATTTAACCTTGTGGTACTCAATTTCCCCTCCAGAATAAGAGCATGTTTCTGCTTTTTTCTTGAGGATCTACTGTCAGCTGATTACACCATTGACAAGCCCTGAATCAATATTTCTTCTATCCTGTTGCAGGTTGTTAGAAGAGTTTGAGAACCACATAGAAGAGCTGAAGCAATTGGATGAGAAGATCCAGCGGCGGGTGGAGAAACTTGAACACCAGTGTCACCGTGAGGCCAAGGAATTTGCCCACAAAGTGCAAGACTTGCAGAGAAGCAACCAGGTATGTTTGATGATTAGGTAGTCGATTGAATCCACAGATATTTTTTCTCATGATGTCACATAACGACTTTTTCTTTCCTTTACATTTCCTCTGTTCTTTGTCAATCCAGGTGGCCTTCCAGCATTTCCAGGAGCTTGATGAGCACATCAGCTATGTGGCGACCAAGGTTTGTCACCTTGGGGACCAGCTGGAGGGGGTGAACACGCCTCGGCAGAGGGCTGTTGAAGCTCAGCGTCTGATGACCTACTTCAATGAGTTCCTGGATGGAGACCTGCGTAGTGACGTCTTCAATAACCCAGACAAGGTGAGGATGCTGTGTGTGTTTCTTCCATTCACAACAGTGAAGGTGTATGTGTGTGTGTGTGACCAGTACTTAGGACCCCCTGCTGTGATACAGCTGGAGGTGAGAATGAACAGGATTATGAGGTAAACCGTCCATATTAATTTGTCAAGTTTATCCCTTTAGTTGGATCCCTCGGCTAATTTGGATTAATAAACTGTCATTTGCTGTGTGACAATAGCTGGCTGATTGACTAGCATGGATGTCAACATGCTCATGTCAACCCTAATTGCATTTACAGGAGGTTGTCTGGGAGCAAGAATTTGGTAGGTCCTCAGCTTTGTGTCGTATTACAGCAGCTAAGAGCCTGTGGCATTATGGTACATGTAAGGGCGGTGATAACATGCATACAGGAAGATGAGATGCACTCTCAAACTTAGTTCCTGCCTACACAGATGCCACGTCGATGTTGGTCGAGTACCTCCAGAAAGTTTGATTCTGCAGTTTTCTAAGCGACAGTGGAGAGATTGGGATGCTTTAGATTAATTCCTGTTAGTAGCAGCATCATTAGTGGATACAGAGCAGTGAGTCTGGGGGTCAATCCCAAAGACGAGAGCTGGAGATGGAGCTGGTTTTTCCGGAAAGGCATGCAGAAATATCTGGCCAGATTCCTTTTTCCTGAGCATACCTCGAGACGAAGGGGAAAGAGGAAAGCTGCAAGTGAATAGCTGAAGGGGGATGGCTTTGCTAATCCTTCTGAAAGGGAGGGCTGGGCCGCCAGCGTGGAGACAAGTGCTGCTAAACCCTGACTGCAGGGAGACGGCTACATTACTTACATGGGATTTAGCTAATCTTAGCTGGGGGACAGATACTTAGAAAACCTTCGCCGAGCAGAAAGGCTGGATCCTCCTCACGGGAGCAGAGTAATGATGTTAGCTGAGGCAGGCATCTGCGGGAACAGAGGAGTTGCGGACGGCGGGCCTTTAGTAGGTCTGGGGCTTTTTCAGCCAGTGTGTATGTCAGGAGGGGGGCGGGGGGGAGGGGGGGTTCTCGACAGGGCCCCCTTTTTCTGAGGCAGATATCCCTGGCCGGACAGATTATTGAAGGCGATTTAGACTCCTGTGGGATTACAGCCCATTCAGAAAAGGCATGCCAATAAAGAGTTGGATGTGCTGCTAAGTCAGGACTGCTGCTGTTGCTGCTGTCGATGCCCAGGTGAGCGCAGCCTGTCTGTTATCAGCTCCTGTTCAACATGAGGAGGTGGAGGAAGGCCGCGCTGAAATGATGATCCCCCCAAGTGGAGACACTGCCGGCGGCCTAACAGCTTTTGTCTGGATGTCCACCTCTCATGGTCCTGTCGTGCTCTATCTCTTTTTGCCTCACCTGACACACTTCCTCTCTCCCTCCCTCACACCCACTTCATCATTCTCTCTCTGTGACTCTCTTCCTCAGATTAAGGAGGCTGCTGATATAATTCAGAAGCTGCATCTAATTGCCCAGGAGCTGCCATTTGACAGGTAAGACCGGCCTCCTGGAGGCAGCTTTAAACGAGAGCATGTCAAACAAGGGAAGGTACAGTTTTAGTGATCAGACAGTTAGTCACAGTGTAAACCCAACACAGAACAACTGGGTTAAACACTTTCCCTGAAAAGTAAACACACTCTTTTTATTTTATGTTTGTCAGGGTATCATTTATAATTTTCCTTTTGAGGATTAATGATCTTTCCTTCTGACAGATTTGCAGACGTCAAGGCAAAAATTGCAAGTAAGTTAACGGAAGAATCTCAGAAACCACACTTTGAAGCAGTCCTCATTGTTATTGTAATACATGAGAAGTTAGTTATGAGTGATAACAAAGTTTGATGTGTCATCACAGGCAAGTACCATGACCTGGAGAGGCAGCTGATCCAGGAGTTCACAGCTGCTCAGCGCAGGGGGGAGATTGGACGTATGCGAGAGGTCGCAGCGGTTCTATTGCATTTCAAGGTAACCTGGAAGGATCATAATTGGTGTAGACATCATGTTCATGCCACCTTTAGAGTGACCATTGGACTTTTGTTTGGAGTGGGATCACTGGGATTGTCCCTGACTTAATTTAATCTGTTCTAAAAGCAGCTTCCATACCTCTGAAGTTTTCTTATGTCTTCAAATTTTCACTTATGTGATGCAGTTTTGCAAAAAGTAACTTGTGCATTATTTTTTTTTCAAGGGCTATGCACACTGTGTGGATGTCTACATCAAGCAGTGTCAGGAGGTGAGTGTTTAAAGTGATTTAACTTAATGTTTCTCTTTTTCTTTCCGTATAACAAGAGTCCTAGTAAACCCTTTTTATTTGTCCATTCAGGGGGCCTACACGAGGAATGATGTATTTGAGGACACTGCAGTCCTCTGTCAGAGGGTCAACAAGCAGGTGGGGGACATCTTCAGCAGCCCAGAGACTGTTATGGCCAAACTCATCCAGAACATCTTTGAAAACAAACTGCAGGTATTCAAATGACTTCTTATTTGAGTCGCTCACATTTGTTTTTCGTTTT
Source organism: Notolabrus celidotus (assembly GCF_009762535.1). NCBI lineage: Eukaryota > Metazoa > Chordata > Actinopteri > Labriformes > Labridae > Notolabrus > Notolabrus celidotus. The sequence continues at coordinate 14,883,341 of NC_048293.1, forward strand.
AGTAATCACACCTTTTTGTCTGCAGGCCCACGTCAAAGAAAAACTGGATGAAACTCGACACTCAGATGTAGAACAGTACCTCAAAAACCTCTATGACCTTTACACCAGGTATTCACTCAGGCTTTTTGTTTTTCCCACTTGCTATTTAATCCAACGTTACCTGTATGCTCACATTTGGACACGGTGGTTCTCATTTGTTTTCCAGAACCACATCATTGGCCACCAAGCTGACCGAATTCAACCTGGGCTCAGACAAGCACACGTTCCTGTCCAAGCTGATAAAGAGCATCTTTTCCTCGTACCTAGAAAGCTACATCGACATGGAGAGGGAATACCTTCGCACTCGAGGGGCGCTGATTCTGCAGCGCTACTATGACTCCAAGAACCACCAGAAACGACCAATCGGCACTGGCAGGTCAGATTTTAGAACTCAGTTTTAGGGATTGTGATTTTTGTTTATGTTTGTTTGTTTGTTTGTTTGTTTGTTTGTTTGTTTGTTTGTTTGTTTGTTTATTATCAAAATAATAAGATTTCATTTAGTAAAAAGAATAAACCCTCCTTTTGTTTTTCTTCAGTATCCAAGAGCTAAAGGAGCGGATCAGGCAGCGCACCAACCTCCCTCTTGGCCCCATGATTGAAACCCATGGCGAGACCTTCCTGTCCCCAGAGCTTGTTGTCAACCTGCTGCAGGAGACACGTCATGCCTTTGAAAGATGCAACAGGGTAAGGCAACTAAAAAGGTCCTTCTTTTCTGCTTTGAGATGGGAGCTTTGAAGAGAGAAAAACCCTGCTTCAACTCTTTCTCTCTGTTTGGTGTGTCTCAGCTTTCAGATCCCTCAGACCTCCCCAAGAATGCCTTTTCTATCTTCCTGCTGCTGGTTGATCACCTCTGTGTGGATCACATCGACTATGCACTAGAGATCGGCCTCTCAGGTATGTCTTCGCATCATCACCATGATTTAGACTTCTAGTAATTTTATTTAACTAGGATTAGAGGAGAGGAAAACAGACTCAATCACTCTGGGTGAAACCTGGTGCGGTACTTGAGGGCCCATGAAGTGTGCATTTTACAGAAGTCCTGGCCTCTCCTTAGATGAGAGAGTCCAGCTTCAAAGAGACTAACTGTGCGCTCATTTAGTCAGAATGATTAAGGCCCATTCAGAAACTGCTGCAACTGAGACAATGTATTGGATCCACTTGAGGAAATACAACTTTGTCTAAATATTCTTTGACCATCATCACATCCAGGCTGCCAACCACAACAAACAGCAGAGTTTGGGTGACTGTCTAGAGTCTGCTGTGGCTTTCTATGAATCCACTTCCTGTGACATATTTAACAGGGACTCATTACGACACTTTTACTTGGTTGCTCTCATGCTCCCAGCTTCATAAAGTTAGGAGCATCCAAAGAAAATTAAGGATCACCACAACCACAATATGTAATGTGTCAGTTTCATAGCAGGGCCATAAAAAGTATTACAGCCGCTCTCTTAAAAACTGTGAGCCTTCTTTGCCACTACATCACCATCACCAACTTCAACAGTTACATTTTCTGCAATGTTAGGAGGCCTACAAAAGAAATCCCTCAGTGTTCTCTTCATCTTCTCTCTTCAGCTCTTGTGCTAGTTAGCTCTTTGTCACATGACAATGAAGCGCAGTAAAAGAGAGTGATTGAAGTCTAATGTTAGCCAATCTAAAATCAGCATTAAAAAGTTAAGAATGTCAAGCTGATGTTTGATTGGTTATGTCAGTGGTGGATTGAACAGAGCAGTGGTTGATTAGTAATGTCTGCTCAGGGTTTTCCTGGCTCAGATGTGGCTGAGGTGGTGCCCTCCTGAGCCTTTGCACTTTCTACAAGCAACACATTTACAAAACAATAATGACAGACAGGACAATATCACATTAAAGACATATTTTTGTAATAAATGGTTCTCATTGAATTCAATACAATATAGCATGTTAATTAACACGGTTAGAAGCAAAACTGTTAAAAAAAAAGGTCTATGGGCCGTCCCCCAGAAAACGTTGAGCATCAACGTGAATCATCACTTGAATAATAAATGTCTCGTACTTCCTGCATGTATGGAAATGGCTTGATGGTGAGTGAGAGAGTGTGAGAGAGTGTGAGAGAGTGTGAGAGAGAGTGAGAGTGAGAGAGAGAGAGTGAGAGAGAGTGAGAGAGAGAGAGAGTGAGAGAGAGAGAGAGAGAGAGAGAGAGAGAGAGAGAGAGTGAGAGAGAGAGAGAGAGAGAGAGAGAGAGAGAGAACAGGAGTACAGATGTGTACAGATGTACTCAGTGGAAACCTTTTCACTTTTCTTCCACTGGGGCATTTTTAGCAGCATCTTTCCTGGTGAACTGGACTGATTACAAAACAGCACTGCTGCCGCATTGGCGTAATGCAGTGACTGCAGTTCAAAATGATCAACTTACCAAGTGCTGTCGTTGGAAAAATGATGTTAATAAACAGCCGAATAGGGTACCAAAATTAGGCCATTAAAAAAATGCTTTAAACTCTCATATGCAGGAAAATTTAAAAATTTAAAAAAAATGTGGCACCACAAGAATTCTTTGCGCTTGCACGAATGTTCCCAAATATATTTTGAGGGTGCACAGATTGAATATCAGGAGCATAAATGTGCACAGCACGGCGGCAACCCTCTGTGACCCAAGCTTCAGTAATGATTGTGGACACTAAGTGTTGCTTAATCATTAGTATCACCGCACAGAGAGATGGTCCCTCTCCATCTAAGTGTCTTAGGTCTCTCTCCTTCTCTTTCCCTGCCCCTTTGTATATCCTTATGTAATCTTTCTTTTACTTTCTCTTATTTTTTTTTTTGGCCCACCTAGGTGTGCACGCCCTCTTTTACAGAACATGATATTAGCTGCCAATAAAAGATAGGCCAGAGTTCTAAGAGGGATGGTGATGGTCGCATGCACACAGTCACAAGCACAGAAGAAAAATGTTTTCTTTCTCTCTTTTGCTGCAAGAATAAATTGCATTAATATTTGACAGTTTGTGACAAACATGACCCAAACCAGAAATATATATGCAGACAAGAGGAAAAAAAAAAGGAGCATAAATGTGACCAAAATGGTAGCAGTTTAAAGCTCTGCACTGTGTACTCAGGACATTTCCTAATTTAGGCAGTTTACAAGGATCTATTGAAAGCATTGTTTATTTCTCCTGATCAGAAAACACAAAATGCTTCATGTAAACCCGAGCAGCTCTTATTTCTTTTTACATGTTGAAATGTCAAAGCTTTTCTTTGTCCATTGTGTCTTAAAATGCTAATTTGAAGATGCATCAGATGGAAAAACTGAAACTTTGCCAATCCTGCTTTTGGGGTTTTTGGCATTTCAACCAAAAATATGCACTGATGGTGAATTTTCATCTCCTGTTCATCGCTTATACTTTGTCAGGAGCCTCTTGTTGCTATGAATACTCTCGAGTTACATAACTGAAACAGCATTTAACAAAAGAGGAGAACATACCTTGATGTAAAGCAGGATGTGCCTCTGTGGAATCTGTGCATTCTTCTCATTCTGGTTGAATAAAGGAGATAGCTTATCTATAGTGGAGCTGGACACATATATTTACAGGAAAAAATCACAATCTATGTCAACCTACTTAAATGGTTTCTTCCTTACTGTCTGATGCTGAAGCAGAACAAAAGCAGGCATCAGTGGTTTTGTTCCCTATATGAATCATATTGATTCATCCTCCCTCCTACCTTTGAGTTCATTCTCTGTACTTGTGCTCTTTTTCTTTGATCTACAGCGATTCCCTCATCCGACGCCAAGAATGCCAACCTGTACTTCCTGGATGTGGTTCAACAGGCGAACTCCATATTCCACCTGTTTGACAAGCAGTTTAATGACCAGCTCATGCCTCTTATCAGGTCAGTTCTGGGTCAAAGCTTAAAATCACTTGTATCCCACTGTGTGCAGCTCTTACATTAGTACTGCCTCTCATTCCACACAAAGTTTTTAGATGAAAGGATTTTTCCTTTTTCAAATCTGTGCCTCCAGTTCATCTCCAAAGTTGGCCGAGTGCCTGCACAAGAAGAAGGAGGTGATTGAACAGATGGAAGTGAAGCTGGACACAGGGATTGACAGGTCAGTGTGCTGAGGAGAGGCCGCAAACCACCCTCAGATGTCTCAGATAATAAAACAATGAATGGTCTTAACACAATTTAAAATGAATTTTTGTTTCTGCTGCACTCAGAACAATAAACTGCATGGTGGGGCAAATGAAACACATCTTGGCAACAGAGCAGAAGAAGACTGACTTTAAGCCTGAGGATGAGAACAACGTCATGATCCAGTACACTACAGTAAGAGACGCTCCTCTTAGCTCACATGCAAACAAAAGCAAATCAGCAACATGCAAATCACTCACATCCTTCTGTTTGGCTGTTCTATGATTAAAACCTGGAAGTGCTCAAGTTGTCTGCTCTTTGTCAGTTGTGTCAGTCAGACTGTTTCCATATCTATCTCCCTGGCAGGCTTGCTCCAAGGTATGCGCCTACGTCAGTCGGCAGGTGGAGCACGTGCGGAAGTCCATGGATGGGAAGAATGTGGATACGGTGCTGACGGAGTTGGGCGTTCGCTTCCATCGGCTCATTCACGAGCACCTACAGCAGTACAGCTACAGCTCCATGGGAGGCATGCTGGCCATCTGCGACGTGGCTGAATACCGTCGGTGCGCCAAGGACTTCAGGGTGAGTAGGATGGAGGGGGGCGGGGCGTAGGATCAGGATGCTTTGGTCACAGGGCATAAGATGACTCTTCAAACAAAGACTGTAAATACCTGCAAATACCAAAACTATGCCTCAGATGTTTGGTCTTTTTTATGCAGATCTGGACATTTGATATGACAGTGTGCATTATATTAATAGTTTAAACTCATGTTTTGTACCTTGAATGTGCCTCATTTAAAATACAGTTATTTAATATATGCATAGGATCAAGTGTCAATCCAGCCTTGCATATATTTAGTTAAAAACTCTGTGTTTAGTTTGCACTTTACAACATCTTGTGTGTCTGTCTCTCCTCCAGGTTCCTCTTGTGCTGCAGCTCTTCGACACCCTCCACGCCCTCTGTAACCTCCTGGTTGTTGCCCCTGACAACCTGAAGCAGGTCTGCTCAGGCGAGCAGCTCACCAACCTGGACCGAAACCTCCTGCACGCCTTCGTCCAGCTCAGAGTAGACTACCGTTCAGCTAGACTTGGCCGACACTTCAGTTAATGACTGGTTTAACCCCTCCTTGCCCTCCGTCCAGTAACCCACGCTTTGATGAGACGATGCACCTTGGAGAAACCCATCCTTGCTTCAGAGAAGGCATCAGCGCAGCCCTCGGCATACAGACTCGACTGGGGTTTCTCTGCTCATGATTCAGACAAAGGCTGCTGCTCTTTGAATGTGGGATATGTGCATTTTGCCTTTTTTTCATTGTTTAGTCCTCCCAAACTGAAAAATGTAAGCGTCTATTGATTTCGGATTTGTTTTTAACTACTAATCTGTCAATCCACATGTTTAAGACTTCAGATATATTGTAAGTAAATGGACAACATTGATTTCTGTGCTTATGTAAAAAAGGAAACTTATTTTGATTGTGCCAAATATCTAAATTCTGCAGCTGCACATGTGCATGGGAGTAGACCCTGAAGCTGCTACAAAGGGAGACTGTTAACAAATACACTGTAAGTCAGTCTTGAGGCCCACAGTGGCTCTATGTAATGGGACAAGCTATTGTTTGTAATGAACTGTAGGGGCTCCGACTGAGGAGACCATGAAATAAGAGCCCCAGCTGGTTAAGAGAGACACATGACCACCTCCCTGACCTTTGACCCCTGACCACAAAGTCCAGGTCAAGAGGCCATCGAGGAGAAGTGTGATGGGAGCTACAAACAGGTCTGAGAACCTCTCTGGAGGTTTGGGTGGTCCCCTCTGAGGCTCAGATGTCGGTGTGATGGGTCAGTGATTATGTGTCACTGTAATTGCACAGATCAACACTTGCTCATCCAGCGGTGCACACAGTCCAAAGACATTATTGACTGGGTGTGCAGTGTTTCTGGGTCAGGGGACATTGAAGTCTTGCAATCCAGAGAGGAGGATTTCTCCACAGAGGGCTTATTTGCGCCTCTCGCTGTCTTCTGCACTAAAAAAAAGAAGGCAGATCATGTCCCTGATGCCTGAAACGATCTCCTGCGCAAAGCTGCTCCCACTGTACTGCTGTTTACCTTAATTTGTGACTCATTAAAAATATGTTGCATTTTATAATTGCCCTCTTCTTGAAACTCGTCGTGAATGGGAAGCTGTTAATAGAAAGTTTGGCCAGTTCTCTCCGCGAATGTCACTTTCAAAGTGAGATGAAACAGTCTTTCTTTCTATAGAAGTCATCAAGTATTCATGGGAATTCTTGCCACCAGAGGAAAGTTCTTTCTCAGACTTCAGGAAGTGAGCAGAGCCAGAGGGGATTAGATATCTACGAGTTGATGAATTGTGTGCAGTAGTCATGGACTGGGGGAGAGCGGGCGAGATAGAGACGCCTGAGAGCTCGGTTCCAGCTCCGGCTGGTTAGCGTTGTGTAGAAGGTACACACAGTGCTGTGCAAGTTCAAACAACATAATTAATTAGGCTAATATTAATATTATCAATGCCACATAAATTCAATTCTCTCAGCCCTAATCACAACTGGATAGCTTGTAAAAATTATTTTGTTAGGCCCTGATGCAAACAGAGGGTCTTTTCCAAACATTTGAAAACTATTTGTTTTTGCGGCGATTAATGTGCGCAACGCAGGAAGGGGTTGGGGGAGCGGAGCCCGGCCAGCAACGATAACTGGTGTGGAGACGGAGGCAGAGGCGCAGCCTGGCCCCAGGGACTCCCAGTGCAGGCACATGGAGGAGGGGGAGGGATGTGTTTTTTGGGGTGGCTGTTTGAGCAGGTGGAGGGGATTAGTAATTCTGTCAACACTGGAGAGCTGGATAAGACTGTCCTCTCCTACTCGTGGGCTTCAGCAGCTCTTGCATACACATTCAGACACATAAAGACGGCAACACATACAAACACAGGAGTGTCATAGAGGAGAGGGAAATTATCTGACCATGGATAGATTGGTCCTGTTCCACCTTTACCTTCAACACTCCTGTTAGCACCTTCAGTGTATTTCTTCCAGCCCTTACAAATGAGGTAAGATTTTTAGTGTCATAATGATTATTAACAGTAAAAAGACTCCTATCAATACCTCTCTAGAATCAATCTGCAGTGAGATACCCATTTGCTCTCTGCATTATTACAAAACCTCTACAGTGTCAGGTTAGCAGATTCAGTATATTTGTATGGAATTTTAAGGCTTTTTTATAAGCCATATCATCTGATGTTAAAATTCAGAATAAGACCTTGATAAGTATTTAAAAAACCTGCTCATCAATGCTAAGTTCAGAGTCATATTGGGAATTTCAGTCTCTGAATCCTCTTCTCCACTGACCACAGATATTATCGTTTGTTGCATCTCCCTCCCTTTGTCCCGTCTGCCAAATCATCGACCATACTTTCCTGTATTTCCACTCTCTCTACACACCCAGCTAGTCCTCCCAACATCCCCATAAATCCTTGCTTTCGGCGCATTGCTGCCACCCCAACAACTAGGCCGGCCCTCCCTCTGCCTCCTGGAGCACTGACAATAAAGCATTACAGCAGTCAATCCATGTCAACAACAGCTTTGCTTAATTCCTGCTAAACACGTTTAAACTAAATCTTCACCTAATGATGCATAATGATTTGCTCTTTAGTGCGGCTGGCGGCTCGTATCAATTTCGGTGGTTTAATTTAGCCGCAATCAGAGGGATGACTCAGGTGGTCTGACTGTAGTAGACACACAGGGATGGTATTAAGGATCCCCCTGGTTTAAATTAGTCAGGTAATTGTGATGAGACACTGCAGAGCGCGCAGAACATGTAGTGTGGGTTTTATTTGAAGGTAAGTGTAGTTTCAGTCTGTGTTTGCATCCTTAAGAAAGCTGTTTTTAGAGATCATGCAACAGATGTGATTATAGTGAAATGCGTGATAATAAAACAGGTAACGTGCACATGTAAGGATTTAAAGTGTGTTAATGCTACTCTGTACTTTAGCTGAGAGTCATGTATAAACCTTGAAGGCACTTTGTTGTCCTTATTAAAATCTATTCTTTCAGATATCTGTGCGACAGACCCTCATGATGCAGGCACTCAGCCAGGCCCTCTGATGTGCTGCAGATGTTGCCCTGGCCTTGACCTCCTGCCCGTTCAATGCCGGGGCCAGAATGGCACAGGTGCCGCCCCACCTTCAGTCTTGGGCAGCCGGGAGCTGCACTGTGCAGGATGTGAACGCTGCCAACTCTGCTCCTTTGCTCACTTTACTCATTATCAACATCCAGCGTGACGTCGCTTAAAGAAACTCTCTCTCGATTCCTCCTGATGACGCTTAACTTGTGTGCTTCTCTGTTTTTTCTCTCCCCCCTTCCCCCTCCCATTGCTCCTGTTCTCCTATAAAAACACTATTAATTCTCTGCCATAGTGGAGTGTTTTCCAGTGCTATTTCCTGGCCCGGTGCCTGCGCCTCGCTCTCTCTTGGCTGGGTTTGTCTGGTTGACTGCTCCACAGGAACAGACTGGCACTCTAGCTGAGGGCTCCAGGGTCTGCACACACAATCCACTAAACATGTCTCTGTGTGAGGAGACGCACTGCTTCCCAAATATGAAGTAGGAATCCTTATTTATCACAAATTAAGCCTATATTTAAGCTGTTGTTCTGCTGTAATATTCTTTATTGTAATTATTAACGTGTATGACTGTCATTCTTCATACTGGATTGTTTAAAGCTGCAGTAGCACATTATCAGAACATAAAACTTTAACTTTAAAACTGCTCACTCTTTAATTGAAATCAATATACATGAATGCCTGGGTATGCACACCACTGGCTGTAAAACTGGCAGATTTACAAATACACATAAAAAACACATACAGTGTAGACTACATATTAAAATCCCTCGGTGACAGTGAAAAGAACAAATTGATTGTGATGGTTAAGGGACTTCAGTGCTAAACACATTCATTCCCAGTGCAAACAAACATCTGTTACGTTTGTAAGGCCTTTGGCCCTGCTAACCCACTGATGTTGAACCAAGCCTGCACACATGCCAGAGACACAAACGAGGTCTCTCTCTCCTCCACTGAAGATGAAACACTGTATCACCAAAGCATGTGCGTTTGTCTAATCAAGCTTTTTGCCCGCGGCTACACTGCATGTAAATGAACAGGCCTGTGTGTGCCAGCCTCTATTTCTGCTCTTTCTGGCTGCTGTTTGATGATGAAATGGTGCGGGGAAACATGTGACAGAAGGGGGCACTAGTGCTCCAGTGTTGCTCTCCTCCCCTGTGGAGCCCTCTTCTTCCTCAGAGCTCCTCACAATGGGGATCTGCCTGAGGGGGGAAATGTTGCTTTTTTAGGTCTGTGAGCCCATATCCCTTAATCCCCAGCCATGATTGACAATCATGATTTAGGGTATATGGTGTCCCATTCTAATCCACGAGCAATGATTTCATTTGCATACCTTCCGTACGTGGCCTCATTTTGGAGGAAACGGCTGCCTTTGTAAGTGATACAGAAAAGAGAGAGGGAGAGAGCTGAACGGAGCGAGAGCAGAGAGAGAGAGAATAAGGAGGAGAAAGAGAATGGATGGGGGAATGTTTGTGTTTTTTTTCTCCTCTTCTTCTTTTTTTGCCAGAAGGAAGATGATAGCAGTCTCCATGCCTAAGCAAACATTCCCGTATATATCTGCCTCTCCTCTGCAGCACTTTCCCCTCACACACACTCTCTCACACACACACACACAATGCATGAGCACAATCAAACTCTCAGGCACAATCACAGGAATATTTAGAAATGTAAAGATGTACGGAGACGCAGGAGGAACACACAGAGACGCTCCCTCACACGATGCAAAACTAAATTGCTATTTGCTCATTTTATAACCAAGTCAGGCTTAATTATAATCATGGGAGTTTGGGAGTTACCGTATAATCTCTAGAAGGTATTAAGAATTACCCAGAGCACAGCAGAGTGTAAAAAGAAACAAATACAAATACGTACAATTATTTCCCAGTCATAACACCCAGGGGAGTGTGAATCAAATAACACTCAGTGTTTGGTTTGCCCACAGAGACCATTCATCCTCGCTTTTATCTACCGAGTAAGAGAAAGACAAGTGAAAGCATGGATAAAAGGGCAAAGGGGTCACATTTCAGCACAAGGTAAAGGTACAATTAGAGGTGTGTGTTATCTAATAATAAATATCAAAATATATTTAGATTTAGAGATTTCATTCTGTCTGTCAGTTATAATTAACCGCATTCGGCCCTTCTTTCAGATTAATGAATAATGCATTTATAAAGTTATTTTAAATGAAGAAACAATGAATATACTATAATGCAAAATTAGCTCTCTCTTAATCTGTAGTTTATTAAAGTGTATCAAATTCTAACGAATAGATTTGGGATTAAACAACAAGAAACATTTTTCCGTAATAACATTTTTTGAAAAATATTCTACTCTAAATTAGAAATGCTAAATCTTAAATTCCACAGTGTAGAGATGAGAGGAAACACTTTTAATACTTATTAATTTAAGTAATAATAAGTATTACTATTGGCACTATAAATAGTAAAAATTGTGTGACTTTCATTTCGTAGGAATTCGAATTCTAATTTATTTCAAATCCTAAAAAAATAACAGGTGACAAAAATAATCCATAATAATTCCATTTGATGAAACTATGAAGCAATAAAAATAAGGAGTGGTTGATTTCATTTCTTTCAGTGTGTCATGTGTAAAAGAAGATGAATACAGTCGCTCTGTAGTGATATATAGTGTAAATGAGGAGATGGAGGAAGCTGATTCATGATTAACATTATGTTTGAAACCATCATGCACAATCAATTATATGATCTTTTAAACTACTGATATTCATTATTTCCTCCTGGTGATTTAAGAAAATATTCTAATACTGTAATAAAATATAAAATATCTGCCCCCTGTTTTGCAATGAATAAAATATTTTGATAACAGTGATGGCATCTTCAAAATAAATGTCAAATATCCCTCATCTGCAGGAAATGTATCCATTTTTTGTTGTCCCCAAAGTGACACTGCCAAGGTTATTCTCACAGCAGAGTGAAAAGATAGTGAGTTCCTTTTCTCTCAAAGTAATCACCACAACCATCACAGCCACATGTACTGTACCATCCATCTATCTATCTTCATCCCTCCATCATCCTTCTCTGTCTGACTGAGCCTAGCCAGGTCTCTGTGACAGAGCACTCCCCTCTGGAACAATAACAGTCTGATAATCTGCTCTTATCTGCAGTGTGTTTAGTGCCTGGTTAACAGGCTGTCGACTTGACGCCTGTCTCTGTCTCTGCCGCGGGGAGTGATGGTGATGATGATGATGAACCTGAGAAAAAAAGAGCAGCACTCTTGTGAATGAAGGCGAGAGTATAAGATCATCTTAGTTTTAGCATTAGTTGCAATAAAAATGTAACATGTACATAAAAAAATCAAATTAACAAATTTAAGGGATTACAAGTTAAACACCCTTTTCCTTCTTTTTTATCAAGTAAGAGAATCTAGCATGACAAAGAGGCCTGGTGTGGTCTACCTGTCCTGAGTGCCCCCCCTCTGGCCCACTCCTCTGTCTGGATGTCAGTGTGGGAGGTGGAGAGGAATTAAACCGCCCGAGGGTGTGATCACTTGAGCATCGCACCCATCGTCCCACCTCCATGGGCCGTCCCACCCTCTCAGCTCTGTTTACCAGGCCCCGGCCTAATTGATTCCCTCTCTTTATCTTTTTACCTCCTTAATTTTGTTATTAAGTGTGCGGGAGAGGCGCGAAAGCTCCTCTTTTCCCCCATTTTGAGAAATTATACTCTTGTACTTGATCCAGCTAACAGGATTTTCTTAAATTACTTTATAAAAGACCATCTTTTAACTTTCTTCTTTCTCTCTCGATCCATTCATTAGCAGGTCTGCCTCCAGGCCTGCTCACATCAATTTCTTGGGTTAAAGTTACAAACTTAGGCAGCTCAGCTCGGCGCTCACGGTGGTTTGCGGACGAGTGGGGGTGTCTGGGGGTGGAATGGGGACGAATTATTAATTTGTGAAGTATTAGAAAAATAAAGAGATTGAATTAAGAGTATTGGTCCTCTGTTATCCAGCATAGCTAGCCTCAGGGACTTACTGTGGTGGAGGACATTATGCAAATGCACTCCCTCACTCTCCCTCTCTCTCTCTCTCCAGTGCTGCCATCCTCCATTCTCTCTCCACCTCCCTCCCTTTTATCACCCTCTCTCTCTCCCTCTCTCTCTCTAGCAGTCAATCTCTGCTCTCTTATAATCTTTCCCTCTGTGTGTCTCTGTCTCTTTAATCTTCATCAGTCAGCAGAGACAGAGACAGTGTAGAGAGAGTGTCTCCTGTCAGAGCACATCCTCCCTGGCTTTCTCTTCTCTCATATCTCACTCTCTCACTCATTCATGAAGGGTTGGATACCAAAATCTGAGAGAGCAAATTGAAGGACAGGAGAAGGGAGCTGCAGCACTTTAGAAAAATCAAGGTTGTAAAGTTGCCAAGAACCAGACAGAGACTAGTGGTCGACCGATTTTCGTTTTTTAAAAGGCCGATATCAATGCCGATACTTAGAGGGCAGGTAGATATATAGGCCGATACATAGAACCAATGTTTTTTGTTTGTTTGTTTAGTTTCTGCATTTGATAAAATACATAAATTAAATGATAATAATGAAAGAAGTCACGTTTAAGTCCATTATTCCATGCACGTTACAATTTAATGCACATATTTATCTTAGCCAGCCATGTTTAGATGGATATTTAATTAATTCATGAAATTTAAAAATACATTAAGTTATGTTTTAGATTTCAGAACATGACTGATACTTATGTATGATGCAATACAGATGTGGATTATTCTATATATCATAACAGAATATATATCAAACTCTAAGATGTAACCATTTCAGATTTGATCTTCAGTCATTTAGGATAAAAACGTGTTATCATTTAGAAAAGACGATGTTGAATGAGGACATTTACGTTTAAGGCTAAGAACTCAGTGTTACATCATCTGCTGCTAGCATAGCACATCCACATTTCAAACTTAGAAGTGTCAGATTTTGACAAAAAGTCAAGAACAGTCAATCGCCCAGATTTGTCTTTTAATGATACAATTTTTTTTCCCCATTATACCAGAGTATACCAAGTGCTTGTTTCCCCATGCTGCGCTCACACAAGCGCAAAACTCCGGAAGAAACCTCCTGATTTTTTTTGGGGGGGGGGGGGGGGCTGTGTGAACACACCTGAAATTTTCACCCTGACTTTTTCTCGAAGTTTTCCTGCCAGCCCTCTTGTAAAAAGTCCAAGCAAAGCTGGCTGAGCCTATTTGAGAATGCTGCAACAAATGTTTAGCAGAGCTCAGGTGGGGGTGATGACAATCATCTCACATGAATCTGGGAGAAGACACGTTGCAGGTAGAATAAAAACATCAGACTTTGAAGGAGAGTCATTCTCAAGATGAGGACAGCAACAATGTCTGCACATCCATCTACTTTACAGGCTTATTTATGTTTCCTTCACAAACAATTGGTCCTTTGCTGCCATCCAACTGACATTCAATTCCTGTCACAACTCCACCTAGCTGTTCATGTTTACAGTTTCTAACCAATTTGCACAAACGTTCCTCTAAAAGTATTCGACTTTGTTGTGCTGTGCTGGTCTGGCTTTAACTGTTGGCTACACTGCCCCCATGACTTCTAGTGGTACTGCAACGTTTTGTCTGTATCTGTAAGCTTCAATAGCTCGCTCATGCTCTGCTTCGGCATGTGTACTGAAAGGAGAGCATAAATGAGCATTAACACGTAGCATTGGTATAAACGTAAATGTTGTCATTGCAGCATCAGACTCCATCGCTCCATCTGCCATCACGTTATAAACATTACACTGAGGCCTTTGCAGCGTGCTTTTGATGTCACGTCCTGCCTAATGAGACTTGCTTCCCCTTTTCTAACAGGGAAGACTGTGAGGGATATGTGTGAATAAAACTTTAGGAAAGTTTAGTGGCAGAGCTCCTGAAAATGTCTTGAACTTTTTACGAGTGCATGTGTGGAAGATGCGTTAAAGAATGAATTGAAGTGATGAAGTTGATGAAATGAAACACAGCTCAAACATCGACAACACGCGGTGTGAGTTCGAATAAGTTTCAGATGGATTCACTCTGCACACATCACATACATGTGCGCCTACACTCTTGCACATACGTCAGCCCTTACATCATTATATAGACATTTGTACACACATACAGATTGGTTTATTTGCTCTTGTTCAAATCTTTTGTTGAAACTTTTTTTTAATGTATTGTAATCTGCTTTTTGAAGCTTCTTGGGGGATGGGGGGGGGGGGGGGGGGGGGGTAGAAGTTGCCGTGCTAGATTTATCAGTCACTGTCACATGATCAAACAAAATAAGTACAAGAAGATTAAAAAAGAAACCTCCAACAAAATCTCTCGTTACCACAATTACAAAAACCATGGGATGCAATAAAATTCTACATCTCTGTTGACCTTTGGCTATTCCTCAATGTAGATAAAGTTCAACCAATAACATGCTAAAAGTTATCAATACTCGCTTTATCAAACAGGCAGATAACTGCAGGTCCACTGTACATCATCATGTATGAGCCATTCAACCACAGCTAGCCTGATCTGACATGCAAAACTTGGGTCAATATTGATGTTTATTCAAGACAGCTGATGAGGCCAGAGTCCAGTTAATTAACCCTAATGAAGAGATAAAGAAAAAGAGGAAGGGGCAGGTTGGATGATAAGAGGAGGATGGCTGAAGGGAGTGCAGGGAGGAGGAAGAGGAGGAGAAGGAGGAGGGCAGCGAGGCATAGTGTCAGTAACAAGGCTGGTAATCTTACAGCAGGAGGGGGAGAGGCTCCCAGCAGCACCAGCAGCGTACACGGCACTAGAGGCAGAACAGACAGGTTTGATGTTAGCAAATATTAGCTGTGTGCAGGACACCGGCGTATACTCTCTTTGACATGCTCATTGCATATTCAGGGACAGATGTTTCCGAGGACGAGGAGCAGGCTGAATGAAAGGCCTGAGATGGCAGAGTTGCTCTCGGAGGAGCAAGTAATTGGCCCCTCGACGGTAGCGGCGACAGAGAGGGAGGCACTAACACACACACACTCTCTTTTTTTCCCCTCCTCGCTCCTCTCCTCTGCCTCTCTTCCCGGATCTGATAAAGGTAAACGTGTAGCAAATTTGTCATTTGATGAGGGAGGATTTCCACAAACAGGGCTGACATGATGAGCCTGTGATCTGCCTGTATGAGAGTCAGCAGGGGCCCAGGCAGGCAGAGATCTCAATCCTCCCCCCACCTCTCTCTCTCTCTCTCTCTTCCTAACACACACATACACACACTTGGCTGTGTTCACATGGAGCCTCAGTCTCAGTAATTGCCGCCTGCCATCCATATCTTTCCC
Organism: Notolabrus celidotus; assembly: GCF_009762535.1. Lineage (NCBI taxonomy): Eukaryota > Metazoa > Chordata > Actinopteri > Labriformes > Labridae > Notolabrus > Notolabrus celidotus. The sequence goes on from NC_048293.1 coordinate 14,898,938, forward strand.
CTTCTCTGTCTCAGAGTCCCTCGCTCTGCTGCTGTCTATCTCTCCTCCTCAGAGACATCCTCCTCTTTTCCTCGTTTCCTCTTTTTCTCTCCATCAAATAAAGGGCCCCGGCCCTCGCCTCAGCATCACACTCCATTTCTGACTCTTTCACTTATCTCTGGGCTCCATGCCTGCAGACTGCTCAATTATCCACACTCACCTAGCTGCTGCTGCTTCTACTCCTTCTTCTCCTCGCCCATGCAAAGAAAAAAATCTAATATTTCCAGTGGCGTATTGACAAGTTAAAAGGGTCAAGAGCTCAGGCGTAGACATGAGCTGTGTGATAAAGTTGCAACGCATTCAGGTGATAACAGCCCCACTGGAATAATACAGGGCTTTATGGAGGGGTTTTGGTGGGGACTGGTATCAGATGGATTCAAAAGAACTAAATGAAGTGAAGTTTTAGGTGATCCATTTAGGCACCTCAGCCAGAAATCAACCTCCATTACCACAATCACTCTCACTACAGTAACCCCTCCACAGAGATTACGAACACACTCTCTCAAAAGTGATCACGAGACCCTACTCTGAACATAAAAAACACATCTTCCCCATCCCGCCACACCTAATTGCTCTGCACTTCTGCAATCCTCTTCCCTTCCTCCCCTTTCTCTCTCTCTCTCTCTCATCTTTTTCTGGGTCTTTTTCTCTCCGTCTGATGTGAGAGGGAGTCACTGAGTTTGAGCCTCTCCACTCAGAGGTAATGGTGCTGCCTTTTGCCTAGTCTCATGACTCTAATCCTGGGACTCGGGACCCCGAGCTACTGCTCTGCTCCATGCTGTCTGCTCAATACCCCTCTGTCTCTCTGAACGCCTCAGCACATTTAACCCTCCAGCAAAATCTCTCTGTGCAGAGAAACTGTTATGGATCACTACATTAGACAGAGCTCAAAAACAAACAGAAGAAACCATTACTGAGGCAGTAATATTTTAGTGTAAGTGCGACTGCGTCTGCACTTTTTGGTGATGATGTCATTGCACAAAGTTTAACTTCCTGGACAAATAAGTTACATTGATGCTTCGCCAAAATGCAGCTGATTAGCCTTGTCTAGCTTACCAGGAGGTAGAGCCGGTTGTCCACTAATTGGAAGATGGGTAGTTCATCCCTGACCTCTGCAGCCTGAATGTTGAAGAGTACAGTGGCAGACAGAGCTAACCAATGTGCAACGGTCCAAATCATCTACTGTAAGAGAAACCTGCTGCCAATCCAGGTTATGCAGGTGCAAAAGTCCAAAGTTGCAAATGTAAAAAGTGGGGGCTAGAAAAAAGACGAAACAGCTGCATTAACTGCAAACATAATGTAAACACATAAACAATGCAAACCAAAATCACAGAAAACATATGCAAAAGAAAATTGCTGCAAATCAAGACATGACAACGGAGATGCTCCAGGCCTGTGGGGGCGCTGAGTGGAACAGTTTACAACATTCTATCATGACAGGTGATAGTGTGGAAGACAAGGCAGTAATATTATCAGACAACATGATGATTAACATCGCTAGAGCAGAGTGACCGTGGCGGACGGGCCTCACTGACTACTGTGCAAAATCCCAACTTTATAACATGTAAAGAAGTCCACACAAGTAGCTGGTTTTGGGTATTGCCGAAGTACACAACAACTCCTGGCTAGCCCCAAAGGTAGCAGTGCTATTAGCTGACTCTGTGCAGGCTCTAAACACAGAGCAAATAGTAGCCCAACACTTAATTAGCCCAGCAGCTACTTTCACTTTGACGTTGCTGACTGTTTCATGATGTTGCTTTCTCATCTAAAGAATGAATCTAGTCCAGTTTAAATAAAGTTCACTTCAATGGTAAACTGTTCAGCTGACTGCCCCCACAGGCCTGGAGCTCTTCACTTGTCATGTCTTGATTTGTCTGTTTTCTGTGTTGCTGTGTTTTTGGACTTGCTTGGTTTGTGTATTTGCAGCGCGTTGGCTGTCAGTGCAGTTGTTTTGTCTTTTTGTGTCCCAAACAAAACCAGCCAACAACTGCGAAAGGAAAACACTGCACATCCAGACCTCACAATGGAAGGCTCCAGGCCTGTAGGGGTGCTCAGAGGAACAGTTTGTTACTGACAGGGAGAGGGAGAGAGGCACCAGGTACTGAATGTGTTGTGTAACTGGGAAAGTGACACAGCTGGCAAGAAGATGTAAAGTGAGTTTGTATTGAACTCTGATGACAGGAAGGTACAGTGTGGATGAGAGATGAGTTAGAGGCATGTTGGGTAACAGTTTGTGCAGAGATCTGAGAGAAGACTCCATAGATGTCCCCCTCTATTTCTACAAATTTAAAATGTATCACACCAACATCAGAGGGGGAGGCTAATCTAAATAACTAAGTTGTGACTTCTAGTGCCGGAAACTGGGTCTGTGGGCTGATGGGACTGAGCAACCAAACTGATGGTCGAAATACTGAATTATAAAGTGAAATCCAGAGGTATTTGTTCATTCTTACAGGCCCTGGTTGCAATGCCCTTAAAAGTGGAGGCCAGCACATTTCAAGTGACCAAACAGCCCGGGGAATCAGATACTCGGATAGAACAGCTCTCTTAGGCCACAAGCAATTGGGCCCTCACCATCAACCCTCGCAGAAGTCAGAATTTGAAGCAATACTGTTCCAGAGTATTAGAAACTTTCCAACAGGTAATCTGGCAAAAATAAATCTGAGGATTATTTTTCTAATCTTTACATCCCTCCAATGGTTTGTCTTTCCCAAACAACTTAATTTTTCCTGATGTATGTTTTTGTCTTGGTGGGCACAATTTGATCATAAGACCAAAACTAGGAAAACACAACCCAAGCTGTAAGAAACTGGAGCTCTCCTTCAGAGTTGAACCCAGCCTGGAGCTCCCTCAGACTGTTTCTATCTTGTGTACATTTCTCCTGTTTTTTTTTTTTTTTAAAGCACAGCACCCTGAAACATCACCAGCAAAAAAAAGCTGTGCTGCCTGGGAGAGGTCTTCTGTGGAGGGAGAGGGGGGGAGAGAAGGGTGCTCAGAGGAGAGCTGAACTTTGTTAATGGAGTGTTTCTCCGTGCAAGTCACTCAGCTTTGAAAGCCAAGCCCCCCGGGTGAGGACTGTGAAGCGCAGGAATCAGACATGCACAATCAGTTCCACTCCTTAAATCTCCTTCAGAATCGTATCTTTGTGAGCAGCCTTTCCTTAATTTATTTCTCTATCAGTTAGTGGGTTGTGATCTGGCGAAGTGCTCCGGGAATAGGAGGCACCACTGAATGGTGAAACGGAGAAGGTTCCTCTCTTTCTGTTTTCTCGCTCCCTCGCTGATTTGCACACACACTCATACTCCCTATCTCTCCCCCCTGTGCCCTCGCCAGCCATTTAGGCAGCGCCTCTGACTAATTTGCCCATCACGCTTGCTGTCTGGTCCTTTACGGTTAGAGATGTTTTGACGTGTCTCTCTCGGCTCGCTCTCTCCACTGGCACTGTCTCCACTATGATTAAGAATACTCTGATAATAAGCAAATGCCAAGAAGTCACCGAACGGCTGAGAGAATCTGGAGTGCCACAGCGTGAGAGAGCGCGTTCCTCTGCATCAGTGGAAAAAATGTTTAGAGCAAGCGGTGCACGCACAGCATTTCCACTCAAAGGAAATGTAATCCAAAGTGCAGAAAGAGTGGGGCTTCTAGAGGGCACATTCTTTATGCTGCAGATGAAAGAGGTGCATGCTCACAATGTGCATTTATATCACCGATTTCACATTTAGATCAACAACAAATAGAGACAGATCTCTTATTAATTAAAGCTATTTGTTCACAGTCGTTAAGGTGGCTTTGGGTGCCACATGCATGCACCCACGTGGCCTTTCTGCAGGGCCCAAGTCTACACCTCACTCCAGAGGTCGCCCTCTTTGACTCTTCCCACAATCCCCTTGGAAAAAAAGGCGTGTCACTGACAGGAAGAATGTGCCAGGGCCACCACTGCAGCCCCCCTCACATAGCCCCCACACCCCCTAACTCCAACCCCAAACCTCCACACACTGGACTCTCCAAGTGATTAGTTGGGGATTAAAATATTTGCTGGGCAAATATCTGCCTTGGCTGTCTGACCCGACATCATAGTTCAAAGACACGAGCTTAACCAACTTTTCTCTTTACTTGACAAACCATCGAGACATCTGCAGACCACACCCAGCACACAGACCACGAATCATTAAAATCCTCACTGAGAATAAAAAGAGCTATCTGTGATTTCATGTGAGGCTTTGTGTTGAACAGTGAATCTTGTGATCATGCTGAATGTGCATGAAGGGTTTTGTACATATAAGGAGCTGAAATGCTGAGAATGCATGAGAAGTGTTGATGGGTCATGTGCTCCATTGAAACTGAGGTAATTAGGAGAGGGGTCTGAAGAACATAAACATGTATACTGGGGATTACTGGGGACAAGCTCGCACTGGCTTCTGGGAAATACAAACTGTGTGCAGAGGTGGTATAAAGAGGTTCTTGGGTGTAAAAAAAAAGTTTCAAGAAGTATTTCAATGAAGAGAAAAGTAGCTATGCTAATTTATAAAGTATAAAATAGCATGGAAATATTGAAGTTAAGCAGAAAGACCTCTAAATTGTACTTTACTTGTAGTAATAGACTTAATGTACTTTGTTGATTTCCGCCACTTATTTTAAAAAACAAAGGAATATCCTTTAATTTTAAGATTTCATCTCAACATCATTGTTGCTGTCATATAGTTGTCCAAAAGTACTCCTTCTGTTATATCATATACTTTTCAGTTTCCTCTTCATGGGTGTTCTGAATATCATTCTAGTGAGAAGCTGTGCCTGTTCTGGTTTGAGCATTGGCAGTAGGCTGGTACACATGCTCAGAGAGACTTTAATGAAACACATGAAATCGGCCGAATGAAAATAGTATCGTTATCATGGGCCATGTGTTGGGTATCATATTGCATCCTACCAAGTATCATGAGTTCCCCTGCAACATTTACATCACCATATCACCAGGGGATTATAGTCCCATACAAACACTGAGTAAATGCATTGAATAAATCAATGACTGGACGAGCCAGAACTTTCTTCAGTTAAACAAAGAAAAAACTGAAATGATTGTTTTTGGAGCCAAGGAAGAAAGGTTAAAGGTTACTGCTCAGCTCCAATGTGCAACAATGAAATGTTCAAACCAAGCCAGAAACCTTGGTGTAGTCTTAGACTCAGACCTTAATTTCAGCAGCCACATTAAGACAATTACAAAGTCAGCCTACTATCACCTTAAGAATATATCAAGGATTAAAGGACTTATGTCTCAGCAGGATGCAGAAAAACTGGTCCATGCATTTATCTTTAGCAGACTAGACTACTGTAACGGGGTCTTTACAGGACTCCCTAAAATGTCCATCAGACGACTGCAGCTCATACAGAATGCTGCTGCTCGAGTCCTAACAAGGACCAAAAAAGTAGACCACATCACTCCAGTTCTTAGATCTCTACACTGGCTTCCTGTCTGTCAGAGAATAGACTTTAAAATCCTGCTGATGGTTTATAAAGCTCTGAATGGTTTAGGCCCAAAATACATTGCTGATCTGCTGCTACTTTATGAACCACCTCGACCTCTGAGGTCATCAGGTACTGGTCTGCTTTCAGTCCCTAGAGTCAGAACTAAACATGGTGAAGCAGCGTTTAGTCATTATGCACCACATATCTGGAACACACTCCCTGAAAGCTGCAGGTCCGCTCCAACTCTCACCTCTTTTAAATCAAAGATTAAGACTTTTTTATTTGCCACTGCCTTCCTATCTTAGCTCATTTTAACTCACTTTAAATTAAAATTTTAATGTAATTTTTAATATATTTCTAATTTTCCTTTTCTTTTCTTTTTTATCATATTTGTCATTTTAATTGTGTTCTTTTATGCCTGTCTGAATGTCTCCAATGCTTTTATTGTTTTAATGTAAAGCACATTGAGTTGCCCTCGTGTATGAAATGCGCTATACAAATAAAGCTGCCTTGCCTTGCCTTGCCTTGCAACTGACAAATTGCTGTCAAGTTTGTAGTGTTTATGGTAAAAATCGCCAAATATCTGATTTGGAGTTCTTCTTTGTACGACTGTTTATTTGCACCTTTCAATGTTGGAGGATATTTTTATAGAGTTCAGAGTAATATGGATAATTGAATAAGAAGGGATGCTATCAGCTTCCATTATAACAGAATAACCCAGTTCCAAATCCCAACTTAAACCAAACTTTTAAGAACTGCATATTTACTTTAAACACGTCACATGTGCCTTTCATTGCTTTCATTATTGTATTCATTGTGTTCCTTTTTATGGGGTCTGTTTTATGGTTGTTGCATTTGTAAGATGACCTTGAGTGTCTTGAAAGGCACCCATAAATAAAATGTATATTCATATTTATTGTTAAATTGCAATCACAATCATTATTGATCTTCTGTTTGACTTCATGCTAGAAAAATTATGAAAAAAAACCCAGAAATATTTAATAAATAATGTGACTCTCAAAGTCACAGTAAAGTCATGTTCCTGCAAGTGACTGAAACCTGATAACGCAAGATGGTCATGCATGGAGATTCCTGTTTGCCAGAAAAATTATGATTTTTAAAAAAGATCTTCAAAAAGGTTAAAATGTCAAGAAACAAAATGAGACTTCTTATTGTGTCTGACTTGCAAAATACAAAAAGGCAGAAGTTAAAGACTTAAACCGTCAGCTGAGTAAGTTTTCCATCCATCGATTGATTATCAAAGTCATATTTCATCCTCTTGTGGAAAACTTAATTACATTCAAACAAATACTGTTCCACCCAATAAGTACGAGAGCAGCCTTTTAGTGTTTCTTTTGAATAAACAGATTATAATTTTCATCTTCTTCTGTATATTTGACATTTTTTAAGAGCAGGTTATGAGTACTGAGCAAGCATCTTTCTTTATTTCCACATTAAGTGTTGAACACAGGGAGAGCAGGAGAAGCTGCCAAGTACATTATTACCCCTCAGGGCCAAACAACACGCACCCTGAGGGCTTACATCACTCAGCAAATTAAGAGCAGGCCCTGTGGCTGGGCCTCCACCTCAGCAGCCTCCACCTCCCTGCTGAACAATACAACCTGCACCACCACCGCAGAGCCTTCATCTCAGCTCCACGCCTGCTCCTGTTATTCCTTTATTATGAGTCCTGGACGCTAACTCAGGGGGCTAATATTGTTTTGCTTCCGACAGTCATTTGGCACAGAGTGTTCTTAATTTCTTGAGCCCCCTCTCTCCATCCTACCTTTTCTTTGTGTCTCCAGAGGGTGGGGGCGGACGAGGCATGTCGGCAAAATGCAAAGGTTTAATGACTTTTTGTTGAATTAATTAAGGAGGAAAAACTTGTTCTTGGGGAACAAAAGTGAAGCGGTGGTGGAGAACAGGGAGTGGGGCAAAGAGAAAGCGTCAAAGCAGCCTGGCAGCCTTCAGAGGATTTAATTTAGAGTGGGTCTCCTGGAGGGCCCATCTACCGGAGTCCAGGGCCCCAAATGGACCACTCAGAGGCTCTTATTGGTACCAAGCTCACAGCTATCCATCACTGTCACGCCACCCTCTGAAACCAGGGCACACTGTGGAGAAGCTGCATCAACACTTGTGGCTTTTGGAATCTAGAAGTCAGTAAGGAAGCTTTAAACCTGAAAACTCGACACATACTTCTTCCTGTGCCTGCAGACAGTTAGCCGTGAATTAGTGACAATAAACAGTTCTCAGAGTGAGAAAAATGTGAGTCTGATTTGTTCTGTTGCTTTGACGCATCGCCTGGAGCCCGCTGCATTGACAGAACAAAAAGTGAATTTGTTGATACATCAAATGTTTGTTTAAGTTTCTACACCCTCAGGGCTGTGAGGTTTGGACCAGAAAATGTGCTCGTACATGTACCAATAAAATCTTACATCCAACTGCAACAGTGTCTCTATGGAAAACAGAGGGTTTGTTTAAACGAACCGCAGTCCAAGAGTATAAAGAATATATTAAAAAAACTGATTTACCTTAGCATTCAGCTCCTTGTCTTCTGTAGCAGCACTAACTCCAAGTACAAAATCTACTTTCAACCTTTATAAACTCTGTTCTGCCCTCACTGCCTGAGGTCAAGCTAGTATTAACACAAAGTACTTTTAAATAGATATTTTTAAACTAAGTCCACGTATACAATCATCCATGCACCATGCAGAAACCATAAAGAAGTCCTTCAACACTTTGGAAAAGACAACTTTAATTTCTGACTCAACTTCTGAAATGATCTGACTGCCATATACTCGCATCATGGGACCATCAAATGCCAATTACATTAAAACCTTAAAGGCTCTCTCTATGCTTTTGTGACAAGGTCCATCACCTGATTCATACAGCTTCTAGCTCAATATTTCACAGACAACTGGCACAGCATGATTTAGTATCCAGCACTCAGCATATGTTGGTAATGTGATCACCAATTCACTTCGTTTTAAACTATGACATTAAATTCACGAAGTTCTACAACGAAAACCAACAACCCTTTAACAGTGCCCCTATATCATCATTTAAAAACCACTTTATACTCGATTAACAGCTGTGAATGTCTGAACCAAGACCAGGTTAACAGTTGTGTCCCAACTCAGGGGCTACATCCTTCAAAGGATGCAGACATGAAAGATGCTTCTTTTGTAGCCTGCTAAGACAGCTAAGAGGGAACTGAAATAAAACTGTCTCCCATTTGCATCACTAGCCGTTCCCACCCTTACCCTTGTGCCACAAAACACGGCACTTGTCCCCAAGTAATTGATAGCCCACTGGCTAACTAGCTAACATTACTTAGCTTATGTTGTTCAAACTATCATTTAAGTGACGTTGAAGTTTCAATGCCCTTTTCACTCTTTTTCTTCATAATGTTTGAACATAAGAACTGAACAAATCTTTAAAGAGACTTGTTGTCATATTCATCAACCTCATATTGATAACATGAAAGCTTCAGCAGTGACCCACACTTTTATGAAAATCCATAAACCCCAAATGTCTTATTCTAAAAACAAGCTATTGAGTTCAGATTTGGTTACGATTGGACAGAACTAGCTAGCTATTTTTACCTACAGTGCTAATGCTAATTTCAACTAACTAGACTGTAGCTGGCTAGCTGCAAATACAACTAGACATGACAGTAATCCTTTGAATATTGAGAATACGCAAAATCACTGTTACCCAGAAACCCCTTCATCATGCCTTTGTGTTTGCATATTAACACTGTATAGTGATGTGGCACTGAGGAAGCACATGAGCACAAACACCCAGACATTGACACACACAGCTGTTCTGCCCTTCCTACTTTGCAGACTTATATTGATCCCATTTCACCTGTGTATCGTTTTTTTTTACTTCCTTTGAAGCGGAAACGGCGACGGGCAAACTCTGTCCCATCACAGCTCTGTGACATTTATAGAGAAGGTGAGAGGTGACGGGGGCGTAAATATTAGGCCCTGAAAACAATACGAAAAGGGATTGTGGTATCAATCTTCTTTTGAACTCTAAAGACACAAACTTACTTCATTATGTGTCTCTACCTTTAAAGCAGCCTGGCAGTGCGGTGAGACATCTTCTAAAGTAATGTACATTTTGACCCTTTTAAAAATAGAACCATTGAAACTGAGAGCAGAATCTCTGTTACAGCCTAACATCTATATTAGACTAAAACTGTCATTATTTTCTTTGAATTTTAAGCTTATTTACACCTTTCTGATACTTTTATCTTGACCTTCTCTCTACCTGTAGATCAGTTTTATAAAACGTATAGACAGTGTGTACAGTAAGGTGGTACCGGTCATAGTGATGATATATTTGTTGCAGAGTTGGTTCTTGTCTAGATTCTATGTTTCTCTTTTCTCCGTCACATGTTCTCCGGTGTGCCATGATTTAATTTCAGAAATACTTCTCTCTATGTTCAGAGTTTTTTATACTCCTCTCCCGATCTTGAACCCTTATCTGCTATCACCCCATATGTCCAATAAAGACACGACCATGGGAGTCTTTCATGCACAGAAGATACTCAGCTTGGCAAGCAAGGTAACTCCACAATGTGTTGCAGTGTACTTGTTTTTTGTGTTTTTTTGTGCTTGTGGCAAAGGGGGAGGGGAAGACTGTTTGAATACTACATCCAAAGTGTGCATGACAGAAATATCACCAAATTAGATGTCTCTAATCCCTGGGGAATATGAATTAGCCCGGAATGAATCAGTCCTCAAATGAGTAGGTGTTTTGAGGAAAGAGAGGCACTGAAATAACACGCTGGAGCCAGTAAACAACAATCCACAATGAAAATACAAAGAGGGAAAAGCGAGCGAGGCTGCCAGAGGAAGATGCCAATGAGATCTGAGACATTACATTCAGTATCACAAACAATGAGGTAGTGCCATTGTCAAGTGAGGATTTTCAAGTCTCATGTTTTCTTACCTTTTGGCTTCATGTGAAAAAAAAAATCTTAGGGAAATATGGCACAGTTTGTGCTCAGCTTCTTGGTGAGGGTTTACTTTTGTCTGATTTGTCAGAACATCTAATATGTGAAGTTCTCATTCCAAAAAGACATTTATAGACACATGGTGAATGCTACTTTGTCTTTTTAAATAGAGATGGATTCTTGCCTCGCCTTGTGCTTTTAAACTTCTTTGATGTTCAGAGGAGGGAAAAAAATGAATTTGAGTTTTTGTGATTTAGTGGAAGTGGGTTAAAAGGAAGTGGTGGAAATGTTCATGTCGTCACTGCCAGTGATTCAGTGATCAAAGCAGCTACTTCTGCAGCCTTTGGGTTTGTCGCTGTGTGTATGTGTGTGTGTGTGTGTGTGCATGTGTGTGCGAGCAGGAGAGCTGGTGCTGAACTAATGCCTACCATCGCCGGGTAGAGTTTCTCCTACCGGGTGGCCGTGCAGCCCCTTAGCTCTGTGTCTCTCCGTGTGTCTGCCCACCCACAGTATGGAGGTGTTCAAATCTCCAACGGGACAAATCTGCATCTCTCTGGCCCTCGGCTCCCTCTCTCCCTCCTCTCTCCCTCCTCTCTCACTCCCTCACTTTCTTTCCACCCCTCCCTCATTCAAAGACATATTCCCTGTGATGGCTGCTAAGTGGCTGTGATAGCAGCAGGAGTTAGCACTTCCACTAAAGTTTATCCTTTGAAGAATATTCACAGATTTTGGGAGCTTCCCACAGTGGAGAACAATTCAGCCCTGTAGGATTTGAAGGCTTTTTGGGGGATCTTCATTTTATGACTTTGTTGCTGCTTTTAGAAAAGATGCAATGTAAGTTACTCTGTTGTTGGTGACTATGGTGAGTCACGACAACCTGACTAAATAATGACCACAGATTAAAAAAGCTGTCAAAACATACTTTATATGAACATGTGCCTCGCCTCAAAGCACCAGAATCTTTATTAAGTTCTAGATTAGTCAAACTATCATTATATAAATCTAAACTATAAGAGTTTTACATGAAGAGAACCCTGATACATGTCAGTAACTATGAAAGACCTTGTATTTAAATAAGTATCTGTGTTATTCAACTCATACATGCTGCTCGATATGTTATTTTGGCTGTTGAAAGGGTATCAGAAGACTTATAAAAGAAATGGGATAACTATCTAACCACACAATGACACAAAAATCTGCACTGGAACAAAAAATAGAACCAAAGCCTCAGATGGACAGCTGCTTTTAAAACTCTTTGAACACATTGAAATAGAGGACATTCAGTATTGAATTTATCTGTATGGATTTACTGTATAGTGTACAAAAAGGTCACTCCAGGTGTGACGCTGGATTAGAAACATAGACTACAAAATATGGACATAGTGTCAGTCATGTTATCCATTTGTTTCTGAAGAAGCGTTACATTCATCATAATTTAGAGACTGGCTCCACTAACTTTTGGTCTACCTAGACACAGAAAAGAGGTGGAGGGCCTCTGCGGGAGCCTCTGGGCTTTTGGCTAATAACTAAAATGCTTCTGCTTGTGAGTTAACTTGGCCACTCCCAAAGCTGTGCATACATTTTAGCCTCTATATAACCAAAACATATGACTTGTAAAAAAAATCTGCCCCTACAGTTTGTACAAATAAAGGGGAGGCATTGAAACCATTTTTATAACCAGGCTGTATATATGTTTATTTCTGCTGTACAAATTTAAAATGTAACATGTGTGTTAATAATGTGGCCTTCCCTGGCTACCGGAGGTGTCCACTTGATCAGAGAACTCACAAAAGAGAATTAATCGATATCTTGGATGACTAAGAAGTAAGTTTGCTGATGTAAATGACAGCATAGGGGGAGAAGAGTGTGTTTGGTGAGATTTGTAAGAAAAGTAGGGGTGATTTGATGAAATAACAACGCAGGGCAGAGTGGGACTGGTTCAATTTGATACTTGTTGCAATCAGAACATGCAACTTCCAGGAGGATCTTAATTATCCACCTTTCTCCTGTTCTTCATCCATTGATTTGCACACGCACTGCATCATCATTGACAAAGAGACATACAAAATGAACCACAGTGGGACTTGCCTGCCACCATTTGCTCCCATGCTAATGAGTCCTAATTAAAAGCTACTAGCGTAGCCTGTAAGCTAAAAGTTTTCACTTTTTTTAAAGGCACCATATTCCCCCTTAATCACACTATCAAGTTGTAAGATCAATAAAGCTTAGTGCCTAAGCTCTGTTTTATTTTAGGGAGAAAAATGGAGGCAGTGTACTCTGTAAATGTTCTTACTGGCACATGTGAATTTCTTTGCACTCAAATTAAGCAGGATTAAGGAGTGAGCGGAGTGAGGGGGACAGAGAGGGACAGAGGGGGAGAACCGGCGTCTTCAGACTGCAGCTCATGTGACAATAGGAGAGTGCGGTCAGCCAGACTGTCTGTCCAGAAAGGCAAATCTGTCAGCACACGGGCATCAGGAACTCTATAAAGCAGACAGGTGATAGATTAAAGAACAAGAAAACAACAACATCTAGTGTCTAAATAAAGAGTCAGACCACGAGCAGCCTGATAGCTCTCTGGCAAAGGTTCTCAAAGAAGCCTCTTAAACTTGGCCTCTACTCAGACTGTTGTAGGGGGGGGTTGGTTTGCTCTGACCACTTAGTGGGGAGTGGGGATTCCCTGACATCTCTTTGAGATAGAAATAGCTAGGTTAATACACCTTTTTTGATAATTATTCAGACATTAAACAGCTGTGTCAGTCTTATTAACACTTGTAAAAAAATGTCTAAGGTGTCTTTTTACTCAAGTCGTAAGGCATCTGGTTGATTATGAAGGAAGATCAAATCTCTATTCTAAACCCAACCCTAATAAAAACTATTTAATAATTGTAAAAACGCGAGCAGCTATTCAAAAGTCTTTATATGAATTCTGTCTGTCCACTGATTTATGCACATTTTCTCTTTAGTTTCTTTTCTCCTGTCTTCAAGATATAGCGCTGTGTGCAACTAGCATGTCACTGCGTTTCTCTAAAAACTTCTACAAGAGAATTAGCTTCATGAGAAAATGTCGTGCAATTAGTTTTACTGTAAAGTGTCACTGTGTCCCCTTTAACTAAGTGAAATGTAGTATTATGGTGGCAGTATTGAAAGAATCGATGTGACATTATGGAGGACTTTTACGTTATTTCACCATATTCGGATCATATACTTGGTTGAGGTCCTCATAGGATTCTCTTGCAATTATTACAGTTGTTATTAGCTTAGGTACAGTTATTGTGCTTTCTGTAGATAGCTATGAAAGCTATCTTCTGAAGGTACACTAATCCTAAAGGTATATTATAAAAAAAAAGTGGTAAAGTCAGTGTGACAGCAGACGACACAGTTGCTTGAGGACAACTTTAGTTTGGTGAACTCTAAAGATGGGTGAGTGATTTTTAGAGTAACACAACATTGGGCAGATAAGACTCTCAGCCTTACCTCTTTATTACCTTCCTTCTCTCCCTCTGTATTTCTGTTTCTTTTCACACACATTTTAAAAACACTCGCACACACATCCCTGTCTTATGTTGACCGAGAGCAAATGAAAGCAGGCAGACCCAGAGAAAGGATGAAGCTGGGGCCACAGTGTGAGGAGGGGTGGAGGCCCCCAGTGTGCTGAAATAGCTCAGGCACCAAAAGAAATGAGATCCAGGCACTTATTTGTCAGGGTGTCTGCCTGCTCTTTCCCTGTCTCTGCACTGTGTGAATATGCATGAGGATTTGAGAGGTATAAATAGCGGAGGTGTCCATATTGCCACTGCGTTTTCCATCAGCACAGAGAAAAGCTTTAATGGGCTTATTATGAACCGCATTACATCACCAACGGCAAATTACAAATTCCTGTAGGGAGCAGGAAAGAGAGAGCTTACTGTGGGGCAAAGTTTATGCAGCTGACAAGTCACATGGCCCTGTGTTTTGGTCTGAGTGGAGGTTGTGCTCCTATAGGTGCCGTGAAAAAGCTGCAATGTAACATTTGAACGGATACCTTTTGATAGTAACTAGTTTCACCAATAAATGGACATTTGATGCAACATGAAACCTGTTCTGACACCAGGCTGGGAGATTTTTGCCTTCGCACAAATGGGGGTGATTGATATTTTTATTAGTGAAGTTCACAGTAACGTATCTTTTTAAGCTTTTCTGTCTTCCTCATTAAGATGAACTATTTCAGAAGAAATCCTAAAAGTGTGTCATATGAACTACTACAAGTCTGACAAAGGGAGCCTGTGGGGTTGAGTTGGGCTTGAGAAAGAGTTGGGCCTTTTTGAAGCCAGGAGGGTCTGGTAAAAGATGCTTAATCATTTGTGTGAATGGATACGTCAGTTTCTGTGTTTTTGCCACTTGGTCTATAAGGTCTAAATGTTAAAATGTTAAAATACCTTTTCTTCCCCCAATACCAATTCTGATACCCAACCTCTCGTATTGACTGTGTATGTTCCCGATTAGTAGACTTGACAGTTCAGTCCCTCTTCCTTCAATGTTACCACTTCGGTAGTGATGATTGGCCAAGTACCATCATTTTATTTTTGATGTCGTTCATGTCACAGCTCAAATGTATTGGTCCGTGATTACTGTGCTGTTTGTCAGTAATTTGATCTAGAAAATGGAGATAGCCAACACAGGCATGTGGACGTTAACCTGCAAGGAGGACCAAACACTGGTGGTGCTAGCTCTGCTAATGTTAGCCACACTCTGCAAACCAATTTGACATTGTTTACCTGCACAAGCTGTGATCCTGTGTTTGGCAGTGTTGAATAAACTGCGCTCAACTTTGACTGTCTTCTGAGTTTTTTCTTACCTTTAGACTAGTCGGCTAGTTAGAGTTGAAATTTCTGTTTAAACCAAAATGAAATCAGTCGCTTTGTAATGTCACTACTATTGACGGATACTGAATACTCCTCAAAATTCAATATGACAAAATATGAACAAACGTGAACAATTACAAATAGAGAGAGAATGCAGGAAAACTTCCTTTCCTAGATTTAAAGTCAGTTATAATTTAAAAAGGAAGCCAAACAAATCTCTCTGTGTGTCTGCTGAAGGGCTTCATAGAGACACTGACTGTACCTGTTGTTGTTTTGCTGACATATTGCTATTTCTGCCAAAATTTTAAGCTGTCCACTATTAGCAGGGGCCCGTCCAGGCTTTTTACCTGAAGTGGTCAAACCTGGGTGCTGACTTATGCAAGGGTGGTATGAAGTATGTGTCTGCAAATACCCTCTCTATAGTATCATTATAACACTTGTATCATAAAAATAGTCTCTGGTAGCAGTCAGAATACATCTGTGGTGGTGCAACTCATCAAGTGGGTTAGTGCTTTGGAGCATCAACAGAGAATTGATTTCCAATAAATCAGTTTCACTTTTGGTGTCGGACTGGTTCAAAGAAAAGGCACACAACCATTCTTGATACCTAATTTGAGCTGTCTTTGGACAACTCTAACTCAAAGTCAGCTAATCTCACCCTCTGCAGCAAGTCCTCTTTATTTACTAGCATGCAAAACTGAATCTTTGCTGTGTATTTCACGACCCCACAAAAACCAAGTCCTGATTCTTTGGGAGAGGAATTTGTGAGTTTGAGAGTGGCTGAGGAAAAATGAAACTCGACGGCAGTTTTATTTTGTTTGTTGCTGGTGTTTTGAGTCTTGTTGGCGCATCAGGTCCCCCTGTGCGTTTCTGAATAGAATCTTTGCATATGGTGTTTAAAATTGTTTAGCAGCGTGCACCCTGGCCCACATCCACCCATAGTTCGTGATGGGGATTCACTCAGTCAGACTTCTGCTCCACTTTCTCCTCACAGTTCTGTCTTTGACCCACTTTGATTCACCTCAGACTCCTCTGCGTCCTGTTAGCACCACATCTGAATATTTTGACACTGGATGAAACAAAAGTGAAGTAATGGATAACCACATGAAGGTCTGTACGAAGATCCTTCATGGGATGCAAAGATGAGAATAAGGTTGCATCATCAGAGGACGTTACCTTCTTGGTGTTGGGTACATTCAAGAAGAGCACCAAAGCTCGCTGTGTGACTGAAGTGAATTAGATGAACACGTGAGATAGAGCCAGAGTATGAGAAGAAGAGAGAGTGAGGAAAGTTACGGAAGGTGGGTGAAGAGGAGATAAAGCGGTGATCTCATGATAAGCCTGATAGAAAGAGGGCTCAGAGTCCTCCCAGGGAGCAGGTCGAGGGAGGCAGGCGGATGCAGCAGACGGCACATCAGGCACCCCTGCCATCGGCGGGACCCCGGCGCCGGCAGAGGGCCCGCAGCCGGGTAGGTGCCAGCGCAGATGCAGATGAGCGAGCGTCAGCAGAGAAACAATTGGGCAAGGGGCAGCGGGACGGGCATGAGGGGAGGCAGATAGAAGGAGAGAGGGAAGCCGGGGAGAGGGTACCATCCCCGCTGCTCTTTATCGCAGCCATTGATCGTGGCGTGTGTGCATTGATCCAAGTCGACCATCTGCTAGAGTTAGATAAGCGTGCGAGGGCCTGGGCATTGTGCTGTCACTCATGGAGTGTGCAACTAAGAGAGAGAGAGAATGAGTGAGATAGAGGGCGAGCGAGATAGAGAGAAAGGGAGTGGTGATGTTGAGGAAGGAGGGGTGCTTTGGCTGCAGGGAATTATGGGGGCAGGATTAGCCTCCTCACTTGCAGGAAACAGAATTTTAAACGGCTGTCTCCTGGCTCCCTCACACAGACACACGCACACACACGCACACACATGCACGCACACGCACGCACACACACGCACACACACCCCTGTGTCTTCTCTCCCTGCCCCCATCCTGACTCCTCTTTTACAGTGAACTTGATCATAGCTGCTCCAGTGTGTGTGTGTGTATGTGTGTACGTGTGTGTGCCCCCGGAGGACATACATCGGATGATCTCGATAACTCCGGCGGCCCTCGTCCTTACTTTCTGCTCCTCTCGCTTTAGTGACTCCAACCATCTCGAGAACTCCACTCCCTAAAGATGTCTTCATTTTATATTCCACTCTCATCATCATCTTTCAAATCGTCATGGTGACTCTTATCAGATACAACGCAATACATCTTTCAAGTTCCTTTTTTGGGAGATTTTCTGATGCAATTTGGTTTCGAGAGATGGCTCAAAAAGACATTCAAACGTGGGCAAAGCTGTTAAACCGCACAAAACTACAGCCTGAATACAAAGGCGCACAACCAGCCAGTCTCGTGCACAAATATCCAAGTAGGTGATTCCTTTTTAAGGCGCTTGAATGAGATTCATGTTTTCTTGATCATTCCTTAAAAATCACTTTTGATCCACCAGCATAAAGACTCCTTAGAAGCTCCAATCCCCACTTTTTTTGAGTTGTTCACATTTGACTGCCTTTTTGTTTTACTGGCTAATCCAGCAGGATTTAGGAAGAAACAATGTTGTGTATCACAGTCGGTATTTGTGTACAAACAGTAAGCCCATGTGCATTCGGCTGAGTGGCACCTGTCCCCCTTCCCCCTGGCTTCTTGTCTTTCGAGAAAATGGAAAAAACACAGAGGATTCGTGATATTTCGGTTGCCAGGGAGACCCTATAAAAGAGCAACCACAGTAGCAGCATCAGGGCCCGACCTGAGAGGGGGGGCAGCAGAGACGGTGCCCAACATGCCCCCCACCCTCACGCCCGGAGCCTGCCCCATCTTCTGTGCAACTGTCTTTAAGTCTATTCTGCTCTGTTGTTGCAACTTTTTCTTTGCTCCATTTTCCTCTTTAGAATTTGCACATTGGGGTCCAACGCACAAGGCCGCTGCTTTGTGGGAGGGTGGGGGTGTTTTTGATGTGAAGGCGAAAGTGGTATGGAGGGATTAGTGTGGCCGGTTGGATCATCTTACAGCCGCCGACCCCCTCCCTCCCCCCTCCCCAAGACTCGTGGACAATGGGGATTAAAACTTCTCTTATTCTTCTGCCCCAAACGGCGGGATGACAAAGACAGTATTCCTCTGGGTCTTTTAACACCGGGCTGCACAGCTGAAGTTGTGGTCGGGGTGGGGGGTGGGGTTTGGGGTGGGGGGGCCCGGGCAGGGGTCTTATACAGAAAATTAATCCTATGGAATTTTCTCCTCATTGCAAATGGAGATTTGTAGCTTTTGCCTTGCTATCTCAGCCAATCCCACATAACGCATCAGTGTCACTCAATAGAGGATCACAGCATCCGGTGGAGTGAATGTTTATATCTGAGGCACCCAGGGGCCCGACACAGCTGATACTCATCTACATCCACGCAGCAGCTTCAAAGGGAAGGTGTCAATGGCTCATTTGAAATAGATGTGATAGATTAATTATATTGCACTTACACTGGCGTCCCACAGCACAGCCCTCGTGCAAATTGCAAGGCCCAGGCAGCCCAGTGTGTCCAAAACGCTGAACTTGCATCCATATTTTTCCTCATCATTTCACTCCCAAGAGCTGAAATTGACCATTAAACATAATGTCAAGTCTTGTGCATGCTGGGTCATCACACAAATCATCTGCATGTCAATCACCTGACTATTATAACCTGCCTGAATCCACCATAGAGCAACAAAAGGCGACTCCAGGTTCAATTATAGCGTCATCACATTGTATTGTGTTGTTGTTGTTGCTGTTGTTGGTTGGCTTTATCCCACCAGAGGAAACTCACAATGTCACTCTGTTCTCTCTCTCTGATGAATGGAAAAATGCAATGCTGTCTTTGGAAGGGTGGGGGGGGGGGTGGGGGGGGGGGGGTTGACAGCGAGCAATTTTCAACAACAAATGACAAACTACACCCTCCTCCACCAGCATGTGTGGAAAAATTGTTTCTCTAATAAAAAATAAAAATGCATCTTTTGATTGTGAGGGTGGGGATGTTTTAAATATATGCATATTATCTTTCTCTCTTTCACCCTAGCCTCTCTCACCCCCTCCCCCTCGCTCTTCTCTCCCTTTCTCTCCCTTACACTCTCTCCTCCCCTCTCCGTCTCTTGCTCTCTCGCTCCCCCTCTCTCTCTTTGCAGTAAATAAAAGATTAAAATGACTGTTCTAAAAACACCGACTGGTCACCAGAAGATAATTGTTTCAGCTTTGTTTACTGTGCGTGAATGTTTTCTCCCTTTTTAGTCCTTTTTTCTTTTTCATTGTGTCCATAATTAAAATTCCTTTATTTTCAAAGTAGTTCTAAAAGAGGGAGCTAAATTGCCTTTTCTGTGTTTATGTTGTCATTGGCCCACTGTCGAGAAGGGTAGAGGAGGGGGAGGATTGGAGACAGCAGCAGTGTCCTTGGGCTGGATGGAAGATCAACTTTTAGAGTATAGTAAATGGGATATATACCACAAATATGTGTGTGTGGTGTTTTAAATTTGTATATGTACCTTTAGAGGTGAACATCTGCTGTGATCAGACACTCTGCTCATTTTCTACTAAGACTTACAAAAAAGCATCAACTTCTTTTTTCTTCTGTTTTGAATTCCCACCTGCACTCAGTGGGGAGGTGTGTGCTGGGTGGGCTAATATAATATCTTCAAATTGGTCATTATGCACAATTGAGGTGTTGATGGATCCCAACAACAACAGTATGTAAATGTGGGTGAAAATTACAAGAGGCACTCTAACACCTTATAATGAACACAGCGTCGTCTCCAAAACACGCCGCACAAACACTGACCTGAAACATGCTTATCTGGCACATGCGGCAGAAATGAATTTCCGGAAGCCTGACTCTCATGCACATTGATGAAGCCACGGTGCAACTCCAATTCGCCTCCCATAACCAAGCTATGAGACAACACCTCCTCCTCCCTCCTTGTCTTAAGCAATGCCAGAACTGAGAACACATTTGATGATCGGGGAACTCATTAGAAAAAGGTGACAATGAGGTTTCACAACTCCTAACCAATTTTCCGCAACTCCCTTTGCTACCCTGCGCACGGCCTCGGAGGCCGACGTGAACTGCCTTTGAATGATCAGATGAGACTTCTGGGCGAAGAGATCGGAGGGCCTTTTGCCCCTGGTTCAAGCTTGCAAGGTCCAAAACACAACACCACATTATAAGCCTTCATATATGACTCTCCCCCAGGTCCTGGACAAGGAATGTTCACGCATACCTACACCTCACACACACACACAGAAAAATTCAGACCAGCTCCTCCATACTATCACAGTCCCCTCACCCCTTCTTGACAGTGCTATCCCTCTTCTGCTTAGCCAGGCGCCCATAATTGAATCTCAGGTTGGGATTAATTCTAGGGGCTGCACTTGACTCGGTCAAAAACAACTATTACAGGGAGGCAATGTATTTTTTTACACAGCACTTCACATTGATTAGGCAATGTGCAGCGATGAGAGATGCATTGGATTCTAGATGACAGTCATTTGCATTAAATGAGGGGTTTGCTGCATCCAAGGGAGAGGGAGCGCCTGACACTGAGCTGAACAGACTGAATAGCACTTTCCATAATGCAGGGCGGGTAGCTCACACACCTGCATGCACAAGTGCACACACAAACACAAGCGTACCCTGGTTTTATGCATTTACACATGCAAAACAAACACAGCTTGTTATATTATATGGTAATAACGATGTCAAAAAGGGTTAAACTCATCGAAAACCAAATAGTTTTCTAAGTTTCCACATTGATTTAGTTACAGATAGGGGATGGTTTGCCTCTCTAGATTGCAATGACATAATCGTAGTGTCTCCAAATGTAACTCCTCTGTTGTCTTTCCAAGGACAAGCCCAATGAAAAGTAGTGTGATCTCAGGGGAGCAAGCAGTCCAGGGAGAGCTGAGGCCTGTTTCATTTGCAGGGTGAAAAGAAGAAGAGGAGCGAAAGGATGGAGGGATGGCAGAAGTGGTTGGTGGTAGGGTGGCGGAGGTATGGTGTGGAGGGGGGGTATGGACTGAAAAAGGCCCTCTTTCAGTTTTGAATGAGAGCGAGAGAACGTTTTTCTTGCCTCCTCCCGTCGTGCTGTCAAACTCGATCAGCGCTGAGGAGCGGTGACGCTGCTCGCCTCCCAGACTCCCCCTCTGCACAATGGAGTCTGCGAGGACCCACCATGCATTTCACATTCAATTTAGCCCTCCCCAGGACATGGCTGTCAGGGTCAGCATCGGCAGTATGAGACAGGGCTGAGGGGGGTGGAGGCCGATGTTTTGGACTGAGGCAGGTTTGGAGGGGGAGGAGGGGTGTAATGACAATGCTGATGGGTTTGGGCTCAGAGTACAGAGAAGGGGTGCTGGTGTCGGTCAGATTGGAGGGAGGTCGGCGGGGACAGAAGATCCAAGGAGAATGGACAGGAGATTTGGGGTGAAAATGGGGGTGATGGAGGGTGGCCTCTTCCCAATAATAAAAAACTCCAAAAGAAAGGTCTGGCCAGGGCCTTTATTTGATGCAGCTTATGCTGCTTTCCATGGGGTCCTCAATGGGAGCTGGGAGACTGTTACTCTGCCGAAGCCCATTAGCCAGCATTAGGAGCGTCCACACATCCGCACAAGAAGATTTGAGACAAACCCTAAACAGCCCACAATAACCGCGAGGTACAAGCCTTGAGCCTTAAGACCTCGGCTTGGCCCAAAAGAGCCTTGAATAGACGCGCCCCAAATCATGTTGTTGAACAAATCAGGTATTAAGGAGAGAGGAGTTTGTCCGAATTTACTTTCCCTAAAGACTTTAGTTAAGCTAGTTATTGCGGAGATTTAGTTAGGCGTCGGTTTGCTTGTGTGTGATTGTGTGTGTGTGAGGGGGCATCATTCTTCAGACATCTTGCACTACAACACCCTGCAACCCCCCTGCAACATAAACCCTTCCATCCGTACCCCCTCACACGTATCAACACGGCCTCACTGAAGCCTAAATTCGCCCTGATCCAAACAATGGGCTGCTATTGGCAATTAAATGGCATTTGGTGATCCAGGGTGCAAGTTAATGGTATTACTGCTGCAATTCTTCTCCTGAATGGCAAAAAGGATTTTCCCTCTCCACCCATAAAGCACTACTCACTGTCTTACCAGCATTACATAGCTTACCTTGGGCTTATGATTCACGGCCTTCCGATTACCATTTGAATATTTCCTTTTCTCCAAAGCGCTGGCAGATGTGGTTGAAGGTGCTGCAGGGCCTCCGGCTATTCATGGGTGAGGAGGCCGGGCTGTCACCGCTCATCGCAGGCTTGTCGGTCAAGCTGGCCGGTGCGCTCCCACAGCCCATCATGGCACAACCACCCAGGTAGACATGGTGTTCCACTCACTCGGATTTGTCACTCACACTCTACAGCTGGAAGCAACAAACAGACAAACTTTAGAATATGGTATAATGAAAAGTTTTAATGGGGTGATTGATGCTTTACCATTTGAGGAGCCTTCAAATGAAGGTAAAAGGCATTCAATAAAGTCTTTTACTTTTAGTCTTTACTTTAAAAAGCCACATTTATAGCATAAAATATAGCCTGATTTTGTTGGTAATGTTTTGTCAAACCAGCAGCAACATTTAAAAGTGGGAAACATTTCATTCCCCACCACTGGTTGCATAATTTGACTGAAGTAGGTTCCTCGTCGCTCTCTTTCTCCACGTCTCTTGTTTGTCCAGGGATCTGGTTTGGCAGGCGCCTTTTCAATGGACAAGATGCTTTGAGAGGAATATGAAAAGCCAGATTTAAAGGTGACTGCTGGTCAGAGGGGGGAGAGAGAGGGAGAGAGAGATGCTGGTTATCACAGCTTCCCTCCCCATCTCACCCTCATCTCAAATGAACAGAGGGTAAATGCTGAAATTTAACAAAGTCACAGCAAGAAAGGTCTGCTCCTCACAAAGATGAATAAAGAGATGAAAGGACAGAAAAGCTCAGGGGAAATATCTAATGTATTTCTGCACTGCTCTATTCATTCACACCTTTATTATAGTCTGGGGCACATTCTAACAATGGGAAGTGAACCTCAAACTTTATTACAGAGCTACCACCAAACCTCAAATGCATGCGTGTTGAAATATAATCTCCCCTCTCCAAAATGGGAACAAAGAATTGGCCATTTTGTTACAGGGGGCCAATTAAATAATGATTCCCATTGAAGGGGCACGGATGATGGTAGGCCAAGGACAATGCAATCGGAAAGGCTCGGATCAGTTGAGGGTTTGTTTATAGATTTGGTTCCCACAAGCACTAGAGGGGCTCCCTTAACTTGACAGACCAAACAGATCAGGCGGAGAACAGAGCGGGCCCTGTCAATAGTGAGGATTATGGGAACGGCTGTTTGGCCTCCAACCATTTTGCCCGCCAGAAGACACAAGAGGGCTCCAGTTTGATTCAGTTCCACTCTTATTGTCAAGTGTCTCTGGCGCTAACAGGCGCTAGCAGACGGACTGACGGAGATTTGGCGATTGACCTGCTGTAGACTCAGACTGCTATTTTTTCAAACATTTAAACAACAGCAGCATGAAAAATGTAACAAAATATACTGTGTCACTGACTGTAGTTACTTGGCAGCCATTTTCCCCTGATAGCATTTACAGTGTGGGGAACCCAAATGCAGTTCTGTCGTGTAGCTACCGTTGTTTCCAAAATTCATTATCAACTCACTACTTCCAAGATCAGTATCTGAAAGTCAATGAACAGAGAAAAACTGGTAAAAAAAAACACCAAAACATACTGGATACAAATCAACTATGCTACGAATGTTATCATCCAGCAACATAGCAGATAAGCTAAAACTACCGCTAGCTTGGAAGTGGCTGAATGCTAATCATGCTGTTTGATGGTTTTACTTAATACATTGAGAAAAGTTTTGATTTCTAGCTGATAAAGTTAGTTTGGAACAACCAGCTAGTTAGCTTACTACTTACTAGCTTCTAAATGCTTGAATGCTAGCATTAGCTGTTGGGTGATCTAATGTGATGTTTTGCTTGAAAACTGGATAGCATTCCTTTCAGTAGCTTATCAATGGAAAAGTAGTAAAATTCTAACAATTGTCACAATTGTACCATTAATACAGGGCACAGCTGTGCCTCATAACACATATAAGGTTCTCACCCCAAGCATGATGTCAGCAGAAAAATGCTGCCATGTGATTTTGGTGAAAAATAATTACTTTGCATGAAAAGGTGCCACATCTGCACACATGGAATAGTTAGCCTTTTCTGCTTTCTTAA
This sequence comes from Notolabrus celidotus, assembly GCF_009762535.1. Taxonomy (NCBI): domain Eukaryota; kingdom Metazoa; phylum Chordata; class Actinopteri; order Labriformes; family Labridae; genus Notolabrus; species Notolabrus celidotus. The sequence continues at coordinate 14,923,552 of NC_048293.1, forward strand.
CCTCCATAAATGCAAAGAAATCATATACAATCATGCAACTCGCCTTCCATAACACCGCCCTTTAAAACTGCTTTCTTCTTAATCAACAATATATGCATTCATAGGCTGCAGAAAGATGGCGTCTCACTGGCATTGTTCTGTTCCTCTGGGACCTGACTGGTATTGCAGTGCAGTTTAAGCCATTTCAGCCACAGCTATGATCTTAATTAGCTACACCTAAAGCCCATCTCTTCCCCAGACAAGTCTAATTAAGCCCAGCGCCTTTCCCCAGCCGAGCCCCTCTGTTGGCTAAAAGGGAGCCCAGGATCTCTTGTCCAAGGATTACAACCTGGGATACATCACAAGCAATCATCTTTCCTCCACAACCCCCCAAACCCTTGGTTGCTGCCCCCACCCAAACATCCTTGTTTCATGAAAGGCACAATACTATTTCAACACTAATTTGCTGTGTGTGTATTAAACAGCCCCTTCAGCCAAGTCAAAGAGGAGAATCCCTCTTACAGGAGTCTTAATAAGTCCAGGGTTAGCGAGGCTAACCGTGTAGCAAAGAGCAGTCTTTCCTTTGTACACGGCAGCAGTCGCTCAAGCTAAACGGCTTGTTATTAGCAGATGGGGGTGTAGCTTTCCAGCATTAGCTCTAGCGAGTGTCTCTCTGAGGCTCCAACTTAGTGTGACTGCATTGAAAGGCGTGCTTTCTTAATTGGATAGTTCCCTTAACCCTGCGCGGATCTTTGATCCTTATTGTAAACTTTCATTGTTGCCCATCAGTCTTACGGCAGCTACTGCAATTGCCGGGTCTCATCTTAGCATCCTAAACTCCTTAGTGTTAGTATCAGCTCAAGCTCTTAGCGCTGGATAAGCCCTTGCTAATGTCATAATGGTGATGATTTGGCTGAGCCCTCCGGCGTTATGTCAATTCAGCCGAGGGAAGTAAGAGCCACAATTAACAGAAATTAGCTAAATGCTATTGAGTGGTTCTGCGTATTTGAGGGCAGGGCACTGACCCCAGCAACCCCACACTGTGTTGCCAATCAATTATATTTTTTTCTGCTGCAGGCCAACTTCATGATTATGAGCATCAGGCTGAATCATTCAGTCAATTATCCATGTAGCTGTTAGCGATAATCTGTGGGGCTTTTTGCCTCGTCATCATCTGGATAGATATGAGTACACACTTCTACAGACATGCCTTTTTAGCAATGAATGATGCACACTTTGGCCACTGTATCTCATGAATGGTTGGTAAGAGACTATAAGTAACTCTACATGCTATAGACCAAAGGTAAACATTCATGATTTAAAGGAAAACCAACTCAATAGTGAAATATCTATAGCAGTAGAACAGCTGTGGAAGGTGGCTACACTCAAAGTTAAAACAGCTGAAATTACTCGCTGCGCTTTTACTTTGAAGTTCCTTAACAGACTGGTGGGTCAGACCTCCTGAGGAGAGAGAAAGACTCAATTCATCAGAGTGCAATAGAAGTGAAAGTAGAAAACGCTTCATGTCCGATCACTGGAGGCAGGGGGGGGTCTGAGGAAGAGCGAGTGTGTGTGTCTGCAGCAGGAAAGATGTAGCAGAGCAAAGCTGTGGAGTGTGTGGGGATCTCCTGCGAGGAGGCCAGCCCTGGGTGGTTCTCACTGAAAGCCTATTTGTGGATGAAAGTGCGGCAGCCCTGGGGTCCACTCGCACAGAGAGACGAGGCCAGTGATTAAGGGGGCGTGAGGGCAGGACGGCCCTTTAATTTGGGGGCTGCGGAGAGAGAAAGGGGGGGCCGGCGCTGGTGTATCTGTAGCCAGACAATGGCGATTACCTTCCTCTTTATCTGGCGGAGAGGGGGCTTTGAGAGAGCAATCTGAGGAGCGGAGGAAATGGCACGACACAGGATTAGTGGCACAACAGGACGGTAAATTAAATGTTGGAGATGAAAGAATGAGGCTCTGACATGCATCAATAGAGAGCATTTGCTGCATTCTAATAACAGCAGCCGAGGAGAAATACCTGTAGAGATTAGTGTGTGTGTTTGAGAGAGAGAGGGAGGAAGGATACACAATCATATAAATGACTTTGGTCGTCTTTTGTCATGTGACACACCTAAACAGGAAAGCAAACAGTAAGGGTGTGTTTGTGACCATGAACTTCACTCTCCTATAAAGTGTGTTAGAGAGAAACGGTGCTAGCAGGTCAGAACTGCACAAACACACTGAATCTATTAATCTGACTGCATTTGAGCCCAAAAGGTTTATTGTATAATCCACAGAGCAGTACCTGAACATGGTGGGATTTAAGTTCCAGTAATGCACAGCCATCAATTCGTGAAAGGTGTTGATCGGTTGCAATTTTCTTTTTTTCCACAATGATATCTAACAGGTTCTATACGGACCTTTTGAAGCAAAATTGGGAGAAAAAGTAAGCAGCGTAAAAGCAACAACCTTCAGTATTTGAAATAATTGGTAAATGCTGAGGTGCAAAAAACTGCAGTTCTTGGAGTGTCCACTTCAGGCTGGGTCCAAAACATAGACTGTGTTAAACATGGATGTAGTCTCAGCCACTTAACTATTGGTTTCTGAATTGCCCTTTTGAAGCCAAACTATGGCAGTCACCATTTTGGAAATGCTGACTCCATCCAACTTTCAATCAATATAGTTGTAGAAGCAGGCATAGGTGGAGTGAAGGCAAAGCACTATAATGCACATGTATGTCTGTCAATTCAGCCATGATCAGATTATTATGTAAATCTATGCATAACTCTTAGTTTTAATTTCTTAAAAACCGATGAGTTGTAAGAAAGCTCAAATATTTAAATAACATTAAGCCTTGGAGTTACAGGGCTTGGTTACTTTGACTAACCGGTGGTACCTGCTTGCACCCCGATAGACGTCAATACCATGAATTGAGTCACTGACCTTAACCTCTCGACTATGTTTGTGTTGTTGATGGGATTTTTAATCTAGAAATTGGACAAATATTATGACTTTCTGTGTAATTTTTTGCACTATGACTGTCTTAAAAGTTTGTACCAAGCTTATTGTGAGTGATTACTGGATTGATCTTAATGCACTAAGTAGCAGATGTGCTATTCTTGCCATACTAGGCTTATTTGCTGTTAATGTTATTTATCTTACACTGATTTATTTGTCAGCCAGAGTGAAGATTCAGGACTTTTGTTGGCTTTCCCTGGTTAAAATATAGCAGACAGTATTGATGAAAAGAAATCATTTAAATAATTTGCAGAGTGAATTATTCAAATTATTATATCTAGTTATTCTTATGTTACATGTTATGCTTTGGTCACAAGCTGCTCTCTCACCAAGAAATTTGTTCTTCAAGCTAGCTTAGCTTCAATAGTCTTTAGTAACTGTCACATATGACATGAGGGTAAACTAGCTCATTTACAACATAATGAATTAACCAGAGGTGTTACATTTTTAGCTTTTAAAATGTAGTGTTTGCCAACCCCTCTACTCCCAATATGGTCACTTTTGAAAACATCAGCTGCCTATCAGAGCTTAAGTCTTTATTTTCATGGTTGAGAAACCCATGAGTGACGTCATGGCAGATAAACCCATTATTTATACAGTCAACTGTGGAGTGCAATGTTGGTATGTAAATAAATAAACAAAGATAAAAAAGGGCAAACAAGCTGTGAGAGCTGTTCAAAAGCAGTAACATTGTTTGTTATTCATAAACCATGGCTGGTAATCCTTGGTTTCATTAATTTATCTGTTTCCTTCATCAAGCTAGCTAATTTGAACATCTTCCAGTCTTGCTGAATGCAGAGCAGTTTGCCTCATTTGTGTTTACTTCAGACCATATGTCCTAGAATCACGGGGCTCCCATATCTTCCAAGTGGTCAAATAAATGACCCAGATGACATTATATTTAGGATATTATACAGTGTAACCGCAAGCTATAATTCATTCAGAAGTCCACATCCAATGCCTAAAAATCTGAAAGACATGCAGCAGCCTTGCCGCAGCCTCATTTGAATATGAGTATGTGAGTGTGGGTATATCATTATGAGGCTGGCACCTATCAATACAAATATTGCACTGAAAAGACCCACAACACCTCCAGAAGCATCATCAAGTCCCAGTCAACTCCCACATGGCACCAAACACGGCTAAAGTCTCCTACGCAGCACTTCACCTCCTCTCATTAAACATGAAAAATTATTCTCCTGAACATAACAGCTCAAATGATTTACTGACTCTTAAAACATGAGTGGTTTGAAGGTGAGCACAAACAAATCAATTATTCAAAGTTCTAGTGAAAGTTTTCACCTCTTTGTTAGAAAGTTTACAAACAAAAAAATATTCCAGTCATCATTAATGATAAATTAACAATCACAATAATTCTCATCAGCTCTCAGTGTTGTGACAGACAGGTATTAAAGATAAAAAGCAGTAACATAAACAGAAAGAGAGAGAGAGACAGTAGAAACAACTCCTCGCTGGTGCATCAGACATCAGCAAGAGCAGGTCCTGAACGCAGGCGGAAATGATTCAATCAAAGAGTAGCTTTATCTAGGTTATTACTACACTGAAACAGGATGATGAAGAGGAGGCTTGCCTTAATCTCAGCCACAATAGAAGGGAACAAAGGCGTACTTACAAGCACTATCAGCCACAAATATCAAATCAGCTCGAGCTGCACCTAATCCTGCCAGACAGCATTGTTGATTCAGTGAACCTGCGGTCAGAGACATACACAGCCATATGTGCAGACACACACTTACTCCACACACACACACACACACACACACACACACACATATGGATATTCGAAATGGATAATCACACATGTTGGAAGTTTACCTTCAGCTAAAATGTATCTTCTGCCATTTTTTCCTGCTCTGTTCTAAGCCCTAAAAAAAAAGGAAAGATTTATTTTTTGTTCTTTTATAAATTGTATTTATTTATTTTTTTTAAATGTAATTTGCATAATAAGATGATACAGACCACCTCCTTAGGAGTAAGTACGATGAATGCACTTACTTTTCAAGAGCTGCTGATGCGTATTTGCTCTATGGCACATCACTGACCCTCCAAGAGTTTTGGAATGCTGCTGCACTCTACAGGTAACTTTAACTCAAAGAGTGTCGGACTTTAGAAAAAACAGCTACATCTCACACTACAAAGAATTCTTAATTTATATAAAGTAGAACACATTATTTAATCTAATACTAACAAAACCCCAGATATGATACAATACGATTTAATACAATACGATACGCTAGATACTGTACGATACAATACGCCAGATGCACTAGGGTACCATACGATACCATACCATACGCAAGATACCATACCATATTATACTATAAAATACCAAACAATACCATAACCCAGATATGAGAGTAATTGATATGATATGATACGATACTCCAGATACGATATGATACGCCAGATACCATACCATACTATACTATAAAATACAAAACAATACCCTACCATACCATAAGCCAGATATGAGAGTATTTGATATTATATGATACTATAGGATACACCAGATATAATAGGATACGTCAGATAGGATATGATACGCCAGATACCATACTATACGCAAGATACTTTACCATACCATATGCCAGAAACAATAGGATTTGATATGATATAAAATGTTACAATGTTATAATGTCATTTAGCAGACGCTTTTATCCAAAGCGACGTACATACGAGAACAAGAACAACACAAGCAAAGATCTAGACAAGAGGAAACAAGATCAGTAAGAGTAACAAAGTGCTTCAAGTCAATTTGGGTGCAGGTACTGCCAAGCAGTGTAAAGGCAATGCACAAAAATAAGTAAGGAATTTTTTTTTTTTTTTCCCGAAATAAGGAACATCTACAGTGAAGCAACCAACCAATTTAAGACCTTCCATTATCATCATCAACAATTAACATCACCACAATAATGACCAAAGTACCAAGTGCTGGGTCCCTCAAGAGCTGAACACAGATTCCCAGAGTAGAGCAGGACAGTGCGAGTCAATCGTAGCTGGAAGACATGATCTGCCACTGGGGACAACAGTGGAGAACAGTCTAGCTAAGTGCATAGTGCTTCCTAAAGAGCTGGGTCTTTAGCTGTCTTTTGAAAGCAGAGAGGGACTCTGCAGATCGAATGGAGTTGGCCAATTCATTCCACCGTTTAGGGGCAACAGAAGAGAAGAGTCGAGCTAGTGATTTTGATACAATACGCCAAATACGGTAGGATACGTCAGATACCATACAATACGCCAGGTACAATACGATACACCAGATACCATACCATACTATAAAATATGAAAGAATACCATACCATACCATACCTTACGCCAGATATGATAGTATTTGATATGACATGATACCACAGCCAGATACCATACAATACGATATGATACGCCAGATACCGTACCATATTATACAATATGAAACAATACCATACCATACCATAGGACACAGTTGATGCAATACATTAAAGTATGGTCCAATATGCTCTGATACAGTTAGATACAATACTGGTAATGAGGTACGGTGTGATATATTACCATACAACCCGGTACGACAGAACGATTCTGTACTACAGTATGATACTCATATTGTCATACGATGAGACATGGTATGAAGATACAAATGACAATCATAAGCGACGTGTACGGCACAGTTTTGCACATGTTCCACATTTTAGACAACAATGATGAAAAGTGAAAAAAGAACAAGAACACTAAGAAGCTATTTCAGAATCTCTACAGCCTCAACGAACATTTAACATTTAGAATAAGATAGGCACAAACAAGTTTTAAAACTGTTGAGTTTGCAGTGAGGTATCTTGCTCGTACCTGGTTAAAATGATGAGCACTTCAGGGCGTAACTGTGAAATACAAAACTGTCGTCCTCAGGTCAAATGGTTCAAGTATAACCGACACCTCTGTCATAGGAGAGTGTGTCAAATGTTTAACTTCTGCTTCACTCCATACTACCCCCCCTACAGTGTATGTATGACACCCTTTGTGACCTCTGACCTTCTCCACTCCCCTGTCCTCAGGGTCCTGTCCACACTAACAGCAGAGGTAATGGGAATGTCCTTGTTCGGGATGGCACTTGGCAGGAGGAAAAGGACACTGGCAACTTCATTATCCAACAATAACAGGCTAATTATTGTGTTTGTTAGCAACAAATCAGAGCACAACAGACTGCATGTCCCTGTCCTGTTTTGAGCATCTTAATTACTTACCCCCCCCCCCCCCCCCACACACACACACACACGCACACACACACGCACCCCTCTGTTGCCACTGCTGCTGTTGTTATTTAGCATATAAAAGGCAACAGCTAATTGTCTGGACTATAAATATTCGGCATGCAATTAGCGTCCTGGCCTGCCTCTGCGTTGTGTTATCACCTCGCTGTTTGGTACGTGGCACAGACCGCACACTCAATTCTCTGTATCTAATGGGAGTTTGATAGCAGCACAGAACCTTTGTTTCTTAGAACAAATGAGAGCCAACGCTTCCCTGCCGTCCTGCCCCTTCATTTGGCTTTGAGGAAAAAACACATCGATGGCTTCACATGAGGGAAGGTGCAGCAGAAGGTTAATGCCTCAAAGATTATACCTGTTTAAGGTGTGCTACTGAAGGCAGGGCAAATATGTATATCTTATGAGTCGGGGCTTTTAGAGTATGCTTCAAAATATCAAAATACAAAGTTAAAAAGGTCAACATGAAACTTTTTTAAAGAATGTTGAAAAGGTAACACAAGGTCATGTTTCAGCAGTAATGAAGTGATCCGCTACTTATGACGAAGACAACTCTTTAGTTTTCTAAGAAAATAAAAGAACAGGTAGATCTTTATTTAAGTAGCATGAACAAAAGTCTGTCTGCTACTAAGCATGGCAACAAAATTTAAGTTAAGACAGATGACTAAAAGTTAGTTCTGCTTTTGTGAGTGAAATACTAGAAAGGAAATATTTTCCACCAGCCTCAGGGAAAGAGCAAAAGCGTGAGAGGCACAAGGAGGGGCCGAAGAAAAGAGGAGTGGAAACACCGAGGTATGCAGCCGCTCTCCTCCGCCTTACCAAAAATCAAAGAAAGAAGAAGAGGCAGAGGAGAGGTGCATGAGAGAGACAGCGGGTAAGAGAGCCTTCACGGATGATTGCAGCCCAGTTTGAGCCGCTAAAGTGCAGACGTGAACTTCTTTCATCTTCCTTCTGGGTCAGTGTCCATGGAAGGAAGGGTCCTGTCATCCTGCTCGCACTTCCCCACAACTCAAGATTCCCACCCAACAGAGCCGTGGCACCCTGTGAATGCACAGCAAACACAGCAGGAGATGCATCACCCCCAAGACTGAGAGAGGAGCTATGGGCAGCAGAGACTTAAGGTGTCACATGGCTTGAAGCAGGGTTTTTCTCCCTCCATTAAAGAAGTTCACTTTAGGACAAGCCAAAACGTAGAGGAGGTTCACCGTGAGCCAAAAAGATTTGATGATTTTAGGAAGCATGTGGTTTGAAAAGGAAGACAAAAGCACAACCAGCTATGTAGCTTTTGCATATAATGAGTGGAAAAAAAGTGGTGATGGGTAAAAACACAAAAGAAAACTCTTGAGACCACTACCCTCCAAAGTGGGGGAACCAAACATGATTAAAGAAACACAGAATACAGCAGGTGGAGATTTAAAGGCTGAGAATGAGTCTGACTGACCCTGGTCTGTGTATAGAGGCTGACTGGAGCCTGGAGGCTCGTTAGAGGAGAGACCCTGAGGGCTCCTAATTGGGCCGGCAGTCTGAGAGAGACACAGAAAAAGGGGAGTCAGTCTCAAGTTCTGGGTTTGGAGAAGGGGGGGAAAGATGGAGGGTAGTGGGAGTTGATGGTGAAGGAGGCTTTTCCAAGTCACATGAAAGTTTGTGGGGATGAATGTGCCATAATTAGATTAATAAGTAGCTTAATTTATCGCAGCGGAGGATATCAGCGGCTCCACATTAGAGGCAGGCCCAGAAGATTAGCCTCGATCGGCGTTTCCAAAACACGATTAGCCCCCCGGCACAAAGACCGAGCTCTTTCACAGGTTCCTACCACCACAAGGGCCAGGATTAGAGCAACGTGTTGAATAATCAGCAGTGCCCCTGCATGCTCCGCTCAAGTCTGCACCGCAACCAGGGGTGCACTGCAACCCTGTGCCCCCTCCCTGTCCTGTTCACAACACTTATCAATTAGACCATTACAGGGCCAATTCAAGTCAAGAACAGCCATGCTGACACTAGTATCACTTGTACCACCCAGGTTCAGATGCACACCTTCCTTTTTTTGCCTCTTTATCCCCCTGCATCACCAATAATTTTAAGAAAACCAAAGCATGGCAGCATTCACAGGTTGCCCAAAAGTCAAGCCCAGTCAATTAGCATCTTCTTGCATGTACGGCCACTAAGTCATTTGGATATCCCAAGAGCCCCCGGGGACAGGCAGCTTCAAGGCTAATTGATTGTCCCTCCAATCTCCTCCAGAATGCCAATAAAGACCTCAGCATATGTTCGCTCCAGCCCCGGCCATCAGCCACATGCACCATGAATGCAGCGCTCTTACTAAGCTTTAGATCCCTTGATCCTCTACATCCTTCACATCCGGACTCTTGTTCGAAAAAAGAAAAAAAATAGTGATTGGGAAAAAAAATCGACGGGCCTCAAGCCAAGATCTTTGCACAGTAGTCTTTTCTGTGGTAGAGAGGTTGCAGCTGTTAGTTATCTCCTCGTAGGGTACTTCAGCAATATCTCTTTGGTTTGTTAAACAAGCAAATGAGAGAAAGGCCCTCATGAAGACATCTTATTGGACACTTGACTCATCGTTTTTTGTAGTTCTTTAGCTGATTGCAAAGGAAAAGGAGTGGGTAAGCATCTCAGGTGCATACTGCAACAAACAGCACCACAGGAGACCATTTACAGCATCTAATACCACTTCTCCTGCAGATCAGCTGCACTTCACGTTGAGAATAATATTAATGTTATAAATAAACCAAACTCCAGCAGAATTTAATGCAGCACTAACAAGAGGCTTGTTTTTGGGACCACTGGTGCAAATCTTGAGTGAGTAGATCTGCCATCATAAATATGGACCCTCTCCCTATCAGCATGTTTATAAATCTCACAGTTGTCACCACCTCGTCAGGGACATGAGTCCTGTTTACCCTTGAAAAGCCAGCAACTTTTAACATTTCCCGCTGCTGTGCCGCCACTGCAGGCCAATTATCCTGTGTGACTATGCAGCGCCACGCGTTGGTGATAATGTGCGCAGAGTCAACATGTCCGACAGACCGAGCTCGCTGGCAGGAGTCGCCCTCAGAGAGCCCTGATGCACCCTGGAATACAGGTCACTGCAGCAGGGCTCACCTATGTTAGCTTACCTGGAGGATTCTGTGTGTGTGTGTGTCAGTGTGTGGAGATCTGAGGGTGAAGCTTCTACACTGTGTGGAGACCATTTAATGGGATTCATGCTTCCAAGAAAGAACATGTTATTTCGACTGTTTGCAACGACACATAGATCTTTGAAGCGATGGTACTTCACATCAATAATCAAATTTAAAATACCCCCTTTGTACTTGATCTTTAATAAACTTCATATGGATATTTCGTAATGTTAGCTGCTGCGTTTACTCAGTTATAATGAGCACTGTTAATTTGACTTAACTTAGAAATTAAAAGCCTTCGACATCATTATTAAACCAAGATTACTCTTCTGCTTTACATTTTTTAGGATAAGGCTCTCAACATATTCTTAGTTTATATCTCCATGTATTTAATAAAAAAGTGAAAAAAATCCACATGTGCTGTTTATTTTCATTTCACCTGAATTTCAACACGATTAAAGCAAGAACAAAAAAAATACATTTCTGTAAATAATAGTCTTTGTTAAAAGTGCACTCCAGAGTCAGCAGTTTCTTATCCCTTATTGCACTTTAACTAAACCTTTAATACTCGAAAGCTCCTCATTCCACTCTTTTCTATGAGTCAGTGCTTTAAGCAGAAATCAAGCTTAGTTTGACTTTTTAAATGAGAAAATTGACCTCTGAAATCCCTCAGTGGCATCAGATTGTTCAATTTTAAGGGTTGGCTGGAGTTAAGGAGACATCTTACTCGGGCGGAGTTACAAAGTAAAAAGCAGTTTAGATTTAGACCCCACTGAAACAATGTCAGAAACTTTTACATTCTACTTTAAAGCTCCTGTAAGGAATTTTCTGTTTGTGTCAATTTTGGCGCCCCTTGAGGACAAAGTGGTCTCCTTGATCTCTTTGCTGATCTTATCCTTTGCAAGTAGGAAGTGTTTGGATGAAAAACCTCATCCTGTTCTCTTTGAATGATCAAATGGGTAACTCACTTAGAAGGAACAATATAGGAAGTTTTAAAATAAGGTATTTTCTTCAGTGTGCTGTCAATCATTTGGTCTGGCATCTGCCCCCTCACAGCGGTTACAGACATATACATTCAACCAGTTGTGAATGGTCTTGTTGGATTTTTGGGTCACAGAGGCGTCACTGTTAATATCAGTGTTTCATACCCAGCTAAAAACTCCTCACAGAAGCTTTAAGTGGGACCAAAAAGGGGTGAACAACACTTGGATGGATATGGTTGGTATCTAAAGTCAGCATTGATCATGTCCCGGACCATGATTGTCTCTGTTGCCAGCTTCCCCAGCGGTCAGCCAGCTCTCTCCAAAAGCTCACCCTGCATCACAGCCCAGCTCTTTCTCTGCACTCTGCTTGTTAGATAGCAGCTGTTACACTCTTTCCCAATGAAGCAATGTCTGTTGCCGAACAAACGAGGGAAAAACAAACAAACCCCGGGCTCGATCAGGGCCGTGTGCATGCGTGCGGCGTGTTGCGTTCCCTGCTCCGCTCCGCTAGCTACCCCGGCAGCTAGCCTTCGCCGTGCACCAAATTAGAAAGCCTCGCCATCAGGCAGACAGCTGGCAGCCTTCCCCCGGGGATGCCAATTAAGTTTGTAAATCATTTAGACAACAAAACTGTACAAGAGAAACAACACCCCACAGAGGCGAACGTCCCCGCAACTCCCAGCAGCCCCTTACCGTGACCTCTGCTGCTCCCCCCCATCTGCAGCAGCCTCAGGAAACACCACCTCTGAGCGTACGCAAGCCCCAGAGATCAGCAAATATGCTCAGAGAAATGCATGAATAGCAAATCAAAGCCATTGATTTTGTCATGCTAATGTGTTGTTATAGCAAATTAAGATGTGATGTTTTATTAATAAGTTGGCGCTCACTCCGTTAGAAAGATTGGCAGCAAATTCTTCCCCTAAACAGTCATGTTTGAACAAACAGCTCCACGGGACTGAACTTCTGATCGCTTATTTTGACGGAAGAGCACATGAACACCTGAAACTCTCCATCGATGTCTTCTTATGCCACACACAGCGCTGCAAAAAACAAACTATGAAGGACAAACTTCAGCAACACGTAAGATCAAGTGTCCTAAACTGTAACCTGAGTTTTTGGCCTTTGGGGGGGAAAAGCTTGGTAGGGATTAGAATAATGCCTAAGTAGCTTTCTGAAAATTGAACCCTTGAGTGGGAAAGGAATATGTCGGCCTTAGGCGAGAGTGTGACCCACGCTCTCCTGCTGAATACTCGCGCTCAGACTCGCTCTCAGAGGCATCCCACTCCACAGTTGTTCCAGCGTGACACACCAAGATGTGACAGACAGAGTGACAGCGCGAGTAACTAATTGAGACAGGATGCAGAAAAAAATCCTCTGAGCTCTAAGTAAATGGAAGTGGGAGAATGCCCTCGTCCCCCAGCACCCCCCTGTGCACACACACGCACACACACACACACACACACACACACACATACATACATACATAGACTCTTTAACAGGGAAAGCACTATCCCTGCTCAGGGCATCTCTACCGGTGTTAATTAGCTGAGCGATGATTCATACGGGAGCTAAATTAAGTTGTTTAAAGTAATCAGTGTTTTCTTTGATAGATTGTGTCAATAAATTCTGAATTCCTTTAAGACACACTGTAACAGTGAGAGAGGAGAGGTGATGGAGCTGAAAGACTTCAAATCAAGAAACACAGCTGGGAAGAATGTAGTCTGTAAAACGTTCCACACAGGCCTCGTTTTTCACTCGAGACAGAGATTATATTTGATCTTTTACATCTGGACCAAACGTCCTCTTCCACTGTCCCCTCTCTGACAAACTCTCACTCATCAATGTTCACAGTAGTACAGTACATGAGGCTGACTCTTGGCACTGTCTGCTGCAAGCTGCTATCAAGATACACATTTATTCAAAGTACATAACAAATCTTCCTTGAATTAATGCAAGATCAATATTTAGTCTTAAGAAATGTTGTAAAGTTTATTCTGACATCACATCACATCACTCCATTTTTTAAAACTATATTCTATCAACCAATGAACACATCTTGAAAGCATCTGTAATTGCAGCTAATTGTACTTAAATTCACATAATACATTATTTTTGTTGTAGTCCATGTATTAGAAGCTTGAGGCCAACTTCAGGGCAAAAACAGATGGTCTTTCTGACGGCAAAGAAGGCACTAAAAGACGTCTGAATAGAGTGTATTTAAACTTCATATTTAGTTTGGAGTTTCTTGAAATTTGCTAAATTACGTGGTAGTGTTGGTCCGTCTGTAGCGGCTCATAGTAAAGCTTCCAAGTCAGTTCTCTGGCTGGTTTCTCAAAAAAGCTAACTGCCATCCTCTATAGGTAATACACTTAGTTTTGACAAGTACCTCATTGAAAACCTACTTAAAAAAAACTAATTTTACTTTTAAACCATTACTGGAATTGAAAAATACAATCAAACCATATCATCCGAACCAAATACCTTATAAATCTACATCCTAAAGCCAACAGTTACCTATATAAACCATTAGTGACTTTAGCATTCATTTAGAGACTGTTTCTGGTTATTACCTGCATTATAGTTTTCTGGTGTTTTAATGGCATGCTGCCATGCCACCTGCTGTGTTGACACCCTAATAACCCAGAACACATGAACTGCAAGACCCTTGAACGCTCTATAGAGCTGCAGAGATGGGTAAATGGCCTATAGTGATGAAAATACTGATCATTATAGGAGCTGTGTGTTTAATTGTATGCATCAAACAACAAAGGACAACTAAAGATGTTTTTTTATACACTCATTTTTCTTTCTCTGACTACAATAAAGATAATTAGTCAACTTCAACCCCTAAATGTCACTCTATTAGCTCTCTATGACCAGCAGCCTGATGTGCACATTCTCACACTTGAAGCTACTTGTGGCATTTAAACAGCTTAAGTTGACCCCATCTGCTCGATGAAATGGGTACATCATAAGTGGAATGGAGCATCAGCCACTGGAGGCAGTGCAGCACAAAGCCTCAAAATATAACTTTCCAGTGTTTCTGCTCTCTTGTAAATCAAGAGCAGCAATCAGAAGATTAAACTGGTTCCATTGTCAGCGCCTCTGTGCCTGATTCCCTCCTCTTCCTCTGTCTCATCATCGCCGCTATCAGATGACCTCTCCCCTCCACCGATGGCACCAGAGCAGACACTGACAGCTTCATAATTCTCCAGACAAACCGCTCGGTAAATGATCACTTTGCCCCCTGTGTTAGCTGCCGGAGTAGACTGTGTGCTCCATCTAGATATACTTTTGTTCAGAAATGAAAGCTGGTAATTTAAATACAAGCACTGTAAATGCACAGACAGCTAATGGAGTTCCATTTAAGAGAGGCCTTTTCCTATTTGGGGCTTTTAATATCTAATCTCAGTCTATTGTCAGGATGGTCAGGGTGTCTAATCACTCTTAACCTTGCATCAGTGCCATAACCCCCTTCTTTTTGCTTGCCCTCAACAATTTAACATCATTTTAACATAATAACACGACTTTTAGCATCCTAGAGCCTGCACCTTCTACCAGAATCACCACAACTAATGGGATCTAATCTATATAATAAGGGACATTAATATATATGCAAATCAGCTGAGGCTGCATCTCTCATGGGGGAGATAGACCCAGTTGGCATACACTTGTATCATTTCTGTCACACGTGTCACTTAGTTGTTAATTACTGTTAACATTCCTAAAATGCAAATATGTAGTTCTGCAAACATGGCAGCACATGTATCCTTAAGTAATAATGTTCTGGGAAGGAGAAAAAAAACCCCCCCTTCCCCCTCTAAGGTCCAGCAGCGTGGAGAGAATTTGTGCCATTGGGGGGTTTAGGGCTGCAGGTCGGCTGTTCAAAGCCACTCTGTGCATTGTTGGGTAGTAGGGGATTAGGTCTCTCCAGGCTGCAGAATTTGCTTTCTAATTAAAAGGGATAAGATGTAGAAAAATAGTGAGGGGCATTACTACTGTAGAAAAGAACGGGAGGGGGGAGGTTGGAAAGGAGAAATGCTGAAAAGAGGGGATAGAAGTTTGTAGTGTCACCACTGGCGTTTGATCACCAGATGAAGCAAGAGTTACCAACCTCTTGTTCTGACTCGCACTGCCCATTTTTTCTCTGCGTGCTCCTTCTCCAGCCTCCATGTAATTAACTTGCCTCACACTGATGCACTTTGAACCTAAAACTGAGACGAATTCCACAAACTTCAGTTACATGATGGCGGTAAACAGAAAGCACATTGATCCATTGTTTTAGTGCCAGTCTTTTTGCTCACGACATTTAAACCTTATGAGGGATAATTAAACACTGTAAAGCACATTAGCATGTGACTCACCATAGGATATACAATTGATTAGTGGAACGTAAATCATTGTTTTCAGTATAAGCAATTTAGCATTGTTTCTTTTGTTATGAAATCTGCAAATAACATAAAAGCAAGGAGTTTTTAGACATAATGAAACAGACTGAAATGAATACTAATGCCTCTATGTGACCTTAAAAACAAAACAAGACCACAAGCAACTAGACTGACTATTTCTATATAGTTATTTTCTGCACCTGTAACCCCTGCCATTAAGTAATTGCAGAAACTGTCTTAATATACTGCTTTGGAAGAGGTTCAATTTTAATGATTTAACAGATTTTCTACATTTATACAATTTACAACTTCTATTCCTTTTTATTACACCAATGCGTTCGATATTTGTTCCTGATTGGTCAATACTCCATACTGTTATTTCTCGATAGTATAACGATGCTGTGGGTAAGGTTTTAATCACAGACTACAGCAAGACAATCATAATCATAACAATCCACAGGATGAAGTCTAGTTAATTGTGCAGTTTTGTTTACCGTGGGAAAATAGACAAGATATGTAAACTGCAAAGAAATGGCAGGAAAGGTCAAAGTCACAAATACTCAAGGCAAGATCCCTGTAATGCTGGAGGGAATTGGCTGCGAAGTGAATATGAATGATTGATTTTTTTCTCTCAAATTGTACTCATTTTTAGAGGTAAAGAATTGCACTTTAAATGACACTACTGTTTATTGAAATTAATAGTTAGTTTTGAGATTGGTTTAACACACAAGTCATCTTATGGACATGTTTGTTTAGTGCTACCTAAGTTAGAGCAAGTTACAGTTAGTAACAACTCAAACCACTGCTACTGTAATATGCCAGTTAGAAATCAATAAGATGATAAAGAATAACACAACACTCATGGTTATGATTTTTCTGCATTAGGAGTTATTTTATTGTGACGCTTAGAGGACAGTATTACTTGTAATGGAGTGGTACTGATAGATTAAAACTCAAAGACAAGGACTACTGAGCTGAAGTGAAGTGGTAAGGATCTCCAGAATACTAAAACTCTTGTTTTGGGCCACTTATCTGTATAATACCAAATCCATGGGGGCTGGTCAGAGACTCAGCATGCGTTTTTCTTTAACTCTTTACTGGAGTGTCCATCCCTCCGTCTTTCAGAAGGCTGCTGTTTTGTTACCTCGTCCTCCAGTGGGGGTCCGGCTCTCCCCAGGCACCTTACAAACGAAGCCTGACTTCTAAGAACACAGTCAGGCTTGCTTATTTTCCCCTGAGCCCTGGGAGGTTAACGATATGCCAACGACATGCCGGTGGAGAACGAGACCTCTGCCTTGCTCGCCTCCTCCTCAGCCAAACCCCCCTCACCGGGACATATGCACTGGGGTTTTGTGTTTGTTCTGCACCAGGACAAACCCCTGTAAAACCTCCAAACTCCATCTCAAACAGAGCTCATTTCTCAGTTGTGTCTGGTTGTGGAATCACCCCCCCCTCCACACACCAACACAACCACCACCTCCTCTATTTTTACCAAGCTCCATGAAGCTCTCACCTTTTACTCCCAGGCAATCCGATCCTATTTGGAGTGTGTGACGAGGGCCATTCTCCATCACCTCACTGATCAAGAGCCCCCCTGTAAAGCGGGCCCAGGGATGAGCAGGTACAGATTTGGGGAGAAGAGGGAGTGGGGCATGTAGTGAAAGAATCTGCAGTGAGCCAAGGAGAAGATTAAACGGCGGCTAACCATCAGGACTCCCTCTAAAACCGCCCTCCCTCTTCTACTCCACTAGTGTCCTGAGGGGGGAGCTCCAGGGGGAGGGAGGGAGGGGAGGGAGAAAGCAAGGGGAGGCTGGTGGCACAGTGGCGGCTGAGCCATCTTGTCATCATAGCAGGACAAGCACATTGAACCGTGTCCTCTGTACCCTCCCATCTTATTCCAGACACTGTATCGCCTTCCACTGAAATCCATCAAAACCCCTCACTCGCCCCATGCCCCCCTTGTTGGAGGACTTCTCTCCACTGGTGTCTTTTCTTATTTAAAGGGCAGAGATGAGTCCAGGGCTCTGCAGTCTTTCCAGGCGTCCAAATTAATTTGCGTCTGGGCAGCAACATAAGCAGCACGGGGCTATTTGATGAGAGTGTAGGGCAATGACATGCACTGGCAGTCATGCCTTGATCTCTTGCTTTCTTTCCTTGTCACTTTCCACCTCACCTTAGTGCCAGACTCATGCCAGCCTGGTCCACATGGGTGGCACACACACCAAACCCTGTGTTTAGAGGAGGAAAAATAAGTGGTTCGACTTCAAACCTCTGCTCAAGGGATTGTGGTTTTGTGCCCAAGTATCAAATACCCTTCTTAATGCAATCTGAAATTACCAAAACACTAAAACCACTAGCATCCCAAAGTTACAAAAAAAAGCCTCATAACTGTATTGTCCTCAAAATGAGGATGGACTGCTACGAGCAATTTCCGAAAATCCCTCAGGCTAATTTTCTGATCAATACCTCAAGAACAGATCAATTTCATAATAACAAACACACTAAGGACATCTACAAAACAGCATTCCTTTAGTTTGATAAATGGACGTCAAAGTGAACTTAATGCAATTTGACATGCATTTGAAGTTGTGATCCAAAAAGAGGGCCCACAGTTAATGCCTAATTAGCGTCCCTAAATAATAAAGCAACTTAGACTAATAATTATTGCGTGTAGCCATTCTACCAGTTGCACTGACAATTAACCTTCCTCAACTGGTGAGTCGCAATTTGAGTAAATCCTGTTATCAGCAAATATAACACATGGCGTACACACACTCACACATACACGTTTCAAACGGCACTCAAGGAAATCTATGCAGTGTTTACGGTCGGGAAGCAGAACAACAAAACAAACAGCAGATATCCACTTTCAGTAAACACCACCCAGCCACTTATACTGTATCTCAGCAGTGGCTTAGAGTGGGTGGGGAATCAAGTTTAGGTGGCTGCTGTGAATGTCATTGAACTACTTGTGTTTACGCAGGCTTAATATTGCCATGACAAGGTCTCATTAAATATAAAACGAACGCTTCAAAATGTATCAGGTCAATTCTGCCTGAGGCGCTCGTTTCAGAAAATGCTGCCAAGAAATCAACAGTTTAAAAAAATGTAGAGCCTAAAGAGAGGTGGAGGAATTAAAGTAACAGCACGGTGGCGAAGAACGTCACAAAACAATATGTGGTTGTCTTTGCTGACCACTCTTCAAATTATAAATGCAGTCCAAGTCTGTGATATGAGATCACTGGAGCCAGAAACATGATTACCCCCAGACAAAATAAAGGTGGAAAGATTCAGGAGTGAGCACTCTCCCAAAATGTCTCTCCCTCATCCCAATTTGGCAGCACTTGGCCTGTTGCCCACTCACATTGTGTGGACGGCCCTGCCACTGTTGCCATGGGGATGTGTGGACCTGTGCAGGGCCCTGAAGGCAAAACGGCCTGGTGGTTGAGGTGGGGGTTATCATCAGCAGCAGACTCTGCTGGGCCCCCATCCAGAGGCCTGGGTGCAGCAGAAGAGGTACCCCCCCCCCCTACACAACTCCGCTGGGCCTCTCTCCCAGTGGGTGCTGCTGCTGTTTCGAGGCTCTGGGAGGGGACTCAGTAGTGTAGGGCTCTGGCTTGTCCACTGGGGGTCGGCTGCCTGACTCCCATAAGCCCGGGCCAGACGGGGTGGGCTGGGGTGGGGAGGAGGGGGCCAGGCAAGGCTAGCTGGACGGCGGCCCAGTGCGGTGACTGCCTGTCTGCCCAGGCGCTGGGCCACGCTGCCACTCCTCCCTGGGCTCGTGCCCCTGCACTTGGATTTCAAAGGGATGTGATGGGGGGTGTAGGGGGTGTGTGTGTGTGTGGGGGGGGACTGGCTTCCCCTCTTCGTTTGCAGGGTCCCTACCCCACCAATTTCTCCAAAGCCCCCCTCCTCAAACGACCCTCTTTTCCAGCCCCCAAATGCCCCTCGAACAGCTTTTCTGTTTCAGCCATGAACCCGGGCTCCCTCTCACACTGTGCCATTCCCACCACTGCTGCCTCAAATTTGGGTGGAGAGGAGGGGGGAGGTTGTGCTGCTACACTGCACCCATCTGCCCCATGTCTTTCCATGCTGTGGACCATGATGCTGCAGCATGGCTCTCTGGGCGCCGTAAAGACTTTGGCAAGTACGCCGGGCCTTCGAGCAACCCCTCCCTTTGTACTCTCCCTGTTCACCACATGCACACTGATGCACACCATCTGATTTAAAAACACAAAAACCATTGATCACGCTCATGTTATAAGACAGATGGTGGGTAATACAGATGGATGCTTCACACTAGAACTATAAAAAGTTTAAAATACACTGACTTTACTTCAAACTAACTCACTGGACACCAAACCATCTGACTAAGATCTGAGTCAGATGCGGTGCCACTGTGTCTGTGTGTCAACCAGCTCGTTCAGCAACTGGCCCATCATCAGTGAGCATCATACAAAACCAAAAATGACACTGACAGGCTGCGTTTCAATTGGCTCAGATCTCCTTTTCTCCCTCTCTCTCTCTCTCTATCTAGGTTTCTCTCTTCATCGCTCCCTGCATGGCATTTCTCTGGCAGGTTTTCTAGTAAAAATTCCTACCCTCCTGGTCTCGGCATTCCCGCAGCTAGCCTCCCTCCCTGCCCAGGCAAAGCAGAGTGGCTGGGATGGTGGGATGGTGGGATGGTGGGATGGTGGGATGGCGCTCCCCCCACGAGCTGAGCTGGTCCCGAGCTACGGCTACAACTCCAACTCACAACACATTCCTCCAGCCACTGACCAGTAGTCCCAGCAACCAGGAGAGAGGTGAAGAGAGGAGGGGATGGAAGCTTAGTGCAGGGGCTCTACATGTGCATAGTAGTGGTTTAAAATGCACATGAAATACCTCACAGGAAACAGCTTACACCAATCTATTATTTTTGTTTTTCATTTGGGGTAAAAGTTATCTGATAATCTTCAGTAATCGCTTTTCAATATATTCTCTGTAGTGTTGGTCTGTAGCAGCTCCACAAATAGTTGTTCTAGTAGTAGGGATGTTCCAAAGCAACTAACTTCCTGGTTGTTTAATTGGACATTTTAATTCCGATGAACCAACTACTTTAAAGATAAGAAAACACTCAGTAAACTGGCTAAACTGAGCTTATTTACTTATCTAACATGGCTAAACACAGGATCGCAGATTCTGTCAAACAATGTCATATTAGTTCGCAAAGTTTGGCAACCATAAGCAGAGCTAGCACCACCAGTCTTCAGTCCTACTTGCAGGTCAACGTACTGGTTATACGTCCTTCCAGTCGCATGGTTAAATGTCAGTTTGAACAGACTAGTGGGGTGGGGGTGGTTTTGATCATTTAGTCAACTGAACAGACATGTCCCTGGTTTGTAGTTTACCACATTTCTGAGTAGCTTGGTAGTAGCGTCACTGTTTTCTGAATCAAATAGCTTTACAGTAGCTGTTTAATCGATTAAGCAGTGCGTCAGGGTCCACACATACTATCTTCTCCCCACATCAGAGTCGATGCACAGAAGAGCATTAATGGTGTGAAATCAAACTGCTGATGATGACTGAATGACTCAAATGTGTCAAAAGGCCTTTTCTTTCGACCGCAGGAACCTTATCCCAGAACTAGGGACTTTACCCCTGAACTACGTGTGTTTCAACCGGAGGAACCAGGGTCTAAATTTAGTTCAGGGGTAAATAATCTCCTCCCAGTTTAGTTTTTTTATTAAGATTTCAAAATATCACTTAATATATATTTTTTTCTCCATATGTCACTGGCTTGATTTGCACAATCTACTCGGGACTTCAGCCTGTGGTCAAAACGCAGACAACAATGGGGGCACAGGAACCTTTTAGTTCAGGGGAAAGTAGTTCTGGGGGCTAAAAGACCCTGGAACTCTTTGTCAAAATGCACCTAAACACATGGATGTGTGTTTGTGGTGGACTGCTTACTTCAGAATGACTTCAGAGACTTTGCTGTCTTATCCTTGAGTTAGTGCTTGTAGTGTCAGTCATCATAAAGCAATGCAGTTGATATTCCGGGGTCAGATTAATTTATTTGAGTTATATATAACAAAGACATTAAAGTTGACATCACATCTAAAGGAGCGATCTGAAAGCCATAATATAGATGGAACTTATAATTTCAGTAAATCCATTAAAAAAAAAACAGAAAAATAGCCCTGGCTTTGACTTAAATTGGTTCACTGTAAAGAAATAACTTTTGTTTAGCTTTCTACTTTTGCCATGTTGCCGTAGCTTAGCATGCTACATTTTGCTGAAGGTAGCTTCAGTGTAATGAAGTTTAATTTAATGTAGAGTAACTTATAGCTCAGCTCACTACATTTTACAAGTAGCTTGCCCAACTTAAGTTCTCTGCAAAGGTTCAGTTGGACAAAAAAGCCTAATCAGTGGTTCCCGGTGTTCAACAAGCCGCCATTAAAAAAAAAAGGGATGGGGCACAAATCAAAGTTTGTCAGTCCAAACTTGCTCCTGTCCAGCTCAAGCAGCAGTAACACGGGAGCCGGACGGTCCCCTCCTCTGTCCACCCTCCCTACTTTTTCTCCCCCCCCAAGCCGAGCCAGGCGCTGTGTTTACTCTCCTAATTACAGGGGAGGGGCCGGCTGACAGGCGAGCCATCACAGATTCCCCACAGGCCCGGGGCTGGGAACGCCGCAAACACCCGCCACTGTCTCCCAAATGTGACGGCGGTGATGTCCAACTGTCACAGGGGAGCCTTTGCTGGCAAAACCAACGGGCCCAAAGAGAGATATTAAAGACATGAGAGGGATTGGCAGAGTTGACTCTAACAGGGGGGTACGCTTGAGAAGTCGAAGTGGGGAGCTGGGGGCATCGCCAAAGTGTCATTCAAAGCAAAGTGGGGTTTGGACAGGGCACAAACACTGGTTTACACACACACACTCTAACACACTCTCACACACACATCATTGCACTCGCTTTTATCGAACCAAGGCGGGAGAGTTACATGTAGCAGACTAGAAATCCAAGCAGTGGAGCCACCAAACCATGTGATGGAGCATGTTCGTAAAGAAAGTTAATCCTCTGGATAACATTATTCACTCTCTGTGGACTGTCTAAAACACCAGGCTGCTTTCTGACTTATATTTCTCTTATTTCAATAAAGAACCAGGCCGACAATTATTAGCTTTGTTAACACAACCACTCAGATTGGTTGAAAAGGGACATAGTTATTCAAAGGCCTCTCACTCAAGACATTTTTGCCGCTTTTAACTTCACCTCTGTGTTTTACTTTAAACAATCAGTGATTTGTGTGCCGAGTTAGAATCACAAGAGCTGTTTTCAAATTTGAAATGTTTCTCTGCAGAATCTGAGGTTGAGATTTTCACAACAAGTCAGGAAGTCAGTCACAACTGAATATTTGACTTACACATGCGTGATGTGGAAGCTGAAAGTTTCCCGCACACAAACAGTAAAACTGACAACTCTAGTCAGTGAGTAGGAGACATCTTGTGTCCAGCAGTTTAACTTTTGGGATTAGCAACATTTGCATATTCATAGACGTGGGATTTTTTTTTTTAGATGAATGGGAAGGAGTGGATGTAATTTGAGAGATTTTCCAAGGAGATAGATGAACTTTAGTAGAAAGTCTTAGTGAAACAAACATTGTTATCAAAGCTGGGTATTTTATGTGTTGTAAAAATGTCTGGAGGACTTTAATTTTCACTTTATTTCATTCTTTGCAACAAAAATGCAATACTCTAGTCACAGTTTTCTTTAAAGGCCAGGTATACGGTATAATGGGGAAAAAACCTACGAGAAGAATACGGTTTGGTGATTCATGAGAGTGGCTTTGATAAAACATACACTGAGTTTAATAAACTGTACCAGTGTGTGCGTTAGTGTGTGTGTGTACACTGCTAACCCTCCTCACAGGGTGGTATAATCCAGCAGAGGCTGTAATGCTCCTGTGCTGTTGGGGGGTCCCTGTGGAAGCACGGTGCCTGACCCTATCACATATTCAGGTCAAATACACAAAACAGTGCTGTGAGAAAGGTTACAACTGAGGAGGAATCTTCTTCTTCTGAAATCCTCAAATCGTCCCTCCATTCCCATCCATCGACACACACCTCAACCCCCGAGAGGCAAGACAAGAAAACCATTTGATAAATCATGAATAGTCACAGTTGTGCGAGTGCTGTGACCATTTCTAAAAATTTATTATGGGGATTACACACAAAATCACACAATGTAACATTTTCAAATGTGTTATGAATGCCTCCCAGAATCCAATTCAAATCCTAGGTTACCAAATAAGCCTGAACAAATCCCCCCACATTGAGTTCTTCCTCCTTTGAAGACTTGAGAGGTCCGGTCTGCAGGGCAGGTTTTACCACGCCATGCAGACACCTCAGCACACACGGGAAGAGAGGGCTACTGAGGAAGAGAGAGAGTCAGGGAGCAGGGTGGAGGTTTGACAATAATAGACTTTATTTGAAAATTATTTTCCTCACTTTTAAGACAGTGTGAAGACAGAGAATGTTATGTCATTCTTCACCTAAAGCACAAGAAATGTCAGAGAAAGAGCTGCATTCAGTTTTAAAATGGATGTTTAATTATAAAACAATTTGTTAACAGGGCTGTCCAGATTGTGCAAAGACAAGCTCTTCACACAGTTCAAGTGTAACCTTGAGGCGACGGGCTCTCCTCTCGCCTTCTATTCGTCCTTGTATGTTTTTCCAGCAGTCTTGACTTTGCCTCCTCATTGATGATCTGAAGGCGAGTGTGTTTAATTGCATCTGCTTGTTTGTTGGGCGAACTCCTGCACAAACACAACACAAACAATTATGGCACTAATTAAAAGGCATGTCATATTAATGGAAAGAGCAAACTTGGCAAACACAAACAGCTGCTGACTTATCGAGGCACCATATTTGAATTCGGGGAGAAAATGTGCACGGAAAATAGACCCAGAATTTCATGATGAGGACACCTTTTCATTACAGCAAAAAGTAAGACTCATTCCACAGCAGAAGTATTTTCCTTAATCATTTTAAGCAGAACTTTAACCAAAACTAAATTAGTAACGTTGTGTATAATTGTGGAGATAAAATCCCAGATGCAGAGTGCAGCCTGAGGATTCTGTCTGTGTGCCTCTGTGTCACCAAACTCGTCCCAAACTGACTCTGAATGGGGTTCCTTCTTCGTCTTTAATCCCCGGGGAGGAGGCTGAATGTGTTTTGATGACCTCTGGGGTCAGTTACATGTTACATTACACAAAGGTTTAGCTCCTTTGTGATAAGGGGACAGCGTGGGGAA
The DNA here is from genome assembly GCF_009762535.1 of Notolabrus celidotus. Taxonomy (NCBI): domain Eukaryota; kingdom Metazoa; phylum Chordata; class Actinopteri; order Labriformes; family Labridae; genus Notolabrus; species Notolabrus celidotus. The sequence continues at coordinate 14,948,589 of NC_048293.1, forward strand.
AGCCCTCTGTTTAGGCACCTTGCTCACTACGCAGTAAAGCAGCCGTGGTGGCAACGTATCCATCAAACCTGCCAGCCTAATTAAAATACAGCCTGTGATTATCCTACTTCAGCTCATCTCTCTCTCTCTCTTTTTCTCTCTCCCTCGCTCTCTTACTGTCACCCACACACTCACAACCAAACACACACACACACACATTCAGGGCATTTCTATCCTCAGAAATTACATTTCATATGGAGGAAATAAAAATGATTGTAACTTCTGCTGACAAAAATGTGACTAAATTAGATCATATATGAAGTCAAACTATATTTACGTGGGAGCTTCAATTTTAAAATGGGTGATTTTATGTTAGTCAAGATTAATGTAACAGTGTTTGCAGAGTTTACACATTTTCACCAAATAGACGAGCTATAAATAATAATTTTCTGTTTAATAGGTAAAATTAAAGAAAGGAATAAAGGAGATTAATGAAAGTTACCCAAAAGTATCCTTGTTTTTTAGTCAAAGGTAATGCTGGTAAATCTGAATCCTATATGCTGCAGGATTTTCCTTCTTGACATGACAGATTATCAGCATTTCTATATGAATTGGCTTGAGTGGATTTTATCCCTTTTTTCTGGCTCCTTTTTTAAAAGCTCAGAATGAATTCCACCAACACATTCCTCGTCTTCAGCCATGCGAATATCAAACACAGAGGGAAAGAGGAGAGGAGAGGAAAACCTAGATATATGCTGTAAACATGCCGCTTTAAATGTAGACTACCCACAATCATTATGCAAAAAAATCCAATATTTAAATTACTGAGCTGCTGTGTTTTTATTTGCCCCATTTAATTCATAAAAAGGGAATTTATCTACTTCATATTGTGTATTATTCCTTTTGTATGCCTGGATAAGGCTCAAAGGGAGCAGGGGGAGAAGAAGGGGGCTGCCTGCCCATAATAATCCAATCTTGAAATAAGATTTTTCTTTTTAACGCTATCAAACAAGGGTCAAACATCAGGCCTGTCCAATGTATTAATAACACGTATAGGCTCCGCATTAGCCGGTAGGAATCACAGGTTGGAGCAGGCCTGCGGATCCTCTCCCTCAGGTTGAGAGCAGCAGCAGCAGCAGAGGCGGAGATAAAAGCGGCGGCGTCAATTAGCCGGGAGTCAGAGGGAGCCAGAGGCGTTTAACTGCCTCTGCCTTTAAACGTCCTTTTAAAGATACACAGTCCCCGCGGAGGGCCTGCCTTTACTCTTTCATAAATTATTTAGCTATTTAAAACGCTCAGATCAGGCTGATATTAGCATCACACGTCATGATTTTACATGCTTCTGTTAGAAAAGCTCCAGCTATGAGAAATTACCACGCAGCTGCAAAACGATCAGGAAATATTCATGTTTTTTTATGTACTTTTTAGCTGTAGGGTAATATTCATCATATTTCATTGTGGAACAATTTTAAAGATCCTACAAAATATTCAACATTTTTAAAAGCAGCTTGGTGTCTTTTAATGTAAAACGTAATATGATGATTGTTGGCTGGAGTCTGCTGCAGTAAAAATGAGAATGCTTCACAGTGATAATAAAAACCTCATTGACACAAACAAATAATTTTAAATATATTACACAAGACATCATCTTTACAACTCTCTGGGGTTGGTTAATGTGATAAATTACATCTTGATTTTTATTTCAGAAAATTTACCTTTAAATATAAACAGGCAACTTTTGTGATTTTGCTCTCCTTCTTCCATGTAATCAGATGATAAAATGTGTGTGTAATCTGGCAGTAAAAACATGAATTATATGAATCAAATCAGACAAAAAGAAACAGTTAGAATACCTGGATGTGTTTCAGTCCCTCTAATCCGAACAGGTAAACTCACAGCAAAACTTTTCCTCTGCTCAGACCAGATCTCGTTACGTTGTTAAAAGAAATCCAGGGTTATGATCCATTCAGGCGCCTCCTGTGATCGACACCTGTAAAAAGAGATGTCACTGAATTTGTAACAAGTTCAAATCAGTTAATGCCAGCACTAAGTGGAAACCAGTCCTCCCAGCAGCTGTCAGAGCACCTTTTGACTCCCCGATGGCCTTCAGCACGAGCCACAGAGAGAGAGGAGGCAACATCACGATTCATAAAAACCCACCGCGTGCCTGTGTTTATAAATCTAAATCAATATTCAAATCTGTTTCAAGTGAGCGGGTGTGTCCGTGCAGGCGCGCGGTATGTGTGTGTCACTGTGTTTGTGTGTGTGTGTGTGTGTGTCACTGTGTGTGTGAGTGAGTGAGTGTGTGTAGGTGTTCCACAAAGCCTCTTAAGATGATACATTTACCAAGCCGTGACAAAAACCCTCGGCACATTATTTTGAGATGGGCACGCGGGTTCAACATTTCAGTGACACAGAGGAGGCTGATTTGTCCCATGCACCCTGAAGGTCTCACAGAAAATACAAACTAAAATCCCCATAACAAAATATTATTATTATTATTATTATTATTATTATTATTATTATTATTATTATTATTATTATTATCTTGTTTTTTGCAGAGTAACGACAGAATTAGCACTTTTATGCAAATTGGATCTGAAATAAAACACCTACCTTCATATTTGTCTTCTATTTTCTTCGTCTCCGAAAAATCGTTTCATGTAATATAATAGAAAGTCCCTCTTCTTTAAAATCCGGCATATTTTTGCCTTTCCCCCCTGATTTTTCTCGTCTTCCCTGGGAATTATTTGCAGGTCCTGGTGCCTCCATAAGTCGTCCGTGCTCGGGGTCTGTCGGTGTAAATTTTCCTGTAAAATATTGTTGGGGATTTTTTTCGGTGCAGGCCCGTGTGAGGCAGCATGATGGGGGAGCAGACTGGCTGGCTCTGCGGACGGGAGGACAGTTTTAAGAAAATAAGTCGCTCTAAATCCCCTTTTTTAGCGACGCGCAGGAATGTGAGAGGACGGTGCAGCCTTCACATGGAGAGACCGAGATTTAGTCCAGGAGAGGTTTTTTTATCTTCATCCTCTTGTCTCTTTGTCACTTTTTTTACATATTTACAGATTTTGATTCCTCTATACATAAATCAGACTTGCATTTTAACCACACGTTGACGGTTATGTTATTTTGAAGTGCTTTGATGTTCTTCAATTGTCTGAAACTTTGAGTTTTAAATCAGATCTTTAAAAAAAAAAAAAAAATTTGGGTAACTTTAATATGCTCTCAATCAACGTGAGTGATTAAAAGGTATAACAACAACATGTATCACATCACTACTTCACCCTGCACAACATGGGTCACGGAATATTCTTTGTTTACGCACACATTTTACGCACACATTTTAGTAGCACTTTTCCCTCTTCACTCCCCCCCAGATATTGCATCCACTTTATGGATAAAATGTCAAAAAAATATTTGTGACTACACTGACTTTTCCTGGTTTTAACTGCACTTGTCGTCATCCATCGGTTATTTATTATAAGTGTTCCCTCTGTGCGCCGGGATGGGGATGTTGTCAGTCGCCCTCGCGCTGCCATTGGCTGAAAACTGTGCGTCAAAAAAGTAGCTGGAGACATTTGTTTCCCAGAGAAAAAAAAACCTCATCCTCCCCACCGGTGTGAGAGACGGAGACAGAGACAGACCTCAGCTCAGTCCTGCGGCTCCCATTGGCTGGCACTTTGTACAAAATCCAAGTCAAGCACTTCACTCACAACACACCAACAAATCCTAAAGGCGTTCATGCAGCCTCCTCCTCCATCACTGCGCCGCTGTAGCACCGCTTCAACAGCCGATGTAACTGCTCAGTATTTAACTTTTAGCCGTTCTGTTTTTCTTCCTCCGAAGACGGCTGATCATTTTTCTGCTCCTGCTCCTGCTTTTGGCTGCTTTTGCGCTTTTTCGTGCGCCAGGACGTCGTTTGTCTGCGCTGACTTTTATTATTACTCCTGGAGGAAACCGAGCAGACAAAGAACTTTACAACCGCCGATATTAGGGTAAGTTTGACTTTTCTTATCAACATTTTTAGCAAGCTTTTAGGCTAAATCATAACATGTTATTATCAGTCTATATCGAGCTTAAGGATCGCGAAGTCAAACCGGTAGAAAATATTTCAAAACCACATTTATAGACTTAACAATCTCGTTTCTTTATTTAAAGACAAATGCTATAAAGGCTGTAACAAATATGAGTTGAGGTCTCTTTAACTCACTGAATTTTTAATTTTAGCGGGGCACAGAGTGTAATTGTGTGTCCCTTTTGCAGAAATCTCACAGATATAGGGCATACAAGAGAAAGGGGAGAAGTGTCTTATAATGGCAATAATTCAACACGGAAAGCTGAATTTAAGCTTCTCTGATACTAAAGTCTCGTTTTTTGAACGGTGGGGTTGACATTTTACAAATTTCTCCCTCCCACTGACTGAAGCCAGTGCTGCTTAACGAAGGAGCCGGCTTCATATTGAAGGAATAAAGTTTCGACCTAAAAAATATTTATTTCATGCCACACACAGAGACATGACCCCGAACTTGGAGGTACAATAATACAACGATAAAATGATGCATTTTGAGAGCTGGGGATGGAATCTGCACCGAGGAGGAAGCGTCTAGGCCCTGTATATCGAAAAATATTGCGGGGCCTTTCATCTCTCCTGGCTCCCCTCTGCCTCATATATGAATAATGTAGGGACAATAAACCAACACATCACTTGTTATTCGTCATCGTGTGGCAGGTCGTATTTACGCGTCGAAATCTAAAGTTCAGCTGGTGAAATAATATATTTAAGATTTACATTTCTTACCTGTTGTTTGGGTATTATTTCAGCACAAGGCTGATAATGAATCACATCATATTATATATGATAGGCCTATATGTTTGAACTCCAACAGTAGTTATTAAAGGACCTAATCTGAAGTATAATTTTCAGGAGCCTTGAGCAGCTCGGACCGTCTTGACACCAAACTGCAGCTCCACTCATACCTGCCACTCAGATTATCTCGTTAATTCATCACCAGGAAAAAAAACATTTATCATAATTAATTCTCGGACAGGGAGGTTGTTATTGAGTTGGTGTGTGCAACTGGTTGACGGGTGCGTTTTAAGTGTGACAGATTGGGATGAGGGGGTTAAAACCGTTGGATATTGAAAAAAAAAAAGAAACTAATCAAGACGCGCAGTGGGGATGACGGCTGAGGGTCACTGAAGATGAAGTGACAGCAATCACACATTTCCCGATCAACGTCACAGAGAGCATTGATTACAGTTTGAACGAATGAAACAACTACGTGTTCAATAGGGACGCACGTGTATGTTTAATGAATTAAGACGTCACTACAGCAATTAATCTCCTCTTTTATTATGAAAAAATGTTGACAATAAACTGCCTTGAAAGTGTGGCCTAATCTTGATTTTACAAAAAGTATACACTATTTTTTTTCTAAAGCTCTTAACGAGAGAGAAAAATACTACAGTTTGGAATTAGTTGTAAAATGTATTTCTGTCTCCTGCATTTGTTAAACAGGTACGATTTTGTAGAATCACTTCAATCTATTTTTCACTCCTCAGTGTCCTCAGTTTCTTTTTTTTTTAACATAAAACAGAGATACTCTGAGGTAAACCAGAATAAAATAAAATAGATTGAACAAAGAAAACACCTGGAAGTATTTTTCTGTTTACTTTGGTGTTAGTTCAAGTTTTTTGTTTTACTTCACAGCATAATCATCACTAATAATTTACATATGTATTTCTATTACACTTCATTTACAGCTATCTCGGTCTTTGATTAAACTTTCAAGTGCCATGCTGCAGTTACAGTCCGGGTTACTGCTTTTTGTTTCGGGGGGTGGGGAGGGGTATAGCTACGAGGACAGCTGGAGATGTGTTTCTTTTTTTAAGAAGCGCCGTACGTTTTTGGAGAGGATTCATTACACGTCAGCGGCATGTTAAGAGATTTCCTCACAATGTGCTTCTTCATCGAGGTCTTCCTCTCTCGTCGTTTCTGAACAGGTGCCCGCTGTAACACGGACCACAGGGCGCACGGAGGAAACCAAGTCTACTTCGGGAGCTCCATCAGTTTTCAAGATTTTCTCCAACTTCAGCCCTCAGACAAACATTAGCATGATGTCGTATCTAAAGCAACCACCTTACACAGTCAATGGGCTCAGCTTAACGACTTCCGGGATGGATCTGTTGCATCCATCAGTGGGCTATCCAGGTGAGTCTGGATTTTTTGACTTTTTTTTTTAACATAACTAAAAGAGATGAATTAACATTAACTGCCTGGGGCTATGTTTATTTTTTAGTCATTTAGCTCTTGCTTTAAACTTTGGAATATAAAACAAAGACAAATAATGATTGTTGATATATGTTAGTCAGAAAAAGAATACATTCATTATTTTAGAAAACTTGCACCAAATGTTGAGAGAACACAAGTCTCTTCTTGTGTGATTTTATTTTTAGATGTGCCTTTCGAATGAATTACTGAAAATTGCTTTGATTTTTGCAAACTGTATCAATTTATGGCACATTACTGTTAAGTACGTCAAGTGCTACAATTTGCCCCCGGCGTCTGAGTCTCACAGGACTCGTGCGTAATTACGCAAACAACAAAAATGAACACTCTGTGATTCGGTTACAGATCTGCCTTTGATGACTTTTGATCTTCTTAATTGCTTCTCTAAATGGATACAAAACTGACGTGTTTTTTTTAATTTATTTCAAATTTCTTTCATTTACAGCAACGCCGCGGAAGCAGAGGCGAGAGAGGACTACTTTTACGCGCGCACAGCTCGACATTTTGGAGGCGTTGTTCGCCAAAACTCGATATCCGGATATATTCATGCGCGAAGAGGTGGCCCTGAAAATCAATCTACCCGAGTCCCGAGTACAGGTGAGTTCACAGAAACAACTGCCATGTTTTGAGAGAGATCGTTGGAGAGAATATGTTCAGCATGAAAAACAAAATGTGTGTACTATAGTGTGGCACCAACATAAACGTGGCCCTTCCAGGCTAAATATTTGGATGATTAAATAGCTACAACAATGTGAAAAAAATAATTCATACAGACAGTCTACTTTTGAAATTAATAGAACACTAAAAAAAGAAAAGGCATTTTAGTTTTTTTTTTATCAGCAGTGCATGAAACATCATCTTAACCTGTGCCTGACAGTGTATCCGAAGCTCTGGATTTTTCTGCCTAAAATCAAGTGGAAAACGTTTGCCAGTGGGCTGATATAATTTCACTAAACGAAAGATTCATGTTCAGAGAATTTAAGCAATTGAATAAGACCGATTTGTCCTGGTACCAAAACTAGTTTGAGGAAAGTGTAGAAACACCTTGATTTAGGTGAATAATTAACGTTTTTACGCACGTTTGGTGGAAAATGTGTTTATTATAAACTGTTTGTGCTGTATCCGAGATACAAAGAATTGGGTTTGATGTCTTCTATAATAAAGGGATTTCTTTAGTAACATGAACCCCTCTGTGCCTCTTCCAGGTCTGGTTTAAGAACCGGCGGGCAAAGTGTCGCCAGCAACAGCAGCAGCAGCAGAACGGGGGCCAGAACAAGGTCCGACCTGCCAAAAAGAAAAGTTCTCCCACCAGAGAGGTGAGCTCGGAGAGCGGTGCCAGCGGCCAGTTCACACCCCCTACCAGCACCACCACCGTCCCCGCCATCTCCACCAGCACCGCCCCGGTGTCCATCTGGAGCCCGGCGTCTATCTCCCCGCTCGCGGACCCCCTTTCTACCTCCTCCTCGTGCATGCAGAGGTCCTACCCAATGACCTACACGCAGGCCTCGAGCTACAGCCAGGGCTACGCAGGCTCGACATCCTATTTCGGCGGCATGGACTGCGGCTCTTACCTCACTCCCATGCACCATCAGCTGTCAGGAGCCGGCTCGACCCTCAGTCCGATGAGCACGAACGCGGTAACAAGCCACCTGAACCAGTCCCCGGCGTCCATCTCCAGCCAGGGCTACGGGACGTCCGGCCTGGGCTTCAACTCCACGGCAGACTGCTTGGATTATAAGGACCAGGCGGCGTCCTGGAAGCTGAACTTCAATGCCGATTGCTTGGATTATAAGGATCAGACATCCTCGTGGAAATTCCAGGTCCTGTGAACAGAGCAATCAGGTGTCATTAAAAAAAAACAAAGTGCACAGAACAGTGACGATCACCCCTCAATAAAACACACAGGACCGGTTAGCACGAGGCAGGGCTCTCAGGGGCCTCGAGATGATCTTTGGTCCTCCTAGAAAGAGGATACGTTTAATTTATTTTAGCACTGGCAAAGAGATTCCCCCTCTGTCCCAGGTTGTAGCCCCTCATCCATGTCTGTCAGTGTGCCTCTGTGCGTAAAAACACCTGTTGAGGACAAAGTTACACCACAGCCACGGAACTAATGTTTATTCAAGAACAAAACTCAGTTCATTCTCCTGCTTGGGATGGACAAACCTCCTTTAAACTTTTCACACAACTTTGCCCTAACTGCAGGCAGAGAGACATGAGGACGGTGTGTGGACATGGATGCACTACTTTATTTAAGAAAAAAGTGTTTATAAGGAATCAATATGTAGTTTCTAAGAGACAATCAGTGTGTGTCTTATATAAATGGTACATATGTGTTTTTTTTATCTGTGCTAGCCTTCGAAACTGTGATCTGTTGTATTGTATGCAATTTGTGAGCCCCCCTCGCATCAGACTCTCTGCTGTGATTTTAATAGATTTCTAACTTTTTTTTTTTTGAACAACGAAAGGATGCTGATGGTTCGATTCCCGGCATCACGAACAGATACGAGACTTTCCGAGCACATGGTAGTTATAAGTTAAGGGTTAGAGCCCCACTGGAAGTGACTCTCGGGCCGCTGAGAGCTCTACACTTTTGCTCCCCCTCCATTGATCTGAGCACACGGTGATTGTGGATCCTTCACTGGCTCCAAAGATGGTGTGACCTCACCGCTGAAAAAGACATGAATAAAGGTCCTGTGAGCTTAACTCTGTCATCAAGAGACGATCTCTGTGTGCCTGCATGTGTGTGTGTGTGTGTGTGTGTGTGTGTGTGTGTGTGTGTGTGTGTGTGTGTGTGTGTGTGTGTGTGTGTGTGTGTGTGTGTGTGGAAATGGGGGGGAAATGGAGTTAAAATGTTTCCAGGCAATGTGTGGGGAAACAAATTGGGGGATTTTTTTTCAAAGGTTTGATTAAAAGAAATACGCAGGAACCTACACTACTAACTTAAATTAATCCTGGGGGGAAACAAACGTTGTTCATTGTATAATTGGCCTAAAAGACAATTGTTCAATGTACAATTATCCTAAACGACAGTGGTAAAAAAAATATATATATTTGATAGTGACATTGAATTTTATTTAACTTTGGCCTGGCTTCAAAAATCTGTCTTTTTTTCCAGAAATAAAAAACTACAAAATAAGTCATTACGGTAGGCTACTTGAATAAAGGTGCGCAGTGTTGTAGTTTGTTGATTAGCCAATAATTAGCGTCATAATGACGCACAACGTGGACATAATGTGATAAAGGTCCACACTAAATATTAAATACATTGCCCTTATCCATTAAATTGTAATAATTGGTTTCAGAGCCACCCAGTGTTTGTAACAGACAAAGATCAGTTCAAGGACTGTTGACGAAATCAAACACGCCCTGTAGCAAAGAAATGAATTTTGGGTCATGGGTGGCGTTATTAACATTTATTTTATCCCTTTCTTAGTTTCCGGTGACTCACTTCAGATTTTCTCCACAAAGAGAGTGTTCGCTTTGTCAGAGCACTTTTTAATCCCGGCCTCCAAGAGATGTTAATCCCAATATTTTACCGCCGGGGTTTTTTTTTGTGGGGCTGCAATGGTCCCTTTCAAAGCCCACACCGCGTGGGTTTACAGGCCTGATCCACACATGTGCAAGATAAAACCAGGCCTAATATTTCTTCGAAGGGGAAAAAAAACATCTATGTATTTGTTTTGTTTGTTAGTTTGGCATCATGATAAACTGCACCCGTTTGTTTTAATTAGCCTTTAAATTTGGTGGATTTTAAATGCACCACTGCAGCTTAGTGGTCTATTATAAGAACATTTAAGACATTAATACTCAAAAAGTATAACAGAGCGTCTTTGTTAATGTGAACTCTTATTCTGTAGTTAGTATAAGTGATCATTTCTGTAAAATTGGGTCGGAATAGGCTCGGCACCAAAACCTACAAATTTGTCTTTTTTTTATCTTAATAATTTGTTATTGATTTTCACACACAAACAAATATACACAGAAAACTGCACGATGAGATCAGCTGGTTCTAACACAAAACCCATCCCTCATAACCCAACAATCCCAGTGTCCGTATAGGGGCTCAATAGTGCAAACATTTAGTAAAACACAGTCCTGGAGTAAAACAGCGTTCAAGTGCTGGAAGTCAGGTCGTCAGTTATTTTCGAGGATTAACAAGGTACCAAATTTACCTTTTTAAAATTGTCTTTATCCAATCAACGAAAAACTCCTCAAAAAAATAATTACATTCACGAAACGCTTTTTATAGATTTTTAAAGCAGCATAAATACATTTTGGCCAAAGGTTAATGGGTTGAAAGCTTCACGTTTTAAATGTTATCTCCTCTTCCTGACAGTTACAAAGTTTATTTTTGACCTCCTCTAGAAAAAGCTATATAGGCTTCAGCTTCTCAAAAACACACCCGAGCAGTCAGGAGGTTAAACCTGCTTTAAAGTGTTTGTTTGCGTTTACTTCTGGTGTAAATTGAACGTTCCACCGTCAGTCTGTAGGCATTAGACAATGCAGTGAGAGCGGCAGTGGGATGTGTAATGAGTCGACATGGCTCTGCAGAGGGCTAATTGTTAGAAGTCCAACATTCAATTAGCATCCTTGACATTGCCAATAATCTCTCTTTCATTGGAGGCTGCGCTAAAGGAGAGCTCTAATTAAAAGCGTTGCTTGAAATAATCGAAGCGTTAAAGAGAAGAGCGACTTTGATTCCACTCCTGCGTGGACACAAAAATAGGTGTGTGTGTGCGTGTGTGTATGAGAGAGAGTGTCTGTTTAAAAGGGTCTGAATGTACTTTTTGAAAGACTTAATAACACAATAGCCCGTATCCATAACTTATTCAAGGGTGAAGCAGAAGCAGCTGTTTGTATCCGGGTACTCTGTTCTTTGAACTCATCACACAGCGCTGATTTGAGCGTTATAATATTCAAGAATCAATTATAATATCTCCGCAGTGCAACGCCAAGTGTAGCAGCATGCACATATATCGTTATGGCGATAAACAATGCAACAATTGAAAGTTGGAAACAATGGCTGAGGCTGACAGAAGCCTGAATATTCATGAGCTGCGTCTGCGAGCAGTGTCAACAGCTCCTTCAGACAGACTGCTGCAGAGAAAGGGGAGGGAAAAAGTGTTTCAGGCTGCAGGGTCACTTTCAAATGTCAGCTGTAGAAAATGCCACATTTTGAAAGAATGACAGAGATGCAGTATAGTGAGTGAAACGAGGAAGAAAAATAAGCTTGAGAAGAGATGTGGACTCAAAACTTCTACCATTTTCATCTGAAAAAATAAAAATATATACACAAATGTCAATAACTATCACAAGGGCCCAAACACTGACCTCCTAATATAAAGTGGTTGCAATAACAGATGACTTTAGTAGGGTTCAGTGTTAATTTCCCAGTCTGCATGATACACTTGACTCTAATCAATGCCCACTGATACTTCCATTATCAGCTGACACACAATGACTGCATCCCACGTGTTATTGTAACCTTGGAGCCTCGTGCCTCCAAAAGTGCACAAGTCATAAGGAGGATTAGACATCCGGCCTCTGCAGTACTTCATACACATCAATACAATGAGTTTTAATCAAGAGCGAGGCAGGGCTGAGGAGCATATGGGACCAACAGACGCAGCATTAATCCCTCTTGGTTTGTGTCTAACAGCGCCCCTTGTCCCCCTGGTCTGGTCCTCCAAAAACCATCACAGGCCTGTTCAGCTGCTGGTCACAAGGCCGCAAGAAGCTGCCATAGTTGTGGCGACTATGTGAGCTCTCAAGGTTTTTCCTGCAACAGTCTGCGGATGTATTCCCTTTAAAACAAGAGATTCAGTCAAACTCTGATCTCCCTGGCTGGTTAACTTTTAATGACTATGAGGTCTAATTATTGGCAGTAAAAATCATTATTATTATGAAGAAAAAACAGACAGACAGAAAGATCATAAAAGCTTCCCAGGAATGTGGGACAGTTTTTTAAAATAGTAAAAATTAATTTATGGCACTCATTAAAATGAACCACATGTTTGTTTGATAGCCTGCATGAGTGGCTGCTTGTTATACAGTGTTTGCATGTGCTTATATTGATAGACATTGTAATGAAATTAAAAATACAAGCAATATTGATGTGGATAAATGTGCCAACAACTAATAAAAAAACAAAAATAAATAATATTTTTTAAGCTAATCCAACAGTATCCCCTTGAAAGTGCTTATCCGGGCTTAGTCGACATTTTTCTGAAATTATTTAAGTTTGTGACATCATCAATGAATTTGATAATCTTGTCAAAGATTAAATTAAAAGGGTTTTGTATAGCCTACATAATAACAGATTTAGATGTTTTTAAAAAATGAAGTCTAAAGAGATTTGAAGTAAGCGCAGTAAAAAGCATGTTATTTTAATTTCTCAGACTGCTCACACAAATCCGTGGATTTACACAGATCCACAACTGATAATGATACCAGCAGCTCGACTAGCTGGAGGTCTGATGAAGTGAAAAAAGGGCCACACATTCTTTCTTTCTTTCTGCACCAGTACAAGTCCAACAACCTGTAAGATAACCTCAGAGCTACTCACAATATTTCATGATTTCTTTTTTATAGCTTAGGTCCTCTGCCCTCATAAGTGCTCTTTAAAAAAAAAAAAAACGGTCTCGCCAAATATGCCCAAACATTTGGCTTATAATGTTCATAAGCCCCACAGGACACAGAGGGCTTATCAGTTCATTAGCCACTTGATGGCCTATTTCAAGTTATAGAGGGAGGGAGGAGGGCGATGGATGAGGATACCACCATCCATTACGGAGGCATATTTTGTTAAGCTATTCAGGGGCACAGAAAAAAACCTCAAACCCATAAGAAGATTACCAGATCTCAGCATATGTTAAAAACACATTATTACTATGCTTATGGGTCCTGTTAATGCCTAGTTAGTTAAAGCTCACCTAGTTAGCACTGAAGAGGACGCTCATTCAAAAATACATTTTAAATGTTAGTTTTTTTTTAAACGATAAGCATAAATCAAGTTTCTATAAATAGATGCTGAATTTCTGTTAAATGACTATGTTGTTCTTTGGGGCTGTAATAACATGGTAAAATAAAGACATTAACTGGTAATGGCATGCAGGTCTTTCTAACTCCTTGGATTAAATAATCCCTCAACATTAATAAAAATCTCCTTATAGACAAATGGAAACATTTTCATCGTAGATTAAGCTTCATCCTAATGGTGATGCCCCACACACAGTATTACAGCCCTTAACTGATGACTAATGTTCATTCATAATAACACTAAAGTCCATGAGATCAAATACAGTTTGACCACTTATTAAAAAGAGCAACATTTAGGTCCAGAGTAAATGTTTATCATGGCTTGATTGTAAAATACATGTGCTTTTTTAAACCAAAGTTTGAGAGATAGGAATGAGTGCAGATATTCCCTGGACTTTTAATAAATACATCCTGTCTGCAAAGGAAATATGTGGACAAGAAAACAATGCAATCTGCTTAAAGGTTATTTTACAACCACAAATTTGCAAACATGATGGGGAAAAAAAATCCTCAACCCGAGGTCCAACTTATATTTAGTTTCTGAAATGTCCTCCCACATCTTCAGCCGCCTGTGGATGGAGTAGCTCTGTTTTTATCTTGACCAGGTCACATGACGTAACTGAAGGGTCTAAAATAAGAAACTTGCTTTGATATATATATTTTTTAAAGCTTCCGTTTCCGAGGTCAAGAATGAACACCGAGGCTAATTTTTGTGGTCTTGTATTAGTCCATCAGGGAGTGTGTTCTGAGCCGTGTTCTGAGTCAGAGTGAGGATTTTGTGCATCAAATGTTTGTCAGGAAACAATGTAGCACATAATAAACCTCAGCGGTGCTATTTAACAACATTTACACAGTCAGCTTTTCATACTCTCTCGTGGCTTAATTCTTACTTTTAACTGAAATTGGGGGGAAATAGCAGGAACAAGTGACATTTGACACTGCGTGTAAGCCATGATCAAACTCCATAGTTAATGGCCTCAAACACACCTTTTGATCACAAACAGCTTACAAATTTAATGACTTCATGGTGAACAGAGCCAATTTTTTCTCCATTCTGCCAGTATTCTCACCACAGGCTACACGGTGAATCAAAAACAGCTACACAAGAAGAAAAGTAGTGCAACAATATAATTTTCTAATTTCACATTAATCCCTGGCCGCATGGATTCTGCAACATCAACACAGTAATTCACAGAAGTTAAGCTTTCTCTGTGTATAAATCAACATTACTTGCAATATTTTACAATTAAAATGTACTTTCTTCTTTGGCATGTGTTTAGATTGTATAAGTACATGTGATCCCCCTGGTATAACACTGTAGCTACCTGTGAAAGACCCTCTTCTCTCCTCTTCATCAGGCCGCTGAGACTCCTCATTATAACAATTAACACAGGTACCTGTGATGAGGCCTCACTGATCATTTACACCTTTCTAACAAACACTCTATCTCTTAATCTCCTGCAAACATTACTCTCTTCAGAGACAGGGAGGAGGAACCAAAAATTAATTAGCTGCATCCAACAGATTAAAGCCTGGAGACCCCCCCCGCCCACCCTCTCTCTCTGTAAATGGACAGCAGTTATTTAGACTGCAGTTCAGAGAGGACAGGCAAATCAGCCCCGAGCACAGTCCCTTTTTCTTTGCTTATTTCAATATTTCATTGAGTGTTATACATCAATGAACTGTTTCAGGGTGTCGTCGTGCAGAAGCTAAGCCTTTGGAATTCACGGCCCGCAAGTGTATGCCTTCATCCAACGTGCTCTGAATACACGAGAGCAGGCGTCTCTATCACACAAGTTCAAAATACAGTTTCACTTCCTGAGACAGCACATACACAAGACTGAGAAACTTCACGTTACATTGAGGTTGAACTTAGTAAGCTGAACATATGAGGCCTTAAATAAGAAGTTATTAGCAAAGATGAAGAGTATACTGACTGGGAACAAGTACTGATAGTTAACAGTATGGATACAACAAGCTCATTGAAGCACACATTTTGCACTCTTCTACATTAGCGTTGGCTTACTAGTCTCCCCCCTAGTCTGGTGCTTAGACCCAAACAAAAAATGATCACGAGCTTGAGTCCACCCAAGAAACCTTGTTCATATTATTCTCTCTCTTCCTTTGTTTTTTCCTCCATCTTCATTAGAAACTGAAAAGCACAGCATAATAAGGCCATAAGGGCTCAGAAGTAGGTCTTCAGGGGTGCTGGTTTAGCTCAGTGGTTATATCACACACCCCATGTACAGAGGCTATAGTCCATGAAGCTTGTGGCCTGGGTTCAAATCCAACCTATGGCCCTTTGCCATCCATCATTCCCCACTCTCCTCCCAATGTCCTACCCTATACACTGTCCCATCCTCAAGTATGCCTTAAAAATATACATATTTTTAAAAGTATCCCAAAACATAATATTTTTTAAAATTAATTATTTTGTCTGTCTTTTTTTTTTTTTTGCTCAGCACTCCACAGTGGTTATACATTTACCACATTTCAGAGCTGTTCACTCAAAATCAAGCTAATGAATCCTATGTACAAACTTTTGAGTTTAGTCAGTTTGGGCACTTTTTCAGCTCAATGTACTCAAAGCCAAATCACATACATGGATACATGACGATTGAAGCAAAAGCAAAGAGGTGCATCAGTAGCTCACCTGATTAATCACATACCTTGAGAGGGTCCTCCAGCAGCAGTCAACACTCAACCCCAGGCCTTGCAGCATGTCATCCCCTCTTTTTCTTCTTCATGTTTCCTGTCTTCTTCCTGCCCAACACCATTAAAAATAAAAACAAAAGTGGCTGAAAATACTTAAAAGTACATAAACTCAGGGCATGAATCGAGGCATTTTCCATAGCAGATCTGTTGAATGGTATGAGGGAAAAGCACAGGTGCAATCAGTGATGTCATTAATGGAGAGCAGGTTTGTGAGTATCAGAGCTCACCTTTTACATCTGCAACCTGGTAGAGCTAAATTCAAATTCAGACATATGGTAGCCTTTTCCCAGCAGACATTTAGCAGGAACAGCATGAGTATGACTGATTACATTAAAAAAGCATAACAGTTGATGATCCAGTTTTGTGGTCCTGTTTAATGCAGACTGACTCATTGGTGTGGTTAATGATGACATGAGATAGACCTGGGCCATCGTTAACAAATTGGTTTCACCTGTGCTTGTCTAGTAACGACATGTCAAGATGCAAGCAGTTAAAATGGTTTATGATACAGCTGCTGCATGTTCATCATAATATGTTTTTCTACTGTAAATGTCAGACATATTTTTCATTTTTTGGCTTCACAGTTTACTGAGAATAATTTTTTTGATCTCCCTTGATGTACACAAGTCTTACTTATTCTTACTGATATGATACAAGAGGAAAATGATTTAAACTCTGATAACAACTGTCTTTCAGTAGATACGTACAGTAATTGGTTACAATAACCCAAAAAGATGGAATCAGCAGCATTATGATCGTTGGTTTACCAGAATATACAACAGCTAAAGACGATTCACTTGTTACTTTTTCCCTCATATAAGATCAGGAATACAATTTGAATGCTTAAAAAAATCAACACATTTAGGAAGTCCAAACAACAACTCAATCTGGGATTATGGACAACTATAAGAACATAAAGACAGCAACAGTTGCCTGTTGAAGAGATGTTGCTCCGGGGCCTGGGAGCAAATATGGCCGTCAGGCAGAGTGCTTCTAATAAAGCAGGCCAAACATTTAATATGGCTTAAGGGTTAAGAGTCTCTTCTAAGTGAAATCTTCCAGGGATATTCAGAATCTCTCTTTGGTTTCATACAGCTAATTTGACAGTTTCAAAATCCCCCTATCCTTTTTTTGATCAAATTTACCTCCCTTAATCCCCCTGTCCCCCCTCCACCTGTTAGTCTGGGTGTGCCTGCGTGCCTCCCTCTCTCCTGAGAGCATATGGAGCAGAGGCTGACCCAGGGAGTCGTTGAGTGTAGGGACAGATGCAGCCTCCCCCATCCCCCCTTCCCCCGCTTCCCCCCTCTCGGTCCACCCGCCTCGCCCGGGCCCCTTCCCTCCTATCCACCTGTTTGGGTCACAGACCAGGGGGACGAGTGGCTGGTGCGCGTGCCACACCAGCGGCTTGGCCACTGCGATTATATCCCACCCAAGACAAAAGGGTATTTAGGGAGGCCGGCTGCCCGCCCGAGGGGGACACAATGCCATGAGGCTGGCAGGCCTGAGGACTCAGGGCCGCCGATCACGTGCCCGCTTTATGTGAACGAGCGTCAGGGGGCATCTGGTGTGTGTGTGTCTAACCTGAGGTATTATGCCAGACAAGGGGGCAGGGGACAAAGAAAATGACGTGTGTGTGCACTTGTGTGAGTTTGGGTGAGAGAGAGGCCAAGGGGGGTGCTTTAAAACAATTGCATCTATTATAATTAATGAGGTCTGTATTTGAATACGTTACATTCTGACTAATAACAGGTCAACTTCTGCTGCTAATGAAATTCATAATTGGAGCACTTATAAACATGTGCTTCATAATGACTGCTCCCAACAGACTTTCATACGCAAGAAACTGCTACTCATCATCTAAAATCTCAAGATCTGAGCTTTCTTGGTGAAAATGAGGAACCTTAGAGTAACTGCAATGTTTAAAAATAAAAGCCCTAAACTAAATTCAGAATTATAGAACTTCAACATTCAACAAACAGAGTATGAGTGGAAAGCATGTTCTGCTTTTGAGGGAGACAAATCGAATGCCAAAAATCAATCTCTATTGAATTAAAATGTTCTTAACAGTTAGCAACAATTTGTCTCCCTCAGCACTTGCTTCCATGCTCATTCATATTCCCTCAGAGATCAATAAAATTGATCACTTCAAAAAAGCAATGATTATTATGTGCCATCTGTTCGGCAGTCATTCTTTTGATTTATCAACTCCAGTGAGGAGGGATGTTGTACCTTCAATCTTAGCTGATCTCTGTTAGATGTTTATTGTTGATCAAACCTTTCCAAACACTATCATATGATTAGATTTCTCTAAAACTTGACGTATAAACCAGAGTGTTAGCTGCCTTTGTAACTTTTATAACAGCCTATATCTATTACGATGTAATGTTCCTGTTATTTAATCCTGCTTGTTAAACTTGTTTATTCATGTTTGTGTTTTTGTTTAGTCTAGACTGTGTTACATCATCCTGGCAGAGCTGTTTGTATGTTATTGTGTCTACTGATGCTTACTCCATCGTGTCATGCTCTCTTGTCAGGCACGGTTACACATGGCTTGTGGCGCCCTGACCTACAACTCCCCCTCTTGTTTGTCAGCGGTTGTTTGGCCTACTTTCATAAAGACAAACACAGCCATTTGTGTTGTTTTGAATTTCCATGAAAATGGAATAAACAAATGGCAGGGTGGGGGGACAGTTGGAGCAGGTTGTTTGTGCGTGGGTGTGGGTGTGGGTGTGTGGGTGGGTTTGTTGGGGGGGGATACGTATCTTCGAAAAAGCAACTTATGATTCCCAGGAAACTGTAAAGTTGTGCATGCTAAATGTTCACAGGAAAAAAATCTTAAATCTCATTCCACTCGCCACTTTCAAAAAACTAATACACCCCATAACTCAACATCACTGCACTTGCTTTTAAATTGTTTTTAAGTTGTTCACTGCTGTCATATTTTTGTATTGTATTGTTCTGTCTCTAGGTTTCTATGTATGTCCTCTCTGTTTCTTGTTTTGTCTTTTATTTATTGTCATGCCACCTGTGTTGCCTCCTCGTCCAGGTCGTTATTGCAAATGAGAATTGGTTCTCAATTAACTCACCTGGTTAAATAAAGGTTAAATAAATAAATAAATAAATAAATAAAATCTATAAAAAATCTTTAAAATCAAATTCAAGATTTACATAAATGCTTTACTTAGAAATAAACAAACTTGTTTTTAACAATCAGTGGGAAAAACATTGATTGTCTAACTTTATTCTTCATCCCTGCGAGTCTCTTCTGACCTTCTGGGCACCAACTGAACCACGAGCCACGAGTTCATCAGACTGTCACAGTGAATCAGCCCCTCCCTCCCCTTTTCTCTCACTCCATGGACAGTAAGGATGCTACAGTTCATTAATGAGTATGCTCCATGGCTCTTTACGAGTCCTTAATTAGTGGCACACTGACACTGGCCCGCCATGCACCAGGAGGGGCATGCTGGGGGGAGGGGAGTTTATGTCACACTGCCTCAATGTTTTCTGATTATAATTTATTCTAAAATACAATTTTAAAAGACATCCAACCTATTCTCACTAAGTCAACCAATTGGATCCCTACAGGAAATCAATAGTTTGGACACGAGGAATGATGATCAAACAGAACTGATTAGGTCTGTGAGAGGGTGCGACATGGATAGAGCTCCGAGGCGAGGCGATGGACTGTAACAAACACATGTGATTGAAAAGCTTTAAAAGGGTGTCAAACAAGCGGGGACATAATGTTTGACTTAAATTATCAGCGGTCCCACAGGGGGCTTCTGGGACCCGCTCCCCAGAGCCGAGGTGGTGTGTGGAATACAAACAGGGGATTCACCAGTGACCAGCAGGTCAGCTGCTGGGAGAGGGACGGGGCGCTGGGTGCTCCTGTGGGACTTGGCGACATTCCTGCAGCAGCTTTTTTAATTTGCTGGACATGACCTCCCGGCTAGCAGGCGCTAACAGGACAGACAGCACTTCAAACATACAGACACAGTCCCTCGAGTGTGAGTGTGTGTATGTGTCAGTGTGTGTGTGTGTGTGTTTGCTGAGCAGGTGGGGGCGAGTGGGTGGGCTGTTGTAGGGTCCCAGATGGGTTAATGGGGAGTTTAGCATCAGGATTACAATGCAACTGTGTGGCTTCAGATTGAGTAGTTATCACCCCAAGCCCACTGGCTGCCTGTTTCAACTGTTCACCAGTCACTGCTACAAGACAGGACACGGTGAAATGTACAAATGAATAAGATATCAACATTGTATTAATTAAAATGATTCCAACATTTTTAAGATATTCAACTTTGAACTCTAAACAGGTCAATTGCAAACCGAAAAACTATTGATCCAGTCATAAAACTATGGGTCGAAAATAGGTTTTCTGGTGGTTTTTTTTTTTTTAACTTTGGTTAAATTTGCTCGCTATATTGCAATAGCAACTTCCAATGTTGTTAAATGGATCAAATTAATCAGCATAAAACTGCAGCTCCTTGAGTGTTCACTGAAGGCTGGCTCTAAAAGCCAAGGAACCCCCATTAAAGCCCATATTACAATTCCCATTTAAAAATTAATATATAACAAGTTTACAGCCCAACACAATACACAGCTCTGGTCTTCCTGACAATATACGGAGTGTTTAATTTCTGTTACAACTCATCTGTTATGATTATTATGAGGTAAAGTGTCACACATATTTTGCCATAATCCAGGGCGTGGCCTATTTGATTGACAGGTGATAACTTTACTGGTGTTTGCCAGCTTCAGCTCTAAGGTAGATTCTAGGTAAGCCTGAAGGTAGTTGTAGTCAGCGTTTCCAATATGGCGACCTTCATCTTTGAGCTTCATAACACCTCTTCAAAAACAAATAGTTAGTCACAGAGACTGCGTCCATGTTTAATATAGTCTTTGTACAGCACAACAGCTTCCCAAAAGGGATGCCAAAAACATTTTAACCCCATCCTGGTGACTGGCTGTAGTATACTTCATGAAACCCACCCCCTCCATTTGAACTAATGGATCTTGGGTCAAACTAGAAAAATCAAAAGACACGTCAAGTAAAATTTTATCAAACATGGTTTCTGTTAAAGTAGTAAGTTCATATCATGCTAATTTATCGTCACAATTTTATTTGTTAAAGAAGTTGAGTTTTAAGTATTTATAAGAGGTGACTGGTTGACAAATGCAGCTCCCTTAGCGCTCTTTAGCCGATCATCAGCGTAGAGGAGGAACAGCGAGCAGAAGCATAAAGAACACTGACACAAGAGTGATTGAACTTGGTATGACTTTAACTGTCCGCTTCAAAGCGACTCATGAATCTGTTGTACTATCAATGAATTATGTATAGTTGTATTGATAAGTTCTTTGTGTGTTTAGGTTAGCAGAACAGGTGTGACCTCCATTCCTCTTCAGCACATGCCTCCGTTCCAAAATATGTCACCAGAGGAATATGTCAGCGCCCATCACAGTGATATTTTGGATTCATTTTTCACAATTGGAGGAGATGGAGGTGCGTCGTCCATGTTTATGTTCAGTCTCTGGTCTATGTAAGGGATTAAAAAACAAAATGTGCTTCCTCTAATGGCCACAGCTGATTATTACCATGTTTTAAAGCAAAGATATTGTGTGCACGAGTCAATACACAATTGAAGTCTATTTTTGAGCCCCTCTGTGCTCCCATCTCCTCCCCCCATCAGAAACACTCCATCAGGGTGCTAGACTAATCTGTTTGTCAAAACGTGTCTTGCCTCTGCACCCAACATCCCTCCCCTCCCTCCCCTTCCCTCCCTCCCCAGCTGCTGGCCATCACAGGTCCAGCTCCAGCGAGCCAGCCAGCCCAGGGAGATTGAAATGTTAAGGGCCGGGACGACAGCTCCACTAATTAAATTCCCCAGGTTAATCCCTGCCGATCCCCTCATCGCACTCTCCCACCAGGCCCTGCAAGGAGACAAGGGGGCAGAGATCGGGGGGACGACAAACAAACACTCAGCATCAACAATGGGCTTGAAAAATTAAAAAAAACGTAAAAATGGAAAGACTGACATTCTACACAGGGGTGGGGGCGGGTTACACGTGCACGCATCTGGACAAACAAGCATTTCAATGAAGCATTTCTATTACATCTCTCACAAGAAAATCAAAGTGCAACATGATGGCAACTATCTTCATTGCGAGTCATCCTGATATACGATATGAAAACATATTCTGAAGAATTTAAAGCAAAATTAAAGCTAACAGCTAACTCCCATTCTGACAACCTGTGGCCTCACATTCCTAGTAGTAGCCTCAGACCTGTCATCATCTCAGCATGTACAGTGGCCTCATGTCTGACCCTTAACCACTGTACTACAGAGGACAGCTGACATGCTGACCAGCCACCAGCAAACTATGTGACCTTAACATCAGAAGAGGCAACACTTTCAACCTCCTCGCCATATCACTCATGCAGGGCACAGAGAGTAGTCTCAACATGGTCTAAGAATGAGACTTTTCTTTCTTTGTAGTCTTTTATTCTGAAAGAGACGATGGATCACTGTACGAAATAAGACAAATGACCTTGGGGAGGTAAAAAGGGCTTCCTTTGCTTCACACTAACTTAAGAAAAACTTGTAAGCTGAGTATTATAATCCACCTTTGCACAGGCCGACAACAGAATGTACTTAGTAGACTGAAAAGTAAAGATAAATCAGTATCCTTGCAAAGTTCTAAATGTCTGCAGATGCATCATCCAAAAACAGAAGGACAGAATAAAGCACTATTGTTTCTCATATTCCTTTTTTGGCTGAATGGATGAAGAGTGTGCAGAAAGGTGGATTTACAATGATCTGAATAGTGCAGGTGCTTTTGTAGAGAGTGGGTGTGGTGTCGGGGAAGACGTGGGTGTATTACACAGTGTGGGCGTGCTGCGTCACACACACCACGCGCCTGCGTTGTGGCTTCGCTCAGAGGTGTAATGCCTGATTAGGGGATTACAGGAAAGTGCTTCTTTGCAGTTCTGTGAGAAACAATTATTAACATGTTGGTGTCTCTAATCCTGGATAAACACAGCTTTTCAAGAACAACAGCGAGTCTTTCTTCCCCCCGTTTTCTTTTTAAAAAATCCGTGTTTAAACCCCGTAGTCACTTGAACTCCAAAGCCTAACTAATACCAGCGGAGGAGACAGGCCAGTCGTGTGGAACAGTGTCATTACAGAGGTTATGCTCTTGGTGGAAGACGCAGCTGGCCAGCAGGCCTTCGCATCAGAGGGGAAATCCAAGTTTAGCTTGGGGAGAGGGAAGCATTGTGCTGAGCAGTGCTTGTTGAAAGGGCATTAGACTGAAACATGTTCACAGCCTGTAATCTGTCATTTGTTTGTACACTTTACTCATGTAATCTGCTTTCTACCAAAGCAGAGACGGTTTCCTAAGTCATGCCAGGGGAGCAGGGGATCCAGGTAGAACACAATGATGTGGGGCAGCTTGACGCTGTACATTACTGAACTTAAATATGTGCACTTTTTTTCTGCTACCAGGAGGGTAGAGATCTTGACATGGCGATGCTGACTGATATATCAGGATTATTTAGCTAGGCACCTATGAGATGCCAACAGCTCTTTCAGACCGGTTGCTTCTGTGTTAATCCATTAAAAACAGCAAGAACCTGACACTTAACACATCATGTGGCACCAGGTTACCAAAGTGGCCATATCAGACCGTTTTGCAACCATAAAAATCCCAGTTTACGCCTCTTTAAGAGCAAACCAAGTGTAAATGAACTGAGTAAATCATGCAGAGAACATAAATGGGTGCATAGATAACTTAAGAAATATATACACTAATCTAGTGATTTAGGATCTCAGCTGGAGATCATTTAGGGCCAAATGTGTGATTACAGTCAAGCATGAAGCAATCAACACACTGCTGATTCCTGAGCCACAAGTATACCCACACACACACACGCTCCTGCACACTCTCACACACACACTATCATTTCAGTGTTGCCTGTGGCTCTGAAATACAGCACATCAAAACAACCTGTAAGTTTCATTACTGATACCCCTGAACCTGCTGACTGGTCATTCTGTGCACTGGCTGACACTTTGAAGAGTACCTCATCTCAGTCGTGTCTCCTGCACGCCGCCATCCTGTGCGGTCCTGAGAGGAGATGATGGATGATGCATTCACTAGATGGATGTTGGGAAGAAAGAAGTCTTGATATTAAACACGCAGAGATTCTTGGGGGTATTATTTTGATGCATTTAAGGGTTTCTTTGAAACGCGTTAAGCTGTTGTAGATGAATTGATTGTAATCATGTCAGTGCATTTTTATTGACCTGTGAGTCTGTTGAGAGGCGTACTAGTGAGTCCATGGTACCACAGAGGAAGGGGGCAGGGCGAGCTCAGTCCTAAAGGTGCTGGTGTGCGATGTTGGGGATGTGTGCTGCCCATCTGGCAGGGCAGGGTTTAGCCCTAATCTCAGAGCCCCTCGGCAGGGGAGCCCCAGACTGTTGATCACTCGCCCCCCTGCTGGCTCCTCCACACTCCTGACCTCCTCAGCGCACAAACACACAGACCCCTGCCACAAGAAAACACGTCCACACACAGCATCGGATCATAAACTGCACAGCCCCATGCAAGATTATATTCATATTCTACAAACCTCTCATTTTCTGGGCATATGTCAATATTGGGGGAAGATTTTTTTGTCCAGTAGAGACGTACAGGCTTAGGAAGCAGCTCCGGTACACAAATACAAACAAACACCATGAATGACAGGAAGAAAATGTGACCCCCGACCAACAGGAAAAACAGAGAAACATATCCACACACATGCAGAGGGCACAGAAACTTGTTTTTGTGAGGCAACGTAGAATAACACATTTATCACACACACAAGTAGAGAGCAAGTAAATATACACACACATAATTACAAAAACATAGACAGATAGGCAAACACACAAAGACACCCAGAAGCAGTCACCCAGCCATACACACCACACACCTAACCACTGATAATCCCCCAGACACAGGAACACACTCGCACACACACGCACACACATACTGAGCGTCATTATGTTTATCACTGTGAACCAGCCCACCGACACCCATCACTCTAATTCCATTTGTCTGTTTAGATTCGTTTTGCTTTAATCCTCCCTTGTTTGTGCACATCTGCAAGCACTGCAATAGTACAGACACAGCGAGACCGGGAACGAGAGACAGACAGAAAGAGACAGAGAGTGAAAGAGAGAGAGAGAGAGAGAGAGAGAGAGAGAGAGAGTGAGAGAGGGAGCTCACAGGGAGCACTCTCCCTCCTGACATCCTGGTCCCTGTAGCTCCAGCAGAAGGGGCAGACAGGCGTATCTCCTTGCCCAGGGAGAAGCTCCCTGTCCCAGCCACGGAGCCGCCGCCAGGCCCGCAGGCCCCTGTAATCACTGCAAACAGTCAAACATCCAGTCACACAGGCTCTTACACCAACACAACATTACAGGCTTTTTACACAGTATTACACCACATCTTATTATCCCATTCAAGTCCCTCTATTAGCTCAATTGGATGGTGGGATTTTCATTTGTAAATTGGGGGATTTTAGATTAGCTTGTCTGTCAGCGATGAAATGCCCCCTGAGACTGTGAATTATGTGACCAATCACATATGAATCAATGCTTACGCATGCTGCAGAGCATGAATGGATGGTGTCAGCAACAGGAAATGAAACAACTTTAACCTAGATTTTGTAGTGTATGTATACTCAATCACAGATTTGATCAATATTCATATCACAGATGTGTGGCTGCTTGGTCACAGATTAGATCCCCTATATCATCCTTCATAAAAGGCTAAACACACACAAAAGAATCAGCCTTAATGTGACAACAAAACGTGAATGACACCATTTTTGTATCGCTGACAATGAGCAGTGTTGGCTTTTATACGGCAAATAATATTCAGGTCTAATAGAGAATTATTAGGGAGATAAATATTAGCTGCTTTACACACCTAGCAGCAACATTATGCAGAACTGAAGCTGGTTGGTTGAAAGGAGGCGAATGAATTACCCGTCTTCCTCCCCAGGCCTTCCATTCAGACACGGAGCGAGAGCGAGAGAGGGAGGAGAGAGAGGGAGAAAAGGCACCCCGAGCTAGCCGAGAGACCCGGCAAATTATGAAAATGCTTCTCTGTGTCCTAAATGGAGGCCGAGCTCTTTAATGTGGCACAAAATTAGAACCTGGGGGAGGAAGTGTGGCCCGCTTGATTGGCGAAACCCCTCCTGGTCCACTACCCCCCTCCTTCCCCACCCTCTCAAAGCACAGAGATATTATCCTGTGGCTGGTGGCACTCTGCTTGTGTTGGGGGAAACTGAAGGACCCCAGAGAGAGCCCAGGGGCGTCCATAAAGGTGCCTAATTTGTCAGTTTACTCCTCAATTATTTAAATAGATCTAAGAAGAGAGCGGAGAATGAGGCTTTTTCTGCCTCTTCGCTGTAAAAGCAGAGAGAGACCTTTATCCACGGTAGCCATTTTCAATTGCGCTCTGCACTGCTGTCTTTGATATACAGAGGAGCGGTAGTGGAGAGGGGATGTATCAAATAAACAAATGTGTGTACACAAGATAACAACGGGAACTTGGGGATAATATTCTGCTTGCTCAGAAGGACTCAAAGTTATTCCACGTTTACAAATTTACGGCTGAAAACTAACTTTACAAATTCCTGCACTCACAGAACAGAGACACAGTAACATCGTGTGTCGTACACAAGGAGAAAACATATCAATCTATGAAGATTAAGGAGGTCTGGATTAAAGAGAGGACCTTTGTTGTCTCTCATGCCTCTGCTCCTCCATTTATCCACACAATCAGGTTACCACCACACCCCCCACTATCCTATCAGCACCCCACACCCAGCAGGAGCACCAGCCTGGCAATGCCAACCTTCAGCCAGAGAGACCACTGGAGGTATGCAGGGCCCGGGGCCAGAGATTACTGAGCAGTTGAAGATTGATCCTGGAAATGGAGATGTCGCATTTCCCAACCCTCTGACCTCTAATCCCTCACATATCTGCCTCTATTGTTTGGTTTGTTTTACTAGACGGGTGAGGTTGGTCAGGCTGAGGAGGGCGAGGATGCTGTGAAGGTGGAGGGGCCCCACATAGGGTCCTAAGGTGACTTTATCTTTCACATGCGTCTGGCTGCAGCAGGTAAAGGACCCCCTCTATGTCTGAATGCTTTGCTGCAGACGTCTATTGAGATGAACTCTCGTCTGTGCAACAACAATCACTTTCAATAAGCTCTATATCAGCAGCCATGCCAGCACTGGGTCCAGTGTTAGCACAATAGTCTGGCTGCGCCTACACAAAGACATGAGCACCAAGACAATGGCCCAGTCCTTTATATTCAGGAAAGACACTCAGAAAACAGAGCAACACTTTGACCGTTCTGACACAATAGATGCAAAAGCAACACAAACACAAACACAAACAGGAACATAATGGAGAACACTACAAACACCTGGACAAATACACTCAGTAAACCTGCAAACATTCTACACCTGATGTACAAACAGTGGCTACCACACACTGAGAGATACACACATCGGGAGTGACAGCAAACAAGAACCTGAGACAAGTCAATCAGGGCGCCACGTCAACACAGACTGACGCTAATGGGCCTAACTCTACCCAATACACATCCGTGAGCTCATAGGAAAACATTGAATTAAGGCAAAGTGACTTGAGCTTTAAATATGTTAAAGGTGTTTTAAAGTTCTTGAACATGCGCCCTTATTAAAGAGATCAAAGTCCTTATATGACAAGAGTTGCCATTTCACGTAACCCTGCAACTTAGTACGGTAGAATAACTACAATCCAAAGCTAAAAATACGTGTGGAGTTTGTTCGCAGGCATTGGCACCCTCCACAAAGATGGGTGGCACCTCGTAAACATCCTTGAAACAGGTTTCTCATGCTTAGGAATGGGATCTGCGGGCAAAGTTTTACCCAGAGTGAGATTCTGCAAAATCTGCGGCCAGCTCAGTATATCATGCCTCTCACACCCTCTATTCTCTTCCCAAACGCGAACCAACACACCCCGGCCCTCCGCCTCCCTCCACTCCACAAGCTTCCATCCAGCCAGAGAGAGGAGAGGAGAGGAGAGGAGATAGGCCCAGTTGCTAAAGCTGTCTTTTCAGCCCCTGCTCCCGCTCGGTCTATCTGAGATACACAGCAAGCGGAGGTGTCGCTTTTCCGCTGGCATTTCGGACAGTATCTACTTATAGACGGGAGAAAAAGAGAAAAGAAAAACAGAAGGGGTATTATCAGGGAGGGATGAGAGCAGCAAAGGCATTTTGTCTTTTTATTCCCCTCCTAAGCCCTGGGCTTTGCTCCCAATCCGATTGGTCGATACGGCCAGGGATGTAAATGAAATGCAAAGAGGAATAAGGCTGGCTTCCCATCTCCAGTGTGTGCCCCCCTAAGTCCTCCGCCCCTCTTTCTCTGTCTTGCTCTCTGGGCTGTTTATGGTGTTGTGTTTCTGTCTCCCCATTCACAGACTTGCTGCTCTCCCTGTTTCCGTCTCACCCTCCTCGTTCTGCCTCGTCCCCCCCTCCTCCTCCTCCTCCTCTTCCTCCTCGCTCCTCTCCTGCTGCATCCCTCCCCTCTCCTTGGCTGGGCTCACAGCTCTTATCTCCTCAGACGCCCCACATTCCAGCGTTGCTGTGGCTCCCTGCCTGCATCCCTGGTCACGGCGATTCCATGGGTTCCCACAATCCTCGGCAGCTTGCTGATTTAGGGTGGGCAACTGACTCTCAGAGACAGGGGAGAGGAGAGGAACAGGGGGGGTTCAGGAAAGACAGGGTGAGAGGGGATGACAGGATGGAGGACAAGAGGAGGATGACAAAAGGGAGGACAGGAAGAAAGTAAAGTGGAAATGACAAAGAGGGCATAAAAAGAGAGGGAATGGTGATGATTTAAACACAATAACAGAACAGGAATGGTTGAACAAATATGATCAATATTTGAGGCCTGAAAAGGCGAATCAACGGTGAAACGAAGGTCCAAAATACATCAAAATAAACATCTTTATTGAAATAGTTTTATCAGTATAAAGCAGAGTGACAGTTTTCCCTTTTTATGAGAAACCAAACCATCTGTGCTACAGCAGGTCGAATCTCATCATCCAGCCAGCTGACAGCCGCTAACCATTCCTGCGAACAGAGAGGGCAGATTACATTCTGGGAAAACTACACGTGCACAAACTGTCCTTCGCTTTCTAGTAGTATCTCAAACAGCAGGCTCCTCCAGCTGAGTTTTAGAAAGCTTATGGCCATACACTGCTTTGACCTCCGCATAACAGCTTCCATGGCAGTAGGTTCATTAACATCATCACAAGTATTTACAGAAACAGTCTGTAATTGAGGTTTCGGACCCTGAGAGCACGTCAAAGACGGGTGACTCTGGTCTGTTCGCAGTGTTTGCATGCCACGTTGTCTCTTCAGTAACCCTCACAGGGATAAAAGTCCATTTTCCTGCGAGCTGGGAAGCGCATGGTCTTGCGTGTCTCCGTTTGTCCCTGGAGTTTGCATGACTTTGTGCCTCTATGACGATCAAAGCTCTTTGCTTTTCAGTGTGCCGATCTGTTTATCGACTATGCTTATACGCGGTTCAGGCAGTGAAAAGGCTTGGGTGGAGATTTAAGCATGTTCTCTCACACACAAACACACACACACACACATACATGTCCACATGCAAACACAAATCAACACACACAAAAACGCACCTCTAAAAGGGTCTCTGGCATTGTGACATTTCACATTTCATTTAAATCCATGAAGGATTACAGCCCTCCCGTTACGAAGGAAGAGAGGGAAAAAAACACTCATCGAATCCATTAGTTTTAAACATTTAAAGGACCATCTAAGATGGACTGATGGAAGGATAGAGGGGTGGGTGGGTGGGTGGGTGGGGCTGGTTATGCGGAGTGGGGACTGTGTGGCATAGCACAAGTCTGTCCTAGATTAAACAGCCGCTCTAATCCCCCATTTCTGCCCCCAAATTGGTTTTCCCTCAATCTCGGCCTTGCCATCCTAATGTGAGAAAAAGAGAACTAGAGCAGAGGCTGAGGCAAAATAATCAGCACGTTAAAAGCTGTGAGAGCAGAAGAAGAGAGGAAGAGGGAGTGCGATGTAACGATAAAGCAATCGAATGCGTGAGTTTAAGGGGAGCACGCATCGCTTGATTGGGGTCAGTCAAGGCCTCCTCAAGTCAAGCTCTGTTCCAGGTCAAACTTCACAGAATGAAGCGAGGCCGAGGGGAAGTTCTGCGTCCTTGTTGCAGAGTTCTGTTTTGATTTCTGTAGACCAGCTATTCTGCATCAGCATTCTTCTTAAACAGCAACTCATATGTTGTATTTGACCTCATCCATGTACACAAAACATCAGCAAAACTCTGGACAGCCACATTAACACTGAGGAGACTCATCTCCAGTGTGCAGCTCTTCCGCTGGGCTCACTCTCTCAGTGTTTCAGCTCTGTAAAGGTCTCCCTGGATCCTGTTACGGGGTTGGCCTCTTTCTCTGGCGGAGTCTGTCCCTCTCTTGCAGCAGGTGAGTAATGGCTGAGCGTACTGCGGGCGCCTGGGGATCCGTGGGGTCCTTCTCTAAGTACAGACTAAAGTGCTTGGTGCTGCAGGTCAGCAGGCTGTCTGGACTGTGCCCCTGTTGACCAGAGCGGAGCAGCCTCTCGCTGGCCAGTGCCAAGTTCTTGTCCCAGTTAGGAGGGTAGTCTGAGTGGGCCTCTACAATCTCCTTATACAGCTGTCCGGCAAACACAAACACAAACACACAACGACACACACACATATAAAAGCAGATGTTAAAAAAAAACAAGCCAAAGCCTCTGAATATGTCATACTTTGCCTTGTTTGGCACTTAAATCTGCTCCATTATGGTGAATGACGGTGTCACTGCGTGTTTGTTGGGGTCAGACTCACAGTGTAAGACAGCTCAAAGAGGCGAGCGCTCCCCTCTCCCTGCATCCTTTCTGCCAGGTCAAACAGAAAGAAAGCCGTCTTCATCCTGAAACAAAGCACGCAGGCTCAGGGCTAAGTGCTGGATGGATGAGCCATGCAGATCCACACTCACAGACGCACCACTCCAATGGAGTGATTTATGTAGATGCCGATACCAAATAGAATGTACATGTAGATGCTCTACTACACAAGACTGGTTTATGGAGATGTTCTAGGGAGCTAGTATGCATCGTGACGCAGCTTTTTATCTGCAAAGTATACAACCTCTCTGCAGACAAAAGTACTTCAGTGAAAGCTTCGCCGTACCTGGCTTGCCACATCTCCTCATTAGCAACATGCTCCCAGGTCGCAGGATGGAAACTGTTCACACGAAGAAAAAAAAAACACGTTTTTCATCCCAGAAGCTTCAGGCTGTTCAGCAGAGTTTCACTAACTATAAATGATTATTTATGAGAATATTGTTCCACTCCACTGTGCAGATTTTGATACACTAAACATGGATGTTTGCTGCATAAACATTAAATGATGGAGCAACAATACCAGCAAACACATTAGACATGCAGTAAAACCAAATCTCTCCTTTTTTCACTTTGTTGACTGTAAACACTTGACCTCTTCTTCAAAAGAATATTTTAGCCGGGCTCCCGAGCTAATATTTGGCTTGTGGGCATCGACGGACACGCTTGTCGTGAGAGTGCAGGAAATAATGTCACAGTATTCAGCCGCGGATATCTGAGTGAATGAAGGGCTGCTGGCAACAGGAACAGAATATGGAGCTTTGACTAATTCTACTTTTGACACAGTTATTGACAAAATGCAATAAGAAACTCATTATTTTTCATCTTCAGTCTCATTTCAGATGGCTGAGGGCCTGATGTCTGCTCTGGTTAAATTCACAAAGAGCTGGATCACAGCGTGAGGAACAGAGAACAACCTCACTGAGGGGGAGCTCTGTGGAGTCTGATGGAGGATGGCTGGAGACCACAGACAGATGAGGGGCAAAACGTTGCAACTTAATAAGTGTATACTTTTAGTTTCATCTAAATCTATGACTTGTTTTTACCGAGGAGGATTTTTCAAGTATGACTCCCCAAATTTAAACCCAATGATCTCTTTCACTCCAGCCAGTTCAAATCCTCTGAATCTAAAATCAAGCTCCAGTTCAGATCTCAAAGTTTACAAATACAAATAATTTGTCGAGCAGAAATACAGGAAATGTGAAATGTGCTGTACTTATATCACTCAGTGTAATTTTGATGTATGCACTTTATTGAAGGAGTGGGAGAGCAAAGAACACATTTGAGTCAAATAATTAAGACAATTTATTCAAACTAATGCTGCTTAAGAGGAGGACAATAAGAAAAATGCATATTTAAAGGTTTGAAAAATATCTGTCCAGAGATTTTTTTGTTATTCTGAATGTGTGTGTATGTGTGTGTGTGCATGTGTGTGTGCGTGTGTATGCACCTGTCGTGCAGCTCCGTCCAGTTGTACATGTTGCGTGTCCACTGGGCCCACCTTTCAGGGTGGAACTGCCTCTGAGCAGGCACCAAGATGTCACACACACCCCAAGGCCATCGGGAGAAGCTCTGCTCCCAGCTGCGGTCTCCTTCAGGCAGCCCGATGCAGGCGACCACACTCCTCCTGCAGAAAAGAAATCTAACATTTATGAACCCTCCTTCTCTCTGCAGCTGTCAGCTGATGATGAGACAAACACAAACACCATGTAGACAAATATTTCCTCACATCCGAACACCTCCTAGCTCCCCTCCTGCCTCGGGCCCTGGAGGTTAATCCCACAGGTCAGTGTTGCCCCACAGAGAGACGGGCACGTTGGCCTGGCAAACACTGCCCCCTGGTGGGCTTGGTATTAACAAGTCCCCAGCCGGTCTCCTGATCTCATTTCCTCTTGGAGGAGTCAGAGATGAGAGCAGGGAGCAGCAGCGAGTCCACAAGAGACTGTTTAACCAAATCAAGTAGATTAGACGGCTTCTGTACTTCATCAGACTCCTTTTATGGCCTCCACAGTTCTACCAGCCTATCTTCTGCCTGCACTTACCGCTGTGTGGATCATTCCCCTGATCTCTGCCTCATTAGATCACCCACTTGTTCATTTGGACCATTGTTGCCCTCCCAATTCACTCTCTCTCTCCTTTTTACAGCCTTCTATTTATCCTTTCAGACCACCCTTTTAATGCTCTCTCTCTCTTTGCTCTCTGCCTGTGTGTCAGTGACTCACTCTGTGTTGTGCAACAGAAACTGCTCCAGGCTGAAGGTATCTTTCTCCTCAGGGTGGACGGGGTCCCACAAGCGGCCGGGGAAGTGAACCCCTGGGTGGTGCTGCGCCAGCTTGGCTACGTACCAACTGTATGTCATCATCTGGGAAGAAGGAAGGAGTACCACACAAACTCTGTTTGCCTCTTTGTATCTGATGTGATTAGTGGTCAAATTAGCAGCCAGGGTACAAATCACTTCAACGAAAGGACTTATAAACAACGTCAGCAGCTTTTTGCTCCTAAATTGAGATTTTAAAGAGCTTGAATTTCCTTTGATTCAATTTTATAGTCTTAAATTGAAAGTTATTGCTTTTGCATCTTCTTTTAATCAGAGAAGTTTGTGTGTAGAGATGTACAAACTAATGATTATGCACCAAACTTATAAATCAAGAGAGCTACTTCCAGTCATCAGTCCATAATAAATGTATATAATATTCATTTATTTCTTTACTTGTATTTTGTTTCATAAATAAAACTGTTCTTAGATGTTCGTGTGGTGGGAGTGAATATCAAAACTTCATAAAAACCTTGTGAGACTCATCAAAAAGAAGAAGAAACTGGACATTTCAGAGCTCTAACCTCCTGGTCCACCAGGCGTACATCAGGTCGAACCCCCTCGCAGTAGTATAAGTAGCGCATTGAGTTTCCAGGCAGATCTCCTCTGGTTAGGATGATCGAGTCGTTTGGTGCGGAGGCCAGAAGCTCCCTGCCGAACCTCTCCACCACGCTGTTTCCGCTCTGATCACACTCCCTAAGATCGTCAACACAAACACCATCATACTGTATATAACATCATGAAAACACAAGCTGAGTATACGAGAATTTAAAAAGAGGTTGAGTGCATCTTTACCCCCGCTTAGAAATGTGTGAGATCAGTAAAACTGTGTGTATGAGAGTGAGTCGCTGCTTGTAGGTACGCTTTCAAGGTGCTCTGAGGGTAAGTTGTCAGTGCCCCCGCCCCTTCCACTCCGCAGAGCGCTGTGGCTGCCTATCTAATCATGGGGAGACAGGTGTGATGGCTCTGACAGCACAGGCCATGCTCTCCCCTTGATCAAAGCCGCTCAGTGATGGCTGTCTGGCACTCCCCAGCACTACGCCGGTGTAATCTGCCTCCTCGGACAGCTAACATCTCAGACTGAGCTCTGTGAGTGGAATCTATGTGCTAACCGTGCCTCTCTTCAGCCCCTACCATGGGGTGAGCAGAGAGAAACCTGACATGAGGAGTTCAGACCTGCAGTATGAAGCGCGGAGCAGAAACAAATCAGGTTGACTCAGGGAAAACTTCTGCATGGGGTTTTAGAGGGAAGCAGAATGAGAGGGGAGTTTTTACTTCACTTCAACTTTACTCAACAGAAGTATTACAAAGTAACTAAGGTGACATTTTGGTCAGGTGTAGTTCCTTCAGAACACACAGTACAGTTAATTTATTCACGGGATGAATGCACACAGATTCCCTGCTTGGAGATCAGGACAACCGCTATCAGAGGCTGTAATCACCAATGCCTGTAGAGCAATCGCAAGCAGCCATAAAAATAATTATGGAGGTAAAGATTCTCTGATGCTATCAGGGAGGAAATATAGTTCTTGAAGAATTACTTTTGTGAAATGTATGTTTCAAAATCAACTTTCTGTGCGAGCCCTAAAGACAGCTGATGGCTTTTTGCTGCAACTTTAGAGCAGCTGAAGTGGAACTGAAGTTAAGTGGACGGAAGTTTTCGCTCCAGATATGAAATGATGACAAGAGAGCGAGGCGGAGGACTCACTTTGAGGGTGTTTTCATTCAAAGAAAGTCGAAAGGAATTCTACACCGTGCCCAAAACGCATGAAGACGTCAACAACAGTCTCAGGACTTAAAGGCAGCAGTTTCACCTCAGTGTTTTATTTGATAGCTGATGTTTTGCAGACTCAAACAATCAAGCAACAACATGTAGAGTAGAGTAAGATGCACTGTTGTTTGTACCTTTTTTGTCATCTGAAGTGACAAAAGAACATACTGATGTGACCAATACAATATACATGGAAACAACCCTGTATAAACGAGTGTGAGGTGCAAGTCTCTGCAAATTGGTCCATACGTCGCGACTATCAAAGTAACCGTTAGCTGAGATTGACTATCCGTGGCTAGCAGGATTGCAAACTCCACATGATGAAAAAAAGATGGGACTTGAAAGAACTACACGGCTGCACAGAACCTGCACATTGTGAACTTTGCTGAATGTAATGAGTGGTCAGGATTGTGCACAAAGACAGTTAAAAGCTTTCTTCCCCTTTAAGATACCCCACTTCCTGTTCTTACGGTCATGAATGTTTCAAATCGAGGACTCCCTTCTGTGTTTTCGATTCACCCATTGATAACGTTTGTTACTGTAACAGAGAAAAGTGCTCACCTGTGATTGGTGTGCACCATATGTGCCAGCAGACCCAGAGTGAGGACCCAGCCTGTGGTCTTCCACAGCCCCCCACAGCCTAGCCTCCTCTCCAGCTCCGTGTGTGTCCGGCTCAAGCCGAGGCCTGCCAGCACACACACTGCAGCATCGCTCTGGAGCCAGAAACGCTCAACCTGCAAAAGAAAAGGAGAGGCGTTCACAAATGAGCACACGAGGCACACTCTTATTTTCTGCTCTCAGTGCAATCTTGAGTGAAATAACTGTTCCATCCTTAAATCAGCACTCGTCCACACTGCTCTCTCATCAGTCTTATTCACAGGTTTGTGTTCTGCATACATAGATCCCGAATTTTGGAACAATGCATTTCACTGAAAACAACAGAAACGGACCGAAAGGATGCAAAAAAAGAGTTCAAGTCTCATATCTCACCACTCCGAGTAGTAATGGTCTGCTGATGTCTAGGTTGGCTCTCCAAGCGAAAAACAGTGAGTACAACACCAGCATGGCAGTCAGCAGCCAGACCACAGAGCGACACATCCTGGGGTAGGAAAGGGGTTTAGTTACAGGACACAATTACTCCTCTCATTTCATTATCACTGCTTAAATGTTGCTCTGTAGACCCCTGGACTACAATTTCCACATATCAAGTCAGATGTATTCCGTTGTCTGTGTTCTCTGTGAATATATACTTGTTTTGAATAAGTCCGTAAAAAATATTAATGCAGGGATGGAGATCACAAGCCCGGGGGCAAATGTATACGCCAGCCAGCTAAGAGGTGCATGATTGATTTTCTAATGCAGACTGAGTCATAATGAGCTGCTGCCAAGCGCTGAATCACAAACTCATTACAGTACAGCTGTAAAATGTACTTATACACTAAAAAGAAAACACGCTAGCCTTATGGCAATAACAAATCATCATCTGAACCTGAAGAGACACTTTCAAGCCTTAGAAAATGACTTCTGCTTTTCCTGCCAACGAATTGATCTGATGTGCTCCACTGCCTGGCCACGAACTCATACTGTCAAGATTCTGTGTTTTTGTTTTTTATTCCCTGAAAATTATGCACAATGTGTGAAAGATATACGCATTTTATAAAGTAATATATTTGGCATTTGTTTTCCTTTCCTTTTGGCATCCTTTGAATTGACCTTGCTCTGTTTCATCTGTGTTTGTATGCAGTGAAGTTGCATCCCCAGAGAGAGAGGGGGGGGGGGGCAGGGGTTGGTCGGTGCCCTACAGAGCCCCCCAGGCGTCACTGGGCTTTATCAGCTCCACCCCGCAGACCCCAGGAAAGGCTCTGCTGTAATGACTAACTGGATCAAACCGCCACACTGCCACAAACAGATACATACAAGGAGTGATTAACTTGTACACACAAACATGTTTGTGGAAATTTAAAACACACATCAACCTGTCTTGATTTGAATGTGGAGCGTCGCGACAGCTTGACAGTTAGGTGGCTCAGTGTTTTTTTGTATTCCATTTTCCTGAGATCAGCGTTTTGTCAGTGGTTTTGTTCCCCGTCTCTTACTGCAGGGGATTAGATTTTTGGTTGAAGTGGCTGCCGAGATGTGTGTGACAGAGTTTGGTGCTTTGTGTGCCGGCTCCTCGCTCATCCTACCTGTCCCGTGAGGAGAGGAGGAAGCCTGTTCCTGCCAGAGCCAGAACAGGAAGCGAAAGGTCCGCCAGGCAGTGGTCCAACTGAGCCCTGAACACACACAAACACATATATATATATACTACAGAGTGTATGACGGACACCAAAGACAAGCTCAATTACCCTTCCTGCTACTGAACTCAAGGACACCAATTATGAAATGCCCTCCATCCCCTATCAAAACAAACTCCTTGGACTGTGCGCTCCTCCTTTCAATCGGATTGACAGATACGAATGACTGTGTCATCCACCCCCCCGCTGCCCCATCCTCTCTTCACAGCGCCTGTCAGTCAGCAAGCGCTTGCTCAGAGCATAGAGATAGTTTCCTGCCTCTTCCTTAATACCCATCTCTATTTGACAGCTTATTGAGTCTCTATATCTCCCAATGTACACTATGTGTGAATGTGCTCACACGCGTGTGTTTGTGGGTGTGTGTGTCAGCTTCTCCAGTGGGTTTTACGTCTCCAGTGCGACATGCCTGTCATGTTCGCCTCTCTTCCCCATCTTGAAGGTGTGCTTGTCCATCAAGCAGCAGGGGTGATGGGAAGGGGTGGGTGCCTGGCGGAGGGGGGGCTGGTAGTGGGGGGTCTTAAGACGTACATGCACCCCCATCCCGTCAGCTGGAGAGAGATACCAGGAGTGGGATGACTGCTGTGGTGGTGGTGATGGTAGAAGGGAGCAGGGGAGGGAATCGGGCAGAGGAGGTGGCAGTGGAAGGAGGGATGGAGGGGGGGTGGGGGTGTTGCTGGAGTGGAAAAATACAATTTCTCCAGCTCTATTGCAGTGTCTGTCATCACAGCTTGTCACGCTTAAACACCAGAGCTGAGTGATCATTTCAAACTGCTGGAGAAACAGAACACAGCGATTTGGCCCTCTAAGCAGGTTCAGTTCTGCTTTGATGGGAGAGAGTGGAATGGGAAGAACAAAAGCTGCTGGGGAGAAGAGAGGGAGAGAGGGACCGGCTGCACAAATGACTGCAGGCTCTCAGAACAGATCGGAGTGTCTGTGGTTAAACCTGTGTAAAACACCAGAACCAGCACAAAGGAAAGTACTCAGGTACTCCATCACTTGACCTGCATGTGGCCTTACCGTGCCTGACAAGTGCCCAATCAAACTCCCTGTGTTATTCCTCTTGTTTCTTTGCTTCTCTATTCTACAACATATTGTCCATGTAGAAACATCAAACCAAGGTTTCACACACTCCTAACAACAACACATTGCACAATGTAGTTCTTGTCTGCACTATAATGCAGCCTAAAGCTCGGATGAAAAATATATGACCAGTGTGACACTGATTGTTTGATAAGCATGAGCTGGATGAACAACAATCAACAAGTTAGCATACATCCAAGATGCCGCTTTGTTCTGTTTAATATCTTTGTGAGACAAACAAAAAAGGCTAGACGTTTTGGGACGTCACTTTGTGTTTTGGAGGGCTTGTTTGGTTTGATAGGGCGCTGTTGGTCTAGCGGTCTAAGCACGGGCCCCATATACAGAGGCTATAGTCCTCTTTGCAGCAGTCACAGGCTCGACTCTCGGCCCTTAACATTGGCTGCATGTCTTCCCCTGCTCTCCACTCCCTACATTTCCTGTCTATCTCCAGCTTTCCTATCTAATAATGGCGAAAATGCCCAAAAACATAACTTAAAAAATAACAATAATAATAAAAAATGATCATATGATGTAAATTTAGATTAATGGTTAAGTTGCACCCATAAAGCGGGCTGTTGCCCTTTTCCTTCATGTCTAGGGATGTAAAATTCAAGTATATTCCGTGATCGATCTTTGGATATGTTAATGATCAATTATTGATTAATCATTTAAAAAAAACTTTTTTTCTCCTGAATCAAAATTTCCTTCATGACACAATATATATAACTGACAGAATTGAATAGCTACGGATTATATTGAGGTGTTCAAAATGTTAAACACTGAATATCAACATGTGGAGCAGGCTCATAATCTCCGCGGACATACCATCATAAAAGTGGAGGCTCAGACTACAACATGTGGATTTACTGCAACAAGAGAACTGAACAGAAACATATTTTGGACTCACAGTGTCCAGTTTTCTGTCTACTCGTTCTAATTCAGAAAGCCGAGAGCGCAACCAGGTCCTAACCAGTCCGGCGGCAGAGGAAAAAAGCACTCGTGGAGACCTGTCACTCAGCTGCAGCCGCCAGCTGAACGTCTCTGCTGTGTGCAACACCTTCAGTCAGCTGATTCACATCAAAACATGCTTTAAATTTAAACACCTCCCTGATAAGCTGAACAAAATATGAGACCACATGATGTTTGTTCCACGTGATATAAAATCAAAACAAAAACATTTGTTCAGGTAAGTTCTTAACACACAGCACACAGCTGCCTATGCATCACCATGGGTTTCAAAGGTTAAACAGATACTGGATGACTGTGGCCTGTCTTACCTCTGGATCACACAGCAGTGTAACATTAACTGGCTTAGACGAACTGTTGAACAGAGGCTTAAAGATCAGTTTCTGCAAAAGTGGCAAGGTGAACTGGATAAAATGACATCATGTGATTTATATGTACAATTTAAACGAAATGTTAAACTAGAAATATATTTGTTATCTGAAAACCAGAAGTATAGACAGGCTATCTGTAATTTTAGAACGAATAACACCAGGATCCCGAAGGTCACTGGAAGGTATAAAGGCCTGGATAGAAAACAGAGGATTTGTAATCTCTGTAATAATGATCGTGTGGGCGATGAGTACCATTTTTTGTTTGAATGCAAGAACACAAGCATTCTGAATAATAGAGAGAGGTTCATACCCAGGTATTATTTCAAACGTCCCTCTGTGTTTAAATTAATTCTACTTTTGCAATCAGATAAGCCGAAAGTTATCTGTAAATTAGGAGCTTTTCTGAAGAATGTCCTTCCTTTGTATAAGTAAGATCTGCTGTACTTCAAACATGCAGTGTGCCATCATTATATTGTTTTGTTATTTGTAATTTATGTTCTGTGGCTCCGTACCATGTGATCATGGTCTGAGCATCAAATTAAAATGAAATGAAATGAAATAACAATCAATTAATTGACACTCATGTAATTCCCTCCCTCCATCTCCCCATTTCCTGATCTATCCACTGCACCTCTCTAAATAAAGGTGTAAATGCCCCAAAAATGAAACTTAAAAAAAAAAAAAAAAGAGTACCCAGACATACACTGAGATGAATAGCTAGTATTTAAAATCCATACTTAAAGTAAGCTTGAATAGAAACTGCAAATGCTATTGATTAAGTAATGAATACAGTGACTACAGTTATGTTTGTATTACGTTTTGAGTAATGCCCACATAGTCTGGTCGCAAAAAAGGACAGAAAGATGAGAACAAGGCAAACCAGGCTCACATCAGCATAGAGGTCAGGTTTACAGAGCTCTCCGTCTTCGCCTGCAAACACAAAAAGAACACAGTGAAAACAGAGGAATACATGGTTAAATGTCAACAGAGAAACTTTCCTACAGCACAGTTTTAGAAACAGTGCTGTCCCACCACATACCAGACTGAAGGTGCCGTACTCAGCCCTCAGCAGATGGGTCAGCAGGCCAAACAGCGTGGTTTGATCACCCCAGCTCCAACGCGCTGTGTTCAAGTAGGAGGAGACAGGCAGGTAGATGTACGGTAGAAACCCCGCGAGGAAACACGCTCCCAGAGACACGAGGACACGGAAATACAGCTCCTGTCGAGATTATTCAGAGAGAGGAGTTCTCAACTTTTGGATATTCTCTGAAATTTATGTTAAACTGATTATGATTCAGAAAAACTTTAGATCAAGAAACTCCAATTTAGCTTTCTTCATTACGCAATACCTCACATGAAATATACAGTATGAAATGTGCCTCCACTGTAAAGGGGATGGCAACAAGCCCTCAGGAAGCCCTCAGGAAGTGAAACAAATCTTCAATAAGGCAAAAGTTAAACTCTTCTTAAGTTTGTCTGCTAAAAGTCAGATGTTTGATTTCCCTCTTTTCACTAAGTTGCATATAATTTCTTGCCTGTTATGAGGTCGCTCTCTTAACACACTTAAAGAGATGGTGCAACTTCTCCAGGGACAATTAGAGACTAAGCTGTTATTAATGAGACCTTCAAACTTACCTTGTGGGAATACAGTCTGTAAAAGACCCATGGAATGATGACCAGCACGTACAGCACCAAGGTGTGCTGGTTGCAGAGCCCCAAGCCACAGCACAGCGCTCCCCAATGTGCCATCTGACAGGGGTCAAGATTTACAAGTAGTACAAGATTTTACAGCAGTGTGAGATCATGTTGAAGATATCTTAACGAGGTGTGAATCATTTCCCTGAAGAAGACAGCGTTACCTTCCTCCTGTCTGTGGCGTTTTCTGCACATTGGAAGCTGACGGTCAAGAAAAAGAGCAGACCGACGAAAAAGTTGTTGAGGGTGAAGACCTCCGCCACCACCGACCACTGCCAGCTCAGGCGGGAGACGGCGAAGAGGCCTCCAGCCAGCACGGCTCCAGGACCAGGACCTGCCAACCTGAAAGTGAAGGTAGAAGAGGCCTCATGTATTTTTCACTGTTTTAGATGAGCTTAGGATTTATTTATGTGTAGTTTAACTCGCAGTTTATGACTAAGATTAATCTAACAAAACTTTAACTATACCAACCCCAGCCTAACTTTTTGTTCTTAATCAGTTTAAGAAATTTCAAACTATAAGTGTGTTTTTTTCTTTCTTTTCTTTTTAACCAAAGTTACACAACTATGGAAAAAAAAAGGCAATACAACAAAGTCAGCAGCTTCACATGAAATTAAAACGTCGCACTCCAAAAAGTCACCACTTCCCTCAGACCAATTTAGGCCCCGTTTTAATTTTCCCTCAACTCAAGTTTGCTTCTCGGACAAGACCTTGAAAAACACTCTATGAATTGGGCCATTCAAATATCATCATGAGAAGTCCCTCCACAGCAGCCGGTTGATCTGGAGCAGACTGGCACAGAAACCACCGTGCAGGAGATAGCACTTTATTATCCTCAGCTTCTTAAATATAATGTGTGCACAAAAGTTTCCCCTTCCTCCTCTCCTGTACTGTCTCCATCTCCTTTGCGGTAATTGAAGCAAACTTGGGATAATCTGTCATACGCTAAGACCCACCACTTACTAAAATGAGAGACAGAGGGGGGAGAGAGGGAGAGAGAGGAGGGAGAGGCGACAAATGACGAAGAGGGCGGGGAGGGGGGGAGAAAAGAAAAATAGTGCCGAGAAGTGTGCGTTAAAGGGGTGAGACAGTGTGCGGGATAAAGGATGAAATAAAGAAAAAGGAAGAAAAAAAGTTCAAGAAGAGAGGGGAAAAAGAGAAAAGGAAAAAAAAACACAGCCCAGTCCCCGGCATGCTGGCTCTGAAATATGAGCAGGCTCGACAATTAGGGAAGTCAGGCAGTATGGCCCTTTCCGCCATTGTGTGGAGTGGCTTAGAGTCCTCATCAGCCTATCAGCTAACTGACAGGCAGAGAGCTGCTCTATTCAGCACCGCAGATACAAGCTGCAGGCCAAACGGCTGCCAGGTCCCTTATGACCCCACAATCCCTTGCCGGTGACAGCTTCAAGCTCCATAGCAAATTAGGCGCTCTCACATTACAATCGCAGAAGACAGATTCCATTAACGGTATCTGAAATTGAGTAGAGAGCAGGCCCGTTATCAGACCTGACTCATAAGCACCGCCATTAATCACAAGGCATGATACCATTTATACATTTCCAGCTCTCTGCCTGCCGCTGTGATAGTCAGCCACAAAAGGCCTGATGAGACTTAGGCTAGGGGAACAATGGAGCTTTCTGAGGAAAGCGCGGTAAATCAGGAAAAAAAAGAAGAGGGAGAGCGAGAGGATGGTAGAAAAGAAAAAAAAAACTCTTGCTTGCTGACTACTTCCCCTTTTTTTTTTTTCTTGGGTTTTCTCTCTGCTTCTCTCCACTATTTTTCCTCTGTGTTCTCTGTAAGGCGAGCTTGGTGAATGAATATGCATGTGTGTGTATGTGTGTGTGTGTGTGTGTGTGTGTGTATGTGTGTGTGTGTGTGTGTGAGGGTGCACTTTAAAGAAGGGGGGGTGGACTGTGTTGATGGGGCGTCTAGGAGTGGGTCTTAGTAAGAGATAGCAGCGTCTTTCTCACTGCATCGCTCCAGGAATTAGTTGTAACTTGAAGGAAAGGATGAAGACGGATGGGATGGGTGATGGAGGATGGAGTAAGAGGGTGGGGAGGAGGGGGCAGATGGGGACTTTTGTTGAGGTGCAGAGACCCCCCGCACCCATAATTTTACCTCCCTGCATGACAATTAACCCGGAGCTCTTACACTGAGC
Source organism: Notolabrus celidotus (assembly GCF_009762535.1). Taxonomy (NCBI): domain Eukaryota; kingdom Metazoa; phylum Chordata; class Actinopteri; order Labriformes; family Labridae; genus Notolabrus; species Notolabrus celidotus. The sequence continues at coordinate 14,992,271 of NC_048293.1, forward strand.
AGGGGGGCTGATTTTGGGGTTACACCGGGTGCAGAACAGTCGTGGGGGTCCACAGTCTGAGGTTATTACACCAAGTTTGTTCCTGCGTTTGATAGCCAGGCAGCACCCGTCACACATTCAGACACCCACACACTCCTGTTCCCCCCCCCTGCTCCTTTATTCTCCCTGAGTGCCTGACAAATCTCTCTGTTAGAGCTTGTCAGTCTGCGAGAGCCCAGTGATGTGTGTACAGTGCGGGCTGTAAATGACCTGTCTGTCTGCGCGGGACCACCTGGGTCCCAGTCAGCCTCTCAACTGCTCCACAGCTCATTCTCCGGGCCGGCTGCTCCCAGGGCGTGCGGATAAAGCAGGACACATTCTGACACCAGAGTGGCCGTGTTCCCTGTTATCACCGCTCAATGCAGTGCAGGATGCCGCTGTGCTGAAATGTCGTGGCTCAGTGACAATGGCCTGGTTGAGACGTGGCGGGAGAATAACACGGCTGACAACGAAACTGCTCAACCCTGAACTCAACCACCCCAACAAAGTGTCAGTGTCAGCACTTGTGTAATTAACAGAAAGGCAAATATTATGCATGAAGCTTGAAATCAGGCGCAAACTTGGAAATAATTTAGAGTAAGAGGAGAAAATGACCAATTTAGCAACTTCCTTTTTGCTCAATGTGACAGAGTGGAATAAAAATGAGACATGCAACAATTCTGGGTAAAAGGAAAGATCAAAGGTAAATCAAAATCAAATAAATGACAATGGCTCTGGTAAGCAATGTTCCCATCAAGGACACAACAAAAGCTCCCAAAAAAAACACTTTGAAGTGTCAAAATGGGACCTGCCTCAGTTCTACAGCATGTGCCAGAGACATGCCAGCACCAGTCGTCTGTGCTAAATAACAGCACACAAAAAGCCGACACCAGCACTCTGCACTGATTGAGGCTTCACAATGGAAGCTGGCCGAGGGAGCCACTGTCACACACCACCCCGGGGAGCAGACAATACCACAGCTGTGCCATCGCGGATCAGCGCCGCACTGTTCTCTAACCGAGTGGTGTTTTGGGAAAGGGTCGCTGGAAAAGAATCACACATTCCTGAAGAGGGTAGAAAAGCCCCGGGAGAGGAGGTGGCCTGCTCGGGCTGAGACGGAGGTTTCCAGCTGGCCCTCGATGACACCCGGGGGCTCTCCTCTGGCCAGGACACCAGGCAGGGTACTTAGTAGCTATTATATGACAGTGCTAAGTGTCAGATGCGATGCTTTGAAATTTCAAAGCCAAGCAGTGACTGATACACAAATCTAAGCTTTTAAACGAAGTGATATGTAAATGCATCAGAAAATCAAAAACTACAAAATACAAAACTACATGAAACGGAAGTCTACGTTTTAATTATATCTATAAAATACTCTATTACCATTATGTATAATCACATAGCATCAGATTGTCTTAATATGCTCATTTAGCATTTCACGAATTTTAAAAAAATGACTTCTCCAATTTAACACATCACGTTAAGTGTATTTGTCAGCCTGTGAAAACACATGTACGGTGTTCTCAGTGGGTGTGGAGAAGCTTTCCAATATCAAAAAAAAAAAAAAAAAAACACGATGACATCATCTTTATTTGGCTTGGGATTGAAGACTACAGATTTTAAGCAAAAATTATGCGTAGAGCTGGAAAAACAGAAAGACATTTAGCAGGTATGAAGGCTTTAAGATACTTTTAGGGTCATGATGGGAAATGTAGTTGACAGGGGTTTGGCTCCGGATACACTGAACACGTGCACATGTGGTAGAAAAGCTTCATCAGATGGATGTGTATGGACGAGCTCTGGCTGATCATCAATACAATTAGACTTTCCATCCTCTCCTGTCTCTGTACATGTTTCTAATGTTAATCAAGCCTTTAAACTTTTCTCAAACATCTTTGTTTTTTTCAGCCTTCTTCCTGCTTGCTTCAGTTCTACACAAATATAGTTATTTTCCCCTCTTACCTTTTGCAAACGAGTCATTGTAGTGTTGAAGGTAAATGTATTTCCTGGTGTGCACCCGCGAATGAAAAAGTCCAGTTAACGTCTTGATAAAGACATATTCACCTGCCTTTGACAGTCTTTGCATTGTGTGAACTCATTTAGAAAAGACTGTGCTAACATACAGCACATCGGCTTTAATAATAATAATAATAATAATAATAATAATAATAATAATAATAATAATAACTGGTTGGTTCAAGAAACCACAGGTCGCTTCACAGGGTCAGGAAGGGGGTCTGGGGGCTAGGTGGGGATATCTAATGGGGAAAGGCCTTGAGGAAAAGGTGAGTTTTGATTGCTTTCTTAAAACTGTCCAGGGATGTCGGGAAAGAGAGAGTCCCACAGAGTGGGGGCTGCCACACTGAAAGCTCTGTCCCTGAAGGTCCGCAGTTTAGTCTGGGGGATGGAGAGGAGACCCAGGATTTCTCTGTTCTGCTGATTTTGTTTTCAAAACTCTTTTCCATGTCAAAAGTTTGGACACACCTTCTCATTCAATGGTTTTTATTTATTTAAATCATTTTCAACATTGTAGATTAATACTGAAGACATCAAAACTATGAAATAATCTGGTTTAGCCATAATCTGGATTACAACAGTAATCAAATAGGGCTATCCATTGTGTACTAACCCTACCTCTGAACACAAGTGATGGTCTCAAACACATTAAGAAGGCAAGTCATTCTACAAATGAACTCTTGACAAGGCTCATGTTAATTAGAAACCATTCCAGGAGACCACTTCATGAAGCAGACTGAGAGAATACCAAGAGTGTGCAAAGCTGTCATGAAGGAAAAAAGGCGGCTACTTACAGAATCTGAAATATAAAACATATTCTGGTTTGTTTAACACTTTTTTGTTCATTAAATAATTAAATATTTGCTCTTTCATAGTTCTGATGTCTTCAGTATTAACATATAGTGTTTCAAATAATTAAAATAAATACAAACCCTTGAATGAGAAGGTGTTTCCAAACTTTTCACTGGTAGTGTACCTCCAGTGCCTTTACTTAATAAAGGTGCAATATCTAAATCACTAGAGTGCACCTTTAAATGATTTTTCAAAATTGTAGTGACACTAAAAAAAAAGTCGTTCTTGAAGTTTTTAATGTAAATGTGAATTCAGCCTAATCAAAAGAGCTGAATTGTAGACTGAAGTTTATACATTTTAATATTGGAAACAATTCTCGCCTATCTCATAAAAAGATTTCAGCCGTAATGCGAGTTGCTCTTTATGGATGCATCACAATTTTCAATGGTGAGACAAAAGAAAAAACAGAATGTGTTACTTTTTTTATCCCTGAATTGTTTAAGAGTGGCTCTATTCCTCTCTCTAACTGTTACTGTCAGTACCAGATTTCCATCTTGGATGTCACTGTCCAATTTTCCTCACCAAACCAGTCCCTTCTCCGTCTTTCCTGCCTCCTCCGGTGTGCGAAGAGCAGGCTGTCTGCTCAAACAGAGAGGAGGGTAAATAAGGGTCCCGGCTCTGCTGCTGCCGCTCAGACACCCCCTCCTCCTCCAGGAGAGTACAGCAGTGCTCCAAGTGCGTGTAAAATTAATCACCACAATTCTGCTCAAACAATGCAGCCACTGACATGACAATTTCTCCCAGAATGCCATCTTAATCTCCACCCAACACACAAAAATTACAGGAAGAGGAGAGAAAAAAAAAAAACAATTTACAAAAATCCTGTGTTTATGCAATTCTCTGAATGCCATTTTTATTGCTGCATTTTCCAACAAAGTCATTAGGCACACACCAGTGATACATAAATGTTGCTGTTTAGATTCCATTAACTAATTCTGGGTGAATTGTAATTGCCGAGTCTGATCCGTCTCCGTGCCTGGTTCCTTATTAAGACCGCCTGTGGTGGGTGAGGAATGTAATATTGACGTCCGAGGCAGACACAATCTCGAGCCCACGGGCGAAAGGAATATTAAACTGCTACTGTATTCTGCTGTCTATCTCGCCTTCCTCCCTCCTCCGCTCTATCCCCATCCCATAGCCAGTAATGAGGAAATAACATCTTCATTAGACATCTGTTTAACTGTATTAGAGGATGAGTCCTGGGGGAACCATTGGTCATGCTGAGGATGGGGGGGGGTAAAAGAGGTCTGTTGGACTACAATATGACGGAAGAGATACTGCAAGAAACGAACAAAAGGTCTACAGATTGGGGCCTTTTAAATAATCAAACCTGAAATTGTCCTCTCTGTTAGAGGAGAACAGGAGTGGATGTATTCTCTGATTCCACTTGGAAATTTTATCCAACCACAGCAGATGTGAGAGGGAGGGGCAGACCTGCCACCTGCAGGTAGAGGTGAGGACACCATCCAACAAAACGTCTCTATTCAGCTGTTTCCACCCTGACACCACCCAACAACGCACACTTAGGATGTCTCTGAAAAAACTATGCTACGCAAATAGATGCAAAACAACAATGCCCACACACCTGACATGACCCCCAACAAGATACACACAACCCCACCTGTGTGGAAAAACAACCCACCTGAGCGAGAAGGGAAAAGCAGCATCAGGACCATATGGTGAAAGTCCTTATAAGGAGCTAGGGATGGCACCACGCCCACCCTCAGGTCCTCTGAGGTATCAGCTGTGCAACATGGGCCAGACCTTAGCGGGGGAGCATCTCGAAGGTGTGCGTTCTAATACAAGGACTTCCAGTGACAAGAGGGGCCAGACACGTTTGGTGTGCTTCAACAGTCTTGTTATGTAATCATGCGATCAAACAAAAAAGTGCTGATGACTGAGCGTTCAGGGATGTTTTTCTGCTCTGATGGCTGTCAGCGGGCTGCCGTGTCTGCTCCTGGTTTCTCGGGATAAGCTCGGGAATGGAGAGAGAGATTCCTCGCAGGTAGCAGAGATTCAGAGCAGCTTTAGCAGATAAACTGTGAAACGAGAGAGCGCAGAATACCGAGCTGTCTGGATAATCCTGCTATGAAGGGTGCATTCCTCCAGAGACTCACTGCTGAGGCCTTTAGCATTCGGCGGGCCAAATGTTTTCCCCGTCTGTGAACCTCTGAGTGCAATCGATAGTAATTATCATTACGTCCACCATCCTCAAAGGCTTGTCAGGGCATGGTGTGAAAACATAACAAGACGTGCAATTTGGCCATCAAACCAAATGATCAAGCCAAGAGAACTGTAATTGACAAATCAAAGGGAGGCTAAGTGCTACATTTTAACTTATGCAAGAGAGAGAAGTGGCTTCCAAGCCTATCAACTTACATTCCCCCACATTAAACACGGCAATCTGGCCGACTAATTTAAATTGATACATCAAAGGCTTGCCATGTTGGGTATACTCCAGATGAATTTCAAGGTCTTACAATTTACTATTTGAGAGAAACTGCCTTCAAGTATCTGTATTAACTCCAATATGTTTTCCATCTGAAAGTGATCGCACAAAGCAACGATTTGTTTGGAGGGGGAAAGTCTGCTTCACTCAGCGGATGCAAACCTAAAAATAAAGAGACGTTGAGGAGTTTTGTCACTTTAAGGGAAGTGTAAAACATGTTCAGGATGAAATTATGCTGAAAAAAAGACAACCTGGTGTTGCTGCATGAGAGAGCAGGCATGAACAGGTGTTCTGGTCAGTTCTGGCATTTCATCTGAGGGAGAGGTCTGGCCCCTGCAGGGATAATGGCATGACATCTACGTCTGTCATCTTTGTATGTTCAAAGCACCCAAAAAACCTGGGTGTTAGACCTGATAGAGGGGGTCCTGACCATCCAGAAACCCCAGGACCCTCTACGCCCTGTTCATCTTTTGCCCTCTCCTGTAACCCCTCACCAGGAAGTGTGTGCCAGCTGACCTGCAGCCAAAAGCTAAACCCCTGAGCAGATAATGACTAAAACCTTTTATGCTTATTTTTCAAATTGAAAGCGTAGATTATACTTTCATACTTAAGAGCTTATATGGTGTGACTGTGTGCTCTGGCTGGAGTCCTCACTACCCATCATCCCTTGTTGGGGGTTTGGAGGTCCTCATAATGACTTTTTACTTGACCGTAATCCAAAATTGGATCTAAATCCGCAGAGATTACAAACAGGGCTACAGTTAACATGCACACTGTGAGCCAAATATCGCCCAGACTGCATGGATATTTTCTGGCCTCAAAGTAACTGTCTGCAAATGTCTGGCCAAGAGCAGAGTCCAGTTGACTGATAACTCATCAGATGCATTAAGACTAAAGGGGGCGGTGGGATAGAACATAAAAAAAACTCAAAAGAGTTGTGATGTTCGACCTCTTCTCTCCGTCTCTTCTGCCCCATCTTGTACTGAAAAGGGTTTTCATTCACCTCTGAAAAGCAACAAGGCGTTTGGTCCAAGGCTGATGCAGTCTGGGCTGAGATCCAGTCCCCTGAGGAGCACTTCCTCCCGCCTGCCCTCCTGTATCAAGGCTGACCCTGTACCCTGACCTACTCCAGACCACCTGCCACCCAGCAGAGGTGGCCAAGCACACAGGAAGTAGACCCAGTACTGAGCACCTGGGAGCACGCACACACAACTTCATTTTTACCTCCTGTAACTGGGCTGTGCGGAGCGAAGAAATGACATCATATTCAACTGATTCCTTTCTGTAGGATATATGGCATGCTTGGAAATGCTCCAGTATGCATAAACACTGACAAAAAGGAAAAATGTTGACACTAAGCTGCCGCCAACAATGCAATGAGAAATTCCTTCAATCAGCAAAAAGGTGATGTGAAGTATTTCAGGATATAATCACACACAAAGAGGGAATGGTGAAATACTTCTTCTGCGATAGGGTCAGCAGCAGGCGAAACTGCAGGGTGGTAGACGCAATGAAGAGACGGTAAAGTGAACTCCTGATTGAATGAGGGGAGCGATGGTCGAAGAAAGAGGAGAAGGGAGGAGCAGAGGTAGGTAGCGATCGTGTCCCTCTCTCAGGCACAGGAGGCAAGAAGGGAGAGATAAGAAATCGTGCCATGTCAGGATTGGGAGCATGCTGAGCAGTGGTGTTGGTGGCGGGGAGAGGGACATGGGCGGCGAGTGGGGGTTGGAGGGCGCGATAATTGTGATATACATACACACGCACGCTCACAACGGGTGGCTGATGGGTAAACAGGCAGGGCAGGGAGGTGGGAGGGAAGAGGGCGGCTGGGCTCTGCTCCTGAATACTGAACAGAGGATCAGAGGCGACACTGCCGGTCTGACAGGACCCAAAATTACCGCTCTCTGCTCCAGATGGCATCGAGATGCAGAGAGTCAGTGAGGGAATGTTGAAAGACCTCCTCAGCTCCAAGAATGTCTTCTTTTTTTTTAAGAACTTCTGCTGTAACATTTGATGCATATGTAGTTTGACCCTTAAGGCTGCTGTGAGATTCTAAAGTACATCAACAAGTTCTGGAAAAAGACTCAAGAGCGTAAACTTTCTGTGCCTACCTGCAGACTGAAATGCAGAGTGCACCGCTGGCTGCAGCCCCCAGCAGACTGCTCATCAGGTTGACACTGTGGGCTGGAGAGAGGGAGGGCAGGAGCAGCATAGCCAGACGAGCTAGTAAGGTGAAGATTGGGTAACCTGGAGGATGGGCTACCTGAGAACAAAATATCAGAAGAGATTGAAAGCACACCCAGAGATTAAATCAGAATCATATCACAGCTTCAAGAGAATGGTGATTTAAAGCGTCATTCACAATCTGCTTTAGTAAACAGAATGCTTATTTGTTGAAAGAGTGGGAGTTGAAGTTTGCTTTGAAAAGACAAAAAAGGAGGATGAAAGTAAGAATAGAAAAGCTAGAATAGAAATAAAGGAGGTGACATCTATAAGAGTGTACAGGTGGTGTTAAGGAGCAGCATGGAGGTGTTATTTTTCTTACTAGGGGGAACTCTAGCTGCTCTTCCCCTCAGTGTGTGTAAGTAAAGGTATGCTGTAGATTTTCAGCTATGGAGTAGAGGAAAATGTGTGCTGCCTGCCATGACCGCAAACTGACTCCCTCCCTTCCTCCTCTCCCCCTCTTCCTCCCTCTTCTTACTTCTTTTTCCTCTGGCCTCTTCCCAAGGACAGTGCCGCTCCCCAGAGCCCCTGCTGGAGCACGTGGTGCTCGCCAGCACCAGCCCCCAAACCACCTCCGAGCCGCAGTCATTCTCGCCTGGGGGATCTAAGCAATCACAGCAATTAGCTACTAAGTCTCCTCCACCCAGATAAGGGCTCAGTCATTAAACACAGACTCATTCGCTGGCCCTGATAACACAAGCCACGCAGGCAGAGAGAAGGGGGCAGCTCTTCTGATGAACACAGAGCTGGGAGAGGTGACAGGCTGCCTGCATCACCGGTCACCTCAGACGCAGCAAAGGCTTTGGTTACACTCATTAAAAAACTTGACCCAAAACAGAGGGATGTGTCGCAGATAGAGCATGTAGGTTAAAGGAAGTCACGGAGCCATAAGGAACAAGTTATGTAGAGGGAAAAAGATAGCAACTCTGCAGACAGCTTGATGAGTGTGAGCGTCTACAGGAGCATCAGTTAAGAGAGTGTGTGGCCAACAGGAGTGGACAGACACAAGGCAAAAGGACAGCTGAGGGACAGAGGCAACAGGGAGCACGGGGAGGCAGAATTCTGGAGCTCTGGGGTTCAGAAAGGGGGGCCAGCAGCCAGGGGCCCGGGGACGGCCTGCGAGGCCCTGGGGAGGCCTGAAAAGCAGACAGGCAGGCCACACGGACTGCAGCACTAACGGCAGGATTACTGGCATAGTGACACCGAAACAGCCTCCCTAAAAGGATCACAGCGGCGTAATAAACTTTATTAAATAATAAAACTTATTATAACTGTTAACCCGATTTAGTTCATTCTTCGCGGCTTACACACACACAAAAAAAGAGGGGTGGATATAATAAGCCTTATACCGTACATAAGGCAAAGCCTACAAAAGCCATCGCCTTACCATTGACTTTAATTGGATTTGAAAAACGGGTTGCAAATTATAGCATTCTCTACTTGCAACTTAGTAAAATAAGTGTATAGAAAGGGAGAGGAAAAACCTGTGGACTGAAAGTAAATTAATCTGCTTTCTGCCCATGCTTAATTAAACTTCCTTAATGCTTATAAGAGTTAATGAGTGAATTGATTAAACAATACAGCTAATACTTACCCCCAGCTCACAAGCAGTGGTGATCAGCTCTCCTGTGGAAGAGAATAGGGGAGGAAATTAATGTAAACCCAATAATTATTATTAAGAGACAAGTCTGCTCCCAAAGTTTTCCCAAATCAAATACTTGCACTGGGGTTTTGCATTAATTTGCCAGGATCAAAACCTACAAATCTTCCCAGTGTGACATTTCCTAAGCGGCACGCTCATTCTCTTCATCTCTCGCTTCTCCCCTGATGCCTCCCTCCCTCCCTCTCTCTCTCTCTCCAGCACACAGATATAAACACACACACACAAACCATTAGACTCCCTCTCTGTCACACAAAGACACACATATGCTGATCTGAGAATAATGCGTTCAGTCCCATCCTCCCCAATGCATCAGGGTCCTTTCCTTTCCCCTTTCTTCTGCCGCTCTACGTGCCTCTCTGTTGCTCCCACACTCCCAGTGTCTCAATGTCTCCTTTAGTCCGTTGGGCACAAACAGAAAGGCAACGTTGGTGACAGTCACAGAATGAGGTAAGCTGTAAAAATAAGAGCCGGTTGCACAATTTCTTGACAAGCTCTGTGTGAGGCGCGGCACAAAGTGAAAAGAAAACCCCTAAAAGCTATTTGAGGAAGCTTTAATGTATCTGGGCACAAACCCATTTGTGCCAGAGTACACCCAGAGCGTTTCAAATTAGACTGATTTCTCACCCAATGTTTGCATCTCCCACTCATGAAAATTGAAATTTGGTTCAGATTAAATGACATTGATAAACGTTTGGGTTCAGGACTGCTCCCTCTACTGGTACTAAAAGGGTAGTCAATACAATTAAAAGAATGTCCTTGTATTCTCCATCAGCAATGACATGATAATAAGTCTGTCACCACTCATTCATTGCACACATGTGGTTTGTTGGTGAACTGACACAGAGCAGAGGAAGAAATGGATCAAAAGTTCACTTTTTTTCCACAGCAGCAGAGTAGTCGGTTATTTTCAATCAGAGCATCTTTAAGTGCTCTAAATATATTTAGAACTCAAAATAAACATTTTTCAGAGCAACAACATGAGCCCAGATTCAGCCCCAACAATTATAGAACAGAACGGCTGAATTTCAGATGGCATTGGCTGCATCACATATTCTGCAACCTTGCCGATACAGTGAATTATTATGCCTAAATTTCTGCCACATGAGGAGCCCTAACTCTTATCAGTCTAATGGACCATGAAGTCAGAACTCCTCCACCTGCTCAGCTTAAATGTTTTCACAGCTCCATTTCACCTGGCATGAGCCGCCAGCTACCTGCCATCATTTTACATCACACTTTCTCAGCCCTCATCGCTTTCTCAATTTCACTCATTTCCCCTCAGTAGCAGCAGCACACTTTTTACACCATTCAACGGAGAAAAACTCAAACTCATATTGAGCCAAAACATCTGAGTGCCACAGAGATGCAGTTCTGCAGCCCCAATGCTAAAAAAGGAAAATATTGACTCAACGGGGTAGCAGCACGGGTGCCAAGACTCTTTGTGATAGTGGAGCATGGGCACCCACACCAGTCTTCCCATAATCCCCATCATTTCCACACTCCACATTCCTAGACAACAGCGTACCCGCGGGGCTGTGCTCAAGCCTCTCCAGGGCACATCACACCTAAAGAGATTAGGACACAGAGACGGAGACCTGGAGAATTCAGAAGGGTGTTCAGCTGGCACTATCAGAGCGGGCATCCTGCACCGTCCCTAAACACTGTGGAGAAGGGGCTGGCCGTTTTTTCAAAGGCCTGCGTTCGCTAGGCAGCAGCACAACCAGCAGGGCTACTCAGCTACTCCAATTGCCTGCTCTCACCTCGTCTCTGCTCGCTCATATCTGGACGAGCTTTTCATACGCTTTCATTTTGCGAAATGTGCATTTCCGTCTCCACAGCGGCTTGCATGCCAGAGCAGTGCAAAGCTAACAAGCAGAGCCTTCATGCCCTAAAGACCACATTTACAAGTTTGTAACCTAGCTATCACTTCGAAACACTGTTTGTAATTGTGCAAGGCAGGCCTTCGTAAACTGCATTACAAGTATGTTGGAAAACATATGGACCTACAACATAGGAAGGGGTTGATTGAACATGTTAGGGTCCAATGTGGAGGCTTGTAACAGAGGAGTGCAAACTAAACTTATGTCTGCAAAAATAAAGTTGAATAGTGTTCACAGGTGCATTTCAAGAAGTTAGAGCATCGTGAAAAAGTTATCTTTTTTTGTACTTTAATCCAAAAGCTCTACATTCATAAATTCGCATATGCCTGACATGTAAAGGGAAATATTTCAGGACTTATGTTGTTTTTATTTTGATGATTTTGACTTACAGCTCATGAAAATCAGAAATCCAGTGTCTCAAGTTATTAGAATATTTTTTCACCAGAAAAAAATCAATCAAAAATGTACGGAAGAGGATTAGGGCCACTGGAAAAAAAAAAAAAAAAGGGTCAAACATTTTTTTTTTTTATTATTCTGAGAAAAAAGTCTTTAAGAAAAGACTTTAAAGTTAGAATTCTGAGATTAAAGTCAGAATTCTGACTTTTTTCTGAGAATTCTGACTTTATTCTCAGAATTCTGACTTTTTTCTCAGAATAATAATTAAAAAAAAAAAATGTTGACCCTTTTTTTTTTTTTTTCAGTGGCCCTAATCCTCTTCTGTAAAAATGAGTAAAACGTTGGTCCAAAAAAAAAAAAAATTTTAAACAAATATTTTTCAATCAAAATATATTTATCTAAAATAGAGGAGTGTCCGACGCCTGAAAAGTTTGTACACATCGACACTGAGTATTTGGGTTGGAGTTCCTGTCCCATGAATTATTGCATCAGTGCAGCGTGGCGTGGAGGTGATCGGCCTGTGGCGCTGCCGAGTTGTTACTGAAGCCCAGGTGGCTCTGATAGCGGTCTTCAGCCAATCTGTATTTTGTGTTGGGTGTTTCTCATCTTCCCCCCGACAAACATCTCACAGATTCCCTATGGAGCTGAGATCAGGCCAGTTGGCTGGTTAAAGGAATTTAGAGGCATTTTCATAGAGCTTGTCAGCAGATGAGGACAAACGTGTGCTAAGCTCTCCTGTTAGACGGGTGCATTGACTTTGGACTTAAACACAGAAGATGACATGGCACCCTAAATCATCACAGACTGCAGACACTTCCCTCTAGACTTCGAACACCTTGGATTCTGTGCCTCTCCACTCTTCCTCTCGACTCAAGGACCTTGATTTTCAAATGAAATGCAACCTTTATTTTCATCTGAAAAGAAGGCTCGGGACCACTGAGCGACAGTTCAGTTCTATTTCTCCTCGGAACAGGTAAGACTCTTCTGACGTCGTCTCTGGTTCAGAAATTGATTGATATTGGGAATGCTTCGTGGCCCTTGATGCGCTGACACCAGCCTTAGTCCACTTCCTGCGAAGCTCTCCAAGTTCTCAAATCAACTTTTCTTCACAGTCTCCATAAGGCTGCAGTCATCCCTTGCCTTTGCACATTTTCCACACTTTACCCTTCCAGTCAACTTTCCATTAATATGCTTCAATACAGCCCTCTGTGAACAGCCTGCCTTTTTCTGCAATGACTTTCTGTGGCTTAGCATTTTTAAGGAGGGTGATGATGATCATCTTCCGGACAAGTGTCAAGTTAGCAGTCCTCCTCATTACGGTCTGTGTTTGTACTGAACTGGACCGAGAGTTACATGACATCTATTTGTTAGAATAGTGATTTACTCAAGCTCGAAATAAAATGTTCTAATATTTTGAGGTATTCAAAGCTTGACCCGAAAAGACAACTGGACTTGGTAATAATTCTTGAAGATGTTTCACCTCTCCTCCAAATTGGATTATTATTGGATTTGATAATCATTTAAGTTTAGACTAAAGAAGAAATTAGTCCAGAATATATTACATTTTTACATCCTTAAACAGCTGTTGAAAAATATTGAAAATTTCCATGATATTCTAATTTGATGAGATGCACCAGTATATTACCAGCCAAGATAGTCCAATTATACTAATTGGGGTTGGATCAATGGTTAAATATTGGAGATAACTAAGATAATGTTAACTCAAATAAATTAATCTGAGAATGTCAGCTTTGATCTTTGCACTGGAGTAAGACTTGTTATTATTAGTTCCTCTTAAAAGCATTATTTGCATAGGAATCAGACAGAATGCTCTGTAGTCAGTGTCAATGGGGTTAGACCAGGGGTGTGGCCCGCTGGCCAAAACCAGCCAGCCAGAGGTTCCAATCCGGCCCATGGGATGACTTTGCAAAGTGAAAAAATGACAGAGAAGACATTAACTGCAATTTTTCAATAAATGTAATTGCTGTTTCAAATTTGTCCTAAAATCAAACGGCTGACAGAGGGCACCTGAACGGCGCTTGGGGACTTTTTTTCTCAAAGTGAGGAAAAAGATGTTTGCAGTTTGCATAATCCAGGGGAATTTCATCGACTTTTTGGACCCCTGCATACAACACTGTCCAGCTAGCAAACTGTTCATATTGAAGCTGGGGGGTCCATAATAGTCAACTTTACCTTCTTCATCATTATATATATATATTATATAATCTATCTGTTCTTTTGCAGTAAACATAACACACTGTGTGTCAGCTGAATGGGAAACCTGTATTGTTGGTGTGTTCACAGCAGGTTTCAGAGTTTGAAGAATATAACATTTGGCCCCACTTTGAGACTCAATTTGGTGAATTTTCATTCTAGTTCATTAAATGTGAACATTTTCAGAATGTACTTTTTTTGCACTAAAACAAAAAGGAAAAATGTTGAGTTTTCGTTATTTATAGGTTATTATGTTATGATTTTACTGGTCCAGCCCACTTCAGATCAACTGGGGCTGTATATGGCCCCTGAACTGAAATGAGTTTGAGACCCCTGGCATGGTTCCCACTCTTTTCCAGAGATCATTTTCCAGGACATTTCAAGGACATTTTCAGTGATGATCAAGCTGGTATGGCAGTATGTAGTTCCTAATTTAGTTCCTAAATAGTCTAATATGTTCATCTCAGTGGAAGTCTACATTGAAGACATGCAGTCTATGGCTATCAATGAAATCATCTCTTACATGCTTAAAAATTATGGCAAATTGATAATAGAATAACAGATGTACAGCACTTCACTTTATTAATGCAACCAAGCAACAATGATGGGCAACTCTGATCTCAGCTTTCTCTTTTCTCAAAAAGTATAAAAATAGCTAAGTAAAAAACAAAAGAGCCTGCAAAGGACTCAGGAAGCTGCCTTACTGAAACAAATAAATAATTATAATAATAATAATAATAATCAGAGGATCAGTGCATAAATTGACCTAAATAGATCTGAAAGACAAAAATGGCCACAAATGTTGAATGGGGATGTGTTTTTTTTAACCTTGTTAGATCACACACAGTCATGTTGGAATAATTTTCCAGGACAATCTGTGATTTTCCACGACATTTTACTTGTTCTCCCAATTTCAAGGTGTTTTCCAGTACTGGAAAACTGGTCAACTGTTTTCCAGTTTTTCCAGGACGCGTGGGAACCCTGCATGGGTTAGAGACTTAGAAATGTGTTATGAACTGGAAGATCTGACAAATAACAACAATCATTCATAATCTTAAAAAGAGAGATTTCTTAAATGATAATCTCATGGAACTAGGATATTTTGGTCTTGTTTGATCCTTTAATTGAGTGAACCAGATGTTGTTGAGAGGTGTAATCTGAAATGTACTTTGTCGAACTGTATTTGGAATTTAAAGCCATGTAAAACTGACCCTGCACAATCAGACACATCTATGACTCACAGCTATAGGTTGCTCATGTAAGTTTTTCTTAGTGCACCTGTACCTGCAGCACCTCGAGCAGTAACCTGTCATCTGCAGCAGGAACAACGCGCTGCATGATTGGCTTACCTGAAACACAACAAACCCACGTGACCAGAAGAGAAGCATTAGCTAGCTGGCTAGCACCAACCTGAGTCTCCACCGGGAACAGTCTTCTGCACACAGGGTACATACAGTGCGATGACACAAGCGACCGTAGCGCTTGTCAGTATCCAGCTTCTCCTCTGCTCCGGAAACATTTTCTTCCTAAATAAAAACCCAAAAGATTCCAAACAGCTGCTGATGTCGACTAACCAGCAAGCTAGCTCCCGTTAGCATCCGTTCATTTCAAAGGCTGGAGATTTGGAGTCGAGCTTTAACGAGCAGCTACACATCCCCCTGAACCCGGAGATACTCCACAGATACATTAAGTTCAATAACACAAAGTAATACCGAACTTAACGGGATAGTTTGTGCAGGTTTGCAGGTTCGCTAACTTGAATTGTTTCTCTTCCCGGGGAGATGCAACATGTTCTCGCCAGCTATCAACTCTCGCGAGACTTCCGGGTCATTGGCACTATTCTTTCAAGTTTCAAATGTCATATGTTGCTGGGATTTATCTCTCTTTAGTGTTGTTGCGGCAAGTGTAGCTTTTCTCAAAGCTGTGTTGCCTGTATCCTTGCTTCCTGGCTCTTGGTGACTCAGGCTTCACAATGAAAGGCTCAGATTCCTCTCATCACCTCCTTTTACACGAGTGACAGTGGGAGGGTCTGTCCCTATAGCTGTAGGCCTGCATAATAAACACTTGAAGCTAATTCCCCTTTTCATTTTTTTGAACTTGTCTGTTTTTGTCCATGAATTTGTTGGCATTTTTTACTCATGAAATAAAAACAATTAACTTTGTTTTCAAACTATCACCTTCTTGTTCAAGTACTCCAATTGACTGTCTTAACTCTGAATATGAATTGTACAACATTGACATGACTTGCACAGATTCATGTGTGTAAAATACAGCCCCAGATCTACCATATGGGCACTTTAGGTATGTTCCCAGGGGCCCCTGGGCACGTAAGGGCCCTCCACCATGGGAGTGAGGGAAAAAAGGTACATGCCCATACTATCATATGGCTAAAAAAAGTGATGACTAATTAGCAAAAGTCAATGCACTTTATAGGTTGTAATAAATATGTTTTTCATGAAAAGTCTTTATTAAAAATGTAATTCATTTTACCTGACCCATTATCAGTAAAGATGTGTGAATAGAGTAAAAGAGGGTGTTGCTGAAACATAACTGTGACAGCCTAGTGAACCAATCATGTGTAATTAAAGTTTAAAAAGAATGTATCAGAAAGAAGTGCATGAAAACTCGCCAGGCAACAGAAAATGGACACCCATCAGCCACCCATGAGAATGGCGCAGAGACATAACTTAGGTGTTTTCCATTATTATTATTAATACATACCAGAGAACATGAACTACTCCCATTTGTCTCTAATCTGTGATCTTGGAAAGAGCATCTGCTGGACAATTTTAAGCTCATTCTAAGAGACTTAACCTTCATAATAAGACACATTTGAGGGCTTGCACTAGTCTCGTGTTGTTTCTCTAAGTGGAGATCAAGGAATGAGCATTTGTAAGACATTTATAAGAACTTGGATAATAAGACTAACCTTTCATATGAAGACAAATCTGAGAACTCACACAGTCACACACCCTATAATGAGACAACAGTGAGAAATATATAAGATAACTCATACAGGACTCACTGTGGGATCGAACTGTGTTTGTTTCTCAGGAGTCACAAATAAGAAAGGGAGAAAATCGAACAAATCTCCTTTTGATCTTAATTGGTGCTGATTTCTGATAGACGTGACATGAATAAGATCTAATCCCAGCTTTTACTTTGCTATAGGAGCCAAGCAATTCCATCTTCAAATGAATAGAATAAGATAAACTCCCAAACTTCAAAAAAAATTGTGGTTGTGTAAGTGTTCATGTTTCTGTGAATACTTGTGTGCAACTGTAAAAGCAGTTTCCAGTCCTCAAACATTGCACAACATGTCTTTCAAAGAAACATACCTGACTGAATGCAGTTCCTATACATTCTTCTGTTCAGTATTTTCTTTTGTTGTAAATGCAGTCAAACCGGCTGTCTCAGTTTGTTACTTACTCAGAGATTTGGTTAGCGATGCATTATGAGGGTTTCAAAACAGGTCAGCTGAAGAGAGTTGACATTTGACATAAATCAGTGTTTTTTTTACTTGTTCTCTTTGTGTTGAAGCAAGGCTTGTCTTTGTGTGATTACTTTTTCTGGATCTTATCATTTGTGAAAATATGTTCCAAAAATGTCATATGCATTTGAAGGGACGAATAAATACACACTACAACATAGACAGGAAAACAAAGAACAGCAATATGCTACAAAAATGGCACATTGAATGATGTTCTTAAAACAATAGACATAAAATTATAGCAGAAAAACAAGAGGAAGTATCCACCACTCATTTCCAGTGTTTGGTTCGGTTCTTTACTCCCAGTTTATGGCAAACAATCTTTAAAAAAGTGCACTACGTGTGTTTTGTCTCATAATAAGGATTCAAATTAAAATTTGTGTTCAGATCTAGGTTATAACATCAGATTAGTTTATGTCATCACGTTTCAGTTGAGGAAAACAAAGCAAAGGTAGTTATGTGTGGTGAGAGTACTTACTTTAAGCATTACAATACTACTTAAAGCTGCTGATACACAATTAGTTGGAGAAGAGGAGCACCAGATTATAACTAAAACAAGATAAATGCAGTTATAATTGTCTCACAAGAGTCCATATTTCACAGGTTGAGAGGTGACTGTAATAAAGAAATTGGCCTATTGAACTGATAATAATCCCAGCCCACCGTAAATGAGTCTGATCCCTCAGTAAATTGAGCCCTTGGTGAGGTGGAGTGGTGTCAGCACCTAGGCAACTCTCGGATGGCTCTCTAATCCTCGCTTCCCTCTCACCACCACCCTCATCGTCTAATCAGTCCTGAACACACACATAACACTCACACCCATCCGACACACACACGCACACACTGAAAACCAAGTACTCACCCTTCCTCACACTCAGGCTCAGCCATCTCTTCGGTGTGATGTCACCGCTAATCCACGCTTGGTTATCCGCTGGGCTGCAGTGCTGCCAGAGGGGGAGGTTGAGGGGGAGATGGAGTGAATTTGGGGAGTTGGAGGGAGGGGGTAATCAGGCACGTCATAAAGTCTTCTAACTAAAAACCAGCACTTCGATTAGCCCCCCATGCCATAAAAAGCCAAAGTGTTGCACCAGGCCAAAACGAACAGCAATGAAGTGCTAATATGAACACATTTTTTAGCTCAGATAGGAGAGATAAAACTGTAGAGGCCTATAGCTCCCATTTTAGCAGCAGACAAGTCTGCTGGATTAACACCCACCCTTTGCCCTAATACAACCAGAAAATGTAAGGCCTTATTATTGACAGCTTGTCCAAACATAGGAATTACCCATACAGCCCTAGTTCCATATGGCACCAGGCTATTAACAAACATTAGTTGACTGTAATAGCAGTGGTATTAAATTCATTATCTTTACAGATTCTGTGTGTGTATAAGTGATTTTCTGTCTATGTATGTGTGCGAGTGTGTGTTGGGTGCTAGAGTGCATAAACACATATACTGAATGTGTGCCAGTGTGTGTGATTAGAGACTTCTAATGTTCCAGCTCTGGGGATTTGTAGCATGAGATAAGAAAGGGCATTAATGATGAATTGTGACGGTCCAACAGAGCAAAACTGTTGTTTGAAATGTGCATATGTTTCCTCTGCTGAATCCTCTTTTACTCATACTATCTACATATTGTCTCACATAAATGCATCTCTGATTGCTGATGTTTTTAAACTCATTGCTTTCACACAAATGCACACTGGATAGACATGCATGAGCAAGTGGCTTACGAGACCACTGAGTGAAATTCAATCTATTTGATTTTGTATTTCCCTCACTTACCACATATCTGTTTTAATCTTACCTTAAGCATCCTTGAAATGAGGTGTAATCCAGTTAAGCCCCTTTTGAATCTGCTTCACAGTCATATTAGACCCATTCATGGTCCCATAAACATTCACACCACTAAACATGCATTTACTGTGAGGGTCCACAAGCCAAAATTCACATACTGTTAAAAAAAAGTCAGGAACTGTGGTGTGGGGTTTCATTTAAGTGTGACTGCTCAGTTTATTTTCTTTAGTCAAAACTATAAGATACTATACTTTCCTTCCTGATACCAATTCTGAAGCCTAAAATCAAAATACTAGCAAAAAGATTAGCCCTCTCATTCAAGAGAAAGAAGATGAAATGATGTAATTTATCACGTTACATTATATTATACCTACTACATTAAAAAGTGTTGTTTGGCTTGGCTCTGTACCTTAATAGACTCCTAATAGGAGAACAAGCTGAGCATCAAGAAACACATTACGCTAACTTTAGCTGCAGCTCTTTATGTCCTGTGTCGTCTGAGAGTCAGATTTTTAACATTTAACTGCTTTATTTGGTTCTTCTCCTGGCCTAAATTATCATAACCTAAGTTAAAAGAAAAGACTACAGCCTTAAAATGTGTTTTTGGAAAATATTCATTACTATCATTATGCTAGCTACAAAAAACGTCTCACACCCTGCTAGCAACTTTTTTTGTTACTCTAAAACAGTTATTGCTGAATGGCAGCCATAATAAGCCTTACTGCTTTATAATTATCTGCATTTTAAAAAAAGAAAGATGTCTTTTGTAGTTTTTTTTTGAGGGAATCTAGAATTTATCTCCTATCTGTTGTACTAGTCTATACCAGTAAACCTGAGGTTATATCAGAGCCCTTTCCAATACGAGTTCCTGTAATGAACACATACTATAACAATTTTATGCACAACATAATGTGGTCCTCATAAAAGGTCATCAAAGTTGCTTTATGATCGTTATGGCATATGTACAGTAAACAAAGTTAGTTTCTTACGATCAACACATTCAAAGTAAAACCAGATCTAGAGAACCTTGACTTCCTATCATGCTAACATCTCTCCTCCTTTGAAAACTATAAAACAATATTCCAATCATAAACTCAAACAGAATATATCGCACATACAACAAGTGTTTGTTATATTATTCCAAACCTTAGATAAAAAATCAACAAAACAAGTCAATTTTCCTTCATTTTACTCAAAGTATGCTGCAGCCTTGAACAAGTGAACAAGTCTTCAGAGAGATTAATTCTCCTCTGTGATCCTGTTCTCATTACAGGAAGCAGGGGACTCAAACACACGTAATAACAGGGCCGACCGCTGTTCCTTTGTAACATGTGGCTACCTAAATGATCCTAAATAAGATAGATGACAAGGATAAAGAAAATCATAATCGGCATTTTGCACAATGGAACATAATAGTCTGAGGAGAACAAGGGGACAACATACAGAGCTGGTGTTTGCATCGCCCGGAGCAGCACACCTCGTTGAGAGCAATTAAAATGAGAGGATTCAATTTTGTCAAACACCAGGAACCTGAGATAAATCTGGTATCTCATTTTCCAGCGGAGGACACTCCCCCCTTGTCAGTGCTATCATGTTTGTTATGGTATTTTTTAAGGAAACAGCTGGCGACTGACAGAGTTGGTAAAACAGGCCCCTTCCATGAGTGACTCTAATCCCAATAATTTCAGTGTGACACCCAGGGGTGAGAAAGGGGGAGATGGGGGGATGAAAGATGGTCTCAGAATGTGGTGGTGGAGGAAAATTTAGACAGAGCAGTAAGGAGGGAGGCTGGTGGGGGGGGGGGGTAAGACAGTGTGTCTCTGCATGGTCTCCATGTGGGAGAAATCCACTTACTTGAACTGATAAAGATTTAATTAACACAAGACTCTGCAATTACTCCATAATTAAAGTCATTTGTCCCCTTGTTTGGATGAGTAGGCAAGACGCCACATGTGCCTCCATATGAGGAAAAGGGGGCATCAGAGGCTATAAGAGGTTCACCCTTACTGTTTAAATTTGATGCTTGATTTTCCAAACCTGTTTTCCCCTCATATGTTCCAATGAACATATTTGTATCAGCTTCTCTTTAGCCTGTTTCTATTTGCCTTTTACTTGACATCTCATTGTTATTCATTGGGAAAGTAATAAGCAGAGTAGGCTGAGTGCAAAGTGTCATCAAGAGCCACGTGAAATAGTAAATAGGCCTGATATAATCATAATCCTCTTCAAACTGCACGGCATATGGTGAGAATTGTGTAATGCTACTCCCACAATGTTAACCGAAAGCTAAAGCAGAAAAAGAAGTCAAGATGTTGTTTGATAAAATTCTTTAATTTAAAGAGAGCATCTTGTGTGAGGCGTCTGACATTAGGACAAAGAAGGGTGTTTCCTGAACTGTTTAGATTGACTAAACGCTCACTAAACAGAGAGAACATTTTGCCATGAGTTGAAAAATATGGCTGCCAACCTTACACTATCAGGAAACAACTGTCTCCTGTATTCAAATCCTAGAGTCGTGTGTGCTGTTTCTTAATTTCCATGAGCGGTAGAGCACTAACTCTTATTTACGGATGACAATCAGCCTACAGTATAATTTGCCCCAGTTGCATGCTGGGTAATTGTGGTAGCTATTAGAACCCTCTGCTTGCCAGCAAACATGTCTGGTTGATAGCATGCTGAACAGCCTGCAGCCACCTGTGGAATCTTATATTTCAGGTTAGTGGGAAGCAGGGGCAGATCCAGAGGGGTGAACCAAGATTGTCGTCCCAAGGTGCAACCCCAAAACTCTAAAGATTGTTAGAGGTTGGACTTATGTTAAACTTAACCACTAAGGTTATTTAAACAACCACTATTAGTTTTCTTTGCACTTTTGTTTTGACTTAAGTTGTGACTTTGGACACACGTATCCTCAAAGAATTGATCTTGCCAGATTTGAAAGTTACCAGTGAGTTATATTTATCTTTAAAGTTAGTTATAAAAATGAATGGAGGGGTGTTTAGTACGAGTACCTCACACACAGGCTATTGTCCTTGTTGCAGATTTCACTGGTTCAACTCCAGGCCATGATTCTTTGCAGCAGTCTATACTCCCCACATGTCCTGTCTGTCTTCAGCTGTCTAATAAATCTAATAAAGAGAGAAACAACATACCCCTCAAACAAATAATAACTAATAATATGTCTATTTATTTTAATCTTTAAATGGGAATATAGCATCTTCAAAATGTTATGTTAGTTGTCAGCATTGATACGATTAGAAAAAGAAAGGGTAATAAATATTATTCATTAGTGTTTCAGTGCACACACACTTTATGCAACCCATATGCATAAGTTATTCCTGCAGTTGCTCCACCCTACTTAAAAGACTGGATCCGTCCCTGCTATTAAGGTTTATTCAATGCAAACAGAATTTTAACTTATATAAGAAAGCAGACAGTATGGATAGCCATACCATACTCAATATAGCTAATGCTGTGTAAGTTATTCCTAAGTATAATATTATTGCATCATATGCTGTGCAATTAGCGCACACTTTGAATGTGGTGAAACATTTATTACTCCTTAAAAGGGTTCTCAACTTCATTTAACATGAGATTACTCTTCTGGTGCCATCAAGGGAGCAGGGTCTACTGATAGGAAATGAAATAATCAGTGCTTGATTGGAGATATTTCTACTTTTTAGGAGCAAAAAGTTGGGATGGATGTCTTCTGATTTGATATAAATTCATTTTAATCTGTCACCTGTGTTTATTCTCAACTTTATAGTGTGGAGCAATAATAAATGCAGGAGATTGCCTAAAAGATCAAAAGTTTATTCACTGTATTCATTGGCAAACTATTTCTCCCAACACTGCACTGAAGCTCTACGCGAATAGTCTGGATTTCTATGACTCCGCTCCACCATCTCCCCAATCTGCTCTCATAAAATGAGAAAGTTGTGGCGTTTTAGAGAAGAGGATCATGGATAAGTTTCCTTTTCATTGCTTTGCTCCTGCAGAATTGGCCTTCAGTTGGTCAGCCACTCTGTGAGGCAATAAAAGGTGCATTAGCTCTCCATAAAGGAACTTTTTAGTGCCACTATAATGCAACTGAAAATGAGGATCCTGTGAAATGAAGTCATGTGGCTGTGAGAAGGGGAAAAGTTAATGAGGTTCCCAAAAGGTTATGCTAGAAGTACCAAGGTTTGTGTCAATCTTATCCAGAGTCCTACGTCAATATAACACATGAACCTCACTTTTTCATCCAGGAAGCCGGTTCAAGAAAAAAATATTGTATCATTCCACTTCTATTTGCATAACCCTGGCCTGCTTAAGGCAGGGGAGCCACCGAGTGATCTCAAAATTAGCATGCTGTCACCTTCAGTGTCTCTTCTGTCATTCAGAAAAACAGGCAAGTGTGCAGACATATGAACCCATCGCACATCTACAGCAAAATGTTAATTAGGAAGCGAGGCATCCCACGGCTCCGTTCCCTCTCCGAACGCCTAACTGACATGTTATGTATTTAAATCCCTTTCATGTGCCCTTATTATAGAAGAGAGGAAGTCACATGCGAGTGATGGAAAATGTCATCATCATCTGCATCGTGCAATATTTTTTTGCAAAGACATAAAAATAAAAGCTAAAAAACTGCTCACAACTGTGCTTATTTGTCAGCCATGTTTGATGCCAGGATTTAAATGTGAAATAAATCTGAGAAATGAATAATTAATTTGTAGAAATGTAAACGTAAACACGTATATATGTTAGGATTAATCAGTAGATGTCCAACCTTAAAAATGTAGCAAACATACATTTCCTCTGGTAATGTAATTGCACATATAGAGGATTTTAAAGCATGCTGATTTACTTAATTTAATTTCTCTTGATTGAATGTATGTGTGATGTATTTATCCTGGGCCTTTTTCATAATAAACATCAAACTTCCATTTCTTTGCTGTGTATTTTGGCTACTGGATGCTGCAGGCTCAGTAGTCTGGGCTCACTGCCAAGACCTCTATTGTTGAGGAAACAGTGTCCTCTTGTGGCCATAAAGGGAAGCTACAGCCAGCAGTAAACACCATGGATGGAATGTGGCCCATGCAGTCATTTTGTATGGGAAACATTAAGATGTGGCTGATAAGACATAACATGAAATGCATATAAAATGCAACTTCAAGAACACAGTGTCTGTTATCTTCAGAAAGAGTGTGTTTGATAGAGCTATCACAACAAAGAGCAAGTTTGGCGAGCAGGGAGACAGGAATGATGAAACACACATGTAACTTAACATAACTGCTGTGTTGTGTGTACACAGCTGATACATGTGGAGTTCAAAGGGAGAAGATTCACAAATAGAACGACTCAACATGGCTGTCATATTTTTTGAGAGAGGTGAAAATCAGAGAGACAAGCAAGTCAGTTTTTAAAAAATATTTTATTCTTTGCAAAGGAGGCATTGGGAGCATCAGTGCGTTCTATGGCTTGTGTACAGAGTTCCTGTAGGAGACAAAAATCATAGAACAAGCCCTTGGGTGAACCGAGGGCCCCACCCATGTTTACCGAGGAGGAATGTTTGAGGCGGCTACTCGGCAGCTGTTACAGAACACGGTCTCAAGCAAACCAGCACAGTGTCGGAGCTCAGAGTGTTGGAGAGGAATGCTACTGTACATTATGTGGCTTAGTACTCAACCCTGCTTGGCAGTTACATCAAATCTGAAGCAAACAAGCCATTCAGAAAAATGCTCTGTGATAAGATTGAAGCTGCTGATGCCTTGAAGATAGCTCGGTATGTTTCTCATAGGAAGGAACAGAAACAGAGAAATGCTCCAGCTGTCAAGAAGGCTTCAGTCAAGGTGAACTCTCACTGTAACTACACTTGTGATTTGTATTCATTTTAATGCAATCCTGAAGAAAATTTGAATGCTAGAATAGGAACAATACCCTCAATATTTCATAATTTCATAATCAAATATATTTCATAAGATAGTGGCAGACTAATGCCTTCAACTACACTCTACATATGGGCACAGTCTGCTGAGCGAACATCACAGAAGAATGCACAGATTCGTCCCAGATTCTTTAGTTTCAATTCATCCGCTGCTTTGTTTTGGACAACTTGACTCATCCACACACAATAGAACTTGCTAATTTTGGCATAGTGTGCGATAATATCATTATTTCCATGCATCTGGTTGCAAATCGCCTCGCCTGTAATCCAGAGCTGTCGCCGTTCCACCGTAGCAGCAGTTTGGGTTTAGAAGTGTTTACAGAAACACTTTGGAGCCGACAGAGTGGACGTTCCATCGCTCGTGTGGAGAGGAAAAACAGCTCCTCCTTATATTTGGTATAATCTCTGGATGCTGCTGAGACTGTGCCCAGGTTCGACGGCGGAGAAATCATTGGATCAGACCCAGCGTGGGATAAAGCTAACAACAGTGCAGATTGAAAACAGTACATGTGTGCGGGGCAGGAACACGCACGCAGGTGTGGCTGACTCAGATGGTAGCACAGTTTCCAAAAATACTCCATACCTTTAACAGCACAGCCGTTCAGAAAGCAAGTTGTGTAAAATGAAGCACCGCCAGGAGAGCAGATGTGTATCGATACATTCATTGTCAAACCCAGCAAGGTCGCTTTTCTCCTGTGTTCTCTCCGGTAGCGTTTCTTTTCGGTGGTGGGTGAGATCATAAAACAGGAATTGGGGTGAAATGATGCAGGGCGATTTGAACAAAGCCCACAGAGTCCAACCCACACACACAATCATACATTAATGCTCACACTCTCTCACACATCACTTATGCAGGAGAAAAATATATTAACATTTGCATTATAAAACAGTAATAAGGGCCTCTGTGTAGTAAAATACGTCTTCAGTCAGATAAAAACGTGAAGAAGAATCTGTGTGGGTTGCATTTTCCTTGTGTCTTCTGGATGTAAAACTATCTCTCCCTTTACCTTTCGACAAAATATTTAAGAAAAATATTCCCACATTTGAATGGGATTTGAGGCACTGGATTATATCTCTGTACACAAAAAGTCTTAGGATCCTCCTCAAAGTTTGTTCAACCAACAGAAAAAAAATCCAAAGAGCTGCATGGAGCAGGTGATGTCAGGGTTTCAAGGAGGGGAACACTTTATCCCAGAGTTCCAGAGTTCCTCCGGTGCTTTCTCCCAGCCAACAGTCCAGCTGTCTGGCTCTGTAAAGACTCAGACCCCACCAGGAATTGAACTAAAAACCCCTTAACTCCAAACAGACCCAACAAAATCTTCTCAGTGTTTTTTGGTTCAGTCTCATTCAGGAGTAAAATCAATTAATTCCTTCAACAATCTTGACTCTGTGGCCCTATGATGCAATCCCAGCAGCCATTGTAGTTAAAAAAAACATCCGATCGCTGCAGCCTTGTTCAAAGCAGTAGGCTGGCAGCACGGCTAAAACAGTGTTTCATTCAAGAGGAGCCAGGCATCTGTGGTCCTGTGTGCCTCAAATCTCTGTATCCCACAGAGGCCTCAAAGCAGCCACAAGAGGCCTCGAACAACCGGTAATGGTTCCCTGTCATAAAGAATCCACAGAATGCGAGCAGAACTTTCTCCAGTCCACAGCCGGCAGACATGAACTAAACAAAGCATAAAATAATCCGAACAGTTTCACAGCACGTTGGCATTCATGTCTCATCCTCTCCGCTAGAGCTGGACTCTTCTGCTCAGTCCACCGGGCCCTGGAAGATCAGCTTGGAGCAGCCCTGAGTCAGACTGAGCTGGCTGGCACAGAAGGGGCAGGCGGCGTGGAAGGCGTGGGTGCCGTGGGGCAGAGGGATCTCAGCCCAGTACTTGACCGATTTCTCCGAACACACGTGTCCACATGGCACGAAGGCGTGCGTGGGGGCCCCAGTGTCCACGTAGAAGGCCGGTTCGCAGCCCAGCCACAGAGGCACGTAGGGCCCGACTACGCGGCACATCGGACACTCTCGCTGGGCGCTCTGCTCGTGCTCGGTGCGGTGCCCCCAGTTGTGGTAGCCGTGAACGTGACCACAGGCAAGGTAGACCCAAGGCTGCTTGTCCTCCAGGGAGGAGAGGGCGCGGCTGCGTTGCATGCTGGGGAAGGCAAGCGTGTTAAGACCTACGGGACACTGTGGCCGTGCTGCATTGATCTCCTGTCTGAGAGCCTCCAGATGCTTTTGGGTAGGAGTGTGGAAGAGGCCTTCGGCAGTGCGCCACAGCAAAGTTGCTCCACACAGATCCACCAGGGAGCCGTCCATCAGTGTGTTACTCTCATTCTCCACCTGCAGATGAAGCAGATGCACATTTAGCCATCACCACTTACATTTTGAAGTGGAGAACATCTGATTGTGTGACACTTTTGCTGTTTGAATGAAGCTACTGACCAGTTTGCCCGGAGTCTGCGCTGAGCGTGTCTCTCTGAGCGTGTACACGTCCCCACACACAGAGATCTCTCTCCAGACACCAGGCTTTGACTCCTCTGTGAAGCCACCCTTAGGATGCATTACCAGCACACCATTGGTGGTTAGCCCGTCCATGTGACCATCAGGATTCTTCCATTTTGCGGCTTTTTCCTGTCGGCCAACAAGAACAGGCATGATGATGCAAACTGACTTTCAAACACAACACGAGTGAAGAAACTGCATTTGTCCTTCTGGATCAAACTCACAGATTTATAGGCACAAACTGGATATCCTGTCTGTGACAGCAATAAAAACACTGTTTATACACCACGCTGCTTTAAATAGTAATTACCCCGAGGAAGATGTTTTTGGAAGAATCAAAACCAGCTGCGAAGATCCGAGCAGTGAAGGGTGGGTTACGCTCACAGACAACCCTGCAGGCAAAACGGGAGATGGTGCTCTGTGTGATGGGAGTCTCCTCTCCATCATGGCCTCCCGCTATTGTGTCAGTCACCACAAAGTCTATGGGACTCTCAGTGGAACGCCCAATCTGCACAACAACACAGTAATTAATCAGTGGCATTATTATACAGTGTTTTGTGATGCATTGACACCACTCTGGCACTCTGCGGTTCCCTGCAGACATTTCAACTTCCGCCTGCTCTGATTCCCCAGGCGGTTCACCAACCAACCAGTTTGTTACTGTCTTGTTTGTGCGTATGAAAGGTTCAAAAGTATAATATATAATTTTTGTCCAATGAAACATACATCAGAGAAATACTGAGACACATCAAAACTAAAATGTGACTTATTTTCAAACAGTCCACAGAGCTCATCCTGACAATGTCCAAACATTTCTCAAGCTGAACAAACAAAAGATAAAAATAAGCATTTCCCTTTTTCATTTCCTCTTTTTTTTCATCCCTTAAAGTCACAAACACACACATAATATAGGGTTAAATCTGTGTCTGCAGTTCTGCTGTTCCTGAGGTCTCTAACTTATCGCCTTACATTCAGATTAAGGCACAAACAGAACAGTTCTCAGTCACATGAAGTCCCCGGTTCAGTGTAGGAAGTCATGTCTTAAGGAAAACGTAACAACTGCTTGTTACATTGTTTTGATGCTTTCGTTGTTACACAAAGCAAGAAACTATTTATTTTTTGCATCATGAACAACAAGTAAGTTGTATCCTTATGAGGTCCAGCTGTTTTTGAAGGGTTGAATATAGGGGAGTAACGATTTATCTACAACATCGATGTGTGGATTTATATTCCTATGATTGGACCACATCGATCTATGCTCGGCAAGCTGGCCTTCCTGACGGCATATATCGATCTAACATCGTTTTAAAAGGTAATAAATTGATTTTATCCACACTAGGAAATAAAGCATTGGATTTAAGCATGGCACAACTTCATATGGATGTGGGTTTTTTTGCATTTTTAATGATAAAGACGTAAAAAGTTACTCAATTCAGGCTGCCTGTCTGTGACGTAAAACATAGCATGGCGGATGGCAGAGGAGAAGCCGGCGAGCGAGAAATGATCAATCCACCATTACAACAAAGAAGTCGCTCGCTGTTTGTAGGATATGTAAAGGTCAAGTAAAGTACAGCGACAACATGCCAAATCTATCCAACCACCTTCTAAGGCGCCATGGGATTTTACACAACGCCGGCCGTCCAGGCGCCTCTTGCAGCAGCAGCGCAAGGTAACATCAGCTCTGCAGAAGCCTCAGGCCTTGTTTGTTTATATCCATAATTAATGTATACCTGATTCCCTTACAAGAAACAACAGGAATCTAGGACTGTCCAGTATCATGTCCCACTGGTTGAATTTTTGGCTAAGAAGTTACAGAATCGATTTCAAGTCACTGAATCGTTACGGATCATATCGTTCTCAATGAACCAACATCGTCCTCTAATCATATCGGCAACCACGAATCATGATACGAATGGAATCGTTGTTAAAAAGAATGGTTAGCCCCCTAGTTGAATATGAAGTGAAATGTTTGGTACCTGAAACATGTCTGTGTCTTTGTCATGGCAGTACTCCACCACCACCGTCTGGTTCCTGGACAGTGTGTAGGAGATGCTGTGTTGGCCTTTACAGTTCACAGCCTGAAACATGTCAAACAAGAACAAGTCAATACAAACATTATGACAGCATATCAAACAAATGTACATATTCTAGCTGCTGAAGGATATGACAGCATTAGAAAAGTTTGATCTACATGCTGAATGTAATTCTTGCATTGCTGCAGAGATAAAAATACAGGTTTCATTCATCTTCAGGGCTTATTATACCCGCCTTCTCGACATTGATGTACGACTGTTAATGTATTTTCTCCCTAAAAAGATCTCAGGCCGGAGTTTGTGGTAGAGGAGCAGCGTGTGAAGTCACACTCCCATGACAGTGACCATAAATTGCCCACTGGCCTCAGTTAACACGAGCTCGCCCACCAGCTGAACAGCCTGGGCCGGTGCAGTGGTGGACTGTGTCGGTCAGAAAAGGGCTCCCATCAACACTTTACCACATGCCACTATCATCCGGCTCTAATCTGACGAATTCCATTTCCCAAACATGCTCCCCTCCCTCCTCCTCCTCCTCCTCCTCTCCTTTTGTCACGTGCGAGAGGGGGAGAGAAAGTGGGTCAGCATTGCTGCCACACTCTGCTGTAACCTCAGAGACAGACGGGGACAAATGTCATCATCACATGCAGTCTTGTCTCGACTGTGCCGCTACAAACAAATGGTGCTCCACCTGTTCCAGAGAACTTTGTATACAGGACTCTCAAAACATAGACATAGGCCCAGAATGTCACACACCCCTCCCCTCAGCTGAAGGGGCGAAATTAAAAATAAACCCACAGGCTGACTGACCTCCCTAACGAAGGTCAATGCAAACAATCCCACATGAACAATGATTGAGATCAGGCAGGGACACGGGAAAGCAGGGGCATGATTTGAATAGAAGGCAAGCAGTGGCATCATGGGAGCTCCACGTTATCTGTCATGAACACCAGAGTGTGCACAGACACGTGAGCTTCCCCTCTCAGTGCCTGAGCCACAGAGCAGTCTCAGTTCATCTGTACGACACTGCTACACTGTGAGGGAGCTGGAGCTGGCTGGAGGGGGGGGCAGTAGGAAAGAAAATATTAGAAAAAGAAGAGAAACATGGCTGGGTTCAAGCTACAGTCTACTAAAAAAGAGGCTCTCCTCAAAATAGAGTCAGGGTCATTACACTGCTTGTTTTGAAGGAATGGCTATTTTTGACCTTGTGTACCACTGGGACGTGCAGGGTCAGGCAACAGAAGCAGCTTCCCCCTCAGTTTACCCTCTTAATCTCAGGCCTGGTAACAGGATGGTAGAGGGGAAATGAGAGGAAAGGGGAAGAGGACAACATAAGTTCCCATCTCTGAAACCGTCTCTGTCTGCAGCACGAATGGACCTGAGTGAACTGTCCCAGAAACGACCTGGAGGGAGAATCAGCTGAGACATTTAGCCGTGTTTCACAGTCCAAAATAACACTCCAGTGGAACCTTGACTGAAGCACAATCTCAGCAGAGAAACGGCCTGTTTTGCACAAGAACCTCTCCACAGAAATCAGGAGTCAAGTTCCAAAGAGGGAGAGTAACCTGAACCAGAGGGCCTTTCTGAGAAATCCAGCTAAACTCAACAAAAGTCTGAAATATTGGCCTCAAAGAGGTGCAGAGGTAAGCAGGTCCTCCAGCTTGTTTAGCAGTTTTGCTTGGGAACCAACGGCAGGAATGCAGCAAGGCAGACGTGTTATACTCGACGGGGCAGTTTCTGTGAGGCACTCCTGTGCAAAGAAAAGCTATGAGGCCCGGGCCAAGAGCTGCAGTTATTGTACTGGAAACGTCAACATTTTTGGCCTGCCAAAAACAATGTAAAGGAGTTGACTGCACGTTCCATGAAGCTACTGAAATCTCTGAAACACCAATCTGCTGTTCTCAGAAAGATTTTCCTCTCACTACTTTAAATCTGCCGAGTTCAATCATGAGATGAAATCAAAAGTGTGGAAGAATATTGGAAAATGACTAGGGATGCACGATGTTGGCTTTAAAATGAACTATCGGACACCGATATACTTAAAGGCCCTGTGAGGAGTTTTCAACTGGCTGAGAAACAGACTGAAAATGATACTGATGCCTCTTTATAACCTTCAAGAGCAAACAAGTCCATCAACAGCAACACTGGCTACTTCTCTGTTGTAATTTTTAATGCCTGAAACCGCCCTGGGGGGGTAGGGGTCAGACCAGATGATGGACATCTCACTTCAGAAACAGCCTTTATTTGACTGTTTTCATGGAAAATAATCACATTGCCTGATAAAGTTGACTGTTGAACACAACAGGATGAGGCTTTAGTTGAAAACATTACTTTTGCATGTATAGGACAAGAGATAAGAGGTATCACTTTGTCCACAAGGGGGGCGCCAGAATCGATACAAAACCAAAGTTCCTCACAGCAGCTTTAACCGATAAAATAATGGGCTGCTGCACACATGTTGGGCTCATGTTTTAACCCTCATGTTATGTTCCGGGTCAGCTTGACCCATTTCAAAATTCAAAAATCAAAAATCAAATCTTAAAAGTATTTTTTTGGTATGAAACTTATTCTGCTTGGCTTAATAAGCGTAATCAACATAAAATAAAATGGATAATTTCACATATTTGCAACCCTCCCCCCCTGCATGTTTATATTACACAGATACTGTTTGTGGGTCAATTTGACCTGGTAGTCAAAGTGGAGGCTAAAAGGGGTCAGAATTGTTTCTTTGTCAGCAGGGGAGGGGCAAAACATATCGAGATTCTCTGCAAGGGAGTCCTACTTACATTTCACTTTTTGAAGTTTCAACATGAATTTTCATGAAAACGAGTTATCCTCATTGAGCCATGATTTGTGAGAATTAAAAGAACTTCATTGCACTAAATATTGATTTAAATGGTTAGTAATGGAGTAAATAATGAGATTAAAAAATTGTTTATTTGGATTTTTTGGGGTTTTCACACTTTTGGATAACTAAATTTAGCCCGGGTCAAATTGACTCAGGAACATTATTGCTGTTCCTGAGAAACAAACATAACAGGAGGGTTAAGTTGAATTTGAATTTAAGCAGCAGTCTGTAAGGTACATGTAGCTGACTAATTTAGGCAAATGTACTGTCAAAGAGTAAACCATTTGATTTAATTTGGGTTTAATTGCTGTACAGTTGCACTTTCACATCATCCCAGTTTTAAGTAGGATGTATATTTCTGTATGAGTTTTGTTTGAAAGCAACTGTCATAAATAAATATGCAGTTTTCAGTATTAAGTATTTTTCTTATTTTGCACAAGAAATGAATATTACATAACAAATGTGATTTGTTGAGTGTCACCATAATACTGTATGCTAATTCCAAAACAGAAGATAATTGATGATCTCTGCAATTAGGTGTGCGGAAAAAATATCAGTATCGGTAATCGGCTAAATGAGATGTAAAATATCGGCATTTCGGATATCGGCAAAAAATCCAATATCGTGCATTCCTAAAAATGACTCATCTATCTCTGTTCAAGTCAAGCACGTTTCATATGTAGTACCTTGCTGGCCTGGGGTGTGTTGAGGATGTGCACAGTGCTTGGCTTAACACCGTTGGCTTTGGTCCTCCTGTACAGCGCAAATCTGCTTTTCCTTCTACCTCGATCTCCGTTCGGCAGAGAGCCATTGTACCTGTCACAGGGGGAGAACAGAAAAACATTTGTTATGAAAAGGTAAACTGGTTCTGTTGCTACATAAAGATGTGATAAGATGAGCAGGTTTTGTTTCAATCATCTGACAAGCATAGATAGGGAGTTAGAAATATTTGTGTCTGTTGGAGGGGAGTTTTGCCACGCATTACATCACAGGCAATCGAATGCGCACTATTAACAATGTAAGCATTACCTTGGATAATGTCTCTTATTACATAATGCACTCTGGTACTTGTGATTTCAGGGAGCCAACTCTCTGTAAACTGCAGCTGTTCTTTTGCTTAGTGTTCTCAGCAGGAGCAGGTTTAAGATGCACGTCAGGTTTGCTGTCACTTTAGGGATGCACAGTCGGGGTGGAGAGACGCCTCACGTGACTCAAACACGTTCTTCTCTCTCGGCTGATTATTTTGAACATTGATACAAAAAGTTCTCAGATTAAATAATTTAAAGACTCAGCAGACGCAGAGGAGCATCTACAGAACAAGAAGTCTCAGCTCCTTGTGAATGAAGAAGCCCCTTCCGGTAGACCAGTCCTCTCCCCACCCACCAGCTGGTTCCTACAGCTGGGACACCCCATGCTCTACCTTCATCCAACACACGGACCTTCTGTCACCCACTCACATGAAACCACGGTGTGCTGAGCAGACACTCTGAACAACAGAAATATCTCTATCAAAAGCCTCAGGTTTGCATAACACTGCGGATCACGAACAACCACAAACCACTGCACCACCTGACCAGTCTCCTGTTTTTAGTTCAAAATAAATCCAACAGTGGCAACAAGAACCTCATTCTGCTCCTCCCTACCTCCCTACCTCCCACCCGAGACCCTCCACCTGTCCCATGTCTACACACGGCAGGCCAGGCATGGAAACACATGGTCCCAGTCAGCACAGTGCACAAGGCTGGCCTGTAGGACAAGCCACCCACAGAGAGCTCGAGAAGGTCTGGATACAACTGTGGACAAAACTACAAGTGATGAACTGACAGCAGGAGCAAAACGACAAATAATCCCTGATACATGTTCGTATGAGGGGACTGATGGGGTTACATTTCACACTGTTTCAAGGTTGGGATTTTAATTCTAATACTGATTACTGACACATAGAGGTTTCTTTAAAGTTTCTTTTAAACTCTGGCAACCAAATAACTCAAATATATCAAAATAAACAATGTTAAATTTGCTGTTTTTGATTTTATAAATTAGAGCCGATGACCCAAAGACATTCCAGGTAATCTCTTATTTATCTAATTGATCTTATTTATCTTTGTACTTATTTATTTATTCTTTTTATGTGTGTACATGCAGACATGTGTGTATGTGTATATATTTGTGTGTATATGCATATATGTATCTTGTTTGTTTTGTTTATTTATTTTATTTTGTCTTCTCACTATTGATTTTGATTTTTTTCTTTTACTAAGTAGGGCACATTGGGAAAGAGGAGCTTGGGGGGGGGGGGGTTTCATTGTTCCAAAAATGAGACATTGATGTTTATGTTGGTCTTTGTATAATTGTTAAACAAACAATAAAAAGACCTTGACTAAAAAGGAAAAAAAAGGCTGTTTTTGTAGATTTATCATCAGAATTTAAAAAAAATCATCAACCCTGTGCGGTCTCCACCTTTAGGTAGATCCTTCCTGGAGTGTAATGCTTATGATTGCCCTCATCTTAACTCACGTTTCTGCAAGCTAATTTAACATGTTCTAATTTTATGTGTCCCAGAAAGTCCCCACCTGAATAAAAACTAGGCCTATAGACGCTTTAGCTTCCTATTTCACAATAGAAAGAACAGGATGACATGATGACGCGTGGTGTTTTACCATGATGCATTAAAGCAGAGGAGAGTGAACCTTGCTCTTTAAAACATGCCACACATGCTGTGTATTATCTGTGATCACATAGAGGAACAATATTCTGTCATGTTAGGAAACACTAACGTCACATTAGCTCGGACAAGCTCCATAAAGCTGTGCTCTAACTAATTGTGATCACTTTCCCTTTTGACCTGTGGCAGACAGACAGACGGTGGATTATACCTTCCAATACTTACAAGCAGGGATTATTAGAGTGCAGCATATCACCTATCCTCCAGGGCTGCACTAAGCATCCAACAGCACCTCCTACCTCTCCTGCTAACATGAAAGGCTAGTGTTTTCAGAGGGAGAGGAAGATATGCTGAGATGTTATTACCGTTATTAGCGTGGCACAGAGACAAGGTGGCCTTACAGGGTCACAGAGGATGGCACAGAGGTTAGATGATGCTGCAGAGTGGAACTACACTGTACTACTCACTGCATGTGAGGGGGCTATCAGTCAGCTGACTCAGACTCAGGCTGCCATGGCTCCGAGGATCCATCTGAGTAATATAACCTTGCACAAGGCTGACACCGAACCAGCGCCGCCTTTACTCTGACCTTATCGAGGAGTTACAGATGAGGCAAGGACAACTCTTCAGAGAGATAGCATTTTCTCCTTCCTGAAAGCGATTCTCAAACATGTAGATGTGAGTGAATGCGCTGACATTTGTTTGGCTTAGATAACACTTCTTGCAGCTAACAAACTGTTCAGTGTATTTTATCATCGAACATACCGGAAGCTGGTTTTAAGAGGGATGACGGGCTGTGGTATCAGACTGGTGCATTGACTTATATATTGTAGAAGTATTACGGATGTAGCCTCAACTCATAATACAGCATGTATCCACAATATGTTTTAATGCAGGGGTGTAGGTACACTCTATTTCAGGGGTTTCCTAAACGTTTCAGCCAGCAACCCCCAAAATAAAGGTGCCACAGACTTGCGTCCCCCACTGTCCCTCAAAGTGGTTTAATGTGGCTTCATTTAGTGGTCTGAAGAAAATTAGCCTACCTATATATGGCTGTATTTCCTGTGCCTGTCTGAATTAACCTACTGCTGCTGATGATTTTGATAATCAACTGTTCACTAACCCTAAACTTAGTCATCTAGCAAAAAGAAAGGCAGAAAACTCATTACATTTTCTATTCAAGGTTTTAGCTACTAATTTTGTCAATATTTTTTACTATGATGGGTAAAATTGGCAAATTTGAGCAACTTTAAAAAAAAAAAAAAACCTTATGGAAGACATCTCATTTGTGTCTCGCGACCCCCCAGGGGGTCCCAACCATAGACTGTATAAATAATGGACGTAGTATCCGTGACGTCACCCATCTGTTCCTGAGCGCTGTTTTGAAGCCAATCGTCGAGGCAGCCATATTGGTAACGCTGAACCCAACCAGTCAACATGTGAGGTAAAGAGGCGGGGTTTGTGCCTCCTAGCCAACAGCTATGTGTTCCCGCCTGTCAATGTCAGTCATGGGCAAATTAGCTACGTAGAGCCAAGCCGTTTTTTTAACCAGGCTGTTAACATGCTTATTAATGCTGCAAAGTTTGTCTTATTTGAATTGGTGTGTATGTGGTTTCCAGTGTTTCTGCAGCCAGCCTCAAGCGGATCCGCGATGAATTGCATCGCATGGGCTTCACATTTTGAGACCGGAGGTTGCCACCTGGTCCCAACCCACATTCTGGAAACCCCTGCTCTATTTTACTTTATTTCCTGTTTTGATCACAGACAGGCTTTTATTTTGAAAAACACCAACTTCTGCTTTTTCACTGATTGTAAAGTTACAAGGGGTAAATCAAAACAGCCACGTTAGCATGTTTGAGACACGCCCTCCGCTGTTTCAAAAGGATTTCATCATTCTTTTTTTTTATCTCACTGATTGTAATCAGTCCTTATATGTAAACATTTCCAGCTGCGTCAGACTCAGACACATATCGCTCCATAAGAGACAGTATCAGTCAGCTGACTCAGATTCAAGCCGCCATGGTTCTGAGTATCCAGCTGACTAATAGAAGATTGCACAAGCCACTGCACCAGCCCCACCTACACCTCCACTATGACCTCATTGTGGAGTGGAGGAAAACAAAAGTATAACTCTTCATCGTCTACGATAAAAGGGATTCTTTTCCAAACGGCCTCCTAAGAATCAGTGTCAGTTCGTACCAAAGATGTTCCTTAAGTTGATTTGTACACTTCCTTGACAGAGTGGTTCTTTGGCGAAAATGTTCAAAGTTCAATCAATAGGCCTAGTCTCTGCGCCACAATGGACAGAGGAAGCTGAGGAAAGGAAAGGCAAAGCCTGGGTCCTGATCAATCCATCCTTTCATTTCCAGGATCCCAACGCAGCAGCCACCCCTCCCTCCCTCCCTCCCTCCCTCGCTGACCAGCACCGAGCCAACACACCCAGGCAGCGAGCAGGGATGGGGGGCAGCCATGCAAGTAATAAGAGCCACCACGGTCATGACAACAAACCACTGAGGGAACTGCTGCTCAAACAAGCTTTGTTCCGTGCTGTCAGCTATCTTGTCTACCATCAGTTTTATCAATGGGATGTGATGTCATGGTAGTGATTATACACCCGTCACATCTGATTCAAATATGTGTCTTTATGTCAGGAGAGAGAACAAAAGTGTCAGCTTCAAACACGCCACATGTTCAGCCCCGGGTAATAAGCAGTCAGCACTTTTGTTCCTTGTAATAAGCAGTATGGCTGTGAGTGGATGGGTGGATGGGTGGAGGGCAAGGGACAAAACCACACTCCATATATGCAATTCCCATCGCACAAACACCTCGAAATGTTCATTTCAAGCTTAGATTACTTCCATATGAGCTTCAGCGCTGGCCAAACGTCAAGAACTGATGACACAGCGAGGGTTTTCAACATAGGTGGAAGCTGTTGCCTTTTATAAACACAAACATGGTTGTTTAGAATAATAAGTGGCTACAGTTTCATCTGTAAAAACACAGCAGTGCTACAGGTTTTACTCACCGGCAGGATAAGACATGTACAGTAATGCCACCTAAACTGCCTTGACTGTTTCTTCCATCAACAGATTAGCAGCTATTGTTTGACATTTTGCAATACTCCTTACATGACTTCATGCCAAAAGTATTAAAGTCCTGTTTGAAAAGATGTGATCATGTTTCTACCTTAAAGAAACCAAAGCACTCACATGTTTCAAGCTGTCTAAGTACAGAAGATTAATAAAGATATCAAAGAGTGTTTTCACCAGGATCAGTCTATTGATCTAACATAAGCAGGGTGTGGCTGTGGCTCGCTCTAAGTTTGAAGGTTGATGGTTCAATCCAAGGTCATTCATGCCCACATGCTGAAGCGTGATTGGGCGAGACACTGAACCCCAAAACTGCCCGCAGAGTGTAAATGGGGGAATTTAATACTGAAGGGCGCTTTACTTGTTGTGATTGAAGGTTTTCTCTGTCCACTGAGTGTGGTGTGATTTCTAACAGTTGGTTGTTTGATAAAAGAGAGAAATATAAAACATCTTCCTCACTGTCTTGACTTTGTAAGAGGCCTTTTTCAACAGCCTTGGGGCGGCCGTGGCTCAGTGGGTAGAGCTGGTCGTCTATCAATCGGAAGGTTGGCGGTTCGATCCCAGCTTACATGTTGAAGTGTCCTTGAGCATGACACTGAACCCTAAATTGCTCCCACTGTTGTTCAACGGTGTGTAAGTGAGATTAGCTAATACTGATGGTTGGATGGTGCTGATGGTACTGATGCAGCCTCTAACATCAGGGAGTGAATGTGGTGTGAATGGGTGAATGTGACGAGTAATGTAAAAGCGCTTTGGGTGGTCAGAAAGACTAGAAAAGCGCTATACAAGTCCATTTAACATTTACCATCACCTGTCGATGATTTGTCAAGATAACAATTAGCAGAATCATCTAAGGCTGGGTGATAAAACAATAGTTATCGCAATATTATTTTTCTCAATATAAATATAACAAATGTAAAACTTGATATATTTAAACCTGTAGTTACACAAATCACTGGATAGGGAGTGTGTCTTAAACGCTAGTTCCCACCCAACATTAATCAGAAGAAGAAGTCGGCATGGAACAGCCAATCATGTCGTAGGGTAAGAGGTAAAGATGTTTGGAGCGAAATGTAAACACAGCTGAAAAGAGCGACAGAGACACTGAAGAAAATGCAAAACCTACCAGTTCAAAGCAGAGTGAAAACATGCTCAACAACAAAGGCCACTAAACTTCATTAGTTAAGATATTTTGGCTATTTACTCGACCATTAAATCCCAGATACAAGCTAACAAACCGTCTGGTTTCTTCAACTTTCACTAAGGAGAAAAAAATCTGCCTTTAGAGTGATATTAAAGGTGACATATCACGCTTTTTTCATCAATATATATTGGTCTAAGAGGTCCCCAAAACATGTCTTTAAAGTTTATGCTCAAAAAAACACTTTGAAATCAGATTTTGGCATGCCTGAAAACCCCTCTTCTTCAGTCCTCCTCAGAACACTCTGTTTTCTCTCTGACCACGCCCCCTCAGGAAGTGGATGTGCCTCGACTCTCCAGCACGTTGATCTAATGTTTACATGTTGACTGAATATACACGGCTGCTCAGAGATCACGTTACTTCCCCCCTCTGAATCTGATCCAGAATCTGATCCTGATGGAGAGGCGCCTGTAGCAGGACCTTTCTGAAGGATTAGTCACAGATTTAGTGTTTCTTGTTGTTTTATTTATCAGTATGTAGACGCATGTCTTGGTACACAGCTACGAACATGTAGCTATGTGGCTATGCTAACTAGCGCTAGCACTTATCCATGATAAATACAAATCATCCACTAGATCTTCAAATCTGCAGACGTGGGGAGTAAAACCGACCTTTGTGTTTATTAAGACAGCCTACAACTAGCATGCCTCCCTCCTAAGCTCCTTGTTAGCACACATTTGTGCAGGTAATGAAAAACGGAGGAGGGATTCAGTATTATTTTATACAGTCTATGGGCTGAACAAGCTCCGAGCTCTGACTCCGTGACAGACCGGATATTGTTGTTACGTAACAAAAACACGGAAGTCTGAAACGGCTCGTTTCACACACATTTACAGAAAGGTGGAGAAATCAGAACAGGGGCAGAATGGATTTTTTTCATTCTCGGGGGGTTTGTAGACATGCCAGGGAAACATATTTCAGGTAAAGAACCATTAAAAAGTCCATGTTGCATGATATGTCACCTTTAAAGAACGATTTGATATTTATCGCAAAAATGATCGATAATCGACTGATATGAAAAATGTTATTGTAATAACATCTTTTTCAATATCGCCCAGCTCTGGACTCATTCATAATGACAACAGGCATTCGTTGTACCGTGGACACTCTTTGTTTGGCACCAAAAGTTATTAAATGTGGAGTTATCAAGGATAAAGCATCAAAATCCACAAAGAGACATTCTTTGCATGATAAATGCTGGTTTGGCTGAGTAGTGAAAGAGCGTGCGCCCCATGTATGGAGGTTACAGTCCTTTTTACAGCAGTCACTGGTCATCTGCTCATCTACCCCCACTCTAATCTCCCAACCACATCTCTCTTCCCATGTTGAAAGATGTACCTTTAGCCTTTACACATATAAACAAAAATTACTTAAAGAGGGAAAAAATATCATCCACAAGTGTTTTTCTGCCTTCACAAAGAAGATTTATTCTTCTAAAAAGCCAAAACGTTCAGTGAGTTTTAGGACTTCTTTAAAGGCTGCTGTAGTCCTTCAGATCAATGTTTCTCTTGTGACGATGTAAAAGTGTTCACAAAAGATCTTTCTATGCAGTCAAGGCTGCGACAGCCTTCCTTTTTATATCACTGTACATATGCAATAAATAATTAGATTATTATGAGTAATATTGTGGATGGTTTAGCTGGACTATATCAGCAGTATATTAGATATTAATTTAGCATGTGATGAAGTAACTTTAAATTCCAGGCACTAGATTCCTCTAGAATGCTTATTATCATGAACTACCTTTAAATGGAGATGTAAACCAACCTGATCCACGTCCCACACTGTAAAACAATATTCTCCTAAGACCTGGTCCATGTCAGGGTCCCCAACCTACACTATATCAGCAGTTTTGTGATATTAATATTGCATGTGATGAAGTAACTTTAAAATCCAGGCCCTAGATTCCTCTAGAATGCTTGTTATCACAAACTACCTTTATATGGAGATGTAAACCAACCTGATCCACGTCCCACACTGTAAAACAATATTCTCCTAAGACCTGGTCCATGTCAGGGTCCCAAACCTACACATACAAACAGCAGAATTGCGTGCAAGGATGAGCAAGCTGTGTGCAACAACAGTTTTTGCATCTAGAAAACAAAAACAACCCACGGCCCTGAGGTGCTGTGAGCGTGACGACAGAGGTGAAGTTGTGTAGCTTGAGATAGTCATGAAAATAGGAAGAATCCTGAGGGCTGGGGGAGGGGACCATCACCACTTCCGAATTCCTGAAACCCCATGAATCCAACCTTAAGGTAGGAAGGAGAGCTTTGGTCGGAGTTGCTGAGTGTGGGAATTATTTCACCCGAGTTCCTCAAGTTGTGCAGAATGTTATTTATTCAGTGGACATCAGCTTGTCAAACCAGACAGTGATTTATACCCTGGTTGTGAAAGAAAACAAC
The DNA here is from genome assembly GCF_009762535.1 of Notolabrus celidotus. NCBI lineage: Eukaryota > Metazoa > Chordata > Actinopteri > Labriformes > Labridae > Notolabrus > Notolabrus celidotus. Next base: position 15,033,928 of record NC_048293.1, read on the forward strand.
ACAACAACCACCTAAATAAAGATCAAATGTACACATTTCTGACTGCGCACGTGTCTGATTAGTGGAGTAACGTGAGTGAGTGAATCTCAACTGAGCCTGATCTTAGTTATTCGAAGATATCTAACCTTGTATGAAGTCATCTTTGTGACTAAAAGAGAACTAAATTATCCACATCTTATCTATTTTTAACATGACGTTCAGTTACGTCGCCAACTCAGCTACGTGGGAGCCCTCCTGTGAAACTTCCTGAAGACAAATACTCGCTTCCAGTTCACGCAGAGGAGGCTGTTAAGTAATAATGTCGCATGTTATATTATATCAGAAAGGCTTAACTTACCCAAGTACCACCAGTTCCCCGTATTTGACTGGGTCTTTGGACGGGGCGCAGTACTCCTCCTGGCTTGTCGAAAACATGAGGCTTCTCTAGCTTCACTGTGTAGCTTTACAGTAACAACAACGGCTCAAAAATCACCAGAAACTGCCCTCAAAAGACACAAAGAAGCTCTCATTTCACAGCTAATGTCTAGCGGTATGTATATCCGTGACTACACAGTTTCAGTTACCTGTAAATAAACTGCTCTGAAACTTCTTTACCGTGACATGGCAAATCGTAACTTACTTGGCGGTTGAATCCGCTCTGAAGCAGATACAAAAACAGCGAGCAGCAGGGCCGGACTGTACCATTCCCCTGTTCTTTACTTTGTGTAGGGGTGTGTCGTTATAAAATAGGCTGTGCTTAAACAAAAGTATCCGCCTCAGTGTTGTCGTATATGGTTTTAAAATATACAAATTGTTAAATTAGAATTATGTAGCATTTACGGTATTGTTAAATGCACAGCATCATTGTAATTTAAGTGAAACTCCCCACTCCCCCCCCTCTTACATGGTCCATTGATCCCGCCCTGTGTTATGTAAACAAAGAGTACAATCTGGGAATTCTTAAAGGGATCTTACTTTTCCTGATATGTTTGCAAAGTTTCCAGTGTCCCATACCTTACGAGGATGAGGGTTATACACACATTTTGTCTCAACATCTTGAAAATAGTGGTATCATTATGGTCATATATTTTCAACAAAGATGTACAGTTGAGGTCAAAATTATTATGTTAATATAATTATTATAATGTTAAACAGTAACGGAGGCCACATACTGCACCATGCATCCATATCATCCCTGCATTGTCTGTCACACTCCATCATCTCATCCCGAACTCTCTCTCTTGACTGCTGCTGGCATTATAATGCATAATATACTGTATTATAATTATGTTTGCCATATTATCTTATGTTATATTACATTATTATTCTAACTACAACTCATGGTCATATTGCATTCCCGTATTATTTTTTATTTATTGCTTAATCTGTCATTACCAACCATAATCACAGCATGTCAACCTGTCACTACTGACATTTTTTTAATACCGCCTGTAATTACTTCTATTTAATTTAAATTCCACTGTAACATTGTATATATCTAAATTGTATTCTAGCTTTATTTATCTATTTTTATTTTTACTTATTTTATTTTATTTTATTTTTACTTATTGAAACTTCTTTCTTGATTGTACTTGTGTCTGGGTTGCTGTAACAACTGAATTTCCCCCCCGGGGGATCAATAAAGTAATATCTTATCTTCTCTTATCTTACTAGCCCCCCTTGTGAAATCAGATAAAACCCTTGATTTCTCCATGACAAATGACCATTAAAAACAAGTGTTTATCATTCATTTGTTTCCAAAATAACAAAGACAAATGTTCACTATGTTTGATTTGGATATTTTATTGATGCAATGAATTAAAACAAAAAAAGGTAAAAATGACACGTCCAAAATTATTAGCCCCCTGGCCATTAGTAGTCAATATAGTGCACCCTTTCTGAGCCACACCTGACAAGAACCTCTTCAAATAGTTCTCTACAAGGTTGGCACATGTCTCTTGAAGGATTTTGGCCCATTCTTCAAATGCAAATTGTTCCAGCTGGTCCAAAGTACAGGGTTTCTGAGCATGGACATTCACATGGAGCACCCACCACAGATTCTCCACAGGATTTAGATCTGGGCTCTGCCACTCCAGGACCTTGGTTTAGGCGTCCTTTAAGGACTGTTGGACCAATTTTGACATTTGCTTTAGGTCATTGTCTTGTTTGATGACCCAGCGCCGAGTTAAGCCTAGACTAAGAGCAGAGTTCTTCACATTATCCCTCAAAATGTCAACATAACTTTCTACAACATCCATATGCCCAAAAAGTTCCATCAGATCAAAAGACAGATTTCCAAAACTCATCTTTACCTTTCAAATGTTCACGGGCAAACGAATTTACATGTTTTAAATTTTTACAAATTTAAAATATGTAAAAGTAAAAGTACAAAATAAAAGCATACAAGTAGAAAAGAAGAAAGAGTTATACAAACATACAAGAAAAAAAGAAACAGCTATACAAAAGAAACAAAATCAATATTAGCAAGCAGTGGAACAATTTACTTTACATGTGCGAAAAGGAGTAGGAAGAAGTTAAAACTTATCTAATCCTACCCCTCTATTCACTATTTTCTGTCCTTATACAAGTGCAATCCCACAAGTCAAATCTTCATATAATATCTTCATATTTACACCAACAAACAAAAGTGAACCCCTCATGATTCTCAGCACTAGTCTTCCTCCTTGTACCTCATGAAAATCATTTCTTTGTACAGACAGTATTTTCATTTAGAATTTGGATTTGTGTTTAGGTTTATATATTTATTGTCCTTACTGTCTCGTTGTGTCCTTACTGTCTTGTTGTTAAATACCAGTGTTCCATTCACCACGTCAAATTCCTTATTTGTGTGAGCTCTCTTGGCAATAAAGCTGTCTTGAATCTTGAATAAAGAATCACATAATTGTATCGAAATGACTGTTTTATAAATTGTTTCATTGCCCTAGGTGAGCATAGAGAAGATGTGACAGTAAAAAAGGGAGCACATGATGATTGTCGTTTTCTTGGCTGAGATAAGAGGCAGTAAATGAAAGATTGGTGAAATCAGATTGACTTGTTTCATTGGTGACCTCTTGTCTCTCTCAGTACTTTATTTCATTATGACTTTATTGCAGTTATCAACCGCATGTGGTTGATTATATAACCTAACACTATCACTACCTATCCGCCTGCCTGGAAGTCCTTTTCTAACACTGTTTCATTTTGTTGACTTGCTCAATATTTGATCTCTCTTTGGTTGCAGGCCTTCATGTTTATGCTGATTTATTTCAGTGATATCTTACTGGAATTGTGACTTCAATACAATATGCAAATCCATCTAATAATAGTAATAACTACCAAGGCCTAGTCATTTGCTTAATTGCTTCTTCTCAGAATGTCTCACAGACTGTAACCAAATGCCCACACCTCATATGATTATGCCAAGAACTTCTGAACCTCTAATGCCACTCCTTCCACTAGCCCACATGTCCAGTTGTTCTCACGTCTTTCTGATGAATGTGCCACTTCTCCACTTTTGTCTGGCAGGCTCATCAACATTTTACTGCCTCTGTCTTGTTTTCACAAGAACCTCCATGTGCTGGAGGTGCCCTCACTGCTCCGGGCCTCCTCCTGTGGCCCTACTGCCTTTGCAATTATTGCCTCCTGTTTGAACTGGTGTTCAGTTTCAAAGTGCAATAACACTTGACACAAAAACAAGAGGTAGTGGGGGATCGGAGGGGCCCATGAAGATTCTTACCTTTCTGCCCTTTTGCAAAACAATGAAAACACTTGCAGTACAATGAGATAGCACACAAGTTTTTCAATTTGTAAGCAATCCAAGTCAGATTAACGATGGCATTTGCTGTTTCCGTTCATAGCTGCACATACTTGTCCATTAATAGTACACTGGAGTGAACTTCAGCTTCTTCAGCAGTTATGCAGAAGGATCAGGCTGTATTAGGCCCTAAACTACAGGCCTGAGGGCTGGCCTTAAAGCTGCGGGATAATGAATGTTTACTGCTCTTTTGTGTCACTGTCTCTTTCCGCTTGCTTTCATCCACTGGGCATTGTCTGTGTAAAACGGCACTACAGTCTTTTCTATGTCTCTGTGACTCACCCTCCCGCACACACATACACACACACACACACACACACACACACATACTAGATTTGGGGGGTGGTGGGGATCAAAGGCTCTCTAGCACATACCACACTGATGGAGAGCAGATGCAGGGAGTGGGCTGCTTAGCTGAAGTTGCGCTGGCGTAGTGTGAGTGCAAATCTATGTTTAGGAGGAGGAGTCAAATGTTACCAGGCAAGAAGCATGCAGAGCAGAGAGACCTACTGCAACAAGCTCAGTTGCGCAACTGAGACTAAACACTGTGAGCAATGATGACACAGGAAAGACAAAGCCCCCATTAACTTCCTTGCAGGCTTTACACGTCAGACTTTTAATGAAAGTCATGAGACTATCAGTAAGTGTCTGACAAAGTGTAACCTCAGGCTGATTTACTGCTGGTTTCTCCCACTAATTTAAGTCTTTTGTTGTTCATCCCACAAAGGATGACATGTCATGCATCACGAAGGGATAAAGCGATGGAACTGCAGAGTATTCCTCCTTATAAATGTTTCAGTTCAATAAAATATACTGAAAGCAGCATGTTAACAACCTGAGGAAAAAAGACTTTTAAACCATGACTGTGTTTTAGGAATCAGGCACCTTGCTGAGAGCCGTGTATATAAGGTTCAGCAGTCTCCAGCAGTGAAAGGCGCTCCCTGTATAATCCACTTCATGACGTGTGTTGAAGATACAGTGGCGCCTGTATCGCCGCGAAGTTTCCATGAAGGTAAAAGCCAGATCTCCAATCAGCTGACTACAGCATGACAGTGTGGGAGAATGCGAGGAATGTGCTGATCCCATGTTGCTCGCGCCCCTGACCTGACCCCCACCCTCACCACGCCAGCACAACAGAACTGTTGTTTAAAGGGTCTTTTTACATGCAAAAGATGAGAGCAAGGGAATTACAAAAGGACCTGTATTTATCCTTTGAATGATTAATTCAGTTAATGTTTTACCATTTTCTTTCTGTTTCAACACATCATCAAGTGACCAACACAGTGATTACTCTTCAATCATTATTGCCAGTAGTTGCAACCTCACTTCCCTTTAAGTGTTCCAACTGATGGGAAACATTATGAGAGCTAATGCAGATGAGATGCATCTCCTATTCTGAGGGATTATACAGCATGCTACCCTCACAGAAACTGTTCACACCACAGATGTTTCAAAAACTAGGGTGCAGTGTCCTCTCCTCTGCTGTCATAGAGCCACTTACCTAAAATAACACCACTGCAGGACTAACATGTGAAAGGGGAAGTCAGATGAATATTTTTGCCAAATCAGAATATACCTGCCAGCAAGAGCTTAATTTCCCAGTGCTCCATTTGAATCCCCATGAAGGCATGTGGCGCCTCACAGTGGTAGAAAGAAAGAAGTGCAAGGGAATCCAAATGAGGAAGACAGGACGCTGAGCAGATTTATCAAGCATCCCTTTTATTAACATCACCTGTTACAAAAAGAACAAAATCTTCAGTGTTAATGAACTTAGCAACAATATAGCAAGTGTTGATTACAGATGATATGGGACGCTTATTCCTAGAGTAGTTGCAGTAGGATTAAAAACCTAACACTGTTGACCTGGCCTTCTCTTTCCACAGCCAGGGTCACAGACTCCCTTCTCTCTCTGGAGCTGCAGTACAGACTTGACTACAGTTAGTCCATGCATCTCCATAGTTAGTCACGTGGTGACCCTTCTGATATGCTGAGCCCCCTTCTGATCCCTTCTTCTCCCACCCAGTACTGAGCCAAGGTATGCATGGAGCTATGACTTCATGAATGCAGTTTGTGATAGTTTTTTTGATCATGAGGCAAACAGATCAACAACATAATGTATATCAGCAGGTCCTAACTGTTACACTTAAACAATACATGTCTTGAAGTTAAGAAAAAAAAAGACTGAAAAAACCCAAAGTTTGTTCTCATCAAGTTGGAAATTTGTATAACCGCCCTCTCTTAACAAATAAACAACAAACTACTGCAGTATTCAAAAAGGAGTTCATTGAAAAATACAGGTGTTTTAAACAGAGGAATGGTTGCCACACAGTTTAAATGATACTGAATGTCATTTAAGTTAAGGATAAAAATTAACTGGTGATGCTGCTGAAGAAGAGGAATGTGGAGGGAGCAGAGTAGTGTGTTTTGGTACAGTGTGTGGAGTGTTTGGAGTTAACAGTAACCATCTCCTGCTCCCTTACGGCCGACTGGAGACTGGGAGTGGTTTCCCAGAGTCAGTCGGATGCTGCCTAAACAGTACAGGTGAGGTGATAGGAGTTTGAGGAAGGGGGGTGGCTGAGCCTGACGGTATGGTGTGACGGTGGTAGTGATAAGACCAAAGGTCAAAGGTGGTCTCTGTAGTGCAGTCAGGATGACTGCGTGGGGTGGTTGGGGGGTCTGTTGTCCTCTTACTATACCTTGGGCAGGTCTTTCTCCCCCTCCTGGAGACAATCAGAACAATTCAGTCAAATATAGTCAGACCTTTTTTATTGGACTATCAGGACAGCACAGTAACAGGCCTTACCCCTTCCTGTCCCTTAGTGAGTTGCCGGCTCACGTCTTGTAGCAGCTGCTGCAGCTCTCTGACTGTTTGGTTCAGGCCTGCAGTCATTTTCTCCTTTCTGTCGATCTCTTCCTGCAAATACGAAAATGCAATGTAACAACTTTAAATACCAAAAAATTCGCCACCAACTTCCACCCGCACTGCCCCAGACTCTTACTCTCTGTGACGTCAGACTGCTGTTCTCTATCAGGTCGCCAGCGTTGTCCGTAGCGTTGGAGAGCTCCCCCTGGATCAGGTCGAGAGACTGCTGTGCCTGGATTCAGGAGAAAAGAGATCCACATTATAACTACCTGGTCTGGAGATGTCCCTACATCATCAGAGTGAGAAATGTGAGGCATGCTTACCTTATAGAGATCACCAGCCACCTTTTGCCTCTCACTCTCTTCCGTCTCCAGCTTGAGCAGAGTCTCAGTGAGCTGGGTTTTCAGCTGGAATCAAAACAGACAATGTGACCTACAGCAAATTACAGCTTCCTAATGAAACCCTGGAACACCATTTATAACTTTGAATTCCATGTACACAAAAACATTCAGCCTCCTACCTACTCTACCATGATGAAATAAGTTAAAAAGGTCAACTTTTTACATGGATCTAACAGTTTTTGATTGTCCTACTTAGACCTTGCTCAAACACAAACAGAACTGCGTAAAGAAACAGTGTTTGGGATTGCGTTGGTGTGGG